>NC_071991.2:101777166-102398333 GCF_028885655.2 Pongo abelii
TCTAATGTATGCTTTTCCATTTTTATGTGTATTCTTACTATTATTTTTGTATTCTGACAACTCTAAAATCAGGAAAATATCTTTCTATCAATAGTGTGTCATAGTTTATAGGGTTTTTACTTTATTAATGATGTGTAAAATAATAGTTCATCTTCTACCTGATGGCATCTTTTTTAACTGGAATGCGCTATATTAAAGAATTACTAGATGAATACTCCCTTAGTTAAAGAATTTGGTAGATCTATCATTCTTCCTGTTTGTAATTTTTTTTTCCACATTTCTTTTTTGTTTTTTAAAATCTTTTTATTATGGACATTTCAAACTTAGGTAAAAATAAAATAATACATAATAAACCAACATTTCCACCACCCTACCTCAGTAATTATCGACATTCTTGTCCCATCTATACTCCCATGTGTTTCTTCTCCCTTTACATGTTGTTTTAAGGCAAATCCCAGATATCATATTATTTCATCCATGTATATTTCAGTATATATGTATTTGTGTGTATATATATATTTCAGAATATGTCTGTCAATTCTTCTTACAAAAATAATTACAAACTGTCTGGGCAAGGTGGCTCAGGCCTGTAATCCCAGCACTTTGGGAGGCCGAGGTAGGTAGATCACGAGAGCCCAGGAGTTCGAGACCAGCTTGGGAAACATGGTGAAACCCTGTCTCTCCTAAAAATACAAAAGATGAGCCAGACATGGTGTCACGCATCTGTAGTCCTAGCTGCTTGGGAGGCTGAGGTGGGAGAATGGCCTGAGCCTGTGAGCTCGAGGCTGCAGTGAGGCATGGTCATGCCACTGTGCCCCGGCTTAGATGACAGAGTGAGAGCCTGTTTCAAAAAAACAAAAAACTAAAAACCACAAAGCCATTATTGTACATGGAACAAAATCTCTGGCTCACCCAGCCATTGTTATGATATTGATTGGTTGATATTCATCTCTCAAGTCTATAAACCTACTCCTCCCTCCCTACCATCCCTTCTTACCATTACAGTGTGCATGTTTAGGGAACTCAGCTGTTTGTCCTGATGAGTTTTGCCAGTTGTATTCTCATGATTTCACAAGTTTCCCTGTTCTATTTCTGTAAGAAGTTGTTTATGTCTATAGGCTCGATCTGATTTAGGTTTAATTTCTTCTTTTTTTTTTTTTAATAAGACTATTTTCATAGTTAGACTGTGTTGTCTTAGCAGGTGGCACATGATTTCTGGTTGTCTTATGGTGGGAGCGAGTGATAGTCCTTAGATCCACTAATTTATTAGGGGTTGCAAATTAGTGATATGTTAATTCTGTTGTTCATTACTTATCAGCTGGAATATTTTTATCGGAACAAACCTCTCGGTCTTTTTTTTTTTTTTTTTTTTTTTAAAGACAGGATCTCACTTTGTCGAACAGGCTACGTGTGACCACAGCTCACTGCAGCCTCAGCCTCCTGGGTTCAGGTGATTCTCCCATCCTTCCACCTCAGCCTGCCAAGTAGCTGGGACTACAGGCATTGCCACCATGCCTGACTAGTTGTTGTCTTTTTTTTTTTGTAGACACAGGGTTTCACCATGTTGTCCAGGCTGGTCTAGAACTCTTGGGATCAAGCGATCTTCCCACCTCGGCCTCCCAAAGTATTGGGATTACAGGCAAGAGCCACCTTGCCCAGCCACTTCTCTATGTTAACTATTCGGTTCTCTTAAGATAGATTTCATTGAGGAAAGGCAGGATAAATGCTTGTTGAGTCTTAGCCTTTATTTACTAGTTTTCAGAATAATGAAAAATTAAGTATCATTATGACCTCATGGATTTAAACCATAGTGGATGTCCATCTATTGCAGTTATTATCCTTATTGATGCTTAAATTTCATTCCATTTCTGGTCAGTAGGAACCTCTTCAAGCTGGTTATCAAGTCCTTTAAACAATACCCTAGTGGTACTTGATGGCAAAGAAGTTATCTGGTGTGACAAGATGTCTCAGGCTTATCCTGCACTTCTGTGCCCCAAATTCAGAGTTGGCTTTCAAGACCAGAATTGGAGAGCTAGTCATGCCCTTTCCTACTAGACTGGTCGCTGTTCCTAGTCTTTTTAGTAGACAAAGCTAGGAAGTATGTTTCATCTGTTTCTTTAAGATAAAATACATGAGTTTATACTGATAATTGCAATTGAAATTTAGGAATACAAGTTTTTATGTAGCTGTTTCCTGTTTATCTCATTTTATTCTAATTGTCAACAATACAGAAAATAATGTAATTAGAATATCTCACAATTGGTTAACTGTTTCATCCTACACAAGAATATAATAGTCTTGGAGTAACAACACCGCCAACACTAGCACCAACGATATGATTGTGTAAAACAGTTTAGAACTTTCCCCCCATAGGGCATAGTGTACGAGGGTTTTATAGTTAATATTGTGTTTTAAGTCTCTTGAAATAATTGTGTGTTTATAACACCAACTGGATACACACTTATGTTTTTTAGGTCATTAATTTTATTGATTTTTTAAAAATTAAATGTTCTGAGTTGTAGATTCACATGCAGTTGTGAAATAATGTAGAGTGAGCCTAGATATCTTTTACCTCTTTTGCCCCAGTGTTAACATCTTGCATAACTATTAATACAATATCACAACTAAGATATTGGCATTAACACAGTCACTTTATAGAACATTTCTGTCACGGCCAGGAGTCATGCTGCCCTTTATAGTCATACCCACCTTCTACCCCTGAACTTTGCCAACTGTTATTCTGTAATCGATTTCTATAATTTTGTCATTTCGAAAATGTTACATAAATGAAGTCATACATTTATGACTTCATTTGACCCAGTATGTGACCTTTTGGCATTGACTTTTTTATCCAACATGATTCCCTAGAGAGCCCTCCAATTTGTTGGATGTATCATGATTTTGTTTTTTATTGCTGATAATATTTCATGGTATATATGTAACATAGTTTCTTTAACCTATTCACCCATTGAAGACCATTTGGGTTGTTTCTACTTTTTTGGCTATTACAAATAAAGTTTCTGTGAACATTTGTTTACAAGTTTTTGTGTGAACCTAAGTTGTTTTTCCCCCCCTCTGGGTTAAATGCCGAAGAGAACAGCAGCTTGGTTATATGGTAGTTGCATGTTTAGATATTTATGATATTGTCAGACTGTTTTCCAGAATGGCTATTCCATTTTACATTCCTACCAGAAATGTAGGAGTAATCAGTAATTTTTGTTTTTTAAGAATTGTTGGTTGGGCGCAGTGGCTCACAGCTATAATCCTAGCACTTTTGGAGGCTGAGGCGGGTGGATCACTTGAGGTCAGGAGTTTGAGACCAGCCTAGGCAACATGGCAAGGCACCATTGCTACCAAAAAGAAAATACAAAAATTAGCCGGGCATGGTGGCAGGTGCTTGTAATCCCAGCTACTCAGGAGGCTGAGGCACAAGAATTGCTTGAACCTGGGAGGCAGAAGTTGCAGTGAGCTGAGATCACACTGCTGCACTCCGCCTGTGTGAGAGAGCGGGACTGTGTCTCAAAAAAAATAGCAAAGATTAGCCAGATGAGATGGTATGTGTCTGTGGTCCCAGCTCTTTGGGAGGCTGAGGCAGGAGGATTGCTTGAGCCCGGGAGGTTGAAGCTGCAGTGAGTTATGATTGTGCCACTGCACTCCAGCCTGGGCAACAGAGGGAGACCTTGACTCAAGAACAGAATTGTTTTTTTATATTTTATTTACCTTTATAATTATATACTTTATAATTATGTAAGAAGTATTCTATCATTCTAAACTCAAATATAAAGCAAATTAGACTTGAAGTCAAATATATAAAGGAAAGTATTCTATCATTCTAAAGTCAAATATGTAAAGCAAGGTAGACAAATATATAAAGCAAGTTAAGTCTAACTCATCCCTGCTTGCTTATTATATGTAGATATGTATCTATATATTTGTATTTCCCTCATTATTTAGGTAAGCAGTAGCATATTATAGAGTCTTCACCACATTTCTTTTCTCTTAAAAATATATGCTGAAGATCACAGTAGTATGTAGACATTGACTGATAGAGCTTCAATGTACTGTATCTTTTTTTGTACCCTATTCAACTAGTTGCCTTTGTGTGGACATTAGAGTTGTTTTGGTTCTTTTGTTATTATAGATAGAAGTGAGATTGTTCAGTATAGTGATAAATGTATATATAAAATTTTGTTAGATTGTCAAATTTCCTTCCAGTAGGAGCTGTGCCTTTTTTTTGTTGTTGTTTTCTGTTTTTTTTTGAAATGGAGTGTTGCTGTGTCACCAGGCTGCAGTGCAGTGGTACCATCTCGGCTCACTGCAACCTCCGCCTCCTGGGTTCAAGCCATTGTCGTGCCTCAGCCTGCCGAGTAGCTGGGACCACAGGCGTGAGCCACCACACCCTGCTAATTTGTGTGTGTGTGTGTATATATATATATATATATATAAATATATATATAATATATAAAATATATATTATATATTTAATATAATATATATTATATATAAAAAATATATATATATAAAAATATATAATATATATATATATTTTTTTTTTAGTAGAGAACAGTGTTTCACCATCTTGGCCAGGATGGTCTCGATCTCCTGACCTCGTGATCTGCCTGCCTTGGCCTCCCAAAGTGCTGAGATTACAGGCGTGAGCCACCATGCCCAGCCTGCAGTTTTGAATTCCAAACAGTAGTGGATAAGCATGCCCACTTTCCCAAGCCTCACAACAGAGTATTTGACAGACTTGCATTTTTGTCAGTTTAATTAGGTGAGAAGTGGTAATCTCAGCATAGTTATGGTGTGCATTTCTCTTTGAGTGAGGTGTCTCTATGTAGTTTTGTTTCACTTTATGATAGTAGTCTTTTGCCAGATAATTTTTGATGGGGTAAATATCTGATGATGAATTCAGTAAAAGTTGGTTAAAAAGTTACCATTAGGAGGCTGGGCGCGGTGGCTCACACCTGTAATCCTAGCACTTTGGGAGGCCCAGGCGGGTGGATCACGAGGTCAGAAGATTGAGACCATCCTGGCTAACATGGTGAAACCCTGTCTCTACTAAAAATACAAAAACAAGAGTTAGCCAGGTGTGGTGGTGGGCGCCTGTAGTCCCAGCTACTTGGGAGGCTTAGGCGGCAGAATGGCGTGAACCTGGGAAGTTGGAGCTTGCAGTGAGCCGAGATCGCACCACTGAACTCCAGCCTGGTAGCCTGGGCGACAGAGCGAGACTCCGTCTCAAAAAACAAAACAAAAAACAGAAAAAAACTTACCATTAGGAGGGCAGTTAGTTGAGAGAGATATGTTTATTATTCTATGATAGCTGGGATAATTATCTGTGATGCTAGAATAGGTATATTTCCTGGTAGACATTAAGACAAGTCTGTAGAAATTCTAATAATCTAGAGCTCTTATTTTCCCACCTGAGAATAATATGTTATCTGACCTCTAAACTATATACAATGAAAAAGTTTGGGGGGAATGTAAAAGAATTACTATGGATGATGTAGTTCATGGGTAGAGGTAGGGAGCGGGTAATGAAGTATTTCACTTAATTGTTAAATGCTCATGCCTATAATCCCAGCACTTTGGGAGGCCGAGGTGGGCAGATCACCTTAGGCCAGGAGTTTCAGACCAGCCTGACCAACATGGAGAAACCCCATCTCTACTATAAATACAAAATTAGCCAGGTGTGGTGGCACATGCCTGGAACCCCAGCTACTTGGGAGGCTGAGGCAGGGAATCGCTTGAACCCAGGAGGCAGAGGTTGCAGTGAGCCGAGATTGCGCCATTGCACTCCAGCCTGGGCAATAAGAGCGAAACTCCATCTCAAAAAAAAAGCAGTATTTATTTCAAAAGTGAAAATAATTAAAGGCAATGGTAATAATGGAATAGATTCAATTCAGTGTCATACATTTGCTTTAAGAAATTCTATTTGTGATTTTAATTACATTGTTAACATTATGGTTTTTTTTTTTTTCAGACTTTTTGCTTTAAATATTCTGTTTGAAAAAAATACTAGTTTCCTAAGTAAATTATTTTCTTGGCCATTCACTGTGGCTCACATCTGTGATCCCATCTCTTTGGGAGGCAGGGGTGGGAGGATCACTTGATCCAGGAGTTCAAGACCAGCCTGGGCAACCCATCTCTACAAAAAATTAAAAAATTAGCCCAGCATGGTGGTGTAGGCCTGTAGTCTCAGCTACTCAGGAGGCTGAGGCGGGAGGATCCCTTGAACCTGGAAGGTTGAGGCTGCAGCAAACCGTGATTGCATCACTGCACTCCAGCCTGGGTGACAGGGTGAGACCCTGTCTGGAAAAAAAAAAAAAAATCTTAACAGAGTGAAATGGAGTCACCTATCTGGCATCTACTGCTACTATTAGATTGTATGTAAACTGTATTGCAAGGGATTTTGTATATATTTTATACTGTTGGTTTTTCACTGAGAACATTAAATAAATTACAAAGTTTATCACATTTAAGACAGATCTGCTTCATGTATTTGATAAATAATTATGCTAATTTTTTAATGTAGGAATTTGGATAAAGAGAGGGCAGTGCTACTACAACGCCGGAAAAGGGAAAATATGTCAGGTAGGTAAAAAGGACCTACACTAAATTAAAATTCCTGTGATAGAATAAATGGTTCTCTCAATTTTTAGTTAAATGTAAATATTTTTAGTTAAATGTAAATACCTTGTTGATGAATGTTGATTGTACAGATAGTGCATGCAATCTCTGGTATAGATTTTAAGTATTTTTTTCACATATTATAGAATAAATATGTACTTTGGGAAATAAAATGGAAATGAGAGGAAAATAAATAATTTATATCAGACATAATTTTCCTACACATAGCTAACCTGTTGGTTTAAAAAAGTAAATATGTTTGTTCTTCAGAAAGATATGATCCATTAGTTTATCATGTAGAATAGTACATATTTCATTTTTAGGAACAGAATTTTCTAACTTCTGTGTAACATATGCCACAATTTTTATTTTATCTTAATCATGTTGATACCAGTACTCCTGGTTTTAAATAATCATAATTTATTCAACTATTCCTCTTTGATGGAGATTTGGATTGTTTTCATTATTTCTGCTTTGTTTTATTTTTGTTATTAAAAACAGTATCCTCAGCAAGACCCTCTTGCATAAGTCTTTTTGTACTTTTGCTGTTTTATCTTTGGCTAGATCTCTAATAATGAGATGGCTGGGTCAAAAGGTATGTACATATATAATTTTGCTAGATATGGCTGAATTGCCCTTTTTAGGGAATTTCAGATTTCCACTGGTAGTGTATGAGAGTGCTGTTTCCCACAGGCACACCACCAGAGTGTGTTATCAGGCTTTTGGATCCTTTCTAGTTTAATGTGTGAGAAATCATATTTGTGCTTTGCATGTAAATGTATAAGTGAGGTGAGTGAACAAGTTAAAAAATGTGCTTATTTAGAAAGATGGAGATGACAATACTTTGTCATGTGGAATGCTGTTTTATTTCATTGTTTAAAATAGAAGTATTAAATGTGCAATAATTTTTATTTTGTTTTTGAAGATGGTGATACCAGTGCAACTGAGAGTGGTGATGAGGTTCCTGTGGAATTATATACTGCATTTCAGCATACTCCAACGTCAATTACTTTAACTGCTTCAAGAGTTTCCAAAGTTAATGATAAAAGAAGGAAAAAAAGCGGGGAGAAAGAACAACACATTTCAAAATGTAAAAAGGTACGTTTTTGCTTGTTTTTAGATGAGTGGATAGGATAGCAGATAGGGAACTGAATTTTATAGGAGAGGCAGGAGAGTGAGAATAATCGATGGTAGCTATAAAGGATCTAGCAGAAGTTTTTTATTTTTAAACAATTAAACTTACTTGAACATTTTAACGTGTTTTAAAGATTGAAGCAGATTAGAGAAGAAACTTTGCAAACTTCTTTGAAATCATTTAATGAGATTAGTCACTGAAATGCAGAAGCAAAAATAAAATAGAAAGCCTTCATAGTTTTCTGTACTACCAGGATTGTATTCCTTGCACTTGTCTGTCTGACATAATCCACTTAGCTTTTCTTCCCCATGTTTTACATAACGGTTCTTTGCCTCCTTTTTTTTTTTTTTTTTTTAAAACCTTGCTCTCTTGTAACGTATTGTCTACACACAAATTTATTTATTTGGATCTATATTGCTAGCTGTAGGTTTATATTTGTTAGTCACTCTAAATGAAGTTCACACTTTTTAGGGGGTTGAGGGGGATAGGAATTAAGTCTTAAATACATCCTTCAGATCTGGCAGATGAGTGGGCTCTCAATACATATTTATTGAATAAATACAGCTCTGTTTACCACAGTGCATATTACTTAAGGCCCATTATGGGCTCAAATATTACTTGCTAGTTGCTTAGAGAATTAAAGTAATATCATTATTTTACTCCCTCCCAAAACATGTCTTATCACTTCAGCAAAATTATATTTCTAATACCCTCCCAATTTTTATCAGAAATATTTTTCCACTGTTGTAATATTGAACACAGAGAATATTTGGAAATTTTTGTCTTTGTATTATATTACATACAGATTTTTATATTCTGTATAGTCTATATACTTTTTTTTTTTTTTTAAAGACAGGATCTTGCTCTGTTGCCCAGGCTGGAGTGCAGGGGGTATTCATAGACTGTCATGGTGCACTATGGCCTCCAACTCCTGGGCTCCAGTGATCCTCCTGCCTCAGTCTCCTGAGTAGCTGGGACGACAGGTGCCCGCCACCACTCTCAACCACATTCTGTCTTTATTAGAAAAGTATTTTATTAGATGCCTTTATTAAACATTCTCCTAGTGTCAGCTTTCTTGGTTACCAAATTTTTTGTTATGATACTTCAGTTAAAAGTTTCAATGAACCAATTGATTCTTAAATATTAATTATGTCCAGTTTTTTAGAAAACTAACTAGAATGCCATGTTTATTTTAGGCATTTCGTGAAGGATCTAGGAAGTCATCAAGAGTTAAGGTAAATACATTAATTTTAAGGTGTTGTTATCAACTGTCATTTATTCAGGAGCTACATACTTGCTTGTCCATATCTTTATTTAATGCTCTCTTTATTGTATGTCATGTCATTGCCTATTATCTTTACCAGGAGTGGGACCTTAGTTCTAATTGGAGTAATATACTACTCTTGTAGTTAACACTTAAAATATTAATCAAAAGGGGGAGGTAAGTAAGCAATTTCTAATTTTATAATTTTGGGTAATTTGAATTTCCTTTATTACTATAATCCATGTCTCTGATGCCACTTAGTACTACTATACTGTACTTAGGAATGCAGAATCACATTTGGAACTTGAAAATTTGCTCTTTTGCATAGTTGGGATTCTAGAGAGTTAGTCAAGTCAGTTGTCATACTATAAATTCACCATAGAACAACCATATCAATACAAACCAGTCAGAATGATCGATGGTAGCTAAAAAGTATCTTGAATTAATTAATGTATGTCCTCACTTTTTTAGATGCTAAAATTGCTGAGAGAAGCAAGGCTTCTCACCTCTGTCTGACCCCAAAACATAAGTTTGTCTGGGGTCACAGAGGTCAGCTGTATGCTGTTACTATAGCTTTCTGGCTTAGGTAGAAAAGGATAACAAATTTCTAAAATTGTCACATTAAATAGGATGTGGGAAGCATGTTACAGTGTATCTTTTGTCCCTGTGGTATAAGGCGTAATTATTTATTATTCCACATTTCTGGAAAAGAAACTGTTAAACAGCAGTTTCTAGTTTATATTATGTTCTTTTATATAGATTGCCATTAAGTGTGCGTGTGTGTGTGTGTGTGTGTGTGTGTAAGTTCATAAGTCCAGATACTAATGCTCAGTTTATGATTTTAGGGGTCAGCTCCAGAGATTGATCCTTCATCTGATGGTTCAAATTTTGGATGGGAGACAAAGATCAAAGCATGGATGGATCGATATGAAGAAGCAAATAACAACCAGTATAGTGAGGGTGTTCAGAGGGAGGCACAAAGAATAGCTCTGAGATTAGGCAATGGAAATGACAAAAAAGAGATGAATAAATCAGATTTGAATACCAACAATTTGCTCTTCAAACCTCCTGTAGAGGTAAATATGTCATTTGTCCAAAAATTGTAAAGCAGTTTTATATTGTGAATTTTTAGTTAAACTGAAAACAAGCAAGTTTATTTAATCTCAACATTTACTCTGATTTTAGAGCCATATACAAAAGAATAAGAAAATTCTTAAATCTGCGAAAGATTTGCCTCCTGATGCACTTATCATTGAATACAGAGGGAAGTTTATGCTGAGAGAACAGTTTGAAGCAAATGGGTATTTCTTTAAAAGGTATATTCATTTATTTTCCCATATTCATTTTCTGTAGGTAAATATTGAATTTTTGGCTGTTTTACCTAGATGTTGTGATTATATGTACTTTTTTTCCTACATGATCATTTCAGTATTTAAAGTTGTAGTGTGGTTGAACAGTGACTGATGATAATTTTTGAACTGCGATAAACTAAAACAACATAAAAAAATGCAAAGATATATTCCAGTCTCTTGCTCGTGTCTGTCTTGCTGAAAATCCTAAAACAATCTACTTCAAAGATTAACCAACAGCAATATAGGTTGGATATAGAAGGATATCAGTCAGGAATTCTGATTGATTGAGATTACAAGGAACCCTTTCCATCTGGGACTCATGATAATTCCTCATAACGTATAGCCAGAACCGAGAAAGACCATGGTAACCATAGGAGAAACCCCTTCCTCTTTATTAGACAGTGTTAGATTGGGTCCTACATTATTGCCACCACTTTCAACACCCACTTTGTTGGTACTGGAATGGTATTGGAGGTCTCTTCTTTGGTTTGGGATTTGTATGCAGAATTAATATGATCCTTTAATAGGTGTTGCTTCCCTGTAGTCTAGAAGTATGTTCCTATCTGTAGGAGAACATTCCTAGTCTCTGTCCTACAATTATCAAAAACATTTATTGTTTATAACTTGAGTATTTACTTAAGATATGAAAGATACACAGCAGTTTCTCCCTATTATGTAGCAGATTTGATCTGAAACGGTATAAGACAGATACTTTTAAATGCACCAGGAAATATGAACTCTAAAGACATCAAATTAATCTTGTGAATGCAGTAGTCACTCTCTTTTTATCTTTCTTTGTAAATTGGAATTTCTACCTTCCATTAATTGCCTTTGATTTAGGGGAGGTTATGGGGCAGGTAAAAATCTCATTTGCATAAACTAGCATAAGGTAAGAGTGAATTGTGGAGTCAGACTGCCTATATTCAAATCTTGACTTCATTATGTCTTTTAGAAGTTTCTTAGACTCTGTGTTCTTAAGTTTCTTCATCACTTTGCCTCTGAAGAGTAACAGGAGATTATTGTACTAAAATGTTGACTTTGTTTGTTTGTTTTTGAGACAGTCTCGCTCTATCACCCAGGTTGGAATGCAGTGGCATGATCATGGCTCACTGCAGCCTTGACGTCCTGGGCTCAGGTGATCCTCCCACCTCAGCTTCCCAGGTAGCTGGGACTACAGGCACATGCCACCATGCCTGGCCTTTTTTTTTTTCTTTTTTTTTTTTTTGTAAATACGGAGTGTCGCCATGTTGCCCAGGTTGGTCTTGATCTCCTGGACTCAAGCAATCCACCTGCCTCAGCTTCCCAAAGTGCTGGAATTACAGGTGTGAACCAGCGTGCCCGGCCTAAAATGTTAATAGCTTATAATGTTTCTTTCTTTGTAGACCATACCCTTTTGTGTTATTCTACTCTAAATTTCATGGGCTAGAAATGTGTGTTGATGCAAGGACTTTTGGGAATGAGGCTCGATTCATCAGGCGGTCTTGTACACCCAATGCAGAGGTAAGCTTATAGAAATTTTTTGGGGAGATGTGGGGGCTGGAGGTGTGTTGGAGTCTGAGCAATAAGCACAAAACTCAGGTCACTGACCTAAGACACTTTCCAACTGTTAGTGCATTTTATACTGCCCAGCCTGTTTTTTTGTGAAAATTTATGTGATACTGGCTATGAAGTCTTTTTTTTTTTTTTTGAGACAGAGTTTCACTCTTGTTGCCCAGGCTGGAATACAATGGCACGATCTCAGCTCACTGCAACCTCCGTCTCCCGGGCTCAAGTGATTCTCCTGCCTCAGCCTCCCGAATAGGTGGGATGACAGGTGCACACCACCATGCCCGGCTATTTTTTTGCATTTGTAGTAGAGACGGGGTTTCACCATGTTGAGCAGGCTGGTCTCGAACTCCTGACCTCAGGTGATTTGCCCATCTCAGCCTCCCAAAATGCTGGGATTACAAGTGTAAGCCACCACGCCTGGCCACTATGAAGTCTTAAAAATTACTTTGCACATTGAAGAAATGATGATGTTCCTTATAAGAGGAAATATTGGACTTCTTTTTTTTTTTTTTTTTTTGAGGCAGTGTCTCACTGTCTCCCAGGCTGGAGTGCGGTGTCATGAGCACAGCTCACTACAGCTTCCGTGACCTCTCGTGCTCAAGTGATCCTCCTGTCTCAGCTTTCTGAGTAGGTGGGACTGCAGGCGTATGCAACCATGCCCAGCTAATTTTTTAAATTTTTGCAGAGATGGAGTCTCATTTTGCTGCCCAGGCTGGTCTCCAACTCCTGGGCCAAGTGATCCTTCTGCCTTAGCCTCCCAAAGTGCTGGGATTACAGGCATGAGCCTGCCCGGACTTTTTAACTCATTCTTCTTCTTCTTATTATTATTATTATTATTAATATTTTTGAGGCAGAGTCTTGCCTAGGCTGGAGTGCAGAGGTGCAATCATGGCTCACTGGAGCCTCAACTTCCTGGGCTCTTAGGAGGTAAAGTTATCTTCTCACCTCAGACTTCTGAGTAGCTGGGACCACAGGTGCGTGCCACCATGCCCAACTAATGATTCTTTAATTTTTTGTAGAGTTGGGTTCTCCCTATGTTGTCCAGGCTGGTCTGGAGCTCCTGTGTTCAAGCAATCCTCCTGCCTCGGCCTCCCTAAGTGCTAAGATTACAGGCATGAGCCACCAGGTCCGGCCTAATACTGGACGACTTTCCTTCTATCTTGGAAGCTCTATTTATGGCTCAATACATGCTATGATTTAAGTTAGATGACAAAGCTAAAATCTAAAGTAGATTTTGTATATTCTACTGTAAAATTTTTAATAATGTTATATTTTAGTGTGGAGTAGAAAATCGTGTTGGTTTTGTTTTTTACATGTCAAAATGAAGCTTTTTAGTTTTATAATTATATAATGTTGCAGCCAAGAATGTAGGTTTTTTTTTTCTCTCTTTTCTTTTTTTAAAAGACAGGATCTTGCCATGTTGCCCAGGCTGGCCTGGAACTCCTGGGCTCAAGTGTTTGTTCTGCTTCAGCTGCCAGAGTAGCTGGGATTATAGGCATGCACTGCTGCACCCAGCTAAGAGTACGGATTTTGGAACCAGACTTAAATTTATTTCTTCTCTGTGACTTACTAGCTTTGTAACCTCAGTTTTATCTGTAAAAAGATATGAAGACTAAAGAGTTAATACATGTAAAGTATCTGGAATAGTGTCTTGTCATAGAAAAGTAGCGTTTGCTCAACCATTGTTGCATTCATCAAACCTAAGAAGGCCGGGCACAGTGACTCACACCTGTAATCCCAGCACTTTGGGAGGCCAAAGTGGGTGGATCACCTGAGGTCAGGAGTTCAAGACCAGCCTGACCAACATGGTGAAACCCCATCTCTACTAAAAATTAGCCACGTGTGGTGGCACGCACCTGTAGTCCCAGCTACTCGGGAGGCTGAGATAGGAGAATCACTTGAATCTGAGAGGTTGGAGTTGGAGTGAGCCGAGATTGCGTCACTGCACTCCAGCCTGGATGGCAGAGTGAGACTCTGTCTCAAAACAACAACAACAGCAACAACAAAAAACCCCAAGATGCCACCAGTTATAAGACTTCTGATTTCAGAGATGCTAAAAGGTGAAAAATAAGAATTGATGAGGCTGGGTGCGGTGGCTCACGCCTGTAATCCCAGCACTTGGGGAGGCCAAGGCCAGCACATCATGAGGTCAGGAGATTGAGACCATCCTGGCTAACACGGTGAAAACGCGTCTCTACTAAAAATACAAAAAAAAATTAGCCGGGCATGGTGGCGGGCGCCTGTAGTCCCAGCTACTTGGGAGCCTGAGGCAGGAGAATGGCATGAACCTGGGAGGCGGAGCTTGCAGTGAGCCGAGATCGCACCACTGCACTCCAGCCTGGGTGAAAGTGTGAGACTCGTCTCAAAAAAATAAAAATAAAAATAAGAAGAATTGATGAAATATATTATTATTATTATCATTATTTTGATGCCACATTGTGGGCTCTAGGGGTTGGGGTGCCAGTGGGTAGCAGTATATGATTGAAAAACCTTCCCAGTTGATAACCACCGATAGATAGTTATAAGCCTTGTCATTAATGACATATTTTCCAGGTTGTGTTTGTGAAATAATTTGAAAAGAATAATTTTCAAAATTGTAGGCTGATGCTTCTGAAGGCAGAAAGTAATTTATGGTAATGTACAATTATTTTAACTTAACAGGTGAGGCATGAAATTCAAGATGGAACCATACATCTTTATATTTATTCTATACACAGTATTCCAAAGGGAACTGAAATTACTATTGCTTTTGATTTTGACTATGGGAATTGGTAAGTTCAAGTCTATAAATGTCATCTGTTGTTTGAAAATAGTTCCATAATGTCCCTGTAATAATTTAGGTATTGTCATTACTTTTATAGCTTTTTATTTTTATCTATCATGAATCAGTTAAAAGTACTTGAAAACCAGTTTAGTATCAGCCTCTATTATAGCATTGCTACTTTTCATTTCTACATTTTCCTTATTATTGTAATGTAAATGTTCACAGTAATTATAACAAGTAACCCTAATTCAGCCGTACAACACTGACCTTGTTTATGTGAGAATTTTTTTCTTCTTCTAGGGGATATAATTTTAGTCATACAGTTTATTTGGTTAATCAGTATGAATGAATAATTTGTCTTTTGCCCCTCAAAACAAAAGAAAATTTTCTGTGCAGTATAAATTAAAAGGGTTTGTGGGAGATCCTACAAAGAAACTCTTAAGAACTATTTTTCTGAAACACTAGTAAAAAACTAATGATAAATCTCAGTACAGTTGGCCCTTCCACAATGCGGGGTTGGAGCACCAACTGCCTGCACAGTCCACAATCTGCTTATACATTTTGACTTCCCAGAAACTTTACTAATAGCCTACGGTTGACTGGAAGTGTTACCAATGACAATTAACACATATTCTGTATGTCATATACTGTATTCTTACAATAAAGTAAGTTGGAGAAAAGAAAATGTTTTTAAGAAAATCATAAGGAAGATACAATATATTTACTGTTCATTAAGTGGAAGTGGATTATCGTAAAGGTCTTCATCTTCATCTTCACGTTGAGTAGGCTGAGGAGGAAGGGTGGGGTTGCTCTTGCTGTCTCGGGGTGACAGAGGGAGAAGGGTTAGTAGAAGGGGAGGCAGGAGAGGGAAGCACATATGGTGTAACTTTATGAAAACACATTAGTAATTTCTGCCTGGCTTTTTTGCTTTCTCATTTCTCTAAAAATGTTTCTATATGGTGCTAGTCTTCCATCATTTGCTTTAGCTTCAGTGCCCATATCATAGAAGAGTCCATATCACAAAAAAGTAAAAAACAGTCTTGAAAACAGTGGAGCCCTTCTGCCAGATTGTCTAATGTAAATTTGTTTTTTGGCACCACTTTTTCTACATCTTCTTTCTCATCATCTGGCACTGGTTTGGAAGCAATCATCTCCCTTAGGCATCTTCTGTTAATTTCTCTGGTGTGGTGTCTATTAGCTCTTGAATTTCTCTGAGATCCATATCTGTATTCTTCCCTCATCCCCACCTTTTTTTGTTATATCCACGATCTCTTTCATGATTTTTCTGATTGGCTCTGTTGTAAATCCTGTGAAGTCATGCACAACATCTGGACACAGTTCACTCCAGCAGGAATTTATTGTTTCGGGCATGATGGCTTTCACAACTTTTTCTATAATGATGGCATCTTCGATGGTATAATCCTTCCAGACTTTCATGATCTTCTCTTTCAGGGCTCTATTCCATAGTGTTGACATTCTTTTCCATAGAGCACTGTGTGTAATAAGCTTTAAAGGCCATTATCACTCCTTGATTTAGAGGCTGAATTAGACACTTTGATGCCCTCAGTGTTGAACTCATAGGGTTCTACGTGGCCAGGGGGCATTGCCCAATATCAAAAGACATTTAAAAGGCAGTCCCTTCCTAGCTACCTGTTGTCTGACTTGAGGGACAAAGCATCAATGGTACCAATCCAGAAAAAGCGTTCTCCTCCAGGTTTTCTTGTTGTACAACCAAAAGACTGGCAGCTTTCGTTTGTTTTCCCTTCAAGGCTTGGGTTTAGCAGCTTTATAGATGAGGCCAGTCCTGATCATAAACCCAAATGCATTTGCACAGAAGAGTAGAGTTAATCTGTCCCTTCCTGCCTTAAATCCTGGTGCTTCCTTCTCTTCCTTACTAATAAATGTCTTTTTATGACTTTTTCCCCCCAGAATAGGACATTTGTGTCTGCATTAAAAGACTTTTCAGGCAGATATTCTTTCTCCTCAGTGATTTTCTTAATGGTGTCTGAGAACTCATCTGCTGCCTCTTATTCAGCAGAAATAGCTTTACCTGTTAAGCTAGACCTCTTTTTAAAATCATCAAACCATACATTACTGACATTAAATGCTCCAACTTTAGATCTTTCATATTCCTTTTGTTTTATGTTATTTACTGACTTCACTTTTTCTAGAAACATATTAGGGTCTATAGCTATGTCTTTCTTATATAGCACGCATGCACCCACATAAAAGCTTCATTTGCAATGCAAGATAAAAAGGTATATTGCAAAAAGTGCATGGTTTTCACATTCTGCAGCCCAGCTGCGGTGATGGCTCCACGAATTTCCTTTTATTGTTATTTTTTACAATGGTACTTATGCTGGATTCATTTATCTTGAGATGGTGGAGAACTACAGCTGCACACCTCAATCTACCATACATCTTTAGCAATTCAACTTCTTCTTGCAATGTGATAACTTCTTTGCTTCTCGGGAGCACTTCCAGCATCACTAGTGGCACTTTGTATAGGTCACATAGGTGTTACTCAAAATTTACTGTACTGGCCAGGTGTGGTGGCTCACACCTGTAATCCCAGCACTTTGGGAGGCCAAGGCGGGCGGATTACTTGAGGCCAGGAGTTCAAGACCAGCCTGGCAAACATGATGAAACCCCATCTCTACTAAAAATAAAAAAAATTATCCGGGCATGGTGGCGGGCCCCTGTAATCCCAGCTACTCGGGAGGCTGAGGCAGAAGAATTGCTTGAACCCGGGAAGTGGAGGTTGTAGTGAGCCAAGATCGGACCACTGCACTGCAGCCTGAGCGACAGAGCAAGACTCTGTCTCAAAAAAAAAAAAAAAAAAAAAAATTACTGTATTGCACTAAAGACTATGAAGAATTCGTGAGAACCACAAGAGATCACTTTTTATTGCCATACACAATTTACTGAGAGATGAACTGCTCCTGGGCATGTGTCACATGGCATTTTACATAGATACTCCCAACACTTGAGGCACCACAATAGCAACAGGAGGTGGCTACAAAATTATTATAGTAGTACAAAATGTACTACAGTTAGTTTTAAATAGTTATGATTTAATAATACGTCTTTACATGACTGTGGAGTGTGAATGGCACCATGTAAGGTCTGTATGTGTGTGCATAGGTTTTGATAAATTTTAACTTTTTATAATTTGTGTATATTTTATGGTAATAAATGATAGACTACTATCTACATGCATATGCATTCTTGACATACCTTTTTCTTTTTCTTTTTTAAATATTTCTAGGCTACATCGTTTGTCTGTTTTTTCAAATTGTTGCAATTGTTGCAAATTTCCAAACGTTTTTCCAATATATGTATTGAAAAAAATCCATGTATATGTGCACAGTTCAAACTTGTGTTGTTCAAGGGTCAGCAATATGGAAACTTGTTTCAGTTTTTAAAAATTTAATAGAAAAATGTAAACAATAATACAAACACCCGGCCAGGTGCAGTGGCTCATGCCTGTAATCCCAGCACACTGGGAGGCTGAGGCGGGTGGATCACCTGAGGTCAGGGGTTCAAAACCAGCCTGGCCAACATGGTGAAACCCCGTCTCTACTAAAAATACAAAATTAGCCGGGCATGGTGGCACATGCCTGTAATCCCAGCTACTTGGGAGGCTGAGTCAGGAGAATCGCTTGAACCTGGGAGACAGAGGTTGCAGTGAGCCGAGATTGTGCCACTACACTCCAGCTGGGTAACAAGAGCAAAACATCTCAAAAATAAAATAAAATAAGATAATAATATAAACACCCATGTATTTCTCAAATTAAGAAATTAAAACATTATCCATTGAAGCCCCTTAACGTTTAGCAGCCACATTGCATCTGTCTTCCCTCCTTCACTATCTATCTTTAATTTGATTTTTTTTTTTTTTTTTTTTTTTTTTTGAGACAGAGTCTTGCTCTGTCGCCCAGGATGTAGTGCAGTGGCACCATTTCAGCTCACTGCAAGCTCCGCCTCCCAGGTTCATGCCATTCTCCTGCCTCGGCCTCCCGAGTAGCTGGGACTATAGGCCCGCCACCACGCCTGACTAATTTTGTTTTGTATTTTTAGTAGAGATGGGGTTTCACCGTGTTAGCCGGGATGGTCTCCATCCCCTGACCTCATGATCCGCCCGCCTCGGCCTCCCAAAGTGTTGAGATTACAGGCATGAGCCACCACGACCAGCCCTTTAATTTGATTTCTTTAACTTTTTACTATGTCTGTATTTGTTGGCAAGTATTATCTAGAATTTTGTATATTTTTAAACTTTTATGTAAATTGTAACGCTGTATCCTTTTGCATTTTTTTCACATTTATTACGTGAGATTAACCTGCATTGTGTGTACCTATACTTCATTTATTTTCACTGCCTATGGTATTTATCCATTTCACTATTGACCTTTATATTGACAAAAGAATGCTCTTAGGGCTTTCTGAACATGTCTGCATGTGTGTACATGTCTTCTCCATGGTAGGAACATAGTACGTACATGTTCTCTCCATGGTAGGGACATAGAAGTGGAATTGCTGGGTTGTAGAATGTGTACAGCATGAGTTTTTGCCAGATGTGAGTGAATGTTTAAGCAGCTTGTACTAGTTTCCTAAGTAATTTATTGCCTTGCTGTACTTCTTTACTCTTAAGACTTTAAAAATACATGCTGGTTGCTGTGACTCACGGCTGTAATCTCAGCACTGTGGGAGGCCATGGTGGGCGGATCACCTGAGGTCAGGAGATCAAGACCAGCCTGGCCAACATGATGAAACTCCATCTCTACTAAAAATACAAAAATTAGCCAGGTGTGGTGGTGCACATCTGTAATCCCAGCTACTCAGGAGGCCGAGACAGGAGAATCACTTGAACCCGGGAGGTGGAGGTTGCAGTGAGCCAATATTGCACCACTGCACTCCAGCCTGGGTGACAGAGCGAGACTCCATCTCAAAAAATAAAAAAAAATAAAATAAATAAAAAAATATATATATATAAAAATAAACAATATATATAAAATATACCACTCCACATGAGCTAGCATATATAGTATGTGTTATATATTAGCATATATATGCTATGTATTAATTATACACTGTATATGCTATTTGTTGGCAAATATATGTAGCATATTGGCATGTATAATATATATAGCATATATAATATATAATACATAATATATATCGTATAATATATTATAGCATATGTGCTATATATGTGCTAATATATATTATATATATGCTAGCTCATGTGGAGTGGTATAGAATAAAATATATATTAGCATATACATGCTATATATATGCTTATATATATTATATATGCTTATATAATAGCATATATATTATATATATGCTAGCTCATGTTGAATGGTATCTCTTTATATTAATATTTTTATTTACCATTATCCTTGATTATTCATGAATGCAGAGGTCTTTTTCTTTTCTTTTTTTTTCCTTTGAGATGGAGTCTCGCTCTGTCACCCAGGCTGGAGTGCAGTGGCACAATCCCGGCTCACTGCAACCTCCACCTCCTGGGTTCAAGCAATTCTCTGCTTCAGCCTCCCGAGTAGCTGGGACTGCAGGCGCACACTGCCATGCCTGGCTAATTTTTTGTGTTTTAGTAGAGATGGGGTTTCACCGTGTTGCCCAGGCTGGTCTCCAACTCCTGAGCTCAGGCAATCCACCCGCCTCGGCCTCCCAAAGTGCTGGGATTACAAGCGTGAGTTACCACGCCCAGCCTCCCAGAGGTCTTTTTCTATATTGTCATTTGGCTTTCTCTCTTGTGAATTGCCTGATCATATCATCTGTCCATCTTTCTTTTGGGTAGCTGTTTTCTTGCCTTTTTTTTTTTTTTCCGGAAGTTCTTTATATATTCTGTAGTCTTGGGTTATAAGCAATTCGATTCAGTTCCTCTTATTCTATATATTTTTAAACTTTGTGTGATATTCTTTTTAAATGAAATTTTTAAAATGTTCATTATGTTTTCTCTTGGTGAAATCTCTCTTCCTTTAGTATCCATTTCTACTGATTATTGCAGTCAGATTTATCATATCATTTTAGTCTTTTCTCCTCTAGAAGGTAGGAGATTTAGCATAGTTCTTTGCTCAATGCTTTGTGGGATTACATATCCCATAGAGGTTAAGAATGTAATCTGTCTGGTTTCAAATCCTGGCTTGGTCACTTACTACGTAACCTTGGACCAATTTCTTCATCACTTTGTGCTGCATTACCTCAAGTATATGAGAAGAATAATACTCACCTAAAGTGCTTAATAAACAAAAGCTGTTGCCATCATTATCGTTTGTAGTTCTGTTGTCATAAAATCAAACATCTAGAACGAGTTTCAAGCTAGTATCTGTTAATACCTGATTTGGGAGGCGGGAGGTAGGACCATAAATGTTTGAATTCTCTCCCTGGTTCACAGAATTAGGAAGTTGGATTTGAATCTTTCTAGCAGTTTTAAAAGTAAATGAGTTAGGAATATTAGACACTTAATAAGTAAATTGTTCTTATTGTGAACAAACATTCAACTACTTAAAACATGCAAAGTGGGAGATTTGTATTATTGTTTAACTGAGGTTTGGGCATTTGACCTGTATCATAGAGATGAACTACATCTTAGCAGCTGTGGTAAAGATAAAGTAGTCAGAGTTGAGAAACATTGAAATGAAAAGTACAAGCGCCTGAGAGTCATACAGACCTGGATCTAAATGCCGTCCCTTCCACTTATTAACTGTGTAACGTTGGACAAGATGCTAATCCTCAGTGAGTTTTAATCTCACTTGTAAAATGGGGGTAATATCCTTACTGTGAAGATGAGACAGAGTGCAGTTATTTCTCAGGCTTCCATTTGAAAGAGGGAACACTTAGTATGGTGAAAAGGAAACATTAAATTTTATCACGGTAGCTTTTTAAAGAAACCTGGTTGTTGCTATCATTCCTTAAAGGGTAGGACAAACTAGTTGAAGTTTAGTATTTGTTATACCTAGTGTTTTTTATGTAGGTCACATTTCAGATCAGTATTTTATATAGCACTCTGGGATACTGAAGTAATTATGGTTTCTGCCTTAATGTTTTGTGTAAACCACAGTATCATTTTGCTTTAAAAGACTCAAAGTTTTAATGTGTTTTTTTCTTCTTCTGTAACATATTACATGTTGAGCATCCCTCATGCAAAAATCTGAAATCCAAAATCCTAAACTTTTTTTGTTTTTTTTTTTTGGATGGAGTCTCACTCTGTCACCCAGGCTGGAATGCAGTGGCACAATCTCGGCTCACTGCAACTTCTGCCTCCTGGGTTCAGGCGATTCTCCTGCCTTAGCCTATCGCATAGCCAGGATTACAGGTGCCTGCCACCATGGCCAGGTAATTTTTGTATTTTTAGTAGAGACGGGGTTTCACCATGTTGGCCAGGCTGGTCTCAAGTGATCTGCCCGCCTTGGCCTCCCAAAGTTCTGGGATTACAGGCGAGAGCCACTGTGCCTGGCCATCCTAAACTTTTTGAGCACTGACATGATGCCACAAGTAGAAAATTCTACACCTGACCTCATATGACAGGTCACAGTCAAAGTGCAGTCAGAACTTTTTTTCAGGCACAGAATTATTAAATATATTGTATAAAATTACTTTTAGCCTATATGAAACATGAGTGAATTTTGTGATTAGACCTGGACCCCATTCCCCAAGATATCTCTATATATATATGCAAACATTCCAAAATCCACAACCCTTCTGGTCCTAAGCATTTCAGGTAAGGCATGCTCAACCTGTACCAGTTATACTTATGATTGAAGGCCTAATATCTGGTCAGAAATCAACATCTAATTATTATATTGTTTTAATGAAAAAAATTTTTTGTGGTAGTTAACTAGGAATGTAAATTACCAAAAAGGATTGCTTATATATAATTAATAGTAATTGCATACAGTTTTGTGGAGTTGCAGCTTAAAATGGATTAGAAAATTTCCAGTTTTGTTTTATATTTTGAAATAAATATTTAACTGGTTATCTTTCCAGTAAGTACAAGGTGGACTGTGCATGCCTCAAAGAAAACCCAGAGTGCCCTGTTCTAAAACGTAGTTCTGAATCCATGGAAAATATCAATAGTGGTTATGAGACCAGACGGAAAAAAGGAAAAAAAGACAAAGATATTTCAAAAGAAAAAGATACACAAAATCAGAATATTACTTTGGATTGTGAAGGAACGACCAACAAAATGAAGAGCCCAGAAACTAAACAAAGAAAGCTTTCTCCACTGAGACTATCAGTATCAAATAATCAGGTACTGAACTCTGCTCTCAATGAAATTGAATAAACAAAGGAAAATAATCTGTCATATTTTATCCTCTTCTTTGTTCTATGTATAATTGTTTGAAGTATTTTTAAGTCCAGTCTGTCATTTAATGAAGTATTCATAAGTGTAAAATACAGGTTCTGCTAGAATTTGTACAATATTTGTTGAATTATTAAGAAACAGCTCAGCAAGCAAATCCTTGCAGAATTGCAGACAAGATTTTCCTAAGACTAGGTAACTTAAAAATCTTCTAGATGGCACTTTATGTTCATAATAAATATTCTTATTTAAAGTCTTAAGCTGCAAAATTTTCTTTCTTTAAACACGTGGATGCTGGTAATCTTATCAATTCTATAAGCATGTCACAATAACAGCAAATAAAATTTTTAAGAGAAAATTCACTAAGAACATATAAGGTAATTTTGGGGGTAAAGTTTGGCCAAAGTCTATCTGCCCCACCAGTAAATATATTGTTATATGTCCTCTATAAACAAAAAACAGTTAGGAGGGATCATTAAAATGTGAAAATTAAGTAAGGTTTTGCTCATTTCCAGGGCCCTATCTTCTAGAAATGATTTCCCTTAAACTTTCAACTGAACAAACACTTATTGAGCACTGGGTATTTGCGGGTTTTTCTGAAATAATTTATATGTTTATGTTTTGGGAACTCTGTAAATATAAGGCCATGCTACCATATTTGACCTATATTGATAAAAACTTGATTGGCTAAAATTTAAAAAGCGAAAGTATTTGATTGCATAATTTTGAAAAGTGTCTTGAATTAGGAAACCAGTTTTAAATTTCTTAAATAATTTAAATAGGCTGATATGTACATGTTGAATTTGTTGTGGTTGAAAGACATTAAAATAGTTTAATATCACTAGTTGTATAGATGGAGTAATAGTTTGTATAAAGAAGTCATTTCCATTTTTCAGGAACCAGATTTTATTGATGATATAGAAGAAAAAACTCCTATTAGTAATGAAGTAGAAATGGAATCAGAGGAGCAGATTGCAGAAAGGAAAAGGAAGATGGTAAGTTGGGAAGCCAGTAGTTTGGGCTTAGTGACAGCTGCTCTGCATATGGTAATTGTTGCTGCCTTTACATGGGCTTTTACATTATTCTTTGAAGTTAGCGAATGATGTGCCATTGAGCATTTTTATTTGGTTTGGTCATTACCATTTAAATAAATTCCACTAATCTTGTATTTTTATTGGTTGTTCATTAGAGATTTAAGAATGTATGACATTTAAGAAATATGAACATTTTGGGAGTAATAACTATTAATATTTTAATAAATCCACACTGAACTATTAATAAATTTTAATGCCACAATTACTGTTCAGAATGTCTTTTGTTAGCTAAATGTATCCTCTCATGATTTGAAATATAATAAAAGCAGAACTTTAAACCTTACTATAGCACCAAATAAATTGCTTATGCAAAAAAAAAAAAAAACCTACCACTGGTAGCTATTTGTACAGTCTCACACTGCTATCATACAATAAGGTTCTCATTAAAATAAATTTAGGATGTATATTCCTTGTACTATTTACAAATCTTTTATCTGTATAAAAATTAGGACAGGATATTTTCTCACAAATTATGGTAATTTAGCATTTGATCTTTCAGTGAAGGTAATTTAGCATTTGATATATCAGCCAGTTAAGAAAATATGGTATACTTTCCATGCCCTAAAATTTGAAAATGACTTTACAAACTGACTGATGGCCTTATGATAGGTGCTCCCCATTCCCCTTTACTTTGTATGGTCCTTTGTGTCCTGTTTTCGGGGTTTTTATGTTGTATTCCATGGACTCTCACGTCACATATTTAAGGGTGGGATGTTTGAAAGTTTGGTCATTGTTGGCTGGGAGCGGTCGCGCACATCACTCACTTTGGGAGGCCAAGGTGGGTGGATTACCTGAGGCCAGAAGTTCAAGACCAGCCTGGTCAACATGGCAAAACCCCGTCTCTAGTAAAAATACAAAAATTAGCCAGGCTTATATTCCCAGCTATTCAAGAGGCTGAAGTGGGAGAATTGCTTGAACCCGGGAGGTGGAGGTTGCAGTGCGCTGAAATCATGCCACTGCACTCCAACCTGGACGACAGAGCAAGACTCCGTCTTCAAAAAAACAAGTTTGGTCATTGTTGACCTACTTAATATGTGCCTGTTTGTATCACCTTGATAGTTTTCTAATATTGATGAATTATTGATACTCAAAATTCTGAAAACAACGAAGAACTGTTTCAGAGCCTTAGGATTTCAGGAACACTGGGTCTGTTGAGATAAGGTAGTATTAGAAGAAAAGCAAATAGAAAATATTAGAGGAGTTTATAAAGGAGGAATTCTTGTACCTAAAGGGATTATCTTGAACCTTTTTTTGAGATTCAATTATATGTAAGTTATGTGTGCCTTTTTAACTTACCTATGGCTCTTTATTGAGTATTGATTTTTAGTATTGTTCTGTTTATTCATTCTTCAACTGACACAGCCTTGTGCTGGGAATTTTTAGGAAACCAATTTAGAGTATTACTTGTTTCTGTGTATGGCATGTGTCTGGTGGGAGGAACCTCTTCTATAACTGGCTTTTAAGGGCTGTAGCGACCACTTTGGAGAAAAAATGAAATAAAAAAAAAAAATCATAGGCCAGGCGTGGTAGCTCACATCTGTAATCCCAGCACTTTGGGAGGCTTAGGTGGGAAGATCACTTCAGCCCAGGAGTTAAAGACCTACCATGGGCAATATAGCGAGACCTCATCTGTACAAAAAATTTAAAAATTAGCCAGGTGTGACAGTGCATGCCTGTAGTCCCAGCTATTCAGGATGCTGAAGCGGGAGGATCACTTGAGTCTAGGAGGTCAAGGCTGCACTGGCTGTGATCCTATCACTGCACTCCAGCCTAGGTGATGACAGAGTGAGTTCCCTGTCACAAAACAAACAAAAACAGAAAACCAGTGGGGGTTTGTTCTTTGCCCATAAATACAATAATTTTATTCAGATTGAATTCTGTTTAAAAATATTTGTATGGGGCTACTTTAAATATATATTCTTTTATAAATGCTGACAAAGTTAGTGGATCTTAGAACATCCTCATTTCTAGATACCAGAAGAAAACTGGATATTTGCTGGGCGCGGTGGCTCACGCCTGTAATCCCACCACTTTGGGAGGCTGAGACGGGTGGATCATCTGAGGTCAGGAGTTTGAGACCAGCCTGACCAATATGATGAAACCCCGTCTCTACTAAAAATACAAAAAAGTTAGCTGGGCATGGTGGCATGCGACTGTAATCCCAGCCACTTGGGAGGCTGAGGCAGGAGAATCACTTGAACCTGGGAGGCGGAGGTTGCAGTGAACCGAGATCACGCCATTGCACTCCAGCCTGGGCAACAAGAGCGAAACTCCATCTCCAAAAAAAAAGAGAATTGTATACTCAATGTTAAACTTGGTGGAACTTAGAAAATATATATGTATATTGGCTTACTTACTTGGAATCCATTTTTGGTCCTGATTTTGCTTATTAGTATGCTATAGTAAGATGAATACTTCAAAGTTTTTATATCCATTTTAATATATTCTGCCATCTGCCACTAAGGTGGATATGAAACTGAGTATTTTTCATGGGAATAAAATGTGGAAAACTTGCAAAGTATAAATGTCTTGAATTTGGTATTTCGAAAGGATATGAAATTAAAATCTAAAAATCCTTGGCTCCTGACCCATAGCTCTCCAAGTCATCACAATTGTTACTTCTAATTGGTTCATTTGCTTTGATGTTTGCATTACAGAATTTTTTGATGTAGTCAAATAAGCAGAATGAAAAATCATGCATCCTAGGATTCCTAAGCAATTAGTAGAGTTCCCCACCCCCAAGTATTATATTTGGTTTTGAAAAGTTCAAAATGAATCACCTTTTATTTTCCTAGTCTTGATTTTTATATTGGTTAGATTAACATCAGAAGTCAGAAAGATAACGTCAAGTCAAAAAGTGACAA
This sequence comes from Pongo abelii, assembly GCF_028885655.2. Classification (NCBI taxonomy): domain Eukaryota; kingdom Metazoa; phylum Chordata; class Mammalia; order Primates; family Hominidae; genus Pongo; species Pongo abelii. Next base: position 101,804,144 of record NC_071991.2, read on the forward strand.
AGAGGGACAACTAAAACTAGGTAGAATAAAGATGGTAGCATACTACTCTTGAGAAACTTATGTCAGACTGATTTAAATTTCCACCTGTGACAAGATAGACTTCCAAACCATTATGGAGATACAGGTTGAGTATTACTTTTCCAGGACCAGAAATTTTCCAGGATTAATATTTTGGAATATTTGCATTGCACTTACCAGTTGAACATCCCAAATCCAAAAATCTGAAATGCTCCAATGAGTGTTTCCTTTGAGCACCATGTTGGCTATCAAAAAGTTCTGGATTTCGGAGCATTTCAGATGTAAGATGCTCACCTAGACTCGGTATCATGTATATTTATCAGATTGGAATACGACGAGTCAGGAATAACATCCTCCCAGATAAACTCCATGTAATCACCAAATTTAAATGTACAGTAGTCCCTCCTTATCTGCAGGTTTGCTTTCCCAGGTTTCAGTTACCCACTGAGGTTCAACATATTAAGATATTTTGAGAGAGAGATCACATTCACATAACTTTCATTATAGTATATGGTTATAATTGTTCCATGTTGTTATAGTTACATATGTATAGGAAAAAACAGCACTGTATATATAGGGTTCAGTACTATCTGCAGTTTCAGGCATGCTTTAGTGGTCTTGAAATGTATCCCTTGTGAGTAAGTGGGATCTATTGTACTTCACCCTATCCTTTTGTAGTACAGCTTGAAAAATACAAAATTGGCAATTTTAACCTGTATACATAATTTCATATACCACCGATTAAAATCATGCTGAATTTCCAAAAAGTGCACCAGGGTATTTATGTATTTTGGTTGTTGGCTTCATTTTTTAAAATGAGAATGGAAGATAAGGCAGTATCTCTGCTTTTAGGAGTATTCACAAAAATAAATACAACTCAGCAATAAGTGAAGGAAATATAAATATGATAGATAACTTATAGCTGGGGAGAGATCAGATCGTTTCATGAACTCTAGGTAATACATATTTATATTTATGTATATTTAATATATTTTTGTATTTATATTTATGATGGACCTTTTGAGTAGGGTTTAACCAAATACAGGTTAGCTTATGACAAAGTTTCATGGAATGTATTTTTCCAGGGGGAAATCCTGGAGAGAGCTGTAAATATATTTGGTTAGGATTATAGGCTATTTTTGGAGGAGGAGAGGGGTACTAGGGAGATAAAAGTTGGCTACAGGTCACACAAAATACTCAGGGATGAAGATTTCATGAAAGAATATTTATGTGGCCAAGATGGAAAGCCTTTTCATTTCCAGTTCCATTACCTCTACCCCCTTTGGCCTTTTGGATTTTTCTTTTATGAACATTTTCTTTTTCCATCCATTATATTTTGTCTTTTTTTTCATTAAGAATTTGTTACCTGCTTTTACAAAAGCAAGTTTGTGGCTAAGTTATGTGGAACTGCATGTTTATTGTACATTAGGAAAATCTTACCATAAGCCCAGTAGACTGAAATACAGTAGACTGTTTATACTCACTTGATTCCAAAAACCAGGGCACTACTGAGTGTCCTCCTAGTATGTTTGTGGAGGTGGGGCTAGGTGGCTGTAATCTTGTCATATAAACAGTACATGTGGAAGGGGATTAGATACTGGGGGGTATACCTGTAGCTTATAGTGTTCATTTTAAAAGCAGCAAACTTCTGAAAGATTTAAATACTAAAAGAGACTTGTTGCTGGGCTTGGTGGCTCACGCCTGCAACCCCAGCACTTTGGGAGGCCAAGGTGGGTGGATCACTTGAGTCCACGAGTTCGAGACCAGACTGGGTGACATGGCAAAACTCCATCTCTACTAAAAATACAAAAATTAGCCAGGCATGGTGGCACATGCCTGTAATCCCAGCTACTTGGGAGGCTGAGGCACAAGAACCACTTGAACCCAGAAGAGGAGGTTGCAGTGAGCCAAGATGGCATCACTGCACTCCAGCCTGGGTGACAGTGAAAGGCTCAAAAAAAAAAAAAAAAAAGACACTTCCTCCCCCATTTATAATGGCATGAAAAGTCTCCTTTATAGTTTTAAAATATTTCCAAGTAATTTTTCATAACCCTCATAATGTATTTTGGGAATATAATCTTGGTAATATTTGATGGCCTATATTGTCAGATTGCTTAAAATTGAGTCCACAGAAGATGATTCAGTGTTGTCTTCATATTTAAAAGGACAGACATTTGAGAAACAGTGAAAGGGTATGACAAGGAAATCACGTAGGCAAGAGATTCCTGGACTTGTCAAGCAGGTATGATAGTCTAGAATTTTTATACCACCACAACATGAACTTCATGAGGGAAAAAACTTAGTTTTATTCATTGTTGTAGCCCTAGCTCCTAGGGGAATAAAAAATGGTGGGCAAAAAAGTAGACCGTCAATAAATGAGCTAACTGAATGTTCATAACAACCACTTGAGGAAAGATAGACAGATATAGGCCCACGAATGTGAACTGAATGAAGCTTCCCTGTAGTTCAGGTAATGCATGATCTGGAGGCCTTGCCCTGGATTGTGCAGGATTCTCCACAATTTTCTCGGCTTTCATCCTTCACATCAAGAAGTATTCCACACAAGTATAATTTGAGATGCTTTGTGAAAAAGGGCTGTGACCAGTTTACTGTGATGAGCACTATACCATATCCTTCCTTTTCAGATTCCCAGTGTACATGTGTTTAAAAACTTGACACAATTGTCAGATTTTCCTAAACTTGTATACCCTTGCAGTTTCTTGTGGATAACACCTTTGACCCCCACAGAGTGTTATTCAGTGGAACAGACACTGTGGGAAAACACTACAGAATCCATGGTATTACTAAATGTCTCTCGGAAAACTTGACTGACTTTAGAAAATCACTTTAGCAGATGCAATGCTTTAATAAAAAAATAGGATAAATTTGTTGCCAGAAAAGTCATCTGGTGACAGAATTTGAGATGTTATCCAACTCCCTGTTCTGTCCTCAGTTGATGCTGATTTTTTTTGTAAGATCCTGTTTTCTCTATTTGTAGAGACTGGGAATTTTATTTCTAAAGATGAGTAATTAATGACATTGTGGTGTTAATGAAAGAGAACCTATTATTTTTATTTTTATTTTTTTTTTTTTGAGACGGAGTCACACTCTGTCGCCAGGTCTGGAGTGCAGTGGCGCAATCTTGGCTCACCGCAACCTCTGCCTCCTGGGTTCAAGTGATTCTCCTGCCTCAGCCTCCCAAGTAGCTGGGATTGCAGGTGCCCACCACCACGCATGGCTAATTTTTTGTATCTTTAGTAGAGATGGGGTTTCACCATGTTGGCCAGGCTGGTCTCCTGACCTTGTGATGATCCACCCACCTCTGCCTCCCAAAGTGCTGGGATTATACGCGTGAGTCACTGCGCCCAGCCACCTATTTTTATTAGGTACTCAGTTCACACAAAATGAGGTTAATCAGCTTTAGCTGCCTTCTAATTCAAGATTTCCAAAATTGTTGAAATGCTTCCAGTTAGTTACATGTCTTTAAGTAACAGTGATACGTGCTTGACATAATGTACACACAGTTGTTACTCATTTAAAAAAAATGTGAGTGCTTGCCATTTGAGATATCGGATGAGCAAAGAAGGCAAGGTCACTGCTCTGGAGAAGCTTTCGTAGAGAATGGGGAAGAAGAAATAACAAATGAGTATCAAAATAATAAAGAGTGCCATGAGTATAAATTCAATCATCATATGATAGAGGAAATGGAGACACCACACAAGCCATACGTGTTATTTTGGAATGATTTTTATTGGTAACAAATAATCTTACCCATCTTTTTAGATTTATAAGTTTTTCTTTGTTATATAAAAGGGTAACAAGTTTTTTTGAGCAAGGAATCATTTAATTTCTCTATTTCAAGACCAAAGAATAGGGTGATTTTGTAGGTGGGCTCTGGCTTTCCTTTTCCTATTTTATTTTTAGATAAAGACAGGGTCTCGCTCTGTTGCCCAAGCTAGAGTGCAGTGGTATTACCAGTAGCTCACGGCAGCCTCCAACTCCTGGACTCAAGCAATCCTCCTGCCTCAGTGTCTGGAGTAGCCTGAACTACAGGTGCATGCTACCATGTTCCACTAAATTTTTTTTTTTTTTTTTTTTCCTGAGACAGAGTCTCGCTTTGTCACCGGGCTGGAGTGCAGTGGCGCAATCTCAGCTCACTGCAACCTCCACCTCCCTGGTTTAAGTGATTCTCCTGCCTCAACCTCCCAAGTAGCTGGGACTACAGGCGCGTGCCACACCTGGCTAATTTTTTTTTAGTAAAGATGGGGTTTCACCATGTTAGCCAGGATGGTCTTGATCTCTTGACCTCATGATCCACCCGCCTCGGCCTCCCAAAGTGCTGGGATTACAGGCGTAAACCACTGCGCCCAGCCTAAATTTTTTTGTGGAGATGGGAGCCTTGCTTTGTGATGGGGATATTATTAAGCAGACTGCTTATAGGAAATTACAATGCTCGGTATTTACTCTTGTAAAACCATAAACTAAGACATATGTCATAAAAACAATGTATAGATTTCATGGGAAATCTATCGAGTTTAGATTATATAGCACAGGTGTTAGGGGCTATGGAAAGTCTGCGGGGGTTAATTAGGAATCCTAATTTATCTCTAGAGTCAGCTCTAACTACCTCGAAGAATAAAACTTATTTTTCAGTTAGAGCTATAAAATGGGCAAATTTTGTCTTTAGGTACCATATACATGGCTGTGTCAAAGAATGTACTGTATGTAATGATGACTAGAAAAGCTGAATGACATGACCTTTAAGAAATTAAAAATAAATGTAGAAAATCAGGCATGTTTATAATCCAAAATATTTGTGTATTTTAAGATAAAGCTAGGTTTAAAGCTGTTAGGAAATGAAGCTTAAGCATTATTCTTACCCAGCTGTAGTAATGTAGGAAGAGTTTTGCTTTATGTAGCAGCAGTAACTGGAAAGAAGAGTAAATTAGGAGCCAGGAAACATGCATAATAATTATGGCTCTGCTTTTGAATGAGTCACTTAATACACATGGGCTTTGGTTTCTTCAGCAGTATTGGACCACATTATTTTTTAAGATCCTGATCAACTCTAGAAGATTATGAACCATCTCTAAATACAGGATTTTGCTCTGACTGTAAATTAGCTGTAGTGTTTACAGGGGAGTCTGATTTTTTAACTGAATGTTTGTATCATATAGTTTTATCTGTGACCAAAACAAGAAAATATTTCTTGTATCCCAAACAAGAAAATATTGGACTATGTCAGACTCTTTTGGCATAAATTCGTATTTACCTTAGAACACCCAGGATAATCATACTACAAAAAATATCTTCCTTGGGTGCCCACCTTGTGGGTAGTTTTTTCTTTTACACATATAATGATTCTTGCCAAGACAAGTTTGTTTCTTCTGGAAAAATATACTTTCCCCAAATTTTTCATTTTAAATTTTTTGAAAAGAAATAACCATAGTAATTAATCCCTCCTCTCCAACCAGGTTCATCAGGTAAAGCGCAGTTTGGGAAAATGATCTTTTTAGTTACTCCAAATTTCTCCTCTTCTAAATTCAGGGTTTTAGAGAAGCCCTGATAAAAACCACACAGAGAACCACACGACAAAAAGGGGTAAAGGTAATTTAAAAGCCCAAAAATAAGGAATTTTGTAAGGAAAGAATTCAGCTGTAAAACTTTCAGTTCCAGTGAACAAGTAGAACCATCTTTTGCATGTGCTATTGTAGTGTTTGCCCATCCCAGACTAGGAGAAGTGAGATACAGATACGTAATCCATGAACAAAGAACCTTACCTCTTTGGACCTCAGTTTCCTCAGAGTCATGTTTGCAATATGGAAATTTGCTGTAACAAATTAGAAACTTAGAAGTATTATTAGAGTACTTTTGTTGACATAGTATTTTGTTCCCTTGCTGAGTGTAACAACAACAACAACACCACCAAAAATATAGGAACAGGTAAACAGTAGTTTCCAAAGTGTAGGTATCTTGAGGCTTGAATCTCTGCTGGTAATTACTGGAACTAAAGCTCCAATATTGAGAAGACTATGGCATCCAGACCTTGAGTTTCTGATCTTTCTTCCTCACATCGATGGTAATAAAGGAGGAAAGACAAATGGATCTGAGCCTCAGGACCTGGTTCTTTTCATTTTAAGAACTGGACAGTTGATGGATGTGGTTCCTGGTTCTGGTTTAGAGCTGAAGCATCTGTCAGGCCTACTGGTCAGGGCTCTGGGTCTTACTCTTAATGTTCTCTTTGGATAGAGAACTAATGCTCAAAGGAACACTTGGCTGCTTCTCAGTCCCTGTCTTGAATTGTCAGTGTAACACAGGAAAAGCAGAAGGTAGAGGAATACTTTATAAGAATTACAATGGAGGGCAAGAGGGCTAAAGTAGAAATAATAATTAACATACAGAACGCCCACCATTTTCCAACTACTGTTTGAAAACCTCATATTTTCTGTTGGAACCAAATAACAACTCAGAGAAGTTCAAGTTTTATTACGCACATCTTACTGTCTCAGAAAGGTTAACTTGCCTGGAGTCACAGAGATACTTACCAAATGAGAGTCATAATTTTTAAATGCAAGACTTTACCTCACAACATCCTGCTGCAGTATGTCAATAATATACTCACTCAAGTGCATATGAATTTTACCTTTTCAACATATCATTACCTTAGGGATTTTGGATCTTTTCTTAAAAGGCTGACTTCTGTATTATTAAAAGATTTTTGGTTTGGTAAAACAATGTAATTTTTGAGGCTTTTTTGTTTTGTTTTACCCTTATCATTAACACTCAAGTCATCCAAGTGTTTCCTTCATGAAATATTTGCAATAACAGGGCTTACCAAGATGATGGGAATTCTGAAAGGTCTTGAATGAACAGAAATGTTTTTTTTCCCCATATCCACCAATAATAGAAGTAGTTTGCTAATAGTATCATAGCAATTATTTTGTACATTTATCACAAACATTTGGACTTAATTTTACTTTTGAGCAATGATATTTATGATGTCACTTAAAATTTAAATTTCATAGACAAGAGAAGAAAGAAAAATGGAAGCAATTTTGCAAGCTTTTGCCAGACTTGAAAAGAGAGAGAAAAGAAGAGAACAAGCTTTGGAAAGGATCAGCACAGCCAAAACTGAAGTTAAAACTGAATGTAAAGATACACAGATTGTCAGTGATGCTGAAGTTATTCAGGTATTATTTATTCAGGTCTAGTTTTATTTTCTTAAACACTTTCAAATAAAATGTCTATTACTTGCATTAATTACTTATAAGGAATTTAAAATAATGTCTATTAGCTTTTTAATAGCATTTTTCAGATCCTATGGGAGTTTCAGCTTGAAATAAGACTATATATTATCTCTGTTCTTTATTATATATCAGAATTCAAAAATTCTGGAAAGTTGGCTTCTGAAGTAGAATAATGCTACTATATTTAAACTTTATATATATGTAGTATAAAAAGTTCCATTCGCTTGTATTTTGAATTAGGAACAAGCAAAAGAAGAAAATGCTAGCAAGCCAACCCCTGCCAAAGTAAATAGAACTAAACAGAGAAAAAGTTTTTCTCGGAGTAGGACTCACATTGGACAGCAGCGTCGGAGACACAGAACTGTCAGCATGTGTTCAGATATCCAGCCATCTTCTCCTGATATAGAAGTTACTTCACAACAAAATGATATTGAAAATACTGTACTTACAATAGAACCAGAAACTGAAACTGCACTAGCAGAAATAATTACTGAAACTGAAGTTCCAGCACTTAATAAATGTCCTACAAAGTACCCCAAAACAAAGAAGGTATGATTCTAATGAATGTAAGAACTGTTTTTCTAACAGTTTCTTATATTAATTATATTGGTGTTTTAAAAATTGGATTTTTAAGACCTCATAATAAACAGTAAGAGGCAGTTTTTATACTTGCAGATTTTTAAACTAAGAATGAGAATTCCAAAACTGTAAAATTAATATAAATGTTTGCATTACTGTGAAGATAAAGTTACATTCAGTTTATCAGGACTTTTTTAGTATTGCAATTCATGATTTCTTTAAGTTTGTCTACTTTATGTACAAAATATATACTTCTCTGAAACTGGTTTTAGATGTGTTATCCTTTATATTTTTATAAATTTCATTGTATAGGTAGATTATAAGAATTAAATGTGAAGAAATTGATTTCCACAGAATGTACTATGAAAATTTGTAAGAAAGAGTAGTTTTAGGTGTAATTATTAATAAAAATCTCTGAAACACTACTGTCAGACTTAAGCAATTACGGGAAACAACCTGAGCTTTTTCAGATCAGAAATAACAGAACATCCTAATGAAGCTGCTCTTTGTCTCCCACTCTGACTAGAGTACAGCAGACTGGGGCAGAGATACTAAAGTGTGGTAATCCTTATGCTGTTTAGGGGTAGATCATGAATGTATAGTTCTCACACACTTTACTTTGAAATTTCATTTATTCTGTCTTTGTTCTTACCTAATTCAATACAGTTTGTAGGCATGCTGCGAAACCATGATGTGTACGTTTAGTAAAATTCTAGTATGAACCCAGGGTTATATTTTAATAGCACAAGTTAAATAATTTACTTGCCAAAGTCACAGGTTTCATTAGAGACAATCTAAACACAGTTGTTTCTAATTCAAAGTCTGTACTCTCCTTACTGCACCGCCATAGCTTAAGCAACCCAATATTTGCCTGTAACAATGGACAAAAAAAATTCTAACTTCGTAAAGTGAAAAGAAAAAACCTCAGGCTTAAAAGAAGTGAAACTACTTTCTCAATTACAAATACGACATAATCCCTACCTTTTATTAAACTTTTAACAAAGTTGTGGTACTATAAATTCATTTAAATCCCTGGTCTGAGATGTAGGCTTCTACATCCTATCTGATTCTCTTAAAAAGCCTCTTTTGCCTGCAGATTTTGTTATTTTAAACAACATACTGTTTGACAGAGTACCAAATTATCATGATTTCCCCTAAAGGCCTCATTCAGTTTAATAATACATGTCACTTTTTCTGTGCCAGATACTGTTCTAAGAGCTTTATGTATGTTATTGAACTTTTAATCTTCATAACAATCCTATTTATAGAACTAGGTTCTATCACAACCCTTCTTTTACAGATAAAGATTGAGATATAAAAAAGTTACTTAACTTGCTCGTGGGCACAGTGTAAATGGCAAAGCCAGGATTCACCCTCCTAGCAGTCTGGCTCCAGACTCCATGTGTTTCACTACTGCATTCTACTGCTGTCCTAGGAATGGAGTTCTATATACATAGAGGGACAGAAAAGATGCTAAAATGTTTATAGTGGTTACCTTTGGAAAAAAGGATGGGTAGATTTTTAAAATGTGTGTGTGTGTGTGTATACATATGCACATTTATATATACTAAGTTCTGTACATTTTCTTTCTTTTTTTTTTTGAGACGGAGTCTCACTCTGTTGCCCATGCTGGAGTGCAGTGGTGTGATCTTGGCTCACTGCAAGCTCTGCCTCCCGGGTTCAAGTGCTTCTCCTGCCTCAGCCTCCTGAGTAGCTGGACTACAGGCGCGCACCACCACACCCGGCTAATTTTTTTGTATTTTAGTAGAAACAGGGTTTCACTATGTTGGCCAGGATGGTCTCCATCTCCTGACCTTGTGATCCACCTGCCTCAGCCTCCCAAAGTGCTGTGATTACAGGCTTGAGCCACCACACCCGGCCATATTTTCTATAAGTTACATTTACACTTGGAAATTAAAATATCATTTGCTAACTAGATAACAATATGAATGGTTACTCGTTTTTTTTAAAGTAGTAATTTATACTTCAGGGTCAGGTATATTCATATAGCCAATAGAGACTGTATTATGTTATGTTGTAGATCAAAGAATCAGCAGAATTAATGACTGAAAAATTTCAAAGCACAAGAACCTTAAGAGCTATTCCCAACCCCTTAAATCAGGGATTGTCAATGGTGACTTTTAAATATATATGTATCGTGAGCCAGGTGTGGTGGCTTATGCCTGCAATCCCAATATTTGGGGAGGTTAAGGTGGGAGGATCACTTGAGCCCACGAGTTCACAACCAGCCTGGGCAGCTTAACGAGACCCTGTCTCTACAGAAAATTAAAAACAAAAAAATTAGCTGGGCATGGTGGTGCACACCTGTAGTCCCAGCTACTCGGGAGGCTAAGGTGGTAGGATGACTTGAGCCCAGGAGGTCGAGGCTACAGTGAGCCATGATCACGCCACTGCACTCCAGGCTGGACAACTCACCCTTTCTCAAAAAAAGTACTGTGCACTGTCCTCATCTCCAGGAGATTCTGATGGGCAGCTATTGTAGGAAAACACTGCCTAAAATCAGATTTTTCTAACAGATGGAACATTTTATACCTATAATAGAAGCAGTAGTAAACCTAAATTTAGTGTGTTTAATAAAATGGTACTGACGTGTCTCTAGTTGTAACTATATTAAAAAGCTTGGCTGGGCACGGTGGCTCACACCTGTAAACTCAGCACTTTGCAAGGCTGAGGCGGGAGGATTGCTTGAGCCCAGGGGTTGAGACCAGCCTGGGCAATATAGTGGACCTTGTCTCTACAAAATACTTTAAAAATTAGCCAGGCGTGGTGGTGAGTGCCTTGTCCCAGCTACTCGGGAGGCTGAAGTGGAGGGATCACCTGAGCCCAGGGGGCGGAGGCTTCAGTAAGCCGAGACTGCACCACTGCACTCCAGCCTGATGACAGAGATCTTGTCTCAAAAAAAAAGTAATATAAATTTCATGTAATATAAATATTTAAAAAGCAACTATATGTTTTGTTCTACAAAATAATTGGGTAAAAAGTTTCAGAGTAACAGTAGATAACTAAGAAAATGTAAAAGGACATACTGTTATTTTGATCACATATGAATGATTTAAATTACCCAATTTATCGTTTTAGATAATACACCAATTTCAAATCTGATATTAGAATATTCAGTAGGAGAATTTGGAATTACATATATAATGATCCAATTTTTTTCTTTTCTCTAGCACTTGGTCAATGAATGGTTAAGTGAGAAGAATGAGAAGACAGGAAAACCTTCAGATGGCCTTTCAGAAAGGCCTCTACGCATAACTACAGATCCTGAAGTGTTAGCTACACAACTCAATTCTTTACCAGGTCTCACTTACAGCCCCCATGTATACTCTACTCCTAAGCATTATATTAGATTTACTTCACCATTCCTTTCAGAAAAAAGGAGAAGAAAAGAACCTGCTGAAAACATTTCTGGTTCATGCAAGAAGGTAAACTTTTCTTTGGAAGTAAAAATGTAGAATGAGCCAAATGCCAACTCATTCCTTACTACCATCCATGGTAGTGAAATGCTTTTGGAATCGGCTCTGTATTTACAGGCTATATAAACAGCTACAAACTGATTCCTGTTCATTCATGTATTCTGTTTTATTCAGCGATGGTTGAAACAAGCTCTGGAAGAAGAAAATTCAGCAATTTTACATAGATTTAATTCACCCTGTCAAGAAAGATCCAGAAGTCCTGCAGTCAATGGTGAAAATAAAAGTCCACTACTATTAAATGACAGCTGTTCCCTTCCAGGTAGAATGTTTTCTTCAGAATTTTGGTTTGAGAAATGTGGCAGGGCATACATATAGCTTTATAACAGGCATATTCTGGTTACTGGTATGCACTTTAGAAGAGAAGCACATTGTTGTATAGATTTTCTCTTTTCTGTCCTCTGTATTTTTTGGCTGAAGATACCAGTTCACAATACCACGTATGTTGGGGTTTATGAATTTTTAAAGGCTTCTGGACTGGCTGCTTTTCAGACAGACAAGAACTCTTACAAATCAGTTAAAGTAACATCGGTACTTGTAAGATACTTTGAGACCCCTAGGCCTATAATAATCTCTCCAGGCAAGGTAATGCTTGCTAATTGGGGAGGGAAGGGGGGCACTGCTTCATGTTAGTACCATTTTTTTTTTAAACCTTGAAATTCAGTTTTGGGGTAAAAGTCATAACTGCCATTGTTTATATTTTATCTTTCCCAGAATGTGACACAAACAGATTTTAACAAATAGCAACAGTGTAATTTCTTACAGATTATTATTTCACCAACAGATTTAACTACACCACTAAAAAAACGAAGATTTTATCAGTTGCTAGATTCGGTTTACTCAGAAACTTCCACACCTACTCCTTCCCCGTATGCTACACCAACTCACACCGATACTACTCCTATGGACCCATCTTTTGCCACGCCTCCACGGATAAAATCAGATGATGAAACTTGTAGAAATGGTTATAAACCCATATATTCACCAGTTACCCCAGTAACTCCTGGTACACCAGGAAATACCATGCACTTTGAGGTGAGAAATTTTAATGGAGAAAAAAAAATTCAACACTTGGGGGGATGGAATTTCTTTTAAGAGCTCTTTCCCCTCCTTTAACAACTAGTGTGCTAAGAATACAAAAAAAGGTTGTAAGAAACTAAAAATCAGAAAAATTCATTTATATGAATTTGGATTTTTTTTTACTAAAATGAGCATAACTTTCATCTTGTTGATATATACAGTAGACTAAATGTGCGTATCAAATTGATCTTAAAGCAGTCTTATTTGGGGAATGGAAATAAACAGGAAACAAGATCTAAAACCAAAGTCTGTGTATTTTTCATTTTGTTTTCATTTCTATAATTATTATGGATATACTTACATATTTTTTAATTTTCAATTCTAATTCTTTCTTTATATACAGAATATTTCTTCCCCAGAAAGTTCTCCAGAAATAAAGAGACGCACTTATAGTCAAGAGGTAAGAAGTTAACTTAAAAAGGGTGAATTGGTAGTTTTTTTCCTATTACATTGTTTTCCTTATATTACTGGTAAATTTTGAAATAAACAGTCCCAAGATGTGATTATTTGTATAATTTTTTTTTTTAATTTGTAAACAGGGATATGACAGATCTTCAACCATGTTAACATTGGGGCCTTTTAGAAATTCCAATTTAACTGAACTGGGTCTGCAAGAAATAAAGACTATTGGTTATACGAGCCCTAGGAGTAGGACTGAAGTCAACAGGCAGTGCCCTGGAGAAAAGGAACCTGTGTCAGACCTTCAGCTAGGACTCGATGCAGTTGAGCCAACTGCCCTACATAAAACCCTGGAAACGCCTGCACATGACAGGGCTGAGCCCAACAGCCAACTGGACTCAACTCACTCTGGACGGGGCACAATGTATTCTTCCTGGGTAAAGAGCCCTGACAGAACAGGAGTTAACTTCTCAGTGAACTCCAACTTGAGGGACCTGACACCCTCGCATCAGTTGGAGGTTGGAGGAGGCTTCCGAATAAGTGAGTCAAAGTGCCTGATGCAGGATGATACTAGAGGCATGTTTATGGAAACAACTGTGTTTTGTACTTCCGAAGATGGGCTTGTATCTGGTTTCGGACGGACTGTTAATGACAATTTGATCGACGGGAGTTGCACACCCCAGAATCCACCACAAAAGAAAAAGGTTACAAATTTAACAATTTATAGTCCTTTTAATAGTTTTTTTTTCATAATATTACTGAGGGGAATTGGTAGTTAGATGTATTATGTAAGGCATTCTTAATTTAGTTATTAAAGTTACATTTTTAATATTTTTAAACCTTTTGTAAATGCTGGCTTAATTAGAAAATGTTTACAGAAAAGTAAAAAAATTCTAGTAATATGGGAAATCCTTGTAAGCAGCATGGTTTCAGAAAAATCTCAAGATGATTTATTTCACCAAATGAGTATTTTTTAAAACTAGGCACTCCCCAACCAAAAACACAGACTTGAATAATATTTGTGTTATTACCTTTATTGTACATTGAGCAAGCACCCTTGTATAGAGGAAATGCCTCTTTCCTCATCTATAATATCTATAGTATTTAGGCCATGGCTGTAAGAGTGTTTTTATTTTACTAGTTAATGTATTAAATATTAAGTTAGTTCCCTGATTTCCCATTATTTGGTTGGCAGACATACTGAGATAATTAGAATGCCTTATTTCAAAAGAAACTATAGCACTTATTTTGTTAGTAGGCTTATTGCTTTGCAAGTCCAAGAATTTTCGTGATGTGTGCTTTTAATTTTTATAACAGAGTCCAGTTGGCAACTTTGTGGGAAGCAATGTAGTATAGTGGAAAGAGCACGGGCTTTCAAGTAAGACCTAGGTTCGAATCCCGGCTCCAACACTCACCAGCTGTGTGACCTTGAGTGAGTGAGTTACTCAATTTCCTCATCTATAAAATGGGGATGATAATATACCTATTTCATAGGGTTGTTGTGAGGATAAATGAGATAATGTATGTAAATCATCTAAGTACAATGCCTGGAATATAGTAGGCATTTGATAATTGTTAATTATTTGTTCAGAATCAATTAAAATAATTTTCCTAATGTAAATATAGTAATTCTCTTTAGACAAAAAAGAATGCATTGGTTCTGACATAAAAAACAAGAATAAAAGATTTGCTTTTTCTTATCTTTCTTGCTTAAGGTTTCTCTATTAGAATACCGTAAGAGACAACGTGAAGCTAGGAAAAGTGGCTCTAAGACAGAGAACTTTCCACTCATTAGTGTATCACCCCATGCAAGTGGAAGCTTGAGCACCAATGGTGATGGCTGTGCCAGCAGTAATGAGAATGGGGAGCAGGTGGAACACACTGCTAGCCTACCTTTACCAACACCAGCTACAGTTTATAATGCCACTTCTGAAGAAACTAGCAATAACTGCCCTGTTAAGGATGCTACTGCCAGTGAGAAGAATGAACCAGAAGTTCAATGGTAAGCCCATTCTGAAGTATGCTACTCTGGAAAAAACAAGCTTTTGTTCAAGTATTCTTCCTATTTGTTGTTCTCCCAAGGCTAAGCTAATAGCGCTTTGTGGTCACAATTTTAAAAGATTCTCTCTGCTAATAGGATTTTAAGCCAGCTGTGTATGGCCTGTGTTGTTAAATGTCGATTGTATTTATTCCTTGGTAATTTATTCATACTTTACACACAAATAT
The DNA here is from genome assembly GCF_028885655.2 of Pongo abelii. Taxonomy (NCBI): domain Eukaryota; kingdom Metazoa; phylum Chordata; class Mammalia; order Primates; family Hominidae; genus Pongo; species Pongo abelii. The sequence continues at coordinate 101,819,187 of NC_071991.2, forward strand.
CCTCTCCAAAGAATTTTTATCAGAGTCAACAATTCTGCAGACTTCCTTTATAACTCCTACCAGTTACCTTGAAAGAACAACCAGGGTTAGTGCTTCTTCAGAAGGAATAGGAGCAGCTGCATATAGGATGGATCTTGGCAAATGGCAGGCAGCCACACTCACTTTGCTCCTTGGTCCCCTTTCCACCTGAAAGCATGCAATCCTGATAGCAGTTTGTTAGGGGCATGTTTTGGTACCTTTGGTAACCTGAAGTGACATTCTCAATGTCAATATATTATCTTCAACTCCTTGCCTTCTTTTCACCAATAAATTGCTGGAGACAAAGGAATTGAGTCCTTCAAATAAGGATAATAATCTCAGTTCTGGGAGCAGTCAGCAAAATAAGAGAAGATTAACTTTTTTTTTCTTTTTTTTTGTTTTGAGTTGGAGTCTTGCTCTGTTGCCCAGTCTGGAGTGCAGTGGCGTGATCTCGGCTCACTGCAAGCTCCACCTCCCGGGTTCAAGCGATTCTCCTGCCTCAGCTTCCCGACTGCAAGCTCCACCTCCCGGGTTCAAGCGATTCTCCTGCCTCAGCTTCCCGAGTAGCGCCCGCCACCATGCCTGGCTAAATTTTTTTTGTATTTTTAGTACAGACGGGGTTTCACCATGCTGGCCAGGCTGGTCTCAGACTCCTGACCTTGTAATCTGCCCACCTTGGCCTCCCAAAGTGCTGGGATTACAGGTGTGAGCCACTGTGCCCTGCCAAAATTAACTATTTTCAAAGGTTAACACCAAAGTATTTTCCCAGTAGATCAAAAGCCTTGGTCTGACAGTATATGTTGACTATGAAGCAACAATGTAACTAGCAGTAGTTTCTTTCAATAGAGGATAATGTGATTTTTCTTTGAAAGGACTGCCTCAACTTCAGTGGAACAAGTCAGAGAAAGGAGTTATCAGAGAGCTTTACTTCTCAGTGATCACCGAAAAGATAAAGACAGTGGTAAGTGAGCTTGTTCCTTCACCAGAAAGTGGAGTCAGTTAATCACTCTGCATCCTCGTTCTTTGCAGCTCTAATGTTCTCTTTGGGTCTGCTCTGCTTCATCTCTAGGGGGAGAATCACCATGTGTCTCATGTTCACCGAGTCATGTTCAGTCTTCACCTTCATCTCATTCAAATCACATACCCCAGTTGCAAGCTAAGGGCCCAGTCCCTTCTTTCAGTGAACTGATGGAAGGTCAGTAAGCAGATGACCAATAATGTTATTCTTTAACACATTTTAAAATCAGACAAGAGAGCCTTTATAAAAAGTTGGTTTGGATAGTAGAATGTATGTTGCTTTGTGGTGTTAAAACAGTGTTTATTGTATAATTTTATACTTACTATAGGTTTCTTCTGCTTTATAGACCCTGATCCTGAAAATCCAGAACCCACAACTACAAATGAATGTCCATCCCCAGATACGTCTCAAAATACTTGTAAAAGTCCTTCAAAAATGAGCAAGGTAATAACATTGACCTTTCGATGGGTTCCAAAGGACTTTAGGTTGAGTGCAGAAAAGCTGATGTTTCTAATATGCAGTGTTTTTCTGCTGTATCAAGTATCAATTTGTGACTTCTGGACACTTTTCCTGTCAGAAATACTCAATTGTGTGTACTGCTTTGTTCTTCTTACTGAACATGTGATGGATAACTCTGACCAAGCATTCAAGTTTTCTAAGCACACTTCAACAGCTTACATTTTCTTCAAATGTTCCACCTCTATTCTAGTGGTGTCTAGGAAATTCATAGCCTTGTCATGAAATTCTTAACCAGCCAATTATCTAAAAACAAAAGGTCATTTTATCATTTAAAAGGAATGACATCTTCATCCTGGTTCATGAAGATGTAATAATCTAGTATGGCATGTAAATCATTGGAAACTAAAGACAAGGAATCTGAGATCTATCTTTTTTTGATGATTGACATTTAAACAGTCTTATACTTGGTTTATTTTTATCTGAACAGTGTACAAGGAAAATGAAAAGGTATTAAAAGTCAAAATGGTTTGAGGGAGCAAGTTCATTTACCCAAATCAATTTATCCTTAGGTTGGGTATAGAAATTTCAGTTATAAAATTGAAACTTGCTATTGGAGTTCTTTCAGAGTAAGGCTCAAAAACAGGTTTCATTGCCTAGGGGTAAAAAGGCAGAGTAAAGTTAAAGAAAATTATTTCCTCAACTTGTCTTCAATAAAAATTAACCCAGAGAATTCACTTTAAGCTCACTCTCAGAACTTTTTGGAACAACTGAAAAATATTGGCCTTTTAACATCCCAAGCCTCCATAATTGACGTATCCGGGACGTTATTTCCTGCCGCCCATTAATATTTAGGTAGTATTAAATACCAACAAGAATAAACCTCAAGGTACACAAAATGTTCTTTAAATGTATATAATTTGTTTTCTCTTCATAGCCTGGTTCACCTGGATCTGTAATTCCTGCTCAAGCACACGGGAAAATATTCACAAAACCAGATCCCCAATGGGACTCCACAGTTAGTGCATCCGAAGCTGAAAACGGTGTTCACCTAAAAACAGAGCTCCAACAAAAACAGCTATCAAATACCAACCAAGCACTTTCAAAGAATCATCCTCCTCAGACACATGTTCGTAATTCATCTGAGCAACTTTCACAAAAGCTGCCTTCTGCACCAACAAAGTTGCACTGTCCTCCATCACCTCACCTAGAAAATCCTCCAAAGTCATCCACGCCTCACACACCTGTACAGCATGGTTATCTTTCACCAAAGCCTCCTTCACAGCAGTTAGGATCTCCCTACAGGCCTCATCATTCACAGTCACCTCAAGTTGGAACACCTCAGCGAGAGCCTCAAAGAAACTTTTATCCAGCAGCACAGAACCTTCAAGCCAATACTCAGCAGGCAACTTCTGGAACATTATTTACACAGACACCCTCAGGACAATCTTCAGCAACATACAGTCAGTTTAACCAACAAAGTCTGAACAGCACGGCACCACCCCCTCCACCTCCTCCACCTCCTTCGTCTTACTATCAAAACCAGCAGCCCTCTGCAAACTTTCAGAATTATAATCAGCTCAAAGGTAGTCTTTCTCAACAAACTGTGTTTACATCAGGACCAAATCAAGCACTTCCTGGCACCACAAGCCAGCAAACAGTTCCAGGACACCACGTGACTCCAGGGCATTTTTTGCCCTCTCAGAACCCTACCATTCACCATCAAACTGCTGCTGCCGTAGTCCCCCCTCCTCCACCACCACCACCTGCTCCAGGACCGCACCTTGTACAACAGCCGAATTCCCATCAGCAACACTCTGTAGCACATGTAGTAGGGCCTGTTCATGCGGTCACCCCTGGGTCGCATATTCATTCTCAAACTGCTGGACACCACTTACCCCCACCCCCACCCCCTCCCGGTCCTGCCCCTCATCACCATCCACCACCCCATCCTTCCACAGGACTCCAAGGTCTACAAGCACAACACCAGCATGTTGTAAATTCAGCACCCCCACCACCCCCTCCGCCGCCACCTTCCAGTGTTTTGGCTTCTGGGCATCATACCACATCAGCTCAAGCCTTACACCACCCACCTCATCAAGGACCTCCACTTTTTCCTTCAAGTGCTCATCCAGCTGTACCACCGTATCCCTCACAAGCTACACATCATACCACTTTGGGACCGGGACCCCAGCACCAGCCTTCTGGAACAGGGCCACATTGTCCATTACCTGTCACAGGTCCTCATCTCCAGCCCCAAGGACCAAACAGTATTCCAACACCTACTGCTTCAGGGTTCTGTCCTCATCCTGGCTCTGTGGCCCTGCCACATGGGGTTCAAGGACCTCAGCAGGCATCTCCAGTGCCTGGACAGATTCCAATTCACAGAGCACAGGTGCCACCAACATTTCAAAACAATTACCATGGGTCAGGGTGGCATTAAAATGGACTCCAAAAACATTTTTTTAAATGTTCTGTAAGATAAACTGTATATTTCATATGTACCTGTTAAGGTACTTTTTAAAGCTTGTACATGAACCTTTGTATAAAAAACACCAGTGCTCTTTCGTTGTATTTTTCTCATTTTTGCTTTTTAAAATTCCTTTTAAAAATGTGCTGTTAAGCCAGTATTAGGTATCTTTATTTTGTAAATGAACATTCCAGCTGTTTTTTTCTGGCAGATCTGATGCTGATTTGATGCTGTATGATCTTTAAATTTTATTTTTGCAGTTAAATTCATTTAGTGAATGTTCTATTATTTTATACATACACATTAAGTACTCAGCTAAGTAATGGCACTATGAGGATTTTTTTTTTTTCTTTCCTGTCAGCAGCAGTTCTGTGAATGCATCTTAGGTATAAAAATGCAATACAGATTTTTATATTTTGGTGTGGACATGGCTCATTTTGTTTTACGAGTTATTTGCAAGCAAAATGTAATTTAATGTATAGATGATTTCTAATGTCTCCTGACAAACTGTAAATACTGCATTTCTTTTGCGTATATAATTGCTTACAGCTTTTCTCATTTGATATATAGCATTGTACATATGACAAGTCAAGTCTTTTGCAAAACTGTGTGATCTTTGTGAAAGTAGTACAGTATATGACCTTTAATTTCTTTTTTATTTTAAATATACTGTCACATTGAAGCACTGGTTGGGCATTTTAATTCATGTTAATAAATCACAATTATGTCAGTTTTACCAAATTGTCCTATACAACTTCTAAGATCGGGATCTGTGTGTTTCTACAGAAGTTCTAGTTTTCAAATATGGACTGTAAGGAGCCTTCAATTTTCTTTAGCGACTACTACCTCAGCAACAGGAGGCAGCAAGGGGCTGTTCCTGTGGTGGTTTCTGTTTGTTTGCATTTTTGCAGGAGCTATAGGAAACTACTGAAATGATTGTGCTGGGTAAATTAAGGATCTGGCATCATACAAAATGAAGCCAGACCACTAATGCATTACAGTAGTTCTTGAATACAAGGTACAACAACTGTTTGAAAATATGGGTAGTTTGCCCAAAACAGGAAAATTTGTCTTGGGTGTACAAAACTAAAGAAAAAAGGCATTATTCCTAGCTGTCTCAGTGAAATGAATACGGCCTCTTAAGTGAACGTTTTTATTGCTAAAATATAATATGCTAGTTATTAATCTTCGAAAAATTTAAAAATTTCCCAGCCTTTGTCTTCTACCTCTGAGGAGGATTCAGTAAGTACATCCAATAATAATGATACTGTTTATCAACACATTTTTCATCATCCAATTACCTGACATAATTTGGCACAGGATACAAATTCTGTGCATCAGAAAAACACTAAAATGACTGACCTCATTCAGTCATGTTTTTACACTTTGAATTTCTATTATTTCCTTTTGAAAATTAGCTGATGATGGTACATTAACGCAGCTCACTTAGGGCTCAATCCTAATCACAGCTTCAAATTTTAGAAGAACATAGGCGAAGTTTGCCATCCTCAATTTGTCCAACAAAATTCTATTTATGGTATTAAAGAAACATTTGTCTAAGAAATGCTTTTACATCATCATCTATCCTGATAGTTTCAAACAGAATAAAGGTAACTAGCGTGTAAAACAAAAATATTCTTCTTAAAAGGTCTGTCCTTCTAAGCATTTTAAATTCTTCACTGGCTTGAAATGTGCCTACTACAGAAATACGCATACAGAAGCTTTTGTGTGAACTGCAGAATCTTATGCATTTTGATTCCTTGATGAAGTATATACTCTAAAATACGGTCTTCTACCAAAATTTCATTCAAGTTATTTAAAAGGGGGAGAAAAAAGGACAATTTAGGAAATAACCTGAACTACGGATACAAGCTGAAGTTCTCTACTCCGATGGGAAGTTTCCGTACTTTATCCTGGTAACTAGTTATGTATGGTCCAGGTATGAGAAGAAGCAAGTTAGTAAATCAGTTTTCACCTAAGTGAAGATCTTATATCCACCTTTTCTCTGCCTTTGGGCAGTTCTGTCGTCTGCCAATTTCTAGACAGCCAGCTCCTGTGTCTGCTATAAACACATATGTGATCCACTGCTTGTCATTTTCCATGAAGATTTCACATGGACTACAGAAAGGAAAAGATAGGACATTCAACTGAAGTCAGAGAGCTGGTTATAATGTTTAGCATAACCAGTGGTTCTCATTTAGTTTTTGTGCATTCTTTATCAACAAGCCGCCAAGAATCTGATAAAGCCGTATTATGCCTAATACAAACGTATATTCCTTCTAGAACAACTGTTTATTATAAACTAGTTAGGCTGTTTTATCATAAGGGACACACCTGTAAAAATTCATAATCTAGTTTATTTTCCAACATAAGCAAAAACTGCATTAGACAAATTTCATTCAAGTATACTATCACCCTGATAAAAATCCTTTTACACTTAGGGAAGATATAAATTGTGCTCTATGGTTCTTGTAAGGATGTTTCTTATAGAAATCACGGATAGTATCACCAGTCTACAGCCACTATCTATCACAGAATTTACATGGAAACCTACAGCCTCATTATAAAAACTTAGCATGCAAATTTCATAAAGCAATGAAGGAATGATCCATTCTACCTCACAGTGGTAATGTGATATAATGGTAATTACTAAGAGGGTTATGTGTCTTGTTTCCTAACAGCAAATGCTGTTTTGTTTTAAATTTGCAATGATCAAACAAATGCAGTATGTTTTTGATGAACCATGGATGAAAAGGGATCATTGATATTCTAGAGAATCAATCTATACTGTAGCTTTTCTCCTAAATCCCTTCTGCCCTTAAAAAACAATAAATGATTTCCTTATAATAAGCCTTAATGCATGTTCTACAACTACATCTGCTGCAACAGGAATGCTGGTATTTAGTTTTAGTGACACTACTCCGATAGCAAATGTTCATTGATTCTATCATTTATAGGGCAATGACCAAGGCAATGTCTGGAAAAAAAAAAACCAAAACACTTTAATTTTTAAGACAACTGCAAGCACCTCAAACAATGGATTATTGTTACAACACTTGTTAGCTTTTCACAATCTAGTTATTGCAAAGGCATATGGATAAATGTTAATGGACAAAGTCAAAAACGAGGCACCTTAATGAATGTAAAATTTAAAATAAAAAGACATTCAATCCACTGACTTCTAAAAGAGGCTAAATATACCTCTATATATTACATTCTAAAATTGTATTGCCTACTATGGTTTTGTATCCTGGAGTCTACAATTAATTTTAAGGAAATGCATAAACAAAACTGTGTGCAACCTGCAAAGGGAAAATCATTTTCTCAACTTCGTTTCATGGAAAGACAATGAAAAAGCTAGTAAAATTTGTTGTAGCCACACGTAAAGCTACCTATGGAATGAATGTGATCACTGTTATCTTCGAGCTGTGAGAAGTATTCTGCCCACTGCACTGCAAATTGTATATACCATACCTTGTGTTCTAGACAAGCATGATCATGCTTTTCCAAAAATATATGTATTTTTTCATTCCACACAATTAACACGTTTCTCCAATTTAATCTATGTAGAGCTTAACTTACAGCGCCCAGAGGAGGTGACATGACATGGTACTGAGCCATCACATTTTTAAAGGGAAATTGCTCTTCTTCTTTAAAAGTACTTTTAAAAATATGCAAAATTACAAATGGGACTGCTAAATTATAATGCATATTTTAGAATGAGAAGCATATCTTTTCTTCCTTTAAAGTGCCATATAGAGAATGACATCTTACAACCCAGAGCCACTTTGTTTAAAATCCAATGTGAAAAGACTGTTATGGAATGAAAAGTTTGCACAACTCCTTGGAGCAGTTAAAGTCCGCTACATGCAACATAGGCTACAAAGCACTCAAGACTTGGTAGCTTTTCTGAAATTTGAGTCCCCCTCCCATATTTAATGGAAAGTAACATTTACAGGTGCATTTACATACACTATAATACAGGAATGATGTCCCTTTGCCAGAAGATAAAATTGTACATTTCCTTGCTATTTCTTGGTTCCAACTTGATAATTTCTTAAGATTGTAAATTATATAGTACTCAGCTAAAATATTTCTTCATAAATAGTTACAAAACCTGCCAAAACACAAAGGGGAAAGTATTTTTCATTCAAAAAAATGACATTTGAATGTCACACAACACAAGAAACAATGCTTAGAGACATGTTATTGTTTCCAGAAGAAAATGGTCAGTAAACTACTTAGCTGAAGACAAAAGACTACCCTTCCCCAGGATCACAGTGCACAAAAAGCAAAATGTCAAACAACAGTACCTCAAAGCAAAATAAAGGTCTGAGGATGAAGCCAGCTCACTTGTAATCCTGTTAAAGAATGAGAGTCACCGTTTAGGTCCAATGTACTGGGAACATTTGCTAGCTCAGAATGCAATATTGGTAGAATTTGCTAAGAATTCAACCAAGGATGCCGAAGGCATTCGCCAGCTGAGGCTCGTTTTTCTGGAACCATTTCTAACATCGGGATCAGGAAATCTGTAAACTGTGCAGCATCTTCATGGGGCCAGCCATACTTTTCCACAAGTACATCAAAGAGGCTCCAGGGCTTCAGCTTGGTGATGTGTCGCAGTTCTCCTACAGGGGAAAAAATAGGCCAATGTCAAGAAAGCTCCAAATTTGCATTCCCCATTGTTGGTCCAGTCAGGTTCTTTTCAATGAAGCGGACAACCACCTGCTCAACACTTGTACAGCAACAACAAAGAACACCAGCTTTTCCCCACTAAGCAATAATGATTACATGTACATATGACCAAGGCATATTTCAAGTAAGCCTGGTGGATCTAAATAGAGGTTAATTAATAGCTCATTCACATTAGTTCTAAGTTTCTTTAAGTAAGTGGAGTGGGCTCAGTTTGCCCAGAGTGTTTTCTTTTCCAAAGGCTGAAGCAAGCCACTCTCATTTCAACCTGGGATCTTTCGTAAAATTTGCAAACTTGAGGCCAACCCAAATCAAACACCATTCACGTCTACGCATTTGTTGTAAGATCTAAGATCCTAGGACATTAATTTGTAAACCTTGAAGTTATACTTCACAAACTGTGCTAGCTGCAGTATGAAAAGTGTGGGTTACAGGCAGCTTTGGTTGACATAACAGAATGACTAACAAGCTAGTAAATGGCCTACGAGCTGTAATAGTCATTTTATAAGAGGAAAAAAGGTTATTTTTAAGTCAAAACTGCAAAAAAGGACTGAGGGCAGTGGCTCACCCCTGCAATCCTAGCCGTTTGGGAGGCTGAGGCAGGAGGATCCCTTGAGCCCATGAGTTTCAGACCAGCCTGGGTAACATAGACCAGACCCTGTCTCTACTTAAAAAGAAAAAAAGTAGCTGGGCATGGTGGTACATCCCAGCTACTCAGGAGGCTGAGGCAGGAGCATTGCTTGAATCCAGGAGGTCAAGGCTGCAGTGAGTCAAGGTCATGCCACTGCACTCCATCCTGGGAGAGAGCGAGCGAAACCCTGTCTCCCCATAACCCTTTTCAAAAAGGCAATAAACTGTCAAAAGCTCCAGATAATTTCACTGTGAATAACTCGTTTTCTCTGCCTGTTTGAAGTTTTCACAGGACACCCCACCCCTGCCCATAGACCTCCTTAGGTGCCCCTCAGTGCACCCTGAGCAGCTTCTGCAGAGGAAACACTCCCCTGTGCCCACACCTCAGAGCAGCCAGGTCTCGGTAGGGAGAGAGAGGCATTCAAGCACCTGCAGAGCACACTTCATGCAAGGGCTGACTTCTCTCCCCTTTCAACTGCTATAATTTAAACAAGATAAATTTTTTTCATGAGATGCATCAACAGATAATCAGTGCTCTGCTCACAAAGGTGTTCTCAGGAGGCTTGTTCTGTTTCACCCATTTATTCAAGTCAATTTGGAAAAGCCCTCCCGTTTAAAAAACATAATGAAAAGAAAAGAACATTACAGAAAAGTATAAGAACAAAAGGGGAAGTAGCCTACAATCCTACCCACAACTGCTTTTCTTTTGTGTCTATTGTGAAGAGTGTTCTTACACACTAGTATGTCTACAAAGTTGAAATCATGCTGGGCACAGGGTTCTGTATAAAGAATCTTTTAAGAGGGCTGCTTGCTAAAGGGGCTGGGATGTAAAATAAGCTTCTGTTTCCAATAAGAGGACTGGAGATAGAGTAAAGCATCGCATCCAGACTAGACATCAGGTCTGTGTTGATGAAGAAATGAACCTGTAATATTAGAGGCGGGAAGGGATCTCCTGTTGAAGGAAACACAGTCTCCATAAAAACAAAGTCTGAGCAGAGACTGCAGGTTTATCCCTCTAAGCCTGAAATTCCGGCTCTAGGAATCCAGCCCAAGGAGATAAACCCTGGTTGCACCACCCCAAATTCATGCCTAATACATGCTGGCACAAAATTATATGTACTCGCAAAATGACGAAGAGCCAATAATAGTAAAATGGTGGTTAAAAGAAAACCAAGGTAGATTCACTTAATAGTATTTAATATTACTTAACAACATGGGAGAAGATCATGGTACAACATTAGGCAATGGAAGAACAGTCAAACTATGTCCTACAGATAATCACAAGATTATTAAAATGTTCATTAAGATGGAAATCAAGTGAATCAAAACACCAGCTTTTGTTAGTAGGTTATTTCAATTTCCACATTTTCTGTAATATGACTATATTGATTTAGACTGTTGATCTCACCACAGCAACAGTTAAGGCAAACTAAGAAAGCTCACACATGACTAAACCAAGTTCTCTGGGAAGGGGAGCGAACTTTTATGACATTATTCTATCTCAGAAAAAATACTCTCCAGGTTTGCAAATAAAGGTAAACTACAGAGAAACACTGTGTGCTGAGAATAGTAAAGGAACCTATTTCTGAGGGGCCAGGTGTTAAACTAAGATCCATCAACAAGGCATCTTTTAAGTACAATCTTCCATGAAAAGATAAACTTTACCACTATAAATGCTTAACAGCTGCATAGTAACAGTGAGCAAAACAATATAATACTGAAAGGCCATGAGAAACTATTCATCCATAACTAGGCATACTATAAACTGGTAAAGATATTTGCAAGGAGCAGCATAAAATATCTAACTACTTTTAACAAGGTAAAGACTGTGCAAAGAAGCAGTCTATCAACAACAGTATATGCAGGAGAGTCCTAAACACCTACAGTCCTGAGCACAGAGCAGCGCTGCAATATAACAAAACACTGAACCGCCTCTAAAAAACAAAAATGTGTGGACTTTTTTTGTGGAAAAACTTTATAATGCAAAGGAAAATCAACTCATCCAGATGCTATAATGATTATGTGTACAAACCCTTAAGCTCAGTATAAGAAGTAACCTTGCCCTGGAAATAGTTGATAAAGTTACTTAAACACAAAGCCCAAGCCCCCAACTCTGTATCTATTGCTAGCAGACACAACAAGAGTGGGCTCACTGAATGAGTGAGCGTCTCGAGTCCATGAGCCAGCTCCAGCCCTGCAGATGATGCCCAAGAAATGTAGCCACCTCCATCACTTAGAATGATAATTAAGAATAAGAGGGGAAAGCATATTTTAAAAACACATTTTCACCATTTGCTCTTACTATAAAAGTAGCACCCCAACAAGTTAAAGAAATGTCATCAGCCGGGCGCGGTGGCTCATGACTGTAATCCCAGCACTTTGGGAGGCCAAGGCAGGAAGATCACCTGAGGTCAGGAGTTCGAGACCAACCTGGCCAACATGGTGAAACCCGATCTCTAATAAACACAAAAATTAGCCAGGCATGGTGGTGCATGCCTGTAATCCCAGCTACTCGGGAGGCTGAGGCACAAGAATTGTTTGAACCCAGGAGGCGGAGGTTGCAATGAGCCGAGATAGCACCACTGCAGTCCAGCCTAGGCAACAGAGTGAGACTCTGTCTCAAAAAAAGGAAAAAAGAAAATATATGAAGATGTAAAAAAAAAAAAAGAGAAAATATATGAAGATGTGTTTCACTGAAACAAGTTTTGCAAATAACTAGACAACTGTGACAATTTTAATTTCTTAAAGCTCCATTTCTAGCCTGTCCTCCTTAAAGAATGTGGAATATCACTTCACCCTTCCTGTGACTATCAGCTGTCAATCTCAGTATCAACTCACACACACACAGGCAAACATGAGCCTGGCGGCCAATTGTGCTGTTCCCCAAGAGCCCCTCAGGCTTCTGAATTTGCTCTGAGAAACAGCTTGAAAGAGCCAAGGAAAAACAACAGGAAGCAGGCTCTGAGGAAGGGTCCCTTCCTGCAGAGTAAAGGCTTTGTGACAGCAACTGTACTGGCCAGTCCTGGACTTGCAGAGTCCTTCTAAGGAAACAGGGAAGTTCTATTACACTTCTCTTGAATCTTAAAGTGGTTTGTGAAGGAAAATACATTATTTTATCCATGAAATTGTCATATTCCAGAATTAAATAAAGAAGCCCATGAGGTTCCACACTACATGTGGGAGGACTCTAAAGGCAAATCCTGGACTATATTTACATGGACACTGGTAATTACAAAGCAAACCATGATATAAAACTGATGAGCATCAATTGTGTACACGTAGAAAGTAAACCTACCAAGAAATACCAATACAAAGCAAGAGACAATGAAGAGATTTGAATGAATTCTTACACAAGCAGACAACCACATGTAAGTAAATATTGGAGTTTAAAATGTGTATAAACCCTACCTCACATCCCATACAAAAATCAACTCAAAATAGGTCATACGCCTCAGAGCTAAAACTAAACAATTCCTAGAAAAGTAAATCTTCATGACCTTGAAATAGGCAATGATTTATTAGATGTGACATCAAAAGCACAAATTGTAAAATGTATATAAATTGGACTTCATCAAAATTTAAAAATTTATACTTAAACTTTCACTCGTGTATTCAAGAGAAACGGAAACATCTGCCCACACAAATGTGTACATTAATGATCACAGTGGCATCATTCATAACAGCCAAAAAGTGGGGGAAAACCAAACGCCCATCATCTGATGGAGGGATAAACAAGAGAAGTGGCAGTGACAACGCCCAGCCTGTGTAGATGTCAAATGCCCACGAAAGAGCTTTGTTTGCTCTTTACAGCATCAAAAGAATCTGTTGCTTTTTAGGTATTCAGGAGATAATTTTAAAACACTGTGACAAGTTCAGCTCAGACACTAAATATTAAAAATACAGAATACAGTATCTCTTTTTAAAACTCAGCTCCCGGGTTTTAGCCCTCAGTTCTCAACATTTCTCTTGATGTACCTGACTCAGGGAAACGTGGATTTTATGCTGCTGCACGGAAGCTTCTTGCTTTTGAAATTTTCAATTGTATTTAAGGTCTGTAGTCTGACACACACACATACACACACTATCACTCTTTTATCCCAACGCACTCAATGCTCTCATCTAGAGACCAGTTTTTTTTTTAAAGTAAACTGTCTCATTTGATAATCCCATTATCCACGCAGCAATTTTTACTAAAATATGCCTGCTGAATGGTCAGAAAAATTCCTGGTGACCAGCCCAGTGAGGTCTGCTCCTGGCTGCACTGTTTTTCCTACCATGATGTGAGGGCTGGAAAGCTTCTGGGGACCACCCACTTCTTGAAGACAGGACAGGGAAAAAATTCATGGATGTGCTGATTTCTATTGGCCCACCTATCAACACACTAGTTTCTTAATGCTTTTTGGTGGCTCATGTCCAGCAAATTAACCTTAAGAGGGTGAGAGCTGTAATTGCATTCCCTGACGAAAAATACAGCTCAATTTTTAACTTTCTGGCCAAGGAATGATTCAAACTAGTAATGATCATGACTTCTTGAATTATACACAAGAAGAGGAGACAGAAGAGCTGCATTTGATGTTCAACTTCAACACACAGACCCCACTCTTCTCTGGCCACGTGGCAGGGATGAAAATCTGCTTCTGACCCGGAGGAGAAAGAGCGGGAAAACCTCCCGGGAAGGCACTCTCCATCAGTAACTGCTTTCAAAAGTGATACGGCATATCAACAGCTGTTTTAAATTTTGTTCTTTATCAGTTCTAGCACAAAGTATTTTAGGTATTTTAGGAAAAAAAATTAAATGGATACTTTTAAGATTCCATTATTTCCCAAATTATGGAAATTATGGAATTTCCCCCATATTACTTACAGGAACATGCCAAAACACATCTTTCACGCAGCAAGCCATTCCCCTCATCCTAAGAGACACGGTGAAATATATTTCCATGACGGGCCCTCATTCCTCGTAATGTTATCCTGTGACTTCTGTAAAAACCCTAAATCCCTTCTGATCTCTACTGCCATTAGAAATAATCATCAGGAAAGAACTGAAGTCCCAATTCCCAGTCATTTCAGGGGATTTCTCACCTAGTCACAAACGGTCTCTTATATCCAAAAAAAGGAAAAAAGAACTCTAGGTACCACAGTAACACCAAGTCAAAATATTTTTGGTCTCTCATTAAGAAGGATGCCAAATGCATTTTAACTCTGCAGGTTACCTTCAAATAAGCTGCTCAAAAAGAACTCGATCACACAAGTCCTAAGTATATGTGGTGATGATGGCGGTAACCTGGAGACACACATCCACAAGCTGTCTCAAGGAGCAAGGTTGCTGACAGAAAGGCCCACGTGGAAGCTGCCTTCCAGCCATTTATGGCTACACGCAGTCTGCTCTCGCTAAAACGAACCATCACAGGAGTGACAGCCCAAGAGCAGATGCCTGCACCAGCTCCACGCCTGCAGGCCGCTGACAGGCCCCGCCTTCCAACAACTCAGTGACTTCACTTGATCATTCAAGGCCTCTCTTTCTGTCCCCTTCCTTCCTGCTGTGCACAGTATGGAGTCCTCGATCCCCTCAACAGACAGACGATTAACAAAGACAAATAAATGCACAGCCAGGCGCAGTGGCTCACACCTGTAATCCCAGCAATTGGGAGGCCGAGGTGGGCGGATCACCTTAGGTCAGGAGTTCGAGACCAGCCTGGCCAACATGGTGAAAAACTGTCTCTACTAAAAATACAAAAATTAGCCGGGCGTGGTGGCAGGTGCCTGTAATCCCGCCTACTTGTGAAGTTGAGGCAGGAGAATCACTTGAAGCCGGGAGGCGGAGGTTGCAATGAGCCAAGATTGTGCCGGTGCACTCCAGCCTGGGCGAAAGAGTGAGACTCCATCTCAAAAAAAAAAAAGAAAAAAAAAAAAAAAGACAAATGCAGAGGCAGGTCACTCTAAGTGGCTCTTTGTTGATGAGGAAAGGTTCCAATTAAAGGAATAATTTCTGAGTGGCTTTGCTTCTTGCTTTTGAAATTTTCAATTGTATTTAAGGTCTGTAGTCTGCCAGATGACCACAGTGGAAAATCAGGGGCTCACAAACCATGGTGCCCAAGCAGGTACTGTGCCCCATGTCTCTCAGGTCTCTCCTTCCCCTCTAGAGCATCATAAGTCAATCATGCTCTCTCTTTCCATAACAGACCAGGCCCACCTCCCTTCTTACCCACAGCTGGGGGCTCACAGCAAGTCATCTACCAGCCACGGCCCTCCAGGGACCAGGCCATCTCCCCCACCAGCTCTGGAAACATTGTGAAATGTGGGAGGAGGGGCCTGCCTTCAATAAAAAACACAATTCCCCAAGCCATACTGAATCCCAGGCCACAATAATTCATAGCTTTTTCCTTGTTTTTTTTTTTTTTTTTTTTTTTGAGACAGAGTCCCACTCTGCTGCCCAGGCTGGAGTACAGTGGCGTGATCCCGACTCATTGCAACCTCCGCCTCCCAGGTTCAAGCAATTCTCCTGCCTCACCCTCCCGAGTAGCTGGGATTACAGGCACCCGCCACCACACCCAGCAAATTTCTATATTTTAGTAGAGAAGGGGTTTCGCCATGTTGGCCGGGCTGGTCTAGAACTTGTGACCTCAAGCAATCCACCCACCTCAGCCTCTGCATGAGCCACCATGCCCAGCCCAATTATTTTCAAATAACATTTTCTGTAAGTTTCCCAGGGAAACTCAGCCTCTTCTCTCAGTAATACTGCTGTATAGAAGTTCATAAGCTTCCAGTGTTTTCCTGTTCATAGCTTTGCTTTAGCAATAATAACAGCTATGGTTGTGCCCAGTGCTATAAAGGTATCCTCTTATACTTTCTTGTAACAGCAAACCTGAAAGAACCCCTGTTGACAGATGAGGAAACTTAAGTTCACAGATTACCTGATGTGCCATTCTCACAGCAGGTTTAAGCCCCAGCTCCATTACTAAACACAGTTTAACAGCAAAGCCATTTTCCTGCCCTTGACCCACTTGGGCCTGTGCTTGCGAGTCTCCAGGTGGGGAGGGGAACTCTGTGTCTGGCTAACATGGCCCAGACTCAGAGACCAGATTTTCAGAACCAAAAATAATTACTGATTGTCTGATAAATGTTTTTTCGTGACAATACCTGTGATAAGTCTTAAAGGTAATGAGGAAAATAATTACATCTAATTGTATATTTCACAAATTGCCTTCACCAGGTGATCCTATAAAATCTGAGAGGTGTAGTCAATTTGCCCAGAGTAAGTGCAGCAGGAAACCACCATCTTTAGTAGAGTCAGTTCTCAAGTCTTGTGCGCTTAATAGGAAAATGTAATTTAAAGGAAAATATAAGGACTGGTTAGCCAAACCTCACCAAAGTGAGTAATAAAGATTACTACTCCACAAAAATTCCTTATCTCATAGGAAAATAAAAAATCAATTTGAGGCCAGGCATGGTGGCTCACACCTCTCTAATCCCAGCACTTTGGGAGGCCAAGGTGGGTGGATCACCTAAGGTCAGGAGTTTGAAAACAGCCTAGCCAACATGGTAAAACCCTATCTCTAATAACAATACAAAAACTTAGCTGGACATGGTGGCAGGCACCTGTAATCCTGGCTACTTGGGAAGCTGAGGCAGCAGAATCGCTTGAACCCACGGGGGTGGAGGTTGCAGTGAGCTGAGATTGCGCCACTGCACTCCAGCCTGGACAACAAGAGTGAAACTCCATCTCAAAAAAAAAAAAAAAAAAAAAAAAAAAATCAATGTGGTTCTCCAAATTTAGCTAAGTAAGGTAGACAGAGCATCTGGGACTTTCAGAAATTTCTAAATGTCCATGTCCTACTCACATCAACTTTAAAAGTTCTTTCTTAAGGGCTGTCACATCCAAAAAAAATCTAACCTGAAAAATATGAAGGACCAACTACACTCATCACAAAAAAGTATAGCAGGCTGGGCGCAGTGGCTCATGCCTGTAATCCCAGTACTTTGGAAGGCTAAGGCAGGTGGATCACTTGAAGTCAGGACTTTGAGACCAGCCCGGCCAACATGGTGAAATCCCATCTCTACTAAAAATACAAAAAACTTAGCCAGACATGGTGGCACGCCTGTAATCCCAGCTACTTGGGAGGCTGTGGCAGGAGAATTGCTTGAACCTGGGAGGCACAGGTTGCAGTGAGCTAAGATTGCACCACTGCACTCCAGCCTGGGCAACAGAGCAAGACTCCATCTCAAAAAAAAAAAAAAAAAAAAGAATATAGCACTTAAGAGCAGTTCTTTTAAAAATATTCCTGGGGCTCTTGGGTGTTTCTATAAATTACTAACTGGGGACTATACTGGGCAAATAAACAGCTGGAAGATCGTTAAGAACTATAACATGAAAATAATCACCTTAATACAGTGTGACATAACACAATGGGAACGTAGGATGTGATTTTTAAGAATGTGAGGTACGCAGCATTTCACAGGCCTACACCCACTACAGAAATAACCCAGGCAGACCAAAAGCAATGTCCCTGGACGTTCCCTAAGTCCAGTCTCTAGGCCACGCCTGTTCTACTACAGAGAGTCCATGAAATGGAAAGATAAGTCTAGCTGGCTTTTAACAACTACCTAAACTCCTTTTTATAAATATATGAATATACAGATTGGTAACTTGGAGTAAGAAAAGAGAGAAGCGGAGGAGAAAAAAATGCTGTTAGGAAGTCTGTTCTCTTACAAAATTCTTACTCCAGGTATCAGATGGGTCAGGTTTATTTCTTGAGAGCTTTCTTCGGAAGAATTCCCCAGTTGTGAAACTCCAGATCTTTCTCCACTGCCCAATCACGAACGCACAATTTCTCCTTTTGGGAGAAGACTATGCTGAAAATTAGTGTTGCATAAATACCGTTACCTTTTCTGGTGAAAAACTCCTTGGAGTATTTCCCCAACATAGCGTATTTTCGAGGGACTTTCCCCAGCAGTTCAATGATCAATGCTATGTGATCTGCATTGGGAAACATTGCCAGCAAAACAGAAACACACGACAGTTTAATCAGTACACTGCATGCAGACACTACCACCGCCCGCGCAGACAGAAACAGAGCGCAACTTGAATGACCAAAAGTACAGGCCTTCCTCGCGTTGCTGGATTCAGGATCCAGAGCTGGAGGGCACAGGAGAGGGGCTGGTGAACAGGGTGACCGCAGCACAGGGCTAAACGTGGTCTTCCCTGACAATTTTTCTATCAGCATAGGAATTCTGCTGGGTTGCGTTTCGAATTTAGGAGAAATGCCTTTGTCACCATTAATGCTAAAATCAGCAGCTGCTCTTCAGTTTCTGTCTGCATCGTGGCGCTTTTCAAAAAGAAGAGGTACTACCTCTGCGATTGAAGAATTCCCGAGAATATTTTCCAGATAGAGCAAAGTGCCTTGGAATACTGCCTAGCAGCTCTATGATGTGGGCTATGTGGTCTATGGAGGAGAGAAAAAAAGGATATGGGAATGGGAGGGGCAAAGGGAAGGATGGGATAAAAGAAGAGGGAAAAATTGAAATTAGTAAAAAATCAGAAATAGATTCAAATCAACAGTGTCTGCAGCACATTCATGCAGAGGCTTGTGGGAACGGCAGGCCTCAGGCACCACCTGGAGCAGTAACAGTGACTGAGGCCAGCTCACCCCAGGCCACCCCAGCATCGCAAGCAAATAAGCATGGAGATGGTCAGGTTTACAGATGGAATTCAAGCCAGAATTCCTGGGTTTTCAACTCAGCTCCCAAACAGGACAGAGAAATGGGCAGCACATCAATGGTCGAAAGGACCACATAGAGGCTTCAGGTCTGCATCGTCTGTCTTCTCTCAGCCAGCTGGGTTCCTGCCTTGTGCAAGGCCAGGAAAAGCCGCTGGTGTAGGGCCCCTGAGGGCTCGCTGGAGTGCTGCCTGTGCCAGGCAGGCTCTGCCCATTCACTGAGACTGAGGGGGCGTCAAACTCAAAGGAAAAGCATCTGAATTTGGTGTTTGAAAACCAAAAACATGGCTCTATTTCAGTACAAAAATACAGTACACTACAGAAGTTCAGGGCTGGCAGGAGACCTAGACCGAGGTGTTCAGCAGGCACCAATACTCACCTTCGTCTCTGGAATAGTCTTCCCCAGAATGTGGTTCAAACAAATAATCTCCCGTTGCCAGCTCAAATGCCTAGGATACAACAGACGACATGCTAAGCACTTCAGAGACTGGCCCCCAAGTCAACAGCTTTTTCTCCTTATAGAAGAGACCGCCACTTTAGGAAGATCTGAATCAAACAAAATAGCCTCCTGAAAGTGCTCAATACTAATTTTTTTCTTTCTTCCACATTCAAAGAAGTTTCACAAGTATTTTTACATTTCTAAGGAAAGATTTAAGAGCTATGTATTCTCTTCATTTTGCAGGAAGCAAAACCAAAACGTCAGTGAGTCAGCCGCACCTGTGTGCAGGCCTGGCCAGAGCACAGTATGCACTCTATAAATGGTAGAACGAGAGTTCAACTCAGGACTCTACAAGGCCCGTCTGACTCCAGCACCTGCCTCAACCACTATAATAGCCTTGGCCTCTGTATAGCAGACACTGCTGCGTCCTTTAGGCAAAGACCTTCATGTTTTAGGAACCAAGGACTATTTTCAGCATCTCATCAACTATTTTCATCATCATTTCATTCATTTCTGATTCAACCAAAGGAAAACCTGGAAACAAAAAAGACCCTCTTTGTCCCCAGGGCCAGAGGAAGCAGATGGTCTTGCAGACCCTTTTGTGGATGTCACGGAGCACTGGCTTCCTGGGTGGCCACTGGCTGTCCCTCAGCATGCCAGCATGTAGGGAAGGCCATTTGTTCCCATTTCCCTTGCTCACAAAAAAAACCCCTCAAAAACAGGAGTTTAAGCTAGTAACAATATACAAAAATGGCAACTGCTACTGCTCTGCTGATCAAAGAGTATGTTTTAAAAGAGAAAAAAAGAATAAGCTAAATCCTATTTCTGGTTTTTCTCATAGCTGCTTCTATTCTGAATGGATCTTGCTGTCCCAAAAGGTGCTCAGAGGCCCAATCACTGATGGTGTGGATCTGTGACTGCCCTCCCCACTCCTGCCCCAAGGAGCCAATACTGGGGAAACTTCACTGCATCAACCTACCTTCTTTTTCTTTCAATGACCACACAGTGCTGGAAAGGCACCTTTAAGGGAAGGCTCACCTGCCTGGGTGAGGGGCCACCTCTCCTAGCACTGTCTTTAACAAACCAAGAGTGGGTACAGACAGCCCAGGACCACATCTTTTCACCTTTCTTTAAAAAAGACTGCATGTGAATCAGTTGAAAGAAGGAAGGATGGTGACAAGATGGCTGCCAGCTGCCTGTGCGATAAGCATTAATTTATGAACTCAGGATCCCTGCCCTGAACCTGGCATAGGTCTGAGCAGGACACGGACATGTCACATCTCAGCATGGTGAGCTGGTGGTCCCAGCACTGTGGATGCACGAAGGCACCAGCAGAAAACCCAGGAAAGCCCTCATGTAGGGCCTCTCCTTTCCACTCAATAAACAAAAAAGACAGCTGGGCCAATCCCAGATGAGGGCAGGCAAACCTCCTAACTGGCCCCAAATCCACGTGGAACAACTAGATTACACACTCAATGGCCAGGAGAGTCCCTCTAGCCTGGGAAACAATCAATTCAGTATCTTACAAGCTAAGAGAAAAATGTGAAAACTCTAATGGGACAACGAGGACTTGAAAAGCCTGGATCAAGTTCCAAGCTGCTTTTCGACCCCTGCCTTGAGCCCTATGCTAACTCTTTTAATTAATTTTCAAAACGACTTCAATCTGGTTGCATATATTTCTTTTTCTTTCATATTTTTTAGAGATGGGACCTCGCTATGTTGTCCAGGCTGGATTCAACCTCTTGGGCTCCAGTGATCCTCTCTCAGCCTCCAGAGAAGCTGGGACTACAGGCGCACTACACTGCTCCCAGCTTTGTACATATTTCTTACTGCCAAAATATGTCAGCTACGTATTCTTTCAAAAAAATGATCATTTTGATTAGCACCCACATATTCCCAAGAAAACATGTATAGAAGCCAATCAATGAAATAATTTTTTTTTTTTTTGAGACGGAGTCTCGCTCTGTCGCCCAGGCTGGAGTGCAGTGGTGCAATCAATCTCAGCTCACTGCAAGCTCACACCATTCTCCTTGCCTCAGCCTCCTGAGTAGCTGGGACTACAGGCGCCCGCCACCACGCCCAGCTAATTTTTTGTATTTTTAGTAGAGACGGGGTTTCACCGTGTTAGCCTGACCTCGTGATCCGCCTGCCTTGGCCTCCCAAAGTGCTGGGATTACAGGCGTGAGCCACCAAGCCCGGCGAAATAATTTTTTTTTTTTAAAGGAAGAAGGAAGATGGAGGCTGTAATGCTACCCATTTTTGATTCTTTGGAGAGTGACAAAATTCTCTTAACAATACAACATGTACAACAGGGCAAATGCACATTACAATGAAAAAACTCTGCCTTCAACTCAGTTACTCCCAGGATAACCTTCTATTGCCCAGGCCGAGTGCAGTGGCACAATCTTGGCTCACTACAACCTCTGCCTCCTGGGTTCAAGTGATTCTCCTGCCTCAGCCACCTGAGTAGCTGGGACTACAGGCACGTGCCACCACGCCCAGCTAATTTTTCTATTTTCAGTAGAGATGGGGTTTTGCCATGCTGGCCAGTCTGGTCTCAAACTCCTGGCCTCAAGTGATCTGCCTGCCTTGGCCTCCCAAAGTGCTGGGATTATAGGTGTGCATCACCCCACTGGGCCCAAGTATAACCTTTATTATTATTTTTAATACCTGGGAACTCTGGATTCTTCTCTACTTGGCCCAATCCCCTCAAAGGGCTTTTCCCTGGACCTACTTGTTTCTGGATTCTTGGGAGACCAAGTGCCTCTCTCCTAAAACATTCTCCTATGCCGAAGTATCCCGATTCTGAACAAATAAGATCACCTATTTGTTCTGTAATGTGACCAGCGCCGAAGAAGTCTGGTGAAGTTTGTTGGAATGGCTTTTCTTGTTTCTATGGCACTGACCAGGACTCACCATGGAGTTCATAAAAAGTCCTATCAGAGACTCTAATACATAAATGCAGAGAAACCAATGCTTCAGCCACAAAGAAGTTTCAGATTATATGTACTTACACCTGGAAGGTGTAAAGCTCAAAAAAAAGTAAAACTCAAGAAAAGTCCAAACCCAACATACCCTTGCTGTGGCCCCTCATTCTGTTGTGCTTCTCCAGCTGCAGAGCTTAAAGCTTTCCTCCCTGACAACAGCCAATGGCTACCACCCGCCAGCTCTCATTCCCAGCAGAGTCTCTGTGAGATCTCATGCTATTTATAAAACTCAAAGACAGCTGGGCACAGTGTCACATCCCTGTAATCCCAGCACTATGGGAGACCAGGGCAGGTGGATCACTTGAGCTCAGGAGATCGAGACCAGCCTAGACAACATGACAAACTCCATCTCTACAAAAAATACAAAATTAGCCAGGCGTGGTGGCATGTGCCTGTAGTCCCAGCTACACCAGAGGCTGAGGTGGGAGGATCACCTGAGCTTGGGAAGTGGAGTGTGCAGTGAACCATAGTCCTGCCACTGCACTTCAGCTTGGGGAACAGAGCAAGACCTTGTCTCCAAACAAACAAACAAACAAAACCCTCAAAGACTATAGGCTTTACCGCCAAGAACCATCTGTGGCCTTATGACAGCTTGGTATTATGAGGTCAAATTTAATATATTAAATGTACTATTTTTACATTACAACAGAACGATGAAGTAAGAAACACTGCCTCATTGCTCCTAGGTTCTCTAGGAAGAACAAAAGAAACCTCTAAAGCCATGACTTTTTGGGGGTGGGGCAAGCAGTGAATGAGGGCCTGCCCCTTTCCAAAAAAAAAAAAAAAACTCCCTTATGACAACCAACTGAAAAAGCAAACCTCATAAGCCGTCCTGACAGCACTGAGGGAGCTTATGCTTAATTCTTGGGAAAGGGGCAGGTGAGAAGACAGAAAGGCTTTTCCTTGGGAACCTGTTATTGATATTTATGCCACTGTTCACAGCAATAGCATTTCAAGAAGTAAACAGGACAGGGAAATTGTATGGAGGGACAAATGTTCATCTAATGGAAGGCAGAGCAGATAACCTGGTATAAAATTGTGCTGAAAGCTCCATTATCCCACTACATCCGTTACTGCGTCCTATTTTTCTGGTTATATCACCAAACTTAATACCTCAAATTAGAAGCACAGCATTTCAGAGTTCAAAGAGTACTTAGCGCCTAATTCAGGGCAGCCCTGCTGCTGGTGGCCATTGTGGCTTAACCTCCCCACATCCTGAAATGGCCTCTGCTCCCCGACTCCCACTCAGTGTCTCCGCAGCTCCCGTTCCACTAACTCCCACGTCTCAGTCTGCCTGCTGGGGTCACACAGAGAGGGTCAAATGCCTCTCCACACAGCACTCTCTAAATTCAAAGCGACCATCATTGGCCACCGGTTCTTTTAACCATTCTTTTCTATACCTAGCTAAGGCAGGGACTTGGTTTTTGATATGGAAGAACTTTAATACCTTTAATAATTTAAACATTATTATCTGGTATTATCCATAAGAGCAACGAGGGAATAGAAAGGCCTGGTGTTTCAGGACCTATCTGGCCAAGTGTTGACTCAGATCATGCTGAGTCAAAGTTGAAAGACACAAAGCACCCTCTTTTTCTCCTATCAGCTGGCACTATCTGCTCAACAATGCTTTTACTTGCGCATTAGAGGAGGTAAAACACAGTAAATTCAACAGAATTGTTAAATTAACCTCTGAATAACAGAAAATTAATATATTTATTCTGCATTCCTTTTTTCAGTGAGAAGAAAAATGCTAAGCCTTCCACACAATCTTTTCTTTTAAATATTGGAATAATGTGGATAAAAAACAGTATGGAATAGGAAAAGCATGAAACCCAACAGCAAGCAACCCACCTTTCCCAACACGGAACGCCTAAGTAAAGCCCACTGAGAAAAAGCTGCTGAATGGGCCAGGAAACAGGGCAGAGGAAGAGAACCAGGAAATGGCTCACAAACGCAGGACCCTTTGTGTTCACCAACTCACAGGTTCAGGGTCAATGACCAAACGATGCCAGGCAGGGCCAGGGGAGTTTAGAGACAATGCAACTGTGCGGCACAAAACCAGCAGCAAAACAGGCCTGACGGATGGAAGAGGCTTCTGCCGCCCTGTGGAAGCCGTCATCTCAACCACTCTGGGAACAGACTCTGTCAGAGGGAGTGGGCGTTGCTGCCACTGTTTCAGAAGGGGCTAGACATCCTAGAATAAGCCAGAATATCTGCTAGCTCTTGCTTTATAAGGGAAGAGAGATTATGCATTGGCATCTGGGGAAATCCCTTCCAGTCTGGAAAGGTGAGGAACCCTGCATGTCTGGTTGACCAGGCAGAGGCTACCTGGAGGGGCTCCCACCTGCCCGCCTCAGGCAGTCTTCCCCTGGGAGATGCTACCTCATCTTCCTCCACAGTGTGAGTGAAGGGAAAAGCTCCCTATACCCTGCACATTTTCAGGGACCACAAGTGAAGTCATTGTGTCACAACAACTGAGTCTGATT
Source organism: Pongo abelii (assembly GCF_028885655.2). Classification (NCBI taxonomy): domain Eukaryota; kingdom Metazoa; phylum Chordata; class Mammalia; order Primates; family Hominidae; genus Pongo; species Pongo abelii. The sequence goes on from NC_071991.2 coordinate 101,844,099, forward strand.
CATGGGGCTGTGGGCTGTGCAGGGCCTTAAGAAGAGACCATCTCTCTCTCACAAGCCCACAACCACACCAAACACCCAGGGCCCACCTGAGGAGGATCCTTCCACTTCTTAAGATGCCTGTGGCAGCAAACTTCCCCTCACCCAGCCCACGGTGGATGACCCTTACAGTCAGAAAAACTGAGGTCACATGCCTCAGAGAGACTCAGCCCCATCCAGAGTGTGAAAGGAACGAGCCAATTCCCACAGCAGCAAAAGGCAGAGCCGTCCTTACCATACACGCCGTGCTCCAGATGTCCGCAGGGGTGCTGTACCCTGCTCCTATTAAAACCTCTATGGAGCGGTACTGACGCGTCTGGATGTCTTCTGTGAAGTGTTTATGCTGGAAGGGAACAGGCTGCATTACCACGGAGCAACACAGACATTCAAAAAGTGTCTTCGCACACAGAATCAAGACCAAAGGTTTTAGAAAGACAACTCTACTTACCACCCAACAAGCATTTCCCAGGTCAGCAATTTTTACTCTAATTTTATCTGCATTCCGTGGATCCAGGGGATTCACCAACAAGTCAGCTGCCCGGGTTTTTGCTGGCATGAGCAAACAGCAGGATAGTTAGTGATTGGGATAGGTGGTCTGCATGTGTGAGCACAGTGTTTGCCAGGGTCAGTCTCCTTTCCTAAAGAGTAGTGGAATGATCACGTAGGCCTGGAATACTGTAAATTAAACTTGACAGAACTAAAATTGCTTGTTCTCCACCTCTGGAAAATACTCCACAAAAGAGCAAACTGGGCTGCCCACAGGAAGACAAGGGCACTGCCTTGCCCTTTCTCTTTTCATCCCCATTTTCTTCGGGTCCAGGTCAGCCCTAAAACAAGCCAGGCTTGCTGTCCCCCTGTCTACAGCTTTGTGGCAGCTCTTCATGGTGTCAATCCACCCCTTCACGGCCCAGATCGAGCTTGCTGATGCAGTATTACAAGGAACATGAAGGTAGAAAGAACACTGCTGTGGGGGCCAATCACTCCCAGTGACACACAGTTCCTTGGACGCCACAAGACATCAGGGTCCCTGGCACCCACACCTCACACCCACATCATCCCCTACAGTTCCCACTGCTTGGGCTGAGCACACACAGATCTCAAGGGGTAGATGATTGTTGATTAACAAACACAGATTAAAGGCAGGGACTAAACTATTCTGGTTTTGTTTTAGACAAGGAAGGTCCCAGACAGAGGTCTCCTGAGATGGCCTGGGCCATAAAGGCAACCTCTGAGGTCACTCATGAACTTGTCACGTACGTGAGCAGTCATTCTAAATTCCAGGATGACTCCAGGGAATCTCAAAGGCAGGTATAGGGCCAGCTTCCCAGAGATTCTGGGGCCAGATCTTCTCAAACAAGTTCAAATCATGCCTGTATCAAGCAGAGTTAACCAAGGGGCAAGTCACAAAGAAAAATAATCTGGTGAGGCCCAGAAAAATAGTCCTTAAAGTCAGCATCTTCATCACCAAACCTCAGACTGACCTACAAGATCAGATTTCTGGTAAAGATGAAATAAAACCAGGACTTTTATTTACTGATAAGTAATTTTGAAATGGTGTTTAAAAACCAAGCAGAAAAGCCTGTTCAATGTAGAACATTAAACACTGATATGATTCGGGTTTGTGTCCCCGCCCATATCTCATGTCGAGTTGTAATCCCCAGTGTTAGAACAGGGGCCTGGTGAGAGGTGACTGGATCATGGGAGCAGATTTCCACCTTGCTGTTCTCGTGATACTGAGTGAGTTCTCATGAGATCTGGTTGTTTAAAAGTGTGTAGCACATCCCCATTCTCTCCTCCTCCTGCTCCAGCCATGTAAGATGCCTGCTTCCCCTTCTACCACATTTGAAAGTTTCCTAAGGCCTCCCCAGCCATGCTTCCTGTACAGCCTGTGGAACCGTGAGCCAATTAAACCTGTTTTCTTTATAAACTACCGGGTTTCCGGTATTTTTACAGCAATGTGAGAACGGACTAATATAAACACCTACCTAGGAGAGCCCCTTTGTTTCCTTGAATCTGGGCACTGCTGAAATGAACTAAACCTCTGTTGGGGTACATACGAGCTGTGAAACCAGGGTGCTCAGGGAGGCTCTGATTCTTCAGCAAGCCCCATAAGAGGAAGGAGGGCCAGCCTTGCAACTTGCAGTAAGGCAGTGAACAGGCAAGGCCTCAGGACCCAGGATGCCCACACAGCTCCCTATGGGGGCTCCAGAGGATGCCAAGAGAATTCTGACTAGTATCTTAACCCTCAAGACCTGTTCCTCTAGCATGTTAATCAAATGAGCCGGCCAGGTACAGATATTCCCTGCTTGCTACCTTCCATATGCCTGTTTCCTTCTTTATAAGGATTCTGATCCACTGCACGGCCTCACCAAAGGCCAGGTATGAGCTCAGGAAAAGAAACACCAGAACTCAGCAAAAAATCAGAAAGAAAGCAGCACAAAAACCAAAAAAGAAGGCAAAATGTATATACATTGAATCACCTGGGGCTGAGAACAGAGGTCCAGGATAAATATAAAAATGCTGACCCAATGGGTAGATGAACAACACTAGACATCACTAGATGAATGCCCCGTATGTCATTTAATCAAGGAGAATCAGCAAGAAGGAAAATGGAATTTGAGGTCTGAAAAATTGGATTCAAATCTAAGTTTCAATATCTACAAGTTGTAAGACTGGCAAATGACTTAAACTCTATGAGGCTCCGTGTTCAGGAAAAGAAGAATCCAAAGGGACCACCCCTTCCCCACTGAAGAAACTAAAAACCCAAACACAGGAGAGTCAGGACAGCATCTGGGCACCTGGCCAGATGCAGGGGCTTCCCTCTGCTGTGACCAGCTGAACCATCATCTGGGGCAGGAGGCTCCCAACTGGTCAGTGAGGGACCAGAGAGCAGCAGCAGAGGGAAGGGGAGGCCCAAGAGCAAGTTCCGCCCCCACAAACAACTCAAATCATAGGTCTAATGAGAAGAGGGGGAAGCCCTGTTAGACATATTGTGGTCCTCCTGAGCCACAGGACGATGTGATTTATTTTTCTCCATGAGAACAGTGGCCAAGTTGGCTGTTATCTGAGGGCACTCAAGTGGAAGGAGATGATCTGTAATCTGCCACCACTCTGAGATGTTGTTTTTAAAAACATTTCTCAGGAGCTGCTTGATTCAATCACACTAGAAGAAATATACTTTCAAAGACCCATCACCTCACATTTAAATTCAGGGATTTTTTTTTTTTTTCTTCTTTTTTTGAGACAGAGTCTCACTCTGTCGCCTAGGCTGGAGTGCAGTGGCGCGATCTCAGCTCACTGCAGCCTCCACCTCCTGGATTCAAGCAATTCTCCTGCCTCAGCCTCCCGAGTAGCTGGGATTACAGGTGCCTGAAACCACACCCGACTAATTTTTGTATTTTTAGTAGAGACGGGGTTTCACCATGTTGGCCAGGCTGGTCTCGAACTCCTGACATCAAGTGATCTGCCCACCTCGGCCTCCCAAAGTGCCGGGACTACAGGCGTAAGCCACCGCACCCGGCCTAAATTCAGGGGTGTTTCTTGTACTTAATATCCCTCATTAAGGTTCACTGAACAGAATCTCTTTGGTGACATGCTGTTATCCTCCTGGTTCGGGTTTGTAAACAGTTCCTTAGCTTCTAATGCGTTCCAAATGATGCTAGGTAATGTATCTCAATAACTTAATTGTATAAAAACACAAAAGGAGGTAAAAGAGATTTTGCTTTTCTTTCTTTTCTCACTATGATAGTTCCTCAACTAAGGTACCAGAGTGCTACATTCCCAAGAAGTCCACTAAAACCCAACTGGAATGCTTTTGTTGCACCTCATCTGACTGAGTCACCACGGCAGTGACCTATCACACGGTTTCCTTCTTACAGATAATGGTGACACAAAGGACAAATTGGAGCTGTCTTCCTTCCAAAATGAAAAGCTTGCAATTGCACTCTGCTTCCACTAAGAGGGGAATGAATGGAAAGCTTTCACTTCGGGAAGAACTGGGCCCCTTAAGTCACCTTCTGATACACTAGTCTTTGGGTGACACTGTGGTCACTCATTCCACAAGAAGCTATCCTAGAAACTATTAGATGGTAGCCAACAGTGCCTCAGCATGATGAGACAGCTGCTGTCACACGCACATAACATATGGTGCTAGGCACACACTGACTCTTTACATCGTAAGGGGTCCTTATGAGGACAGCAAGAATATTCCCTCTATATGGAGGAGGTTCACTATGAGGCCCAAGGAAGTAGCGGAACTAAGAGATTTAATGTTGCCACCTCAACCATTCGTGCAACAAATATTTACTGAGTACCTTCTGTGTGCTAAGCATGGTCTTGGTACTGGGAACACTGTAAGAAAAAAACACAAGCCAAATTAGGAAACTCATGTACTAGTTGAAAATATGGGCAATAAGGCAAATAAACAAACGAATCCACACATCCTGTCAGGTAGCTAAACAGGCTATGAAGAAAAACAAAGCAGAGAAAGGAGATGGATAATGCCAAGGCTGTTCAGGGGAGATCTCTTCTGAGAAGGTGACATACAGGAGAGGTCTGAACAAAGGCAGGCATGAAAGTAAGAGAAGTTTGAGGGAAAGGACACGGGAAGTACAAAAATCCTAAGGCAGAAACAGGCTTGCAATTTCGAGCAACTTTAGAAAGAAGCCAGTGTGAACAGTGTAGAATGAATTAGGGAAACAGAGAATGGGTCTGGAGCAGGCACCAACAGAAACCTGCCAGGGAACACACTGGAGAGTTTGTCAGCTTCAGTGAAGGACAACTCAGGGCATCACTACTCTACATGGGAAACACAATGGAGATCATTTTGGTGAGGGGGGGTGGGTAAGGGGGAAGAAGTTAAGCTTTAAACAGTTCTCTCTGGACTGCCGGACAGAGACAGGCTGGGGAGCAAGAGCTCAAGTGACAGGAGCACAGAGGCTGTGTTACAGCAGCCTAGCAAGGACTGACAGTGGTGTGGGTCCCCATTGAGTGACACAGAAAGGATTCCACAAATAGCCCACAGGTAAGACCAACAAAACCACCCTGTTCCAGGGCCTTTGTCCTTCAGACGTGTTGAGCCAAGATACGCACTAAGGCTCTGGCAGCTGATCATCTAAGAGGGACCATCCTCTTCTCAACCTTCAATGGCTGCCAAATTACTCTAGGAAAAAAGTGTACATTCTTTAGCCTGGCATTTAGGTTTCTTCAAGTTCCTCAAACCGGCCCCATTCTTTCTTCTACTATGCCCTAACATGTACATTCTGCCCTAAAGACAGGATCTACACAAACTCTTCATTGTTTCTCTTGCCTCAAATTCACGAAGTACCGTGTGGTCAAGTGCAGGACTCTAGGCTATACCCCTTTCCATGCAGAAAACAAAACACACCTCCCATGGGGGAGGCTGCCCTTGCTTATCAAATGGCCAAGCTGTGGGCGAAAACTGAGTGCTTCCAAACAAAGGAGATCCTGTCCCTGGTACATCCCTAGAATTTGACAATATTAAAACACTCTGCAAGACCTCCAGTTTCTACCTGATGCAACAGGTATTGGGGATGGTATGTGTGTTGGACACAGTAAAATTGTGACTATAAATGGAAAAAAGTGGGAGAAAGGAAAGAGAAGAAGAACGTAAAAAGGTATCACTCATTTGTTTGTTCATTATTCAATAAATATTTATCTTAGCACTGAATCAGATGCTGAGGATGCAAAGATAAAAACGCACTGCACTCTCCAAGAGTTCACATTCTAATGAGAAGACAGACAGTGACAATGAGCACTGCCCATACAACTAAGACAAGCATGGCCAGCAGGAGCAGAGGGGAAAGAGAAGTAAGCCTGCTGGGGATACAGAAAGCCCTCACCCAGGAAGCAGGCTACTGTGTTGGATCATATCCTAGATCAGGAAAATTTAAAAAGAAAATTTTAGAATTATTGAGCAAATTTGAATATGGAATAAATAACAGATGACATTAGGCCAGGTGTGATGGCTCATGCCTTTAATCCCAGCATTTTGGGAAGCCAAGGTAGGCAGATCACTCGAGCCCATGAGTTCAGGACTGGCATGGGCAACATGGTAAAACCCTACTTTCTCTACCAAAAATATAAAAATTGACCAGGCATGGTAGTGCCAACTGTAGTCCCAACTACTTGGGGGCTGAGGTGGGAGGATCACTTGAGCCACAAAGCAGAGGTTGCAGTGAGCCGAGATCACGCCACTGCACTCCAGCCTGGGCGACAGAGCAAGACCCTGTCTCAAAATAATAATAATATAAAATTAGTGCTATTCTTACACGTTATAATAGTATTATTGTTACAATGGAGGACGTTCTAATTCATCTCTCAGAAGATGAATGCTTAAGTATTTAGGAGTGAAGTATCCTAATATGTGTAGCATGCAGTGTCTGTGTAAACAAAGTATATGCAATGCAGCAAAATGTTAATTGCTCAATCTATGTGGAGGATATACAGTTGTTTATTGTACTATTCTTTCAAAATAAAAAAATACACAGATGCTCTAATAATTCCTTCCTGCACCTTCCTGGATGGTGCTGGTTATGCAAGGATGTACACTCTCCACTGTGGAGACCACTGCTGTAGATGATGGGGAGCTGTGGAAACTGTGAGCAGGGGAATACACTGATCGGGTGAGCATACTGCAAAGACACTCTAGCAGCACCATGGAAGGGCACGCTGAAAAGCAGGTGGGGAGAAAAGTTGGAGAGAACACAAAGCCAAGACACCAGTAAGGAGCCTCCGTAATAGGAGAGGCAAGCAATGACAGTGCCCACTTTAGGGACAAGGCAAGGGGGACACCTACTTAGGAGTTATGACTGGCAAAACGAGATGATTTACTGGATGTGACAGAAAAAAAGAAGACATCCTGATGATCAACTTTCTCACTGGAGCAACAAGAAATGGTGGTAACAAGTGTAGGAAATACAGCATGTGTAGCAGGTTGGCAGGGAAAGTTGTATTCTGGTTTTGGACATGTAAGGTTTGAAGTTTCCTATGACACAGAGATGGAGCTGTCATGTAAATAATAGGATAAGTCTTATGACTTGCCTGGGCCTCCAATGATGACCACGTGGTAACAAGCAGCAATTCTGCACCTTTACATGGATTGTGATGACCAAGGCAACTTACATTCAGGGAAATTTTTCAATATATTATTATTATATGTTATTTATCTACCTTTGCCATTGACCTGTTTTATTTAATTCAGTGCTACTAACAACCCTAGAGGTAGCCATTTCTTTCCTTTGATAGAAGAATGAACCAAGGCTCAGACAGGATAAGAAACCAAAGTTCCACAGTTATTAAGTTTTGAGCTGGGGTTTAATCTGATATGCAGGTGCCTCTCGGTGTCTGCAGGGGAACTGGTTCCAGGACATCCTGAGGATACCAAAATCCACAGATGCTCAAGTCTCTGACATAAAACGGTGTAGTGTTTGCATATAACCTACATACATCTTCCTGTACACTTTAGTTGATCTCCAGTTATTTATAATACCTGCTACAATGTAAATGGTATGTAAATAGTTGTTATACTGTATTGTTTAGGGAATAATGACAAACGGGGGAAAAATCTGTACATGTTCAATAAAGACACAGGTTTTTTTCCCCTCCAACTATTTCCCATCTGAAGTTAGCTGAACACATGGATGGGAAATCCACAGATGTAAAACCCATGGATATGGAGGGCTGATTGTACTTGAAGCCACTGCAGCCCAAGCTAATACTTGCAAAATAAGTATGAACAAAAAAGGTACTTAGAGCTGGTCATGGTGGCTCACGCTTGTAATCCCAGCACTTTGGGAGGCTGGGGAGGGCGGATCACCTGAGGTCAGGCATTGGAGACCAGCCTGGCCAACATGGTGAAGCTCTGTCTCTACTAAAAATATAAAAATTAGCCGGGCATGGTGACGGGCGCCTGTAATCCCAGCTACTCGGGAGACTGAGGCAGGAGAATTGCTTGAATCCAGGAGACGGAGGTTGCCGTGAGCTGAGATTGCACGACTGCACTCCAGCCTGGGCAACTTGAGTGAGACTGTCTCAAAAAATAAATAAATGAATGAATGAATAAAATAGAAATAATTAAAAAGGTACTTTGTAAATTACTTTCTATATGAAACTTCAGCCGGGCGCAGTGGCTCACACCTATAATCCCAGCACTTTGGGAAGCTGAGGCGGGTGGATCACGAGGTCAGGAATTTGACACTAGCCTGACCAACGTGGTGAAACCCTGTCTCTACTAAAAATACAAAAATTAGCCGGGCGTGGTGGCACGTGCCTATAATCCCAGCTACTCAGGAGGCTGGGGCGGGAGAATCACTTGAACTCGGGAAGCAGAGGTTGCAGTGAGCTGAGATCGCGCCACTGCACTCCAGCCTGGGTGACAGAGCAAGACTCATTCTCAAAAAAAAAAAAAAAAAAAAAAGAAACTTCAAGTAAGAGAAAAACTGAACTGCAACAGCAACAATAAATCTGGATAAGGTACCTCTCACTACTGCCCTTTCCCAGAAATTAACCTACATTCTATGTAAGCACCTTCAAACACTCCCTGGAAAGGGGAACAGGAGCTGACCACATCCAGCCAAGTAAAGAAAGCAAATCCTTAGGAGGATTCATCATAGCCAGTGCGTAACAAAGCCAGCTCACTCGGCATGCAAACCAAAGGGGCTGCAGAATGTCGGGCTGTTTGCAGGGCTGGCTCATCAATTTTACTCGCTGTGTGTTAAACAGTCTTGTCATAGAGGGAGCAGAGGAGGTTTCAGAGCTTTTCCACCATGAGTCAGAATGGAAACCAACTGTGTTACCCGGTTTTCACTTACTAGAGTCACTTGGCATTCACTCCCAAAATAAGGGTTTGAACAAGTCAAGCCTTCTTAGGTAGACAAGAACACAAGAGCCAATCTATAATCTGTCATCACATTTAAATCCACGCCAATTCCTTGAAAATTACAATCCTGGGCCAGTTACCAATAGTAGGGTCCTATAATCAGGAACAACCATCAAAAGACAATATGACACTTCTTTCTCAATAGAGTCAAAGAGGAGGCATACTTTTCTTGAACAGAAACAAAACAAAACAAAACAAAACTAAATATAATGACATCAGATGGAAGAAGATACAAATTATAAACTAAACTACACATTCTAGAAAGGTGTAAGTTGCTAAAACTGGAAGGTTTTTGCAAATGATGCTGCTGACTAAATATATTAAAAATGAAAACTGGTCAGAAATAAGATTTGGTATGCAGAGAGCAAGAGATAGCCTAATGGCATAGAACATGTATTTAAATCATATTACTTCTTCATGAGTATAAAAGTAATAAAAATGATTAGTGCACACACACAGGGCTTGGCCACTTCCAGCCAATTCCTTCACAGCATTTGTTAAAGGCACGTCCCTGGAGTCAGTGATGGCAGACAGTTGATGGGAAGAAACACTTACCTTTTGGCAAATCCCCAGTACTGGAGGCTGAAACCGTCCTGCTTCTGTCATGGAATGGACTGCTCTCCTCTTGCTCAGTAAGTGGTGATCCCTCAGAAAGCACAGAGCCACAGGCCACAGGTTCTAAGGATCCAGAGAACAACGAGGTGGAAAACTCTGGGAACTGTGACTCAGGAATTTTATGTCGTCCATTTGGCAATTCACCATTGAATTGTTCATAGGAGCTGCTATATGTGTAATCACTTTCTGCATTTGGCTCATCAAGATTATATTCCTCAGGATTTGGGCAGTCTTCTTCATCATCCTCTTCATCGTCCAGTTGCTGCTCCAGTGAGAATGGGCCATTCTCAATATGGCCATTGGTTTTAGGTGATTCTATCCACGTAGGGTCTATGTTCGCAAGTTCCTGATCTACATCATCTTCATCTTTTTCAATGTTTTCTTTTTCAGTGTCTTCTTTCTCTTCCTGGTCCTCAGCTTCACCTTAAGAAGTTGATGGGTCAAGAATTAGAACTTGTTACTCTCCTTAATACAGCCTCACTAAGTACTTATCTCCATCAATAAAATACATTTTGAATGTGCTTATGTACCACCTAGTAAACACCTCTTGGCTTTTGGGGTAAAACCTTCAGGTTTTCTAAATCTCATTTTTCATTCATTTAGTAATTGGCCTGCTCTTATAAGAAAAAGTTAGCTTTAAGGGAAAATAACTCTTTCTAAATAAAGTTGCACTTCCATTTCTACCCTCTATAATCTTCAGAAACAGACTTGTGGTGCATTACAGTTAGGTAAAAAGTTAATGACAAAATAAAGCACCATCATTAGCATGATAGAAACATGGTATTTCTCAAATATTTTACATTTTTAAAAACTATTTTGAAATGTTAACATATTTCTGGCATACAGTTCACAAATGAAGTATGAGGCTATTTCCCATATTTCCCAATAGGGAGTTGGAGAGAATCATCCTTGTCATCTGCAGCAGCAGCACAAATCAGCCCCTATGTTGACCTGGCAGGACCCTACTAATGGAGCTCTGAGGACCCCATGCAGCCCAGGTTTGAGGCCCCACTGACCATTGTCCTTTGCAGTCTCTGCCTCGGCTGCCTCCTCTAATCCTGTTGTTTTTAGTTTCACCTCTGGGCAGTATTCGCCATCCTGGTCATTGGAAGGTGCAGCTGAGGTGATGTTTTCTTCTATTATTTTCCTTTCAGCTTCTCGTTCCAATTCTTCTATCTCCTGCAGGCGCTTCTCCAATAACTCAGCCTGCCTCTTCTGTTTCTTTTTCAGTTTTTTCTTTTTGTTTTTAGATATTTTTCCTATCTATAACATGTTAAGAAAAGACCACAGGTCAGCTTTCTTCTTTTTAAAGCACCACGATAGTATAACGGCTAGCAGCATGACAAATAGCAATAAACTCTGCTTTCTCATGCCATATTCTATTAAAACCCCAAACCCAGACAGATCCACCTTGTGGTAGGGCTTACGATAAAATCAAAGGGAAAGCAGTGCTGACTGATATCACATGCTAGGTCTACTACCAGGTCCTGCCCTCAAAGGGATATAGCTTAAATCCAGCTATCTTCACCATTCAATATCTTCACCATTCAAACTCTAAGAGAACTGAAGTTCGAAATTCTCTTGGCCTTAAAGGAGCAGCTCCTCTTGCAAGTTTTATTTGCTGCTGTCTATATACAAAGCAACAACATCCCAGCTCCTCAATGCCAAAAATGAAACAGGTGCCCGAGCAGGTGTATGTCACTGTGTGTTTGGGTCTCACATATGACGCTCTTAGCAGCCAAGACAACATGAACTGTAAGAGATAAGCCTATGCCGCAAAGGGAAAAAAGAAAAAGCCACAGCTTTTGTCTGCCTCCCGTCATGGCCACCCGACTTGCAAAGCACTGGCAATGACAGCCTGCAACCTTTCAATCAATCAGTAAACTCAGGCAGCTCAAGCCAGGGAAGAACTATGGGAAACAACTTGAGCTTCTCAGCAGGCCAGGAAGCTTAATTATTACAGCTCCCTCTTGTTCCAGAACTTACATTCCAAATCAAGAGTTGTCTCAGTAAAAATAGTGTCTTGTTGTTGTTGTTTTTCTTTGAGACAGAGTCTCTGTTGCCCAGGCTGGAGTGCAGTGGCGTGATCTCAGCTCACTGCAACCTCCACTTCTTGAGTTCAAGTGATTCTCATGCCTCAGCCTCCTATGTAGCTAGGACTACAGGTGCATACCATCACACCCGGCTGATTTTTTATTTATTTATTTATTTATTTTTTTTTTTTTTTGAGATGGAGTCTTGCTCTGTCGCCCAGGCTGGAGTGCAGTGGCATGATCTCAGCTCACTGCAACCTCTACCTCCTGGGCTCAAGTGATTCTCCTGTCTTATCCTCCTGAGTAGCTGGGATTACAGACGTCCACCAGCACACTCAGCTAGTTTTTGCATTTTTGGTAGAGATGAGGTTTCACCATGTTGGCCAGGCTGGTCTTGAATTCCTGACTCAAGTGATCTAGTGGCCTCGGCCTACCAAAGTGCAGGGATTACAGGCGTGAGTCACCACACCCAGTATCTAATAAGGACATAGTGTTTTGACGGGACCACAAAATAGATCAGTCTCTTTCTTATTGAACATCTGGATGGAAAAAAATTAGAACAACAGCTTCAGAAAAACAGGTAACTTAGCAGCCAATCAGAAATAATGTAAAGTGGTTTTGAAATAAAAATACTTCAACTCCATCACCTCACATTTCACTAAACCTGGCCACCATAGTCCAGAAAATGCATAAAGAAGACAATCTTCGAAAGGCTCTAACTATCCCAACTCTGCACAGATCATTAAAACTTAACAAGACAGGCTGGGCGTGGTGGCTCACACCTGTAATCCCAGAACTTTGGGAGGCCGAGGCAGGCAGATAACTTGAGGTTGAGTTCGAGACCAGTATGGCCAACACGGTGAAACCCCATCTCTACTAAAAACACAAAAATTAGCTGGGTGTGGTGGCAGGTGCCTGTAATCCCAGCTACTCGGGAGGCTGAGGCACAAGAATCGTTTGAACCCGGGAGGGGGAGGTTGCAGTGAGCCGAGATCGCACCACTAGCACTCCAGCCTGAGCAACAGAGTGAAACTCAGTATCCAAAAAAAAAAAAAATTAACAAGACAGTCTTACCTATTTGAGGATACACAGCTTTTATAAATGTGTCTACCCTTTAAAAATACACAACTTTTTTATAATTTGAACAACTCAATAATAAATGGTCTCTTTTAACATGGTGCATATAAAGTAATATGCATAAGTACTTACAGGTTTCTGCTGTGGAGCCGTACTCACTAAAACAAAATCAAACAAAATTGGTATTTAGCAGAAAACAGACACATACCTTCATGGAGGTCATTCGAATTGCAAAGTGAAATAATTATTGTCTTTTAATGGCTAGCCAACTTCAAAAACTATTATTCAGAGCTTCTTAATCACAAGGATCTAGAGTAAGTTTATGCCACTGAAACAAATGAGTGACTCCTAAAGTCACAGCAGAAGTTACTCATACTGAGCCATTTCTCTTATTTATCTAAAATGAAATACTAATACATCTCAAAAACAGTCAGGCCCAAAGCACCAACAGATCACTTAAGAAAATGGAAAAGAATTAATACATATCACAGTCATTAAACCAAATTTGTTTAAAATATAATGAAATGAACAATGTAGATGTACATCAATATTTGAAATCTATTTTGCAAGCTTTCTATAATTTAAATCAAATACTGCAATTGGTATGCAGCAAATAGTCTAGGAATCACATGATTAAACCCCTACACCAGGGCCAAAAGCTTAACAGGCTGGGTCCATGATCTAAACAACACCCTGATGGCAGTAAAGGAGATGTGAAGAGAGCCCCAGGCAGTCCCAGGAGCCTCAGCCCTTTAGTATCCATGCTTGCCTGACAACCCACAAAGGCACAGATCATGGTGTCGAAGAGTGAGACGCATAGTCCACACTTCACTGTACCACCCCGCCGCCTCCGCCCCAGAAATAAAGATATCCCAATACTCAGGTCACTTGGTCTTCTTCCCCCACCATCAGGCCTTTTCTAAGTAACTCCAAATCTGTTGATAAAACTCAGATTGACATAGCTATGCTAAATGGACAACAAGAATTAATGTACACAAAATTGAAAGCAGAAAAATATTCTGATGACTAAAGGTCAGCTACAGGAAAGCTGTTACTATGTTCTCCTCTGCAGAGAAGCGGGCAACAGAAAAAACTGTTCAAATATAGATGAAGCAGCAACTACAAATTTAAATGGCCTTTTAAAGGGGGATAAAAGTAAATACTTCTAGTATCAAAATATAATGTAGCTGGGGCATTTTCCATTTCAAGGGTGCAGTTATTTCCAGCAATTAAACTTTTCCAAAATCTTCCTTATATGTAACGTTTGATTCAGATACCTTCAACAACCGCAACTTTGCAAGCTCCCAATGCCCCCAAACTGAAATGAAGCTGGCTCAGCTCCCTCACCTGCAGACCCTGAAGGAGGAGGAGCACCTGCTTTCTGCCACTCAGTGGCCTCAGCTGCCATTCTTCTTACATATGCATCATCCACACACATCAAGATGTTTTCCGGCTTTATGTCAGTATGAATGATCTTGCACTTACTGTGTAGGTAATCTAACCCTTGAAGGACCTGGATATAGTAAAATCAAGAGAGAAGATAAGCTATTAATATCTCATTATATAACTTTTATTTATTTGAAAAACATGTAATACAATGCCAGGGTACAAAGTTTGATAAACACAAAAGGATATTTAGTAAAAATCTCCCTCCCATGCCTACCCACATTGAAATCCAGCTCTCCTTTCCATAAGCAACCAGTGTGTATAATTTCAGAGATTATTTATGCTCGTGGAAGCAAATGCATCTACATACATTTGAACCCTGAAAAACACAGGTTTGAACTGCATGGGTTCCCTTATACACAGATTTTCTTCCACCTCTGCCACTCCTGAGACAGCAAGACCAACTCCTCAGCCTACTCAATGCAAAGATAATGAGGGTGAAGACCTTTATGATGATCTACTTCATATGATCTATCCACTTAATGAATAGTAAGCATATTTTCTCTTCCTTATGATTGTCTTAACATTTTCTTTTCTCTAGCTTACTTTGTTGTAAAAATATGCTATATAACACACATACAAAATACATGTTAATTGGTCACGTGATCAGTAAGGATTCTGATCAACACTAGGCTAGTAATTCATGTATCATACAACTGACCCCTTTAGGTGTACTTTAGGTGTACAATTCAATGGATTTTCCATGTGCGACTATCATTACTATTTATTTTTTAAATTTTTTATTTATTTTTTGAGACAGAGTCTCTCTCTCTCACCCAGGCTGGAGTGCAGTGGCGCAATCTTGGCTCACTGCAACCTCCGCCTCCCGGATTCAAGCAATTCTCCTGCCTCAGCCTCCCAAGTAGCTGGGATTACAGGTGTATGCCACCACGCCTGGCTATTTTTTTTGTATTTTTAGTAGAGATGGGGTTTCACCATATTGGCCAGTGGTCTCGAACTCCTGACCTTGTGATCCACCTGTCTCGACCTCCCAAAGTGCTGGGATTACAGGCGTGAGCCACCACACACAGCAACTATCACCACTATTTAAATGACAACATTTTCACTGCTCCAAAAAGAAACAACATATTCATTAGCATTCACTTCCCATCTCTCTCCTACCCCCTCTAACCCTTAGCAACCACTAATCTACTTGCTGATTCTGGACATTTCCTATAAAGGGAATCATATAAAGTATTTTTTTGTAACTGGCATAATGTTTTCAAGTTTGACTCTTGTGCAGCATGTATTAGTACTTCGCTTATTGGCAAATAGTATTCCACTGTATGGAGATACAACATTGTGTTCATCCCTTCACCTCATGAACATTTGGGTTATTTTCACTTTAGGGGCTATAAAAATAATACTGCTATTCACACTCGTGTATACATTTTTGTGTGAACATACTTTTTTTGAGGGGAGGTATATACCTAGGAGTTACCATACTTAGGTCATATGGTGCCTCTATATTTAGCTTTTTGATGAACTGTCAAAGAGTTTTCCACAGTGGCTGCACCATTTTACATTCCTATCACCAGTGTATGAGGGTTCCAATTCTTCGCCCTGAACAACACTATCT
This sequence comes from Pongo abelii, assembly GCF_028885655.2. Classification (NCBI taxonomy): domain Eukaryota; kingdom Metazoa; phylum Chordata; class Mammalia; order Primates; family Hominidae; genus Pongo; species Pongo abelii. Next base: position 101,859,784 of record NC_071991.2, read on the forward strand.
TTTTTACTTTATCCACCCAAGTGGATATGAAGTATCTCGTTGTAGTTTTGATCTACATTTCCCTGATGGCTAATGATGTCCATATATTTTTAACACTGCAAGAGAAGGGGGGCTTGATTTAAATAGAAAATAGCCTTGGTATCTAGACAACACTACAGCATTATACTAAAAGAAAGTGATGAACCAAGATATTCATATTTATCATGTCAAAACCATCAAAAACTTACAGTGTCAGTGACCTAAATACAAGGTCAATGTTTTTCTATAATTATTTCCACTGGAGAATAATTTTTTCAATTATTTCCATAAACAGAATTTATTTTTACAAAACAGATCATGTTCTCATATAAGCATTAGCAATTCCAAATGTTAAGCAAATATTACATCAACAACCATTCAAACAATGAATTGAATAGGCATTTTGTTCACAAGAGACAGGAAGTGTTATATGTTTCACATCATCCAACGTGGGGAAAAGAAAGAGAGATCAGACTGTTACTGTGTCTATGTAGAAAGGAAAAACATAAGAGACTCCATTTTGAAAAAGACCTGTACTTTAAACAATTGCTTTGCTGAGATATTGTTAATTTGTAGCTTTGCCCCAGCCACTTTGACCCAACCTGGAGCTCACAAAAACATGTGTTGTATGAAATCAAGGTTTAAGGGATCTAGGGCTGTGCAGGACGTGCCTCGTTAACAAAATGTTTACAAGCAGTATACTTGGTAAAAGTCATCACCATTCTCTAGTCTCAATAAACCAGGGGAACAATGCACTGTAGAAAGCTGCAGAGACCTCTGCCCTTGAAAGCTGGGTATTGTCCAAGGTTTCTCCCCATGTGATAGTCTGAAATATGGCGCGTGGGATGAGAAAGACCTGACCGTCCCCCAGCCCGACACCCGTAAAGGGTCTGTGCTGAGATGGATTAGTAAAAGAGGAAAGCCTCTTGTAGTTGAGATAGAGGAAGGCCACTGTCTCCTGCCTACCCCTGGGAACTGAATGTCTCGGTATAAAACCCGATTATACATTTGTTCAATTCTGAGATGAGAGAAAAACTGCCCTATGGTGGGAGGCGAGACATGTTTGCAGCAATGCTGCCTTGTTATTCTTTACTCCACTAACATGTTTGGGTGGAGAGAAACATAAATCTGGCGTACGTGCATGTCCAGTCATAGTACCTTCCCTTGAACTTAATTATGACATAGATTCTATTGCTCACGTGCTTGTTGCTGACCTTCTCCTTATTATCACCCTGCCCTCCTACTACATTCCTTTTTGCTGAAATAATGAAGATAATAATCAATAAAAACTGAGGGAACTCAGAGACCGGTGCCGGTGCAGGTCCTTGGTATGCTGAGTGCCGGTCCCCTGGGCCCACTGTTGTTTCTCTATACTTTGTGTCTTATTTCTTTTCTCAGTCTCTCGTCCCACCCGACTAGAAATACCCACAGGTGTGGAGGGGCAGGCCACCCCTTCAATCCAACACTGAAATATTCCCAGTTTAATCGACAGTAGAAGGCATCTGATCAATGGTAGGCTATTAGTAGTTAGCCTACTGTTAGTAGAAGTTTAAAGTAGCATTATGAAGTGAGAGGGAAGAAAGATTTTACAAGGAAAATGAAAACAGGAATACCTCTTAAAAAGGATCAAAATCCCTACAAACATTTAAAATAACTTTACCTTACAGAGTATTTTTACATAAATTCACTGAATGTGCATCAGCTGAGCTCCTATCACATGCCATTATTCCAGGTGTTTGATATATAAAAGCTCCCAGGCTTCATGTTGCTTACAGTCCTCATATCCTCACAGAGCTTACCAATTCAGGACAGGAAATGAGTATGACGGGTGGGGTAATTGGACAAAAAAAAAAACCAAGATGAATCATGGGCATGGCAAATATGATTTAATAAGATATTGACAAATTCCTAGTAAATACCAGTAAAGTAGATAAAACTAGGATAAGATTTTAAGACATTTTTTGCCTTAGAATATTTACTGTTTTGGATAATACTGCAATTAGGATATGTTTAAATTACATTTAAAATGTCAAGGCCGGGCTCAGCCTTACCTTGTAATCCCAGCCCTTCGGAAAGCCGAGGCAGGCAGATCACTTGAGGCCAGGAGTTCGAGACCAGCCTGGCCAACATGGCGAAACCCCATCTCTACTAAAAACACAAAAAAACTGCACAGGCATAGTGGCACAGGCAAGGTAGCACACGCCTGTAATCCCAGCTACTCAAGAGGCTGAGGCACAAGGCGGAGGTCACAGTGAGCTGAGATCATGGCACTGCACTCCAACCTAGGTGAAAGAATAAAACTCTGTCTAAAAGGAAAAAAGAAAAAAAAGCAAATAAAATGTCAAAGGACCAACAGTAAGAAAGATAACATGATGTAAAATATTTCCATGGAGAACATGGTTATACTTTTGAAGGAAACACAATACAATGGGCTCACGTTATTCAATGACATTCATGCATCTTCCTGGCGCAAACTGAATAATATGTGGAGTTTTACATCTGAACAACAAAAGAGATTCTGAAAAGTACAAGAAATTAATGGATAGGCACACTGATGATGTCCAGCCCATAGAGGTCAAAGGTACGATTTTTGAAAAATCGTTTTCCAACTAAAATTGTATTTCGGTATCAAATACTATCTCAAGGTAAAAATGTCAGTATCTTTCTTTCCTAAAATATCTTTGACCATTTTCTCATGCATGAGAGTTGTCCTATCTTTCCACCTTGGCTTCTTTCACAGTTCAAAGGTTGATTCACTGTGCGGGAGGCTACACAGTTGAGTTAATGTGCCTCAGTGTGCAAATGTGTTCACATGAGGTCCCAATGACAAGGATGCACCTCATGACAAACAAGAAGTGATCTCAGTAAAAACTTAAAAGTTCCAGATTTAAAAAAAAAAACTGGCTATCGCACTCAACTGGGCTAACTTTCCTAAAACAGCAATGGGCAATAAACACAAGAAAAATACTTTGCCACTGGGACAAATAAAGTTAGTTAAGATAATTGAAACCATTAAAGGAAACCATTAAAGGAAACGGCAACAGGGCAGCGTTAAAAACATGACCTTGGACTCAGACTGCTCTTAAATTACTGCTCAACCATTTACTCATTGTGTTACCCCTGGGCAAGCTGTTTAAGCTGTTTGAGCTTTCATTCTCATCTATAGGAGGGGGAAACATACCTGTTACACACAAATGTAGCAATAAGCATTAGAAATAATCTATGGAAAATTCACAAAGTCCAGCACACAAGAAACTTAAATGGTAAAACGTATCTAAGTCAGAAGACTTGTACTGATATTGACTTATTGAATTATGATTTTTCATCACTTTTTAAAAATTAATTTCCTTTTAGAGATGGGATCCCACTATGTTCCCCAGGCTGGAGTGCAGTGGCTATTCAGAGGTGTAAGCATAGCACACTGAAGCCTCAAGCTTCTGGCCTCAAGTGATCCTCTTGCTTCGGCCTCCCAAGTGGCTGAGATTACAGGTGTGAGCCACCACATCCAGCTTCCTAAGTCACTTATTAAAGTTCTCTGGGTTGGCCGGCACGATGGCTCGCACCTGTAATCCCAGCACTTTGGGAGGTCAAGGCAGGTGGATCACCTGAGGTCTGGAGTTCAAGACCAGCCTGGCCAACACAGTGAAACCCCCTCTCTACCAAAAATACAAAAATAAGCCAGGCGTGGTGGCGCATGCCTGTAATCGCTGCTACTCAGGAGGTTGAGGCAAGAGAATCACTTGAACCCAGAAAGCGGTGGTTGCAGTGAGCTGAGATTGTGTCACCACACTTCAGTCTGGGCAACAGAATGAGGTTCTGTCTCAAAAAAAAAAAAAAAAAATTATCTGGGTCTCAGTTGTTTGAATTTCTAATATAAAAGGGCTATACTTGATAACCTGTATGGTATATCCCAGCAACAAAACTTTGATTCCATAATTTAATTTTGAACTACTTTTTTCTTTTTTTGAGATGGCGTCTCACTCTATCACCCAGGCTGGAGCGCAATGGTACAATCACGGCTCACCACAACCTCCGCCTCCTGGGTTCAAGCGATTCTCCTGCCTCAGCCTCCCTAGTAGCTGGGATTACAGGCACATGTCACCATGCCCAGCTACTTTTTGTGTTTTAGTAGAGACGAGGTTTTCGCCACGTTGGCCAGGCTGGTGTCAAACTCCTGACCTCAGGTGATCCACCCATTTCGGCCTCCCAAAGTACTAGGATTACTGGCGTGAGCCACCACGCCTGGCCTGAACTACTATTTTTAAATGGTTTTACTTTCAAAAATAGCATTTGTCTTTACCAGTGAAGCTTAAAGTAATAATGCACCCCAGAATCAACCAACATTGATGGGCACTCCTACAATTATTTATACAGGATAACTGTGACAATGGGAAAAACAAAAACACAAACCAAAAGGAATCATGTTTCATCCCCATGGATAGATCTCCCCTTGCAAAATCTGACAGAGTTAAGTCTTTACTAATTCTTTCCTCTGTTGCTTTTACTTGTCAAATCACAGTATGTTCATCTTTCTTGCCTAAAAACCTTAATACGGCTGGGCGCAGTGACTCACGCCTGTAATCCCAGCACTTTGGGAGGCCGAAATGGGCGGATCACAAGGTCCGGAGATCCAGACCATCCTAGCCAACATGGTGAAACCCCATCTCTACTAAAAATACAAAAATTAGCTGGGTGTGGTGGTGCATGCCTGTAATCCCAGCTATTCAGGAGTCTGAGGCACAAGAATTGCTTGAACTCAGGAGGCGGAGGTTGCAGCGAGCCGAGATCGTGCCACTGCACTCCAGCCTGGTGACAGAGCAACATTCTGTCTCAAAAACAAACAAAAAACCTTAATACTTGGTGCTAGCAGCAGGAGGCAGCAGAGATCCTTTGGCTGCCAGGGAAGCTGAGATCAACCTAAGCCCAGATGAGCCAGGGACATGATTCTCAATCATCCCACTCAGGAAGCCAGTTCACACACGTGAGGAACAAGTGCCAGGTTTCTCTGGGTAAAGTCAGACTTTGAGTTCAGCAGCAGTGCAGAAAAGAAGGCTAAGTCTAGGGCTGGGAGCTAGAAGCCCCGAGTCCCGTTCCAAATTAACTAGCTACAGGTTCAGAGAAAGTTCCTTCTTTTCCTTGAACCTCAAATTCATCTTCAAAATAAGGGGCTTGGTTAAAATGGTCTCAAAGCTTTCTTTCTGTACATCAACATTTGTGTCAGATACCATCTATTAATGGTCTTCACAACACAAATCTGCTCCTCTCCACCACAACTTGATTGAAATAGGTCCTGTAATCTTGTAGATAAGTCCGGGAACAGTCAAGCATAAAGTGGAGACTCCTCTAAAGACTGTCTCCCTAGCCTTGCTCACAGCCCAAAGTGCAAAGTTTCCCCCAAAATTCTGAACTGTAAAAAGAAATAGAATGAGAGCAACTTTCCAAATTATGCTCTGCTACTGGTGATAAGTGGGGGACTTTCTTCCTCCCACACCTGAACAAAGGACACAGGGCAGGGAGACTGTCTCCTCCTACTCTGTGGGTAACAGAACCTAATGAAGCACCCAGAGAAACCCACGTGGGCAGCCAGATGGGCTGGCAGAGGAAGGAGGCGACCCCAAGCAGGAGTTCTTCATTGAGAATATTAATTACTTGTGGGCGTGCGGGACACCAGAGGGGTTCTCCGCAAGCCGAGAAGTTTCCTGCTGGAAACGCTGAGGCTTCCACTAGATTTCCCTTCCACAGTAAAACAGACAAGGCAGGTCCCACCAACTGCCTGTGAAAACCAAGATGTTAAACTCAACAGAGGAGCTCGGAAATACCTGTTAACAATAAAAGAAGACAAGAACCAGAGACATGCTCAAACCAAAAATCCAGGGGACGGCGTCCTTAACCACATTGTCCTGAAATAGCCTCTGTTCCTTTTTCTTTCATCTCTAACTGGTGAGAATTAATGAGAAAAGCCAGCAGCTGTACTTCTGAATGTCATCAGGAAGAAAGTTAAAGCTGCTGTGCCCAGCACTGGGACTGCACAAAGCAATGGGTCAGGAAAGCAGCTTAGTCCCTTGAAACGGAGCCACCTCACCACATTTCCTGAGTTAAGGGCTCAACATCCTGAGGAGAATTCCAAGTCAATACAGCATCGTGTGCACTACCATGCTGAACAAACCCAGTAATATCAAAATGTTTACCAAATTGACATGAAAGCTTCTGGTGTGAACTTGAACAATACTGGTTCAGTCATAACAAAATTTACTGATAAACAGGGCCATTGAAAGAATTACAATGGTAAATAAATACTAAGTGTAGAGAGACAAAATCAGCCAATGATACACGATACAGGTGAGAGGACCTGCAGGGCACCACTGTGGTTCTCGGCATACTCGAGGGTTGCACCCCAAAGGGAGAAGTCTGGAAAAACATTGGGTTTTAAAGGTCTCATCTGGTTACGTATTATAATATCTACTTCATAAAATCTAATAGCTGTACTTTTTTTGTTTGTTTGGAGACAGAGTCTCTCTGTCACCCAGGCTGAAGAGCAGCAGTGACACAATCTCGGCTCACTGCAACCTCCGTATACTGGGTTCGAGCAATACCGGCCTCAGCCTCCAGAGTAGCTGGGACTATGGGCACATGCCACCATGCCCAGCTAAGTTTTTGTATTTTAGTAGAGACGAAGTTTCACTGTGTTGCCCCAGCTGGTCTTGAACTCTAGAGCTCAGGCAATCCGCCCGCCTTGGCCTCCCAAAGTGCTGGGATTACAGGCACGAGCCACGGCGCCTGGCCTAATGGCTGTACTTTTAAACAATCAGATTACTAGCTCTACTATTAAGGCACAAGGAAACCATTTAACACAGAGACAAAAATGCACACTTTTCACCGACATATTACAATTTAAAATCATCTCCATCTTTCTATGTAGGACATTTTACACTACCCTGCAGTTAAGAGCATGGATTCTGGAACTACACCATCTGGATTCAAATCCTGGATCCACCACACTAACTATGAGACTCTGAGGAAGATTCGTATCCCCACTGTGCAACGCCTTAGGTAGAGTGAAGATAGTAACACCACTGGCCTCATAAGGTCGTGGTGAGGACTAAATAGCATGATACAAATAAAGAACTTAAAACAATCAGTGCCTGAAAGAACACAGTAAGTGCTAGTTACAATCATGATAATAGAAAGAGTAACAATATAATTTTAAAATCCAGGGCTACAGCTATAATTGCTAGTTTTTTCACCAATGTAGCAAAATCACCAAAATGTGAGCCTGGCCCTTGGCAAGCTTCATTTAACTAATGGTAAGCAGCCATGTTCTTACAAGGTTTCTGTAAAGAGCAATGAACTAAACCATAAACTCTTCAAGTAAAACATCAGCTACCTTTTCAATTACACAAGAAAGTCAAAGCCACTTTTAAAGAGTGCCAAATAATTTTAAAGAAACCCTCACCTGAGGTCCATCTTTTAATGTACTACAAATAATGACAACCCAAACATTTCTCTTTTCAGTGTTAGAAAAAAATAAGAGGAAGACATAAAATAGACCTCAATAAAGTGACTTAAAAAAAATACTAAGGTGCACAAACAGTCACAAGACTCCATGGGTAAGGCCAGAGAAGCAGCCACTAGGCAGGCCTGGGGAGTGGGCTGCACACGGCACTCTAGGGCCATCACCAGAAACCGCCAGGACGGCCTCCTTCTGCCACAGCACAGTCACCACGGCTACATGGGGACAGCTAAGAACTGATCAGAGGATTGACAATAACGTATAGAAAACCCAGAAAAAGCAATTGATCCAATTCCATCATTACTTTCGAAAAATAAACAAGTAGTAGTGTTTATGTCAGCCCTTTAAATCACAGAAAGATCAGCCATTTTCTAAAGAATAAGGGAAACATGCTTTTTCCTTCATTTAAGGAAAGACAATTAACCAAGATACTTCTTGGCCACCTAATATATGAAGGAAGATACAAAGAGATGTGAAACTCACCATACGTGATCCTGGAGTTTAGCAGACATGATGGCTACTTTGTGTTACTATGATGGATGCTTTTGAAGTCCACACTTTTTTTTTTTTTTTTTTTTGGAGACAGAGTCTCACTGTGTCACCTAGGCTGGAGTGCAGTAGTGTGATTGTGATCTTAGCTCACTGCAACCTCTGCCTCCTGGGTTCAAGTAATTTTCCTGCCTCAGCCTCCCAAGTAGCTGGGACTACAAGCATGTGCCACCACACCCAGCTAATTTTTGTATTTTTAGTAGAGATGGGGTTTCACCATATTGGTCAGGCTGGTCTAGAACTCCTGACCTCATGATCTGCCCGCCTTGGCCTCCCAAAGTGCTGGGATTACAGGTGTGAGCCACCGCATCCGGCCCACCCTTATTCTTGTTTGTCTGTTTTGAGTCAATTTCACTATTGTCACCCAGGCTGGAGTGCAATGGCACGATCTCGGCTCACTGCAGCCTCCGCCTCCAAGGTTCAAGTGATTCTCTTGCCGCAGCCTCCCAAGTAGCTGGAACTATAGGTACGTGCCACCACTCCCAGCTAATTTTTTATATTTTTAGTAGAGACAAGGTTTCACTATGTTGGCCAGGCTGGTCTTGAACTCCTGACTTCAGGTGATACACCCACCTCAACCTCCCAAAGTGCAGGGATTACAGGCGTGCGCCACCGCACCCAGCCCCCTTATTCTTAATCTCCACAATCAAACTACAAATTACACATTACTATTTCGAGTTTACAAATGAGGAAACAGACTCACAGAGGCTAAGTAACTTGATCAGGAGTACAAGGTAGAAGTACCAAAGCTATGATGTTAAATCAAGTCTGTCACCAAAGCACAATACACCTTACACTTTCTCTTATCCCAGTGTTTCTCAATGAGAGGAAAACTGGCAAAGTTCAGAGATATTTTTAATTGCCACAACCAGGGATGGTGACAGCTGATACTGGCATCTGAAGGGTAGATGCCAGGGATGCTGCTAAACATCCTACAATGCACAGGAAAGTCTCCCACAATCAATATTATCTGGTCTGAAGTGTCAGCAGTGCTAGGGTTGAGATGGGGCCTACACGTAGTTATGGGACCAAATGTGAGCTGAAGGCATTTCAAGAAGGGAAGGCATATCCCCCTCTTAACTAGGTACTGTGAGAAGCCTTTGTTACAATGGTGGGATTTTGGTTGAGTCTTAAAAATGTGGGTAGACAAGGATGGCATTTCTGGCAGCCTAGAACAAAAGAGATGATCAAAGATGTGGAGATAAAAAATGGAAAGGTGCCCTTAGGGGTCAAGATGATTATCATTAAGTACTTTCTCTAAACTACCTACAAAATAAAACCAGTAAACATTTACGAATAAAAATTCCTGGTAAATCTGCACATTATAAATGTTTGGGACATCTTTGAATATTCATAAAAAACGTAAGCTGGTAGATTCCAGAGGGAAATAGGGTACCTGAGGGACATCACTTTTTGTCTGCAAGGGGAAATACACGCTGACACCAGATGACAGAAAATCTTAAACAAGTCCCCAGAAAGAAAAGTGACTTAACTTCTACTGGACATAGGCCCAGTACAATTCCAAACTTATTACAGGCTCATAATAAGTTTATTATATAAAACCCATTATGTAACGGCCAAAATGGCAAACCCATGAGCTCTGAAGTCAGACTATCTGGGTTTGAATTCCTGCTCCACCACTTAGCACTTTTTAAGCGAATTCCTAACTAGGGGCAAGTTACTTAACCTCTCTGGGCTTCTGTTTCCACTTGATGAAATCAGGAAAGTAATAATACCCATTTCACAGGGTTATTGTGAGGAACTCAACTATGCAAAGTACTCAAATTATACCTGGCACATAGTAAGCACTGAATTAACTATTTGCTACTATTAGCATTACTATCTCTCATTACAGCTTTACAATAAACTAATGAGGAAGCTATCATTTTTGTTTTTGTTTGTTTGTTTTTAAAGAGACAGTCTTGTTCTGTCACACAGGCTAGAGTGCAGTGGCACCATGATGGCTCACTGCAGCCTTGACCCCTTGGGCTCAAGTGATCCTCCGACCTCAGCCTCCCAGGTAGCTGGGACCACAGGTGCTTGCCATCATACCTGGCTAATTTTTAAATTTTGTTTTGTAGAGACAGGGTCTTGCGATGTTGCCCAGGTTGGTCTTGAACTCCTAGTCTCAAGAAATCCTTCCACCTCAACCTTCCAAACTGCTGGGATTAGAGGCATGAGCCACCACGCCTGGCTGGTATCATTATTTTCCCCACTTTTATTGATGATGAAATTGTGGTTTGCAGAAGTTAGGTAACTTGGCCAAAGCCCTTTGGTGAAAGTAGGGTATATTTGATGCCAAACCCAAGCTCTTAATAACTCCATATATTGCTTCATGAAGGCCAAGAACATAAAGCTTTAGGAAACAGGCAATGGGAAGCCACTAAAGGATTCTAAATGGGAATATGAGTCATTAAAGCAAGGTTTTACTTGCAATAGAAAGGAGAATAAACTGGAACAGGGACCGGGAATTGGATGGGCTGTATGCACAGAGAGCCAAGAGAAGCCTGTGAAAAGGTACTGGCTGGAGGTGATAAGGGCCTGAACTAAAGAGGACAGCAACAGAAATACAAAGAACATCAAGAGTAAAAGACATGGCAAAGGAGAGTTCAACAGGCGGGTTCCTGGGGAAGCACAGCAAGTGATAGAGTAAGGAGAATGACTGGAACATGGTCGGCTATCCATGACTCTTAAGAAGAAGGTCTACAGTGAAAGGATACTAAGAAAATACTAAGACAACTGGTCTGCTCTGGCTTGTTCTGGGAAATGATATAACTGTGTCATTCTGCAATAAAAAAATCTTCCTAGTACTATCCGGGAGAAATAAATACTGAAAACATAGGCTGAATCTAAGGGGTTGAAGGGAAACCTCAGGTAAGTAGATTATTAACTGGAATATGTAATTTCTTGAACAACTTACTACACTGTAAGTTCTGCGTAAGCTTAGGGGGAAAAAATCCAGATTCCATGATAATATTTTTCTTAAATAAAGATGGGTTCACACACACAAAACCAAAACCAAACCAAAATTCCATTAACACTGCATATAAGAACAAAGTGCAGACCACATGACACAATCAAATTTTCAGCATGAATTTCTCTGAACTAAAGAAATAATACAAGAGCTCTTTCTAAGTTTCCACCAAAAACAGGGTACATGAATTACAGTGAGGATAACACATGCATTGGCCAGGTGTGGTATAATCCTAGCAACTTTGGGAGGCTGAGGTGGGAAGACTGCTTGAGTCCAGGAGACCAAGAGACCAGCCTGAGCAACTATCGTCTCCACAAAAAAAATAAAAACTAGCTGGCATGGTGGTGCATGCCTGCAGTCCCAGATACTAGGGAGGCTGAGGTGGAAGGATCACTTGAGCCTAGGAGGCCAAGGCTGCAGTGAGCTGTGATTGACCAGTACACTCCAGCCTGGGTAACAGAGCAAGACCTTGTCTCAAAAAACAAAAACAAAATGAAGAACACATGTTAACTTATTTAATCTTCAGTTCATTCAACAAGGATGCACTGAGGTTCCACCGAACCTCAGATTTTCGTCTTTCAACTTACAGACTCCTTCAACTTGCTAAGGCTATATTTTCTTCTCTAGAAGATAAAATAAACATCAACGACTCATCTGTGAATTCACCTTTTTTTTTTTTTTTCCCTGAGATGGAGTCTTGTTCTGTTGCCCAGGCTGGAGTGCAGTGGCATGATCTCATCTCACTGCAACCTCCGCCTCCCGGGTTCAAGTAATTCTCCTGCCTCAGCTGGCCGAGTAGCTGGGATTACAGGCGTGTGCCACCATGCCTGGCTAATTTTTGTGTTTTTAGTAGAGATAGGGTTTCACCATGCTGGCCAGGCTGGTCTCAATTTCCTGACCTTGTGATCCACCCGCCTTGGCCGCCCAAAGTGCTGAGATTACAAGCGTGAGCCACTGTGCCTGGCCAAATTCACCTTCTTACACACTAAGCCTAAAGGGTGGTGGTGTGGTGAGTCACTTAAGGCAACAGCAGGCCCCTCTGAAAGCACGAGGTTCTGGGAAATGATGGAGCCTGCAGGAAATACATGCAGGCAGCTATTTCTGAAATTATTCAGTATTTGTTAGAATATGTAATTCCTTTAATATTTTCAAGATTTATCAAAAATAATTAGGAGACTCTTCCCAAGTTTTAACAATATAGTTTTGTTTTTTGGTGTTTTTTTTTTTTTTTTTTTTTTTTAAGACTTTAGAGTTGCTGCTAAATGTTACAAATAATACACCAGTCTTATTTGGGGATCAAATAATTCCACTTAACATACTAATTTCTGCCCTCACCACATAACCTCTTCTACATTAAAGTTGTTCATTTGAGATATCAGCCTGTCGAAATAATGAATAAAAATGCTACTATTTGAAAGCTAAGGGCAAACAGATACAGTACTGAACAAAAGTTAGCCATAACTCTAGGCCCACATGTATACCTAGCATAATACTACATAGAAACACCTCAATTCAACTGATATAGAAGACAATGTAGTGAACTTTTCCCTCTCCAGCTCCTCTTCTCAAGTAACATCTGTAATGTTACAGAATAAGCTGCCAATTTTCCATACAAGGCTGGGCGCGGTGGTTCACGCCTGTAATCCCAGCACTTTGGAAGGCAGAGGCAGGCAGACTGCCTGAGCTTAGGAGTTTGAGACCACCCTGGGCAACATGGTGAAACCCTGTCTCTACTAAAAAAACAAAAATTAGCTAGGTGTGGTAGCAAGCACCTATAGTCCCAGCTACTCAGGAGGCTGCAATGAGCTGAGATTACACCAGTGCACTCCAGCCTGGGTGACAGAGCGAGACTCCGTCTCAAAAAAAAAAAAAATCTGTACAAAAGGAAAAAGTGAAGAGATGAACACACAGGCAGGCTAAACAGTTATCTGCACACACATTCAACAGAAATATCAAAGATGCTTTTACTACACAAATTTAAACTTCAAACTTTTTACAGGCAATGAGTAGAATACATACTGATTCCATGCAGAAAACTGGAATGGGCAAACGCTGCCAATTAGGAGGAGTTCTTCCATCTACGCATACTTTCATTCTACAGATGTTTACTAGAGCATCATTTCTAAGCCTGACCCTAGCTGAGGGTTTTCTGGCAGGGCAACTGAACAAAATACACATTTAATACAGTAATTTATATATGAGTTAAACATTTCCATTTTTTCCCCCAGCTTTACTAAGGTACAACTGACAATAAAAACTGAATGTATTAGTAGTGTACATGTCTTGAAATATGTGTACACTGTGAAATGATTAGCACAAAACAGCTAATTAATCTAACCCAGTATGACATATAGACTCTGTGTGTGTGTACATGATGAGAACATTCAAGTCTACTCTGTTAACAAATTCCAAGTATACAATACGGTAATGTTAACTATAGTCATCATGCTGTCTATTAGATCTGCAGAATTTAACCACGTTATAACTGAAACTTTGTACACAACTCTTCAATTATCTATTATTTAATCTCCATCCAAGGATACTTAGTAAATAAACCCAGTAAGTTATTTCTTCTAAATTACTTCCTAATGAACTAAGTGGGATGTTTTATAGTAGATATTGAACAAAAACAATGTAATTGTACCATGTCACATATCTTAAAAAAAAAATGACAGGCAATAAACGTATGCCTGACAATTACATATTGTTCCCCTCAGAACACAAAATATCATTAAATACTGACTTAATAAGAGTTCAAAACATTATGCACTGATACATATGTAATATATATAACATATATATTATGCACTGATACATATGTAATATATATACATATTTGTAAACAGCATTCATGTTGAAAGCCTAGCCGATTAGGTTCTAGGGCCTAGGGGCTGCCGTCAAAAGTCTCACCTGTCGAATGATACTCTTCACACAACGTACTGGGAGGCCTTGATAGTTGGATTTGATGATCCACTTAAGAAGATGGTGGCCAAGCACTTCAAAGACCATGCAGACATCTGGGACACAGTTAAGGATCGTTTGTGGATGCACTGCCTGGAGTGAGGCAGTTATTGAAAGCAGCATCATTGTGTCACTTGCAAAGCACTTATTACTTTATAAAATACAATATCAACACTATCAGTAATACCAAAAGTGAGAAAATGTTGTATCTCACTTAAATAACAAGAACTGACATTACTAAATACAAGTGTTTCCCAGTATCTCAGGGGATTGGTTCCAGGACCGCTCTCAGATACCAAAATGTACGTATGCTCGCCTCTTCAATAAACTGGTGTAGTATATATATAACCTATTCACATCCTTCCATATACTTTATTTTTACTTTTTTTGAGACAGAGTCTTGCTCTGTCGCCCACGAGTGCAGTGGCATGATCTCGGCTCACTGCAAGCTCTGCCTTCTGGGTTCACACCATTCTCCTGCCTCAGCCTCCCGAGTAGCTGAAACTGCAGGTGCCTGCCACCACGCTCAGCTAATTTTTTGTAATTTTAGTAGAGACAGGGTTTCACCATGTTAGCCAGGATGGTCTCAATCTCCTGACCTCATGATCCGCCCGCCTCGGGCTCCCAAAGTGCCGGGATTACAGGCATTAGCCACCGTGCCCAGCCCATATACTTTATTTAAATCATGTCTAGATTACTTATAATACCTAATACAATGTGTATGCTCTGTAAATAGTTGTTATACTCTATTTCTTAATTTCTATTACTTTTTACTGGTGTTTCCCAAATATTTTTCATCCGTTTATTAAATCTATGCATGGGGAACCAGCAGATACAAAGGGCTAAGTGTACTTACTCTGTGCCATATATTATTTCACGTGTACTCCAAACAACCTTAGGCAATAATGTAATTAACCCTACTGTATGCATGAGGACATGGCACTTTCTAGGTGTAGAGTGCACTTAGAAAGTGCCAGGTGGCTGAGCCACTACTCAAGCCTACACTGAGCTGCACTCTGACCCATCTCAGCACACTCCCTGGAAATCAGCCTGATGAACAGGCAAGACTGAAACCTCCTAGGAACTGACATGAAACAAATACAGAGCTCCAGTATCTTAAGTGTCCTAACTGCCTGCCTAAATTTCTACTTGATAAGCTACATAAAACACATTATAAAATAAAAATTTAGTAAACACTGTTAAGACCTATTTAATCTTTTCCTTGAATAATATCTTACATTATACAACTAGATCAATTTTAATACTATAGGCAGGTGTTAAGAATGTATGATCACCAGTTAAGACATGGTATTAAGACTTAATCTATAACAACATCTCAGGAATCTGGATTTTCTTTTCTTAAAAAGACAGGGTCTCACTATGCTGCGCCAGCTGGACTAGAACTCCTGGGCTAAAGGTATTCTCTTGCCTTAGCTTCCCAAGTAGTCAGTACTACAGGTGAAAACCACCATGCCCAGCTTAATTTTTTTTTTGAGACGCAGTCTTGTTCTGTCACCCAGGCTGGAGTGCAGTGGCACGATCTCAGCTCACTGCAACCTCTACCTCCTGGGTTCAAGCAGTTCTCCTACCTCGGCCTCCCAAATAGCTGGGATTACAGGCGTGTGCCACCATGCCCAGTTGATTTTTCCAGTTTTAGTAGAGACAGGGCTTCACCATGTTGGCCAGGCTGGTCTCAAACTCCTAACCTCAAGTGATCTGCCCACCTTGGCCTCCCAAAGTGCTGGGATTACAGGCATGAGCCACCACACCTGGCCCCAGCTTAATTTTTTTTAAAAATAGGTATTTCAGCCTTCACAACTATGATACCTCCAATTTCATTATATATTCATGTCATTCATACAGGAAGATTACAAATGGCTCTGAAACCCTTTGAGAACATTTTGTTCATCCCTGGAGGCTTACAGTTGACTTTAGAATTAAAAAAAGTAGTTGATTTAATCAACTATAATAACTGAATATGCTACATTAAAACAATATTATTTTAAATATTTTTAGTGAAAAAGAGAAAAATCTTTCTATACTGTTAAAGAATGTAAGCACTACAGAGTTATGCGCAGATAATCTAAAGCCAGAAGTTTCTTACTATTTCCCAGGCTCATCACAAAAACGGCAGATTATTTAAGGACTAAATTTAGCAGCAGGCATAGGGCGAGGCCCAGGATATACAAAACATAACCTAAGTCTTCTCAAAGCACTGGCACATCTGGACTATGATGATTACTTCGCATTTTGCTTAACTGTAAAAATACCCACTAGAACATATATTTCAAAAACCTCTATTTACCCACGGATTAAGTAGTTTCTCCAAAGAAATATTCTACTAGCTGTCCCATGAAGGACCTTGCAAGTCGGACACAGAAGAAGTGAGTGCTCTGCCGCTATCTACTCACCGATTTATCTATCTAAAGAGAAGAATATACTCAGCAGTTAGCAGAAATTAACTGGAGAAAAAGGAAGAGGTAACATTAGCAGCCACTGGTACTTCCTAGTATACTCAAGATGAATTTCTAAAAGAAATATGAGGGATTTTCAAAAAGTTTATGGAAAATGTGTATTTTGAAAACACTATGCACAGATTTCAAAAATTTTTTTGCACCAAAATAAACTCATACTAGTTTGTTAAAGTATCTGAACAGGATCTAGTTTGAGGCACTCGCAAGATAAGACATCAGTTTGAAAAAAGCCTCTATCAGAGCAACATGAATTCTAAAATCAAAGCAATAACAAACATCAAATTTACGATGAAGCTTGGGTGAAAAAATGGTGAAATCACTGATGCTTTATGGTAAGTTTAAGGGGACAATACCCCAAAGAAATCGGCAGTTTACAAATGAATAACCTGTTTCAAGAAGGGATGAGATAATGTTGAAGATGAAGCCTGCAGCAGCAGACCATTCGCATAAATTTGTGTGGAAAAAAAGTTTGCAGCTGGAAGTGGTGGCTCATGCCTGTAATCCCAGCACTTTGGGAAGCTGAGGCGGACAGATCACCTGAGGTCGGGAATTCGAGACCAGCCTGATCAACATGGAGAAATCCCGTCTCTAAAAAAATAAAAAATAAAAAATAAATACAAAATTAGTCGGCGTGGTGGCACATGCCTGTAATCCCAGCTACTCGGGAGGCTGAGGCAGGAGAATCTCTTGAACCCAGGAGGCGGAGGTTGTGGTGAGCCGTGATTGCACCATTGCGCTCCAGCCTGCACAACAAGAGCAAAATTCCATCTCAAAGAAAAAAAAAGTGTGCACCCTAATTGAAGAGGACAGATGACAGCACAAACAACAGCCAACACCACAGACTTCACGACTGGTTCAAATTATGCAATTCCAATTGAAAACTGAAGTTGAGCAAACTTTCCACTCAATGGGTGCCAAAACCACTGTTCCCAGATCAAGACAAGAGCAGAGCTTTCAACGGAAATTTTAAACAGGTAGGATCAAGATCCTGAAGCATTTCTTCAAAGGACTGTAACAGGACATAAAACATGGTTCTACAGTATGATCCTGAAGACAAAACACAATCAAAGCAATGACTACCAAGAGGTGGCAGTGGTCCAGTCAAAGCACTAGTGAACTAGTGAAGAGGAAAGGTCACTGCAACCGTTTTTTGGGATGCTGAGGCATTTTGCTTGTTGACTTTATGGAGAACCAAAGAATGATAACACCTGCTTATTATAAGAGTTAATTTTGAGAAAGTCAGTGAATGCTTTAGCAGGAAAACACCTGAGAAAACTTCACCAGGCAGTCCTTCTCCACCATGTAAATATTCCTGTTCATTCCTCTCATCAAACGAGGGCAATTTTGTGAGTTTCAGTGGAAACTCATTAGACATCCACCTTATTATCCTTATTTGGCTACTCCTAATTTTTGTTTCCCAACCTTAAAAAGGGCACCCATTTTTCTTCAGTTAATAATAATAAAAAAGATTGCACTGACATGGTTAAATTCCTAAGACCCCTGGTTCTTTGGGGAGCAACTAAATGGCTGATATGATTGTTTACAAAAATGTCTTGAACTTGATGAAACTTATGTGAGAAATAAAGTTTATATTCTTTATTTTTGTCTTTTAATCTAGTTTTTCTATGAACATGGTGACATTCCCTTGTATAAAAAGCTTCTCAAATATATAGAGTGAAGGAAATGCTTCCCTAGTTGATCATGACTTAGTAGATGCATTAACTGGATATCATTTTGGAGTTTAAATTTGGGAAAAAGCCTTATCCTTAGGCTTCTGACATTTGTGAAAGTAAAATATCAAAATGGTAGATCTGTTCCAAACATGATATAAAGAGCAAAAAATCTGAGAGAAGCCAGAAGACCACAGGTACTGACACAACCTAGCACCCATCAGTCATGTGCCTCTGATGAAAGTGGTCCAATTTTCTTGAACCTTGGAAAATGGAAGTACTGCCTACTCCAGGCACACAAAGGGCTATCTCAGAGGATCCAACACCCACATACAGAAAAAGTATTCATGACACTGAAGGCATCATCTCTTCTCTTCATTTTTGCTTTCTTCTCTGAGCTACAGGTTTTGGGATACTTTGCTCTCTGTCACTTCCCCCTGGAGCTACCCTCTGCCAACTCCTCAGGTAGAGGAAGGATAAGGATAACATGCCAACCCTTTTTACAATCCTAATTCACTTCCTCCTGAGTCCCCATCAAAACCAACAAGCATCCACATAACTTAGTAGCATGGTCAAAACTGATACTCTCAAAAAAGGAAAGTCAAGAGACACCTTTGCTTGTCTTCTTCCTAGACACACTTCCAAAGATAACTAGTATTACTG
This sequence comes from Pongo abelii, assembly GCF_028885655.2. Taxonomy (NCBI): domain Eukaryota; kingdom Metazoa; phylum Chordata; class Mammalia; order Primates; family Hominidae; genus Pongo; species Pongo abelii. Next base: position 101,878,603 of record NC_071991.2, read on the forward strand.
AGAGGTGAAGCCAGCTGGACTTCCTGGGTCGAGTGAGGACTTGGAGAACTTTTCTGTCTATCTAGAGGACTGTAAACGCACCAATGTGCTCTGTGTCTATCTAAAGATTGTAAAGGCACCAATCAGCACTCTGTAAAAACGCACCAATCAGTGCTCTGTGTCTAGCTAAAGGATTGTAAATGCACCAATCAGCACTCTGTAAAAATGCACTGACCAGTGCTCTGTGTCTAAAGGATTGTAAATGCACCAATCAGCAATCTGTAAAAACACACCAATCAGCACTGTGTCTACCTAAAGGATTGTGAATGCACCAATCAGCACTCTGTAAAATGGACCAATCAGTGCTCTGTAAAATGGACGAATCAGCAGGTCCATTTGTCCAACGTGGGCGGGGACAAATGAGGGAATAAAAGCTGGCCACCAGAACCAGCAGCAGCAACCTGCTTGGGTCCCCTTCCACGCTGTGGAAGCTTTGTTCTTTCGCTCTTCAAAATAAATCTTGTTGTTGCTCACTCTTTGGGTCCATACCAACTTTAAGAGCTGTAACACTCACCATGAGGGTCTGCGGCTTCATTCCTGAAGTCAGCGAGACCATGAACCCACCGGGAGGAACAAACAACTCTGGATGCGCCACCTTTAAGAGCTGTTAACACTCACTGCGAGGTCCGCAGCTTCATTCTTGAAGTCAGTGAGACCAAGAACCCACCAGAAGGAAACAGACACATTAGGACTAAGGCCATACTTTTTAAAAAACGTGAGAAACACCAAAATTTACAGCTGACCAAGAAACACTTTCCTCTGTTAAGAATCACTAACTTCTGTCAGGATAATTTAAATACTCTGTGTATCATATTCTAACAAGAAACAGAAAAATGTAAATTAACAAATTAATCTTAAACTGAACAACTAAAGTAAGTGAATACAGACTTAGACTTAGGAGTAAACAATATTGTTAAAAATGATTCAAATATGTCTTTAAAAATTCATTTTTGCAATACCAAGGAAATCTGAATTAAGAAGTCTCCAATACCAATGATATCTGATGAGATATCAAGAAACTGTTAACGTCTTTGGTGAGTTTTAAGGTTATGTTTAAAAGTTCATATTTTTTTCAAAGATTCACAATGACACAGAAGTAAAAGGACATGACTTCTAGGATTTGCTCTATAAAAATTCAGCAAGAAAAGATAGATGGATCAATTATGGCCAGACCATGACAATTATTAAACTTGAGTGATGAATTTACAACAATTTAGTGTAGTATACTCTCTTTCATATATGTTTGAAATTTCTCCCAGTAAGTTTGTAAAGAAAAACAATAAAGGTATTTTCTATTAAGCACTGGCTTATGTCAGATTTATCAAGGAGTATAGAAAATGCATCATTTTACTTTTCCTTAACTTTTGCAATATAGATAACCGGGAATAAAATCAAGAAAACCAAAATGTTTCCATATTCACCTGACAGAAAGATGAGCCTCTGCAGGACAATTATTTGAAAGGCTCAGTTGTATCATTTTGGAAATAGAATTTGGCAATTATTAGTACTATTCAGAACTAAGAGTAGTCAAGCGCCACCTTGGGATGTGGGCATTTACAGAGCATTTTTCCTTCTCTCTTAACCAATGCTCCATTCTCACATGGTGCTTTGCAGCCACTGGGGCACACACAGATTGTCCTTATGCACTGGTTTTAGAAAGTTTAAAACACAAAGAAGTGGTGCTGATGTATGCTTTTATCTATCACCACAAAAAAAACTTTACCACTATTAATGGGAAAAGATCAATAATTAATTCCATACCAAAATTAAGTCAAATTGTTGTGTTAAAAATAAGTTTCTAAGATGCTACCATACCAAACACCCCGAAAAGCCATGAAAACCATTCTAGGTGGACCACTTCATAATACTTGACAATGTTCCTAGAGTGTTTATGTTGAAGGTGATACAGCAGCAAACAGAGATTATAGGAGCTTGAAATATTTTCATTTTTTAAAAGGTAAAAATATAAATAAATCAGGAAGTAAAGGATACGTATCCCATTCATGCCTGAAATCTTGAAGTCGTCAATGAGCTGGACCACCATGTCTTTGTTTGGGTCACTGGGATCACTTTCTCGAACCTATGCCAAGAAAAATGAATGCAAGAACACAGGAGTTTAAGACAAAGCATGTTTTCCCATTATAACACCAATACTGTTTAAATAAAAGTGTATTTTAAAATAAAAAATTAATCACAAAGTTATAAAAAATAAACTTTATTTATTTATTTATTTATTTATTTATTTATTTATTTATTTTTTGAGACAGAGTCTTGCTCTATCGCCCAGTCTGGAGTGCAGTGGTACGATCTCAGCTCACTGCAACCTCTGCCTCCCAGGTTCAAGTGATACTCATGCCACAGCCTCCCAAGCAGCTGAGATTACAGGTGCCCACCACCATGCCTGGCTATCTTTTGTATTTTTAGCAGAGATGGGGTTTCACCGTGTTTGCCAGGCTGGTCTCGAACTCTTGACCTCAAGTGATCTGCTCGCTTTGGCCTCCCAAAGTGCTGAGATTATAGGCATGAGCCACCGTGCCCAGCCAAACTTGACTTTAATTTAGTATTACCCAGAAAAATCTTTCTGTAAAATTTTAAGTCATCAAGTTTTCTTATATCATTCACATTTTTAAAGTACTTACACATTTGAGCAATTTTATTTCATCCAAGGCTGTCTCTGTATAATGCTGGGCACTTTTTACAACTTTCATTGCAACAAATCTTTTCCCCCTAAAAGAAAAAACAAAAAAAAAAGTCTATTTATCTATATTATCAGTAGAAAGAATCACTGGTATTCAGGGTGAGCATCCCTAATTGGAAAATGTAAAATCCAAAATGCGCCAAAACCTAAAATATTATGAGTGTGTCAACACGACGCCACAGTGTAAAATTCCACCTCTGACTGCAATCAAAATTCAGTAAAAGATTTGTATGTTGCACAAGATTATTTAAAATATCGTATAAAATTGCCTTCAGGGTATGTGTATACAGTGTATATGAAATATAATGAATTTTTTGTTTAGATCTGGGTCACATCTGCAAGATAGGTCATTGTGTATATACACAAATATTCCAAAATCCAAAACATTTCTGGTCTCAAAGCATTTCAGATAAGGGATATTCAACTTGTAATGAGATCTATCAATAAACAGAAACATAAGCTTTCCTTTAAAATAGTACTTTTCAAATGGTGGGGCCACATTAAATAGTAGTATGGGTCAAGACAATCTCTTTTATGCTTTGTTGTTTTCTTTTTTCCCTAATTAAAGTAAGACTAGAAAAATATCAGAGTTAACACAAATATTACACACCAACCTAATAGTGAAAACCATTCTCTTCTAACACTTTTGTTTCAGTACACACACACACGCACCAAATACGTGTGTGTGTGTGCGTGTGTGCATGCGTGCGTGTGGAGTAGCAATGACCCACGGTAGTTTCTTACTATGGGTCATGGCTTTGAAAAGTTAAAAATGACTGATTTGAAAAGCCTATACATTGAAAAGCCTATACTATACATTATGTTTGTCTGATATGGATGAATTACTAGAAAAATAATATAATCCCAGTGTAAAACAATTTCAATGAATTAACTTTGAAATAAAGCTGGAAGCAAGTAATATTTTAAGATTTCAAATGAACTTCAAACTAAGGCAGGGGGCAGGAAGGAATCTAGCCAGCTAAGGCAGGCCTGTGCTAAGCACTTCACATACCTCAACAAAGCAGTGGTGACCCTCAGCCATACCTTCTTAGAACACAGATGTTGAACTACTCCAGGAAACAAATGCACAAATGACAAAGAACACTTACTGCATATCCCAGCACAGCCAGACAGTAGAGAAGTGGCCCCATCCAAGCTTTCTAATAACATGATACCGGCCATTGAAGAGGTCTCCAATTTTCACTGGATGATATCCACCTTAAAAAACAAGAAAGAGAGAAAAAAATTCAAAATATTCGAAAAGTAGTAATAACATTTCATCTCTTTTGTCAATTCTTGATGTCATTAAAGAAAGCTCTACATAATACATGCAGACTAAAACATGTTTCATAATACAACATTGTTTTCAGGAATATCTTTCAACAAGAAAAAGTGTTAGCTGGACGTGGTGGCTTACACCTGTAATCTCAGCACTTTGGGAGGCCAAGGCAGGCGGATCACTTCAGGTCAGGAGTTCGAGACCAGCCTGGCCAACATGGTGAAACCCAGTCTCTGTGAAAAATACAAAAATCAGCAGGGCATGGTGGCGAGCACCTGTATCCCAGCTACTTAAGAGGCTGAGGGGAGAGAATCACCTTGAACCTGGGAGGTGGAGGCTGCAATGAGCCTGAGTGTAAAGTGTGCGACTACAATCCAGCCAGCCTGAGCAAAAAGTGTTCTATGAATTCCTATTAGACTTCTTGTTTTAATTTAAAGAGGCAATGAACCATGTAGCACACCGTAAGATAACTTAAGGTTCTCTATTTACTTACTTATTTATTTTTAAGACAGGGTGTCACTCTGTTGTCCAGACTGGAGTGCAATGGCATGATCTCAGCTCAATGCAATCTCTGATTCCCAGGCTCAAGAGGTCCTCCCACCTCAGCCTCCCAGGTAGCTGGAACTACAGGCACACACCACCATGCCCAGCTAATTTTTGTATTTTTTGTAGGGACAGGGTTTCACCACATTACCCAGGTTGGTCTTGAACTCCTAGGCTCAAACAATCTGCACATCTCCCCTCCCAAAGTGCTGGGATTATAGGCATGAGCCACCATGCCTGGCCAGGGTTCTGTATTTCAATCTAGGTGTTGTACATTATGCACATACCAGCTCTTGGTATTTAAAGACTTTTTTTCTCCTAAACAAGTTAAATTCAAATCTTTTTGGATATGTACAAGAAAACTGACCAAAATAAACAATATTTACTCTGTATAATTCTGCATACATTAATGGTTTATTCATAACTAACTAGAAACTGTACAACGTATGTCTTAACCTACCCTCTAAGAGGGCTTGTTCCTCTCATCACTCTTCTGCCAACTTCTAACTCCTGCCTGGAAACATTCCTCACAAATGAAGAAATGAGGCCGGGCACGGTGGCTCACACCTGTAATCCCAGCACTTTGGGAGGCCAAGGCGGGCAGATCACCTGAGATCTGGAGTTCGGGACCAGCCTGGCCAACATGGTGAAACCCCATCTCTACTAAAAATACAAAAAAATTAGTCAGGTGTGCTGGTGAACTCCTGTAATCCCAGCTACTCGGGAGACTGATGAAGAAGAACTGCTTGAACCCAGGAAGCAGAGGTTACAGTGAGCCAAGATCGCGCCACTGCACTCCAGCCTGGGTGACGGAGTGAGACTCCACCAAGAAAGACAAGAAGGAAAGAAAGGGAAGGAAGGAAGGAAGGGAGGGAGGAAGGGAGGGAGGGAGGGAGGGAGGGAGGGAGGGAGGGAAAGAGAGAGAGAGAGAGAGAAAGAAAGAAAGAGAGAGAGAGACAGACAGACAGACAGAAAGAAAGAGAAAGAAAGAAAAGAAAAGAAAAGAAAGAAAGACAAAGAAAGAAAGAAGGAAGGAAAGAGAAAGAAAGGAAGGAAGGCAGGCAGGCAAGGAAAAGAAAAGAAAAGAGAAAAAGAAAGGAGGGGAAAGGAAGGGGAAAGGAAGTGGGGAGAGGGGAGGGGAGGGGAGAGGGGAGAGGGGAGAGGGGAGAGGGGAGGGGAGGAGGGAGAGGGGGGAGGGGAGGGGGGAGAGGGGAGAGGGGAGGGGAGGGGGAGGGGAGGGGGGAGAGGGGAGAGGGGAGGGGAGGGGGAGGGGAGGGGGAGGGGGGAGGGGAGGGGGGAGAGGGGAGAGGGGAGGGGAGGGAGAGGGGAGAGGGGAGGGGAGGGAGAGGGGAGGGGAGGGGGAGGGGGGAGAGGGGAGAGGGGAGGGGGAGGGGAGGGGGGAGGGGAGGTGGAGGGGAGGGGAGGGGAGAGGAAGAAATCAGTTATAGAGGGCACCCTATTAAGGTAGATTCTTGAGGGGAAGTAGGGTGCCTCACTGATAACTGGCATGAGAAGTTCTTCACTTTGCATTTTTAAGCAAAATAAGCAAGCTACAAACTAGCATGGATAATATGGTACGCTTTTTGTGAAATACGGAGGATAAGATGTTAGGAATGGACATTCCTGGGTATAAAATTACTCTTACTCTATCTACATTTTATTCTTTTTATCTATGCTGTTTCAATTTCTTCAATTTTTCTAAAACAATATTTTACTACTTTTTTACTTTGGAAACAGATTTTTCATTCTTTTAACATTTGCTTTTTTTATTGTAAAGATGTTATTTCTTCTTTAATCTGCAGAATTCTTACAAATTACTCAATAAAGATGTGGATGGCTTGTGCCTAGTCTTAAGAGCTCTAGAGCAGTTGTAGGAAGTATCTAACCAGATCCTTCAATATATTCCCAGAGGGCTCTCAATAATACTTCAAGAATATATTTATGGATATTTAAATTGTGTTGGATAAGTGAAGCAGGAATCTGACCAGATACTGAGTTCCTGAGATTCTTAACCCTTCTATTGCCCCTGAACTTGCTTTTCCTGGATTCGAATCTCAAGGTGTATGACAACATTTTGGGCTAAATATATGAACTAAATGATAGTGAATTAGGAATAAAATGTAGTAAATTATTAAATGGCTTACTACTTACTTAGAAGATTAAACTAAAATTAATTACAAGAAATGAGCTCTGAGTTTTTAATACAGTTATTTATTTATTTATTTATATTTTTTGAGACCGAGTTTTGCTCTGTTACCCAGGCTAGAGTGCACTGGCCATCTCAGCTCACTGCAACCTCCACCTCCTGGGTTCAAGCCATTCTCCTGCCTCAGCCTCCTATGTAGCTGGGATTACAGGCTTGCACCACCACACCTGGCTAATTTTTGCGTTTTTAGTAGAGACAGGGTTTTGCCATGTTGGCCAGGCTGTTCTCTAACTCTTGACCTCAGGTGATCCGCCCACCTTGGCCTCCCAAAGTGCTGGGATTACAGGCATGAGCCACTGCGCCCAGCCTACGATATACAGTTTTGAACCATTAAAATTAACATTCAAAGCAGGAAATGAAACAGTTTATCCAGTATAATTAGGAACACTGTGCCAGGCACTTTATTTTCAAAACTATGTTCCATGAAACAAAAATAAACTATAATATACTGCAGGTGTTCAATAGAGGAGCAGGGGATTAGGAAGGAAGAAGGGAGAAGTTCTGTTTGAGAAACGCAGTGTTGAACAAAGAAAAGCAGATTTCTTGACCATAGGCCTAATGTTTTAATACAGAGTGAGAACCTGTAAGAGAACAGAAAATGCTGCATATTCCTGACATACGTGTTCATGGAATTATTTCTTCAGAGACCTAGTTACATTTTATAACACAAGTATTTAGGAAAGACTGATCTATCATAATTCTTGAAACTACCCTACAAAGTAGACGGTATTATTTTTACAATGCTACAGAGAACACCAAGTATCACAGATTATGAAGTACTAGGTTCACAGCTGGAAACTAGGTCTGACTCCAAAACCCATGTTTTATCAACTAGTAAGAAATACACTCCAATTTTAATAACTAGAGGACTGCTTCCCAGTCTTAGTAAACAGAAAACATGGGATGTCTTAATTAAAATCTATATACTACTTAAACGTACATTATTGCTAATATTTAAGTCACTAAATTTAAAAATAATTTATGTATAAAAAGAAACCTGTATCACTAGTATATGTTTCAGATTCAAATTCTCAATTAGCCGAAGTGTATACATGTGAGCAAAAACAGAAGAGCACTATTTCCAATGTAATCACAGCGTAAGCATAGCAGCTCCTTTTCTCAAGGGCTTTGAAAGCTAACAACAACAAAATTACTAGTGGAGTACAGTATCCCTGAAGCCCTCAGTCTAGCTAAAAATATTATCTCTATAAAAAGGCAAATTACACAAGAGGGGCATTTTTTTTAAAAGAGATGCGGGCTAGCTCTGTCACCCAGGCTGGCGTGCAGTAGAGCAGCATGAACAGGGCTCACTGCATCCTTGAACTCCTGGGTTCAAGCAATCTTGTCAACTCAGCCTCCAAGAAGTACATGCCACCATGCCTGGCTAGTAATAGTATTTTTAAAACAACTGAAAGTATAACGCACTTAACTTACTTCTAATTTTGAAAATGTGATATACACAATTTCAAGTCTATGTATATTCTCATATTGTAACTCCTGGTTTCCTACACAATTAAGTATCTTCTGACCATTCATTTTTCATTCCCTTCTCACAGAATGGCAGCCTTGCTCATAGGGCATCTCCTCTAACACCCATGCTGCCAGAAGAGTGGTCTCTGTCCCCGTGCACCAGACCACATTAACCTAATACCCAGGGAATCTGAAAAAATGAACACTCCAGTAACTCCACCAGAAATGACCCCAAACCCCAATTTCCTGGGCTTAGTTAACTATGTGCACCATAATGGCTATTAGCAATGGAACCCCATGGTCTACCACACTGCCCAGCACACAAGAAAACAAGTACAGTCACTAGACAAAGACTCAAACTTTATTCAGTTCGCTGCTTCACCAGAGGACAGAAAAGGAGTATGGGACAATAACAGTGCTATGGACCCTGCTAACAGCATTAGGCAGGGTGCCAGAAAGCCTCAGGCACTTGAAGATCACCATGACTTAAGGGTTTGGTTGATACACCTGTACGCTTCACTATTTGTACTATTTAATATAAAAACCATGCATTTATCAAATAGTTTTTGTTTTGTTTTGTTTTGTTTTAGCTTCTTAAAAAAACAAATCTTAGCCAGATGCAGTGGCTCACACCTGTAATCCTAGCACTTTGGAAGGCTGAGGCAGGAGGATTGTTTGAGCCCGAGAGTTCAATACCAGCCTGGGCAGTACAGTGAGACCCTGTCTCTAATAAAAAAAAAAAATCTTATCGGATTACAAACACAAAGAGAACAAGAACAAACTGTTAAGTAACCATTAAATTCATTGCTCTGGTTTCTTCTACTTCCATGCCTCCAGCACAGCCAAGATTTCTGTAACTAAAACTCTACCTATGCTAATAAGAAGACTCCAAAGAAGAAAATTTTAAAACTCTCCTTTTTAGCTATTTGGGAGACTTACTGGCCAAAGATAAAGATTCCCTTTTCCTTGCCTAGCAAAAATAGATTCTATTTATAGAGTTAATCCGAAGTTCAGAACTCCATGACAGACAATGTTCTGGAAGGATTTTCAACAAAGTCTCTTTATTTTCTTAATAAAGATAATATTAAGTATTACCTGAGTTCTGCTGAGAATGGTTTCTCAGCCCTCTGATTGTGGGGTTTCTCTATATAACCACTGAAAACTTTGAAAGGACTAGGGAAAGCTGAGAATCACCCCCAGCACACACAATGATTAAAAAAAGGAAAGGTTGGAAAAAAGAAATTTGTTCACAGTAACATAACATAAAGAAACATTCTGTGTCACTGAAGATTTTAATATTTCCTTCCCCCAAAATTGAGAAAAGCAAGCAGACACAAAATCAGTAAGGATATGGAAGATTTGAACACACTATCAACCAGCTTGACCTAATTGCCATTTATAGATCACTACACTCAACAACAAATACTCTTTTCAAGGGCACACAAAACATTTACCAAGATATATAATGTACTAGATCATAAAACAAGTCTCAATAGAAATAAGAGGATTCGGCCGGGCACGGTGGCTCATGCCTGTAATCACAACACTTTGGGAGGCCGAGGCAGGTGAATCACCTGAAGTCAGGAATTTAAGACCAGCCTGGCTAATGTGACAAAACCCCCTCTCTCTCTTACTAAAAATACAAAAATTAGCTGGGCGTGGTGGTGCACGCCTGTAGTCCCAGCTATTTGGGATGCTGAGGCAGAATCTCTTGAACCCAGGAGGCAGAAGTTGCGGAGTCGAGATCACACCACTGCACTGCAGCCTGGGCCACAGAGTGAGACTCCGTTTCAAAAAAAAAAGAAAGAAGAGAATTCAAATCACACAAAGTGTGTCCTCAGACCATAATAGTATTAAATTACAAACCAAGAAGAGAAAATACTCAGAAATTTGGAAACTAAGTAACACAATTCAAAAGTAACCCATGGGATAAAGAAGAAATCAAAAAGAAATTAGGAAGTATTTCTTACATTAAGTGAAAATGAAAACTTAATATATCAGAATCTATGAAATGCTGTTAAAGCAAACTCAGAGGGAAATTTACAGCACTAAATGCCTATACTAGAAAAGATCTCAAAAAAGTAATCTTAGTTTCCACCTTAGAAAACTAAAAAAATAGCAAACTTAACCCAAAGCAAACGGAAGAATGAAAACATAATAATAATATGAACTATAATAAGTAAAATAAAAAAGCACAAGAACAGTCGAGAAAATCAGTGAAAACAAAAGCTGGTTCTTTAAGAAAATGAAAGCAATTAACAAATTTCTGGCCAGGCAGATTGGGCAGTGAGAGAAAACACAAATCACCATGAGCAATGAGTGAGGTAATGTCACTATGTATTTTTGAGGTATTAAAAAGATAGAAGGGAACAGTATCATGTTATACCTATACATGTGAAAACTTAGATAAAATGGACAAATACCTGAAAAGTCACAAACCACTCAAGGTCCAAACAGAAAAAAAAATCTGAAAAACCATGTATCTATTTTAAAAAATAATTTTATTGTTCAAAATCTTCCCATAAAAAATGCATTGGCATATTTTCTCTTGATATTATGAAAGAAATACTACAAATTCCTCCTAAAAAGTAAAAAAAGAGGAAATACTTCTAGTTTTGATCCTATGAAGCCAGCATTTTTTATTCCAAAGCCAGGCGAAGACATTATAAGAAAACTACAGACCAATTTTCCTCATAATGTAGATACAAACGTTCCAGACAAACGTTCAACAAATCAAATCAAATAATATATCAAAAGGATAAAACATCATGATCAAATGGGGTTTATTCCAGGAACACAAACTTGGGTCAGTATTCAAAATCCAACTGATGTAATTCATCATAATTAATATGCTAAAAAAGAAAATCTATATGATGAGCACATCAGACACAGAAAATCATCTGACAACATGAAACATTCATTCTTGATCACAATTCTCAATGAAGCAGGAATAGAGGAACATCAATGAAAAGCACACAGATAACATCAGATTTAACTATTAAAGACCAAATGCTTTCCCCCTAATATAAGAAACAAGATAAGGATGTCTGCTCTCCCCATTTCTATTCTACTGTTTTGGAAGCTCTAACTAGTACAATCATGCAAAATAAGTAAAAAGGCATCACTGCTGGAAAAAAAAGAAATAAAATTTATCTTTATTCACAGACAAGCCACAGAGATGTATGTGGTTTTGCATATATATATATGTGTGTGTGTATATGTGTGTGTGTGTGTGTGTATATATATATATGCACAGTGGCATATGGTTTTACACACATATATATAGATGTACATATGTGTGTGTATATATATGTATGTGTATGTGTGTGTGTGTATATATATACCACGCCTGGCTAATTTTTGTATTTTTAGTAGAGACAGGGTTTCACAATGTTATCCAGGCTGTTCTTGAACTCTTGACCTCAGGTGATCCACCTGCCCCTGCCTCCCAAAGTGCTGGGATTACAGGTGCAAGCCATCACGCCCAGCCTAGTCATATATTTTCTTGAGTGAAGTAAGAATCTGTTCAATGATTTTGATCACTTTTCTAATGGACTGTCATTTTCTTATCACTGTAGATATTCCTTATACATGTTAATACCTTCTTGGTTAAACATGCTGCAATTCCGCTAATATTAACCACTTCCAAAAAGTACCTGGTAATTGTCAGAAAAGTGATGAAATCATGAAAAAAAAACACATAAAAAAGAGCTGGTAAAGTGAAAATAAAAACATGATATGCAGAGATATCAATGAAACCTTTTGATGACTTGCTTTTTTTAAAAGCACTGAGAATAGACAGCATGACTAGCTATTATGTATGCACTAACCACCACTTTTCTTCACTGAAAAAAAAAATTATTTAGGCATATGCAACCAATCTTTTTACTTCAATGAAAGGATATCTTTAGATTATTAAGATGTGTGATATAACATAAGGACACAAAAGACTGCAAGAAAATCTTAAAACCTTAGTATATTTGTTGTCAATAATGTTCTTATGAGTATTATTGAAATATCTCATTTACAAGATAAAACAAATAGGTAAATGTCATTTAAAAACCAAGATTTTCAATATGAAAGAGTTAAAATGTAAGTTTTTAAAAACTGTACAAATGATGTGTCAATGGAGGTTTATCAATTCTAACAAATGTACTACTCTGGAGGAGGATGCTCATCCTAGGGGCGGCTATGCATGCGTCAGGGCAGGGAGTTCATAGGTTATCACTGTGCTTTCAATTTTGCAATGAACCTAAAACTGCTCTTTAAAAAAAAAAAACAGGCTAGGCACGGTGGCTCATGCCTGTAATCCCAGCACTTTGGGATGCCGAGGTGGGAGGATCACAAGGTCAGGAGATCGAGACCATCCTGGCTAACACGGTGAAACTCCGTCTCTACTAAAAATACAAAAAATTAGCCAGGCATGGTGGCACGCACCTGTAGTCCCAGCTACTCGGGAAGCTGAGGCAGGAGAATTGCTTGAATCTGGGAGGCGGAGGTTGCAATGAGTTGAGATCGCGCCACTGCACTCCAGCCTGGGCGACAGAGCGAGACTCCATTTCAAAAAAAAAAAAAAAGTAGTCTTTAAAAAGAAGATTTATTTATTTGTGGTCAGGTTGAAAGGGCCTAGAAAGAATGTTTCTGTAAAGACAAGACTACCTACTGCGTGGGGACACACAAAAGTACAGAAGAAGGTGACAACAGGAAGAAACCATCAGACAAATTCAAAAGGTGAAAGTCTAAAGAGACAACTAACTAGGATTCTAATATGAATTAAGTGCATGATGTTGTGAACAAACAAAGCATAATTCTGGAATAAAATTAAAACCACCATTTCAGATAACAACTATCTTCTCAATGTGAGATAGCAAAAATATTGCCCGAGTTGGAAATGGATTGTCTGTCAATGATTAGTAAGAATCTCTTGTAATTGGCCTTCATCAATAAAATTTTACAATCATTCTTTAGCTAATTTAGGTTATAAAAGAAATAAGAAAATAAAATATTGCTTTAAAAATTCACAACAGCCAGGCGCAGTGGCTCACACCTGTAATCCTAGCACTTTGGGAGGCCGAGATGGGCGGATCACAAGGTCGGGAGATTGAGACCACCATGGCTAACATGGTGAAACCCCGTCTCTACTAAAAATACAAAGAAAAATTAGCCAGGTGGGCGTAGTGGCGGGCACCTGTAGTCCCAGCTACTCGGGAGGCTGAGGCAGGAGAATGGCGTGAACCCGGAAGGCAGAGATTGCAGTGAGCCGAGATCGCACCACTGCACTCCAGCCTGGGCAACTGAGCGAGACTCCATCTCCAAAAAAAAAAAAAAAAAAAAAAAAAAATTCACAACACATTCTTCCTAAGATTTGACAGTCACATCCCTGAGCTGTGAAGAAAATGCCTGTAGGTGGTATCAATAAAAATGTTTCAATCTAAGAAAACACTACTTTCCTCATTAGTAATTTAAAGCACAATTTAAATTACATTCACCACAGCAAAAACACTAATAATAATAATAATACTAAATATAAAAAAAGCATCAAGACTAAGGACGTTTTTAAAAGCACTTAGTAGCAAACAAAAATATAAACAATAATGAAGCCTCTGGCACAACCATTAAACTCCCTTGAAACTGGAAGAAATTCAAAAGCAGTCAATCAGAGAAGCCATTGTTATTTAAGAACTCTTGAATACAAGTCAATCTCTGTTATTATAGTCAAATATTTCCTATAACAGTAATGAATGGGAGACTGCTCTAGAGGAAAAACCAGAGCAAAGGCTAATATTCCAAAAGACACAGGAGGATTCCTATTTATCTACGACCTAAAAAAGTAACAACAGGCTGGGCATGGTGGCTCACGCCGCAGATAATCACACATGAGGCAGGAGGATCACTTGAAGCCAGGAGTTCGAGACTAGCCTGGGCAAAAGAGTGAGAGTCCCCCATCATTCCAAAATTTAAAAAATTTTGCTGGGCATGGTGGCGCATGCGTATGATCCCAGCTACTCCGAAGGATCACTTGGGTCCAGGAAGTCCAAGCTGCAATGAGTAGTGATGATGCCACTGCACTCCAACCTGGGAGACAAAGTAAGTCCCTATCTCAAAACAAAACAAAAAAAACAAGTAATGACAAAAATTACTTAAGGGTAAGATAAATATAAATGAAAACACTATTTTCCTCATTAGTAATTTAAACCACAATTTAAATTACATTCACCACAGAAGAAACACTAATAATAATAATACTATCAAAAATTATGCTGTGGTGAATGTAAATTATGCTTTAAATTACTAATAAGGAAAACAGTGTTTTCCTTTTATAAAATATAAAAACATAAATGGATTCAGAAACCATTTTTGCAGTGAGATCACACAGATTAAAGGTGAGTCCATTGATTGAGCAACCCTGAATACCTAAAATGTTCATGTCAAGGCCAATACATAATTCTAAACCCCTGCCTACTACCAATTACTTAACAGATATTTATGCTTGAATTCAGGGATGTCGATTTGAATATCAGCATTGGCATTTACTACTATAACATTAAGCCAGTTACTTAACCTGTGTCAGCACTTTCCCCAGCTACCTCACTCAAAACTATACCTGGGTACATAATATGTGCCACGTTAGTGTTTACTGTTCTGCCAGTACTCTAACCCACTGTGACTAATGACAGATTAACAAATGAGCAGGTCAGAGTTAAGAGTATTCTCTATGGCTATTTAAAACTATAAAACTAACTGGCCCAAAGCATAATCCGATTCATTACAGTAGCCCAAATAGCAATCCAGGTATGATAATTTACAGCTGGTAAATGTCACTTAAAAAATTAAAAGACCGGGCATGGTGGCTAATGCCTGTAATCCGAGCACTTTGGGAGGCTGAGGCAGGCGGATCCCTTGAGGTCAGGAGTTTGAGACCAGCCTGGCCATCATGGTGAAACCGCATCTCCACAAAAAATACAAAGGTTAGCCGGGTGTGGTGGTGTGTGCCTTTAATCCCAGCTACTGGGGAGGCTGAGGCAGGAGAATCACTTGAACCCAGGAGGCAGAGGTTGCAGTGAGCCGAGACTGCGCCATTGCACTCCAGCCTGGGCGACACAGTAAGACTCCATCTCCAAAAAAAAAATAAAATAAAATAAAATATCTTGGAGTACAGCTAACCAGGGAAGTGAAAGATCTCTACAATAAGAATTACAAAACACTCTCAAAGAAATCAGAGATGATACAAACGGAAAAACAGTCCATGCCCATGGACAGGAAAAATCAATATTGTTAAAACAGCTATACTGCCTGAAACAATTTATAGATTCAATGCTATTCCTATCAAACTATAAATGGCATTCTTCACAGAATTAGAAAGAACTATCTTAAAGTCCATAAGGAACCAAAAAAGCCCAAATAGCCAAGGCAATCCTAAGCAAAAAGAACAAAGCAGGAAGAATCACATTACCTGATGTCAAAGTATACTAAAAGGTGACAGTAACCAAAACAGCATGGTACTGATGCAAAAACAAACACAAAGACCAATGGAAAAGAGTAGAGAGCCCAAAAATAATGCCACACACCTACAACCAGCTGATCTTTGACAAAGCTGACAGAAACAAGCAATGGGGAATGGACTTCCTATTCCATAAGTGGTGCTGGAATTACTTGCTAGCCATATGCAGAAGACTGAAACCAGACTCCTTTCTTACACCATATACAAAAATCAAGATGGATTAAGAGTTAAACGTACAACCTAAAACTATAAAAACCCTGGAAACGCCGGGCACAGTGGCTCATACCTCTAATCCTAACACTTTGGGGGACCAAGGCAGGCAGATCACTTGAGGTTGGGAGTTCGAGACCAGTCTGGCCAACACGGTGAAACCCTGTCTCTACTAAAAAAATACAAAAATTAGCCGGGTGTGGTGGCGCATGCCTTTAATCCCAGCTACTGGGGAGCCTGAGGCAGGAGAATCACTTTAACCCGGGAGATGAAGGTTGCAGTGAGTCGAGATCGTGCCACTACACTCCAGCCTGGGTGACACAGCAAGACTTTGTCTCAACAACAAGAAGAAAAAATAAAAGCCTGGAAGATAATCTAGGAAACACCATTCTGGACATAAGACCTGGCAAAGATTTCATGATGAAAATGTCAAAAGCAATGGCAACAAAACCAAAAACTGACAAAGGGAACCTAAGAACTTCCTGAACAGCAAAATAAACTATCAACAGAGTAAACAACCTGCAGAATGGCAGAAATATTTACAAACAAAGCATCTGACAAAGGTATAATATCCAGAATCTACACAGAACTTAAACACATATACAAGCAAAAAACCTCCCCATTAAAGAGTGTGCAAAGGACATGAATAGACATTTTCAAAAGAAGACATACATGCGGCCAACAAGCATATAAAAACCTGCTCAACATCACTAATCATTAGAGAAATGCAAATTGAAACCACGATGAAACACCATCTCACACCAGTCAGAATGGCTACTAAAAAGTCACAAAATTAACAGATGTTGTCAAGGTTGCGGAGAAAAGGGAATGCTTATACTCTGCAGGTGGGAGTGTAAATTAGTTCAGCCATTGTGGAAATCAGTGTGGCAATTCCTCAAGGAACTTTAAACAGAGTTATCATTCGACCCAGCAATTCCTTACTGTGTATACACCGAAAGGAATATAAACTATTCTACTGTAAAGACACACGCACGCACGTGTATGTTCACTGCGACACTATTCCCAATGACAAAGGCATGGAAGCAATGCTCATCAACAGTAGACTGGATAAAGAAACCGTGGTACACATACACCATGGAATACTATGTAGCTATAAAAAAAGAACAAGATCATGTCCGCTGCAGGAACATGGATGGAGCTGGAGGCCATTCATTACCCTTGGCAAACTAACACAGGAGCAGAAACCAAATACCTCATGTTCCCATGTATAAGTGGGAAGTAAACAATGAGAACACAAGGACACAAAGAGGGGAACAACAGACACTGGGGCATACTTGAGGATGGAGGGTGGAAGAACAGAGAGAATTAGAAAAAACATCTATAGGGCACTATGCTTATTACCTGGGTGATGAAATAATCTATACACCAAAACCCCGTGACACACAGTTTGCCTACATAACAAATGTGCACATACATGTACCCCTAAACCTAAGATAAAAGTAAAAAAAAAAAAAAAAAACAAACCACACACAAAAACCAAATGTAGGCTAAAATTCAACTGAGATGGCCAGGCACGGGGGCTCACGCCTGTAATCCCAGCACTTTCGGGGGCCAGGGGGCCAAGGCAGGTGGATCACTTGAGGTCAGGAGTTCAAGACCAGCCTGGCCAGCATGATGAAACCCCATCTCTACTAAAAATACAAAAAAATTAGCCAAGCATGGTGGCAGGCACCTGTAATCCCAGCTATTCAGGAGGCTGAGGCAGGAGAATCGCTTGAACCCAGGAGGTGGAGGCTGCAGTGAGCCAAGATCACACCACTGCACTCCAGCCTGGGCAACAAGTGCAAGACTCTGTCTCAAAAAAAAAAAATTCAACCGTATACTCTTAACAGCAAAAAAGAGGAAAGCCTTAACATAAAAAAGGATAGCATGATAACAAGCACAGCAGTTTAAGGTGAAATAAATTAATTATGTTTGAGGCTGAGAAAGAAAACATGGTACATTGAATCCGACTTGAGCCTTGAGATTTGTGCAAAACTTGTGACTTTGTTTTTTCTCGCCCTGCTGCCCAGGCTGGAGTGCAGCGGCACAATCTCAGCTCACTGCAACCTCCACCTCCTGGGTTCAAGCAACTCTTGTGTCTCAGCCTCCCAAGTAGCTGGAATTACAGATGTGCACCAACATGCCCGGCTAATTTTTGTGTTTTTTATTTATTTATTTTTAAGTAGAGATGGGATTTGGGCACGTTGGCCAGGCTGGTCTCAAACTCCTAGCCTCAAGCAATCCATCTGCCTTGGTCTCCCAAAGTGCTAGGATTACAGACGTGAGCCACCATGCCTGGCAAGTTTTGACTTTGTTACTTGTAAGGAAAAAATTAACGAAGTATTTACTAAGAAGATTTCCCCTTATCTCTTATGACCAGAAGGAGGGAAAGTAAACTACTAATCTAAAAAATGTATCCCAAGTAGTATCATATAAAACACTGCGAAGAGAACTGTATAGCGGAAAAAAAATCATATTTCTATTACAATGTAAAATTAAAATGTGTAGTACTCAAGGCAAACTAGTAAGAAAGACTGAGCTGTGATAATATTTATAAGATCCTGAGCCAAGCTATCACAGGATCCACAAACATTTATGAAGTTAAAGTTCACTAACAGCCCCATACATTTACAAAGCTGGAATCAAATTCTAGACAAAGAAAATTATATAAATACAAATAAGGATCTCTTCTGTTTTTATGACGAGTCATCTTTTTTGTCATTTTAGTGCTATAAGTTTGTAGCTGCATAAAAAATTTTCTTCAATATACTGATACTGATTTTTCAGAAAAGACCCTCGAGAATAAGAGCTCACAATGGAAATGAAAGTCACATTACTGTACAAGCCAATAACTAAAATCCTAACCTACATTCTAGTCCAGAACACTCCAGAACCATGTCTCAATACCAAGAGTACTTTAGAACACAATTTTAAATGCACTTGGGGATCAGTAGGAATCCTACAATCGCACAATGGTTAACATCAGATCAAAAATGGCTAGCAGGTTTTTTGTTTGTCTATTTTTGTTTTTTTGAGACAGGGTCTCACTCTGTTGCCCAGGCTGGAGTGCAGTGGCATGATCCCAGATCACTGCAATCTCCACCTCCTAGATTCAAGCCATTCTCCTGCCTCAGCCTCCAGAGTAGCTAGGAGTACAGGCATGTGCCACCACACCTGGCTAAATTTTTTTGTATTTTTAGTAGAGACGGGGTTTTCACCATGTTAGTCAGGCTGGTCTACAATTCCTGACCTCAAATGATCTGCCCACCCTGGCCTCCCAAACTGCTAGGGTTACAGGTGTGAGCCACCACGCCCTGTGTGGCTGTTTTTAAGAGACTATGTCTAGAGATTTACTTGACTCTGTAATTTGGGTAACAAGCTTTTTTTTCTCATACACACAAATACAACTAAGTGTTCAACTTCACCGAATGTATTTTAAGTATACTGATACCCTGTAAATCTCAGATTCCATAACTAAAAAGAGTTAACGTACACTATTACCATTTTTTTTTTTTTTTTTTTTTGAGATGGAGTCTCTCTGTTGTGCAGGCTGGAGTGTAGTGGCATGATCCCAGCTCACTGCAACCTCCGCCTCCCAGGTTCAAGCCATTCTCCTGCCTCAGCCTCCGGAGTAGCTGGGAGTACAGGCATGTGCCACCACACCTGGCTGATTTTTTTCGTATTTTTAGTACAGATGGGGTTTTACCATGTTGGTCAGGCTGGTATCGAACTCCTGACCTCAAATGATCTGCCCACCTTGGCCTCCCAAAGTGCTGGGATTACGGAAGTGAGCCACCACACCTGGTCTATTACTAATATTTTTCCTTTATTTCTTACATACATAATGCCAAACACAGCTATTTATCTCTTTAGGATATCTTGACAGAATAATCCAAACCATTGTTTCAAAACATATGTTGTTATAAAATTTACCCTTAAATTTCTATGGAAACCAAATACATGATCTTTCAAGTCCATTTAACTGGTCTAGTTAAGATGCTTAATAGTATTCTATAAGCTAAGTGTGCCAGAGGAATGCTACAGATTTGATTATTCAGGTATACTTTGTATTTTTATGAAAGCAGACTGTATGCCTATACAGGCCTCTGCCTTGATTTACGTTGCTAGAAGCTTTTAACTTCAGTGTTCAAAAGAACAATATTCCCTCAGTGCTTAAATGTATATAACAGTTTGTATGAGATTTGTATAATGAAGGTCAGTTTGGCTGGATGTAAAATATTTGACTCACACTTTCTTTCCTTGAGTATGTTAAATGTACTTCTCTAGTGTCTTCTGGCCTAACATTTTACTGCAAAAATACTTAATAACAATCTGGTTTTCCCCTAGTAAGTCATGTGGTCTTTCCATCTAAGAATTTTACCACTTTATCTAGGCTGCAATGTTTATTGAGACTTTATGATAGTTTTTATATATTATTTCTAATTCCTTCTTGTTCTTAATCTTCTCCTTGTTTCATGGGCAAAGGAGGAGTAGATATTCTATGAGATCATTAAAAGGGCTTTCCTCCAGAATAAAGAACATGAGCTTGAGTACACGAACTTTAGTACATGAACCTGGACGTTGTTTGTATCTATTCAAAAACTTTGGGCTCATTTCTCGGTTCTTAATTATGTTTCGGATAAATAAATGTACAATATATTGAATTATGAACTGAAGAAACATAACTGATCTTAGAATGAGAAAGTCTTAGCTGAGTGAAAGTAGAATTCAGAAATCAGAATCCACTTAAGACATGAGATTTCTTTTAAAAGAAAAAATTAAAAAAAAGAAAAAGAAATAAGATTTATATCTAAAAGAAAAAATTCTTAGTAACTAAAAAAATTTAACAATTAAAGTAACTCAGAAAACAGCTCTCTGGCTGTTTAAAACTAAAAGCCCTAATTATCCACATTCCAACCTCAAAATACAACTAAAAAATTAAGTTCCTTCCAAAGGTTAGGACCTATTTCAGGCTCCTGCTGTTCATGGAGTGCAAGGGTATATTATAGCACATATCCATGTCTGACTCATATAACTGAAGACATGTTCCCAGGTGTATGTTACATTCTCTTGTCAAAAAAAATAATAATAATACGCTGTAAATAATCTAAATTCTAAACTACTCTAATGAAATTCTTAATTACTCTAAAAAATTAGAAAGAGAAAAAAGGTCTTAGAGACAAACTGACTACAAAAAGAGTAAGTAAAAGGTCTCTATGTGGAAAACAAAACTGATTTTTGAGCCTCATTCGAAAGCCCCACCTAGTTTTATAATCCAAGAATAATTCATGCTTTCCAGTTTAATCACCATCAAAAAGTCTAACTCATGCACCAACTTGTACATACTCCTTTGTTAGGCACCCAACATCGCAATTTAGACATACTTAGTAGACTCTAGGCTTAGAAGGCTTATAACCCATGCCAGACGAAAAGAGAATTAGATAAATACATGTCCTAAAAAAAGGGGTTAGTTTACTGTACCTACATAACTATAACTACCTATATTTGGAAGTCTGCACCTTTTTATAGATTTTATTCCCCCTAGAATGTTCCGGGCTCTGAGATGAATATGTCTTTATCAGTCAACTTTAGGTTTAATGTCTGCAAAATAAAGGTTTCATCTTGATTTACATAAGGTATTTTCAAACTACACAGATCTCTATTTCTATGAATGTTGTATCATTTGACAGTAGGCAGAATGCCCTTGCTTATAGGGTTTTTACTTTTTATATTTTATTTTAGATTCAGGGAGTACATGTGCAGGTTTGTTATGTGTATATATTACACAATGGTGGGGTTTGGGCTTCCGGTATACCCATCAACCAAATAGTAACCATTACACCCAATAGGTAATTTATCAAGCCACACCACCCTCCCAACTTCGCCCCTTTTGGAGTCCTCAGTGTCTATTGTTTCCATCTTTAAGTCCATGTGTGCCTATTGTTTAGTTCCCACTTATAAGAAAGAACATGCAGTAGCTGATTTTCAGTTTCTAAGTTTTTTCACTTAAAATAATGGCCTCCAGCTTCATCCATGTTGCTGCAAAGGAAATCATTTCATTCTCTATGGCTGCTTTATTGATTTCTTGCGGACTGTGTTCTTCAACAAAGGCCAAAACAGTATCTCCCCAACTACCTGCTCTTCTACTATCCCTTCTACTCTGATGTTCTACTATCAAGAAATGGACTCTAAATCATGAATCTGAATGAGCATCTGATGTGCTTCTAACCAAAAAGAATGTAGTGGATGAGACTGTGTGACTTCTGAGGCTAGGTCATAAAAGGAACAAGCTACAGCTTCCACTCTGGAAGGTGTGTGTTACCTTTGGGAACTCTAAGTTGCCGGGTAGGAAGTATGACTGCTCTGAGGCCACCATGCTCTGAGAAAGCCAAGCCATATGCAAAGGGCACGGGTAGGTGCTCCATAAGGCTGTCCTAGTTGTTTATCTTTCTAGCCCAGGGGCCAGATGTAAGCTTTCAGTTAATTCTAGTCCCCAGCCATGAAGCCACATCAAACCCTTGAGATGTCTCAGTTGAGGCCCCAGATACCGTGAAGCAATGGGCAAGCCATCCCAGCTTTGTCTTTTCTAAATTCTTGATACATAAAATCATGAACAAAATTAAAAAGTGGTTTAAGGCTAAGTTTGGGGATAATTTATTATACAACAATAATCACAACGGTCTTTATTCTGCTCACCACAACAGCTATGCAAAACCTCTTCCTCAGTTCTGCAGGTAAGATGTGCCTCCAATCTTTAAAAGACTGATCAACTAGCTCCAAAAATCACTCATTTAATTCCTTTGTTGCTGGCCTTTCAACTCTACTCAAACCTTATCTCTTCTGCCTAGAAATATGTTCAGATATGTCACACTAAAATAAATGCTTTCTTGTGCACAAATCTGACCCCACTCCCTAGAAGCTACAATCATTTTATTGCTAAATTTCACCAAATAATCTGCTATGCTTTGCTAATATATCCTCACCTTGACATCTGCCTGACTCATCACTGGCCCCACATATGAGTCTCTAGAGAATTTCCCACAGGTAGTTCACTGTTCCTGTCAGCTTTTTATCTTCGTGAAACTGAAATTTAGCTTAAACTAAATGCTATTATTAAATCCTTCCGTCTTGAAAACTCTTTTTTTATACCTCAGACCATATAGTCTTGGAAAGACCACCACCATCTCAGTGTGTTACCAACACAGGCAAAATTACTACTGTCCAAGGGAAGGATTTTGGTGTGGGTGTCTGACCAGACATTCAGGTTTAAAGGCTCATGGTGAATATGCATGGTGTAGTAAGCAGAGCTGAAGAGGCCATTGACAGGATCAATCAAAGGTTTTAAAAAAAATAGGTAAAACTCATTCATTATAATAGAATTACAGAAGCAAGTAAGTTACAAGAAAAAATAAACATAAAAGGGACAAAGCTGAGTAAATTATAACCAAGATATGATTGCTGGTGGGAATATACAGTGACATAGCCATCTGGGGAAATAATCTGACAGCTTCTCAAGTGGTTACCATATGACCCAGCACTTCCACTCCTAGATACATACCAAAGAAATGAAAACAAATGTACACTTTAACTCATATACAAATGTTCACAGCAGCATATTCACAATAGCCAAAAGTGAAAACAACCCAAATGTATATGAACTACTGTGATACACCCAGAAAATGAAATATTAATCATGCAATGAATGAATGAATACATGGTATAACAAGAATGAATCTTTAAAACATTACAGAAGCCAAACACAAAAAGTGACGTATTGTGTTTGTTTATGTGAAATGTCCAGAATAGAGACAAAAAGTAGTTTAGTGACTGCTAAGGGTTGTGGTGGGGAGGAGAATAGGGACTGGCAGTTAATGGACAGTCATTTCTTTTGGAGAATGATGAAAATGTTCTGGAATTTTAAAGTGGTGAGTTGCAAAATTATGTGAATATACTGAAAACCACACAATTGTACCCTTTAAAGCAGAGAATGTTATGTTTGCAAATTATATCTCAATTTTTTAAAATGTATGAGGGAAAAAATAGCATGTTTTCAATTACTGCTTCCTAGTCAACATAAACCAGACAAAAAATCCCCAACAAAATCTGGAACTTCGTTACTTCATTTCACTCTTTTCAATTCCAGGTTAAAACAGGATCCAAAACAAAGAGGAAAAAATTTTAACAATTCTACTGAATCCAGAACATCAATGCTAAGGAGTGAAATCTGAATAAAGAACTCTAAGAATACAGTCCATTTTTAAATTAGCAACAAATGGGAAATAAAAGAGAAAATATATTACTCATAACAGGTTCTGTTTGTAAATTTTTTTAGAATACTACCTTAGATAGATCCCAAATAAGAATCAAACATGCCTGGGCCCTTAAAGAGAATTGGTGGATAGCCCCAACTAACAAAACGACTTGCAAGAGTGTTCCAGCTTTTAGCTGGGAGCATAAAAGGAAAAAAACCCTTATGCTACAGTGAGCCTAAAGGGGGTGGAGGGAGGAAGGGACAGAGAACGAGCTAAGAAGCCACCACGTTAATTG
Source organism: Pongo abelii (assembly GCF_028885655.2). Lineage (NCBI taxonomy): Eukaryota > Metazoa > Chordata > Mammalia > Primates > Hominidae > Pongo > Pongo abelii. Next base: position 101,903,099 of record NC_071991.2, read on the forward strand.
TCGACACTTTCTAAACCCAGACTCCAGCCCTTTCCTCAGCTGCTGCCAAGGGGCTGAGTCCTTCTGGGAAAGCTACGGTCACACTAGGGAGAGGCCCTCACTTCATCCAGCAACTTGCACTGCATCCAACAGCAGCACCAGCCCCGCACTCGCCCGCATCACAGCCCTCGAGTTCGCCTGCATCTACTCCACCCTCATTCTTCACTATGAATGAGGTGACCGTCACAGAGGATAAATCAAGGCCCTAATTAAAGTAAGTGGTGTAAATGTTGAACCTTTTCAGCCTGGTTTGTTGGCAAAGGCCCTGGCCTATGTTGACATCGAGAGACTCATCCTAATGTAGGGGTTGGTGGACCTGCTCCAGCAGCTGCTGCTGCCATCAACAGTAGGTCCTGCCCTGTCCAGAGCAGCTGCTCCAGCTGAGGAGAAGAAAGTGTAAGCAAAGAAAAAAGAATCTCGGCCGGATGCAGTGGCTCATACCTGTAATCCCAGCACTTTGGCAGGCTGAGGTGGGCAGATCACTTGAAGCCAGGAGTTCTAGACCAGCCTGGCCAAAATAGCAAAGCACAGTCTCCACTAAAAATACAAAAATCAGCTGGGTGTGCTGGCGGATGCCTATAATCCCAGCTGCTCAGGAGGCTGAGGCACGAGAATCACTCGAACCTGGGGGGCGGAGGTTGCAGTGACTGGGTGACAGAGCCAGACTCGGTCTCCAAAAAGAAAAAGATAAAGAAAAGGAAAAACAAAGAAGAATCTGAGGAGTGTGATGATGGCATGAGCTTTGGTCTTTTTGACTAAAAGTTCTTTTATAACTCTTTTTACAAATTTTTAAAAAATTAAACTGGACTCCAGGGACCAGTGGGTGAGGCCACTGGCTATAGGGGTGGTGGGCACGCTGTGGCATGATGGCACGGGGCTGTTGCAGGCATTTGAACTGGTCTCTCACCACTCCCATGCCACATAACTGTGCTCTGGCACTGAGTACAGTGGGGACAGCCTTGTGGCAGAACGCCACAGCATTCTCTTAGTGGGTAATGGCAGCATCAGCAGGAGCAGGCCAGGAGCAGGAAGGAGGATCACAACAGATCAGACATGGGGACTCCGGTCCAGATCCTGCGCCCCCTCTGGTGACTTCCAGATCCAAAAGGGCAGATTATGCAGGGGCTGACAAGAGAGGACAAGAGCCACTGACATCTGGAATGACTGCAAGTATGACCGCCCATCTATATTCAAACAATATAAACTTTGGGTTACACAACTGAATGTGTTCAGGAACGTGTCATTCAGAATAACACCACGGCTGCCATCTCAGTCCACTCCAGGTCAAAATGAACACACATCTTGGTTGCTCTCCTACCTCCCTGACTGCTATGTCTGTTTCTTGTACGTGTTCCTTTTCCTCTTGCATTCCATTAAATTTCTCAAAGGCTTGTCATTGAACAGCCTCTCTGCATCCTTTTTTTTGTTTGTTTTTTTAAACCACTTACCAACCATTATATGATCTGTTTTACCATCAAATCTATAATATTTGTGTAAGGTTTGGGAACAGTCCACCAACTGCCTTCCCTTCTGACATGAACCACAGAGTTTGGGGGTCCCAAAGACCATCCTCAGGTTCAATAATGTGCCACACTGTTAGAAAATCAGGTGTGGCCCAAGACACCCAGATCTCTATGCCCTTGGAAGGCTCCAAGGACAAAGGCTAGATCTCTCTTCAAGCAAGGTTAAATTCTTTACTAAACCACCTGCTTGCTGATACTTCTGATTCTCCGATTCATATTTCTAATCACCTTCTTGATATTTCCATCAACAGTCAAACTCATCAACATCTTCCCCAAACCAACTGTGACTTCACTGTTTCTACTAATAGTGCCAACATTATTTTACCTTGTTTAAAAAGCTATTTTTAATTAGTAAGCCATAATTGTATGTATGGGGTATGATGTGATGTTTTAATATATGTTACACTATTTTTTTCTATAAGGAATTGAGGCAGCTTATAAAACCACAATATAAGATACAAAATTAGAAAGAAATTGGGGCACAGAAAAAATAGCCCAGAAAAAGTAAAACAGAATAATGCTACAGTGAAGTTAGGATACAGAATGCATGCTATAAATTACTGTTCACTTGTTAGAGGTGGGCTGCACATTTGGCTCAGAGCTTTTTCATAGCCAAACCATATCCAATGCAAAAAAGAAATGACAACCACCCTAGGACACATAGGGAGACCCCGTCTCTACCAACATTTTTAAAATCTGCCAGGCATGGTGACTCATACCCACGATCCTAGCACTTTGGGAGGCAGAAACAGGAGGATTCCTTGAGCTCAGGAGTTCAAGAACAGCCCGGGTAACATAGCAAGATCCTGTCTCTACACAAAAATTTAAACATCAGCCAGGCATGGTGATGCAGACCTGTAGTCCCAGCTACTCAGGAGGATAGCTTGAGCCTGGGAGGTTGAAGTGGTAGTGAGCTGTGATCACACCACTCACTGCCTTCCAGCCTACGCAATAGAATGAGCGACTCTATCTCTACGGGGAAGGGGAAGAAAAGCAGTTTCATAATTCAGAGTACACTGAAATAAATGATGCCCAGAAGGTACTATTCTGATTATTCCAGGACTTAGAAGTGTGTGTGGTTTTTTGGTCACTGCCCTCCATACTCAACAGATTGTTGAATAATAAAGACAGTACCTCCATGACATTGTTTGCTTTTGTCTTCTCCTTGTATCTTCTCTCTCTTTAATGTCAATCATCTAAGATTTCAAATTAAGCTTCCTTAAATATAGCACTTCCCTCTTTAAACCCTACACTGGTTCTTTTTATCCTTTTGTAAAAAAAAAAAAAAAAGCTTTTTTTTTTTTAATAGAGACGAAGTCTTAATATGTTGCCCAGGCTGTCTTGAACTCCTGAGCTCAAATGATCCTTCTGCCTTGGCCTCCCAGAGTGCTAGGATTACAGGTGTAAGCCACCATGCCTGGTCCACTGATTCCTTTTAAAAGCTCCACTTCTGCTTCTGCCTTTTTTTTTTTTTTTTTAAATTTCCATAAGTTTTGGGGGAACAGGTGGTGTTTGGTTACATGAATAAGTTCTTTAGTGGTGATTTGTGAGATTTTGGTGCACCCATCACCCAAAGAGTATACACTGAACCCAGTTTGTAGTCTTTTGTCCCTCATCCCTTTCTTACCCTTTCCCCCTGAGTCCCCAAAGTCTACAGTGTCATTCTTATGCCTTTGCATCCTCATAGCTTAGCTCCCACTTATGAGTGAGAGAACATAGGATGTCTGGTCTTCCGTTCCTGAGTTATTTCAATTAGAATAATAGTCTCCAATCCTATCCAGGTTGCTGCAAAATTCATTCCTTTTTATGGTTCAGAAGTATTCCATACACACCACAGTTTCTTTATCCACTCATTTATTGATGGACATTTGGGTTGGTTCCACATTTTTGCAACTGTGAATTGTGCTGCTATAAACATGCATGAGCAAGTATCTTTTTTGTATAACGAGTTATTTTCCTCTAGGTAGATACTCAGTAGTGGGACTGCTGGATCAACGGCAGTTCTACTTTTAGTTCTTTACGGAATCTCCACACTGGTTTCCATAGTGGCTGTACTACTGTACATTCCCACCAGCAGTGTGGAAGTGTTCCCTTTTCACTGCATCCATGCTAACATCTATTATTTTTTGATTTTTTGATTATGGCCATTCTTGCAGGAGTAAAGTGGTATTGGTATCACACTGTGATTTTGATTTGCATTTCCCTGATCATTAGTGATGCTGAGCATTTTTTCATAGTCTATTGGCCATCTGTATATCTTCTTTGGAGAACTGTCTATTCATGCCCTTAGCCCACTTTTTCATGGGATTTTTTTTTTCCTTGCTAATTTGAGTTTATTGTAGTTTCTGGATATTAGTCCTTTGTCAGATGTATAGATTGTGAAGATTTTCTCCTATGCTTTCGGTTGTCTGTTTACTCTGCTGACTCTTCCTTTTGCTGTGTAAAAGCTCTTTAGTTTAATTAAGTCCCAGGTATTTAACTTTGTTTTTATCACATTTGTGTTTAGGTTCTTGATCATGAAATCCTTGCCTAAGCCAATGTCTAGAAGGATTTTTCCGATGTTACCTTCTAATAATGTTTATAGTTTCAGGTCTTAGATTTAAGTCCTTGATCCATCATGAGTTGATTTTTGTTTAAGGTATGAAACAAGGATCCAGTTTCATTCTCTTACAGGTGGCTTGCCAGTTATCCCAGCACCATTTGTTGAATAGGGTGTCTTTTCCCTTTTTTGTTTGCTTTGTCAAAGATCAGTTGGCTGTAAGTATTTGGGTTTATTTCTCAGTTCTCTATTCTGTTCCACTGGTCTATGTGCCTATTTTTACACCAGTACCATGCTGTTTTGGTGACCATACTCTTATAGTATAGTTTGAAATCAGGTAATGTGATGCCTTCAGATTTTCTCTTTTTTGCTTAGTCTTGCTTTGACTATGCAGACTCTTTTTCGGTTCCATATGAATTTTAGGATTGTTTTTTCTAGTTCTGTGAAGAATGATGGTAGTACTTCAATGGGAATTGCATTGAATTTGTAGACTGCTTTCGGCAGTATGGTCATTTTTACAATATTGATTCTACCCACCTGTGAGCATGGGATGTGTTTCCATTTGTTTGTGTTGTCTATGATTTCTTTCCACAGTAAAAGCACATATTCTTCTATATTTACAAAGAAATATATGCTCAATGCAGAAAACAAAGAAAACCAATACAAAGAGGTAAAGAAGACAAAAATCAAAACCCTACAATCCAGATGTAACTAGCTACTCTCAATGTTTTTTAAAATTCAGATTATATTTACATGCAATGAAAGTCAAAGGTTTTATGTGTACGATTCCCTTCTTTTTGACAAATATATATACTCTAATCAATATACAGAACATTTTTCCAAAACCTCACTCTTGAAGTTCCCTCCCAGTCACATTCTTTGTCAGGTAAATGTATTGCAAAGGGCTTCTCCCAGTCTGAAGCTGGTATTTTCATTTTTAAAAATGTCTTTTAATCAGGAACAGTTTTTAATTTTGATTAAGTCTAATTAATTTTTTATTTTATAGTTAATGTTTCTTATATGCTCTCTAATAAATCCTTCCCTACTTCCAAGGTTGTGAAGATATTCTCTTACGTTTTGCTAGAAACTTTACAGTTTTAACTTTATATTTAAATATATGATCCATCTCAACCTGATAAAGGTATCTAAAAAAAACTACACATTCACTGTAAGATTAGAAACAAGACAAGGGGTGTCTATTCTTACCACTTCTATTCAACCTCATGCATAAAAGAATGAGGCAAAAAAGAATAATAATTTATAAAGAATCAAAAGGAAGAAGAAAACCCTCCATTTGCCCTGAAATTATGAAATGATTGTGTGTAGAGAAAACCCAGAGAAATTTACACATGCACAAACACTAATAAATAAGCAAACAGCATAGTTACAGGCCACGTGGTCGGTGCATAAGAATCAGTTACACTTCTATAACCCATCAAAACCACACCAAAAACTACAAAACATTTCTGAGAACAATAAAGACCTAAATAAATTGACACAATACCATGTTAATGGATTGGAAGATTCAATATTATTAAGGCATATCTAAAATTTATATGTATAAGCTGACTCTGAATTTATACATAAATGCAAAGGATCTAGACAGGTCAAAACAATCCTGGAAGAGAAGCACAAAGCTGGAGGACTGACATTATCCACTCAAGGCATGCTATACAAAGCTATAGTAACCAGACCTTTAGAGCAAGCATTGACCAACAGAGGGATGGAGCAGATGGAGTCCACAAACAAGTCCCCATACATTCTGTCTACTGATGGACAAAGGCAAGCAACTGAATAGGTGGCGGAACAAGTCTTCTCAATAAATGGTGCTGCAGCAACTAGATAAAAGTATATTTCAAAAAAACACCTCAGGCCTACCCCATACTGCTGACATTTTGGCACTGCTCTTTTGCTAAATATATTTTTATTTTTTGTTTTTATTTTTTTTGAGACGGAGTCTCGCTCTATCACCCAGGCTGGAGTGCAGTGGCGCAATCTCAGCTCACTGCAACCTCCGCCTCCCATGTTGAAGTGATTCTCCTGCCTCCACCTCCCGAGGAGCTGGGACTACAGGCACGTGCCACCATGCCCGGCTAATTTTTTGTATCTTTAGTAGAGACAGGGCTTCGATATGTTGGCCAGGATGGCCTCAATCTCTTGACCTCGTGATCCGCCCGCCTCAGCCTCCCAAAGTGCTGGGATTACAGGCGTGGGCCACCGTGCCCGGCCTGCTAAATATGTTTCGTAAAAAGAGGAGAGATCGTAACACCAGGATTCTGTTTCTACTCTGCTTTCTTTTGGTTTCTGTGGGGATTTTTGGTAATATTTTGAAGTGATGCTTTAAAGTTACTTCACTACAAATTCCTCACACTCATCTCTATCCTCTACATGATGCTCCCGAACCGCTTTTAAACCTAATCTTCTACCATCAATTTTTAGTTTCCTCATTTGTTAGTTAAACACAAGCAGTTAGGGCTTCTTACACCTTGCTCTGCCTCCAGGATTTAGTCTGAGAAGTGCCTCATACTCTCAACATCATCCAAATATTCTTTACTGACAAAGTCCCTTTCAGTTTTTCATAACATCTTTTCTGAGTCCTCTATTCAAATATAACATTCTTCCTTTTAGCCCTCACATATCTTCCCTTTTCTCACTTATTATTAATGAACCACACTTAGAAAGATGAAAAAAAGATATTTGAGCAGTCTATTCATTCAGTCACTATTCAGCAGGCCACAGATTGTTCTACTGGGGTGCTAGGGAAGCTAGACAGGTCAAGGCTCTGCCCTTAAGTAGCTGATATTCTAGTGGCAAAGTCTACGAGGCCATAATCTAGAAAGTAGGGCTGTTTCTCATTTACCTCTATGTGCCCTGTAGTAAAGTACAACGTTTTGCACATCATCAAGCCTCAATGAATAAACCATGAATTCACCTGTCATGCTATTTAAAGCTTGTATCATAAATATCCTTGTCAATTTAAAGCACCAACAGATCAGGAGTCAGAATCTCCTTGGTCTCCATAAAAGAAATGTAATGAGGCCTTATGTAATAGGTTCAAGAGCATCTACTGCTTTGTTCACATAGATAGGGAGGGTTTCTTTTTAAGGTTTGAATTAAGCCAAATTAAGCCAACTAATAAATGAAAAGCAGAGTGAATTAAGTATCTGTGCAGCATTAATTATTTTAAGTAAAAGAACTGTGAATAAAGAAAGGTTATCTTTCTATCAAAAGGAACAGAAAGTAAAGACCACACGTCTATAAAATACTTCAGCCACACAACACCATTTTAATAGACAAAAACAGGCATTTCTAGGGCAGAGATTTTCCATCTGAGCACTGCTGACATTAGGAGCTGAATAATTTTTGTTATGGGTAACTGTCCTGTGCATTGTGGAATGTTTAGCAGCATCCCTGACTCTGCCCAATAGATGCCAGTAGCAGCCCCAGTTACGACAACCAAATGTCTCCAAACATTCAAAAATGGACTCCCAGGGGTCAAAACCGCACCCAGTGAAGAACCTCTGATGTAACACAGCCAACATTACTTGGCTGTACAAATATTTCTTTTGTTTGTTATTCTTTTTACTCTACAAATATCAATTCTAAAGCAGCTTAAGGTTCTTTGCTTTTTTTCCCTTAAAAAGCAAAACAGATTGGGCACAGTGGCTCACACCTGTAATCCCTGCATTTTGGGAGGCTGAGACAGGCAGATCACCTGAGGTCAGGAGTTCAAGACCAGCATGGCCAACATGGTGAAACCTCATCTCTACTAAAAATACAAAAATCAGTTGGGCATGACGGTGCATGCCTGTAATCCAAGCTACTCGGGAGGCTGAGGCAGGAGAATTGTTTGTACCCAGGAGGTAGAGGTTGCAGTGAGTGGAGATTGCAGCATTGCACTCCAGCCTGGGTGACAAGACTGAAACTCCATCTCATAAAAAAAAAAAATCAAAGTCACAGACTCAGAGGGTTGGGGGGCAGGAGAAAGGGAGGAGGGATGCCAATGACAGCGAATAGCCACCAACAGTAAATTTTGTGAGTTATTAAAATTCAACCAGTCTACCGTTTTCACAGATGGAAAATAGACACACATGGGTAAAGGCAATTTGTGTATAGGAAGAAACTCATCTGACATGCTTCTAGTGTGTATACTTATAATATTTTATGCTCTATTTTGAAGAAAATAATGTCCCTAAGTTTTTACAGGTATGAAATATATGTCACTCAAATGTGTGTGACAGGTTAAGTATTCTGGAGCACTGTGGATGATTTTAAGAAAACGTGAGGCAGAAACAAAGGCCCTATATTCTGATCTGCCAGTCAGCATGCCAGCCTGCTCATGCCGACATGCCTTCCCAGATCCACCTGAACATCAGCACTCTGCCTATCCCGTACTTGCAACCCAACACTAGAGAAAATGCCTTTATCCAAACAAACAATATGTACTGCACTATGGATGGTTCAAATGCAGTGGAGTTAACAAACTACAGGGCCTTGACCAAAGGGAACCTTTCAGACTAGAGAGGGGGAAATACACGAACACAGAAATAAATGTAGAATTCCACACCATGATAAGTTGGGGATGGGGGGGACAATACTGTGGATAATAAAGGAAAGAGTCTGATTAGAGGTTGAATAAACGCATTTCTAAGGAAATGACATGTTTTCATACCAAGTCAGACCACAGCTGTTGATGTCTCCAGAAACAATCCAAGAGATGAAAACTGTACAAAGGTGCCAACTTATCTAAGAATGATTTAAGAGAGCAACAAAACTCATGTCTGAGGACAGCGAGTACAGGCAGCCTGATACTGCAAGGCAATGTTCCTACAGTTACCATTTAGTATGTCCTTGTAGCAGGTATATGCCGAGGGTTCTGGAAAAAGTTAGGAACATAAGGTAGTTCAAAGCAATGATTCTGCTTACATTGCACGTATAGTATGAAGGGTGCCTTCATGTGGCTGTATCCTTGGATTTTTAGAAGGATGATACATGCAGACCTTAGAATGGAGCAGATTTTAGTGTTCAATGTGCAGAAAAATCACCTGATGAATTTGTTAAATATGTGGATTCCTAAGTCCCACTCCCAAGGATTCCAATTCAGGGGTTTACAGTGCAGCCTAGGAATGTTTTACCAGGCACCCCCTAATGCCTCTGAAAACCCCACATGAAACACAAATCTTCGTACAAGAGGAGGTTTGGCTGTGACACAGGTTTTTTTGCTCAAACTCATGAAACAAGCATGTATTACACAAGGCCTCCTGACAGTGTTTGTTTACAGGCTGACCCTGCCCCTGATCCTGGTAATCCCCAGGGCTCGGAAGCAGAATCTGAATAAACTGCACAGCCTGCTGCTACAGCTTGTGCCCAGACAACAGACCAGAGGTGATATGTAAAAAAGACAGGCAGTGCTGACAGCTCTCTCTCCAGAGGTTAAGGAAACACACCCAACATGAGACACGGTCAGGGAGTTAAGGGAGCCAGCACTGATGGGTATAGATAGCATGAAGTACAGATGAGAACACACTGAAAGAAGAACGATAGAACAGACAGAAGAAGAGTGAAACTCATATTTCTTAAGAGCCTCATATCAGATATTGTGTCATGAACTTCATATATTTCACTTAAATCCTCATAAAAATCTTAGGTATTAACATTAATATAATTTAAATTATTATATCATAGATGAAAAACCAAAGCCTAAAGAGAAAGGAATTTGTCCAAGAAGACGGAGCTACAAAGCAACACAGCCAGGTTTTGAATCAAGGTTCAGGAATCAGTCAATAATGCCGTAATCCTCTTGGAGATCTAAGATAACGCAAGTAGGAATATGGCTCTGAGGAAATGAAAAGTCCTACTCCAGAGAGAATACCAAGGCAAATAAGTACACAAGAGCAATGAACAATGCTTTTGCAATATCAGAACTTTAAATATGGACCCTTTTATTAAAAGAGCTGAGGGTTCATACATTTTAAATAAGGGAAACTTGTAAAGATGAGGTAAAAAGTTAAGATGTAATCTAGCTGATCATAAATGATGAAGGCTTGCTGCAGCTCTTGCTGAGTAGTGGGATCACAGGTGACTTCTGCCCTCCAACCCAAGTGTCCACATTTCCTGTGATGAACAAATTTTGTTTTTAAGAAGAAATACATATGATGTCTTTTGTTGTTAATTTTTTTTTTTTTATTGTATTTTGAGGAAACTGAGAAGTAATTGAGGGCAGAGACTCTCCAAGAATGAAGTCGATGAAAGCAACAGAAAGAGGTGAAGTATCAGAAGACAAATGATACCTCGGATTACATAACACACACTACCAGCCTGGGAAAGCTCTCTCTCCCCTTCCCATCCTGGACCATTAAATCCCAAGCCATGAGGCAGGGTCAATCAACAAAGGATGTCAGAGCATGAGTTAGGTGAGAAGGGAAGGGAGAGACATAGTGATGGTGACTGGTGATTCATACCATACAGGGAAATCAATCAACTAAGTCAACGCAATGAGGATGGGAAGAGCCCAGACTCTTACTATCAGAGAAAGAAACCACAAAGATGGAAAGGGAGAACACTGGGCTGAATCTTCTGGTATTAGAGGTATCAGATTAATAAACTCATGGATTTCAAAACATATGTAAATATATAAATAAATATAAACATAAAGGAAGCAGGTGCATATGTGTGTGCTCCTAGTTCTGTACTGAGATCTGAAAGTGACAAGCCAAAAGTAATAAGCACACCTAATGCCCAGGTCTAGCTTTCTAAATAATATTGTTTAATTTAAAAAAAAAAAAAAAAAGCAGGATTCTCTGTGGAAAGAGTAGACTCCAGGGCTGGGATAGGAAAAACACAAGATGAACCTGGCATATCCTACTGTACTTGAAGGTAAAGAAATGATCAAAGGACCGGGCACGGTGGTTCACACCGGTAATCCCAATACTTTGGGAGGCTGAGGCAGGAGAATTACTTGAGGTCAGGAGTTCAAGACCAGCCTTGCCAACATGGTGAAACCCCATCTCTACTAAAAATACAAAGGTTAACCAGGCATGGTGGCATGAGCCTGTAGTCTCAGCTACTCAGGAGGCTGGCAAGAGAATTGCCTGAACCCAGGAGGTGGAAGTTGCAGTGAAACAGAGATCGGCACCACTGCACTACAGCCTGGGTGACAGAGCGAGACTCTATCTCAAAACAAAACAAAAAAATAAACAATCAAAGAACGATTGAGGCATTTCAAAAGGACACAGAACCAATCTGAAGGGGCTCCTAAGAACCAAATTTGGAATAATCTAAGTATCAAAACATATAAGGAGAGTAAGTGATCATAACCCACTGAATAAAACAGAGATCCATGAATTTATCAGTCCATCTGAGACAGAAACTCAGCCCGGGGTGGGGGCGGGGGTAGGGATAAATATTTGAATGGGTTATATATGTAGTCTCAAGTAACTCTCAACAAAATACTTATTACTAGGGGAAAAGAATAGCTGCCAGGGATATCTGGCAGACACAAGCTTGATCAAGTGAAGGCATCAACTCCACTGGAATAAATCAAACCTGTGTACCATCTGAAAGGATTTAATGCAAAAAGACAACATCACTACTGTGGCATCCCAAATTGAGAAACATTATATAAAATAACCAGTCTACAATCTTCAAAAATGTCAAGGACATGAAAGCCAGGAAAACACTGAGAACTGTTCCAAATTAAAAGAAATTACAGAAACAAGAAAACAAAATATGCGATTCTGCCACAGATTCATTACATATAATGGACAACACTGGGCAACTGGCAGTACCTGATAAGCCCGAGGTCTGAATAATAGTGAAGTGTCAGTGTTAAATTCCTGATCTTGATGGTTGTATTTTGATATATAGGAGAATGGACTTGATTGTAGGTAAAATGTACTAAAGTATTCAGGGATGATAAAACACCATATCAGTAATTTTAGCTCAACTAGTCCTGGCAGAGGGTGAGGGGATTTATCTCTTTATCCGAGAACAAAAAATGAGAAGGCCACAGGTCCTATTCCAGACATTCCAAATCAATTCTTTGGACTTCCTGAATATGTGTATGTCAGTAATCTTATACCAACTGTTGTGGAATATACTACAAAATTCAAAGTAGGGCATCTGTCACATGTAATGCTAACTAAAGGTACAAGTTACTTACCAAATTCGGGGGGGCTGGCATGGGTATAAGGAGAGAACCTTACTATCTCTAATGACCTTACTGATGCTGACTTTAATACTCTATGAAGTTTAGAGTTCAGTGAATGTTACCTAGAATCAGCCCTGGCTGTGGAATACTTTATTCTTAGCCCTATATTTGGGGTTTGGATGTCCACTGTGCTGGTTCCCAGAGATAGTAAGGGGATGAGAGTATTGGTTACATCTCCTGATCCACATACTTAAGATCCAGATGAATGAGACAGTTTTCATTCCTGCTTGGTAGAACCTATTTGCTAAAGGAAATAGCTCCTAAAGAATGGTTCTAGCCAGACCCTGTCGCTACCAGAAAAAAAAAAAACAAAAAACCACTTTTCATTAATCAGGGATGGTGACACATGCCTGCAGTTCCAACTGCTCAGGAGGCTGAGGTGGGAGGACTGCTCAAGCCCAGGACTCAGGAGGCTGAGATGGGAGGATTGCTCAGGCCCAGGAGGTTGAGGCTGCAGTGAGCTGTGATCACGCCATTGCACTCCAGCCTGGGCAACACAACAAGACTGTCTCAGAAAAAGAAAAAACAAGAAAAGAAAAAAGAATGGCACCTACAGATGAACCTAATGCCGGGCCTCAGCAGCAAAACTGAAGACAGTATAAGAAATGCAGAGTAAGAGGGAGGATGGAAAACACCTTCTTGTCACCTTTCAAACTGGCTCTATCTTTTCTTTTACTAGACTGCATAGATCTTTGGGGTCGTAACCACTGTTCAGACAAATGCTAAGTAAGATCCACACTCTTTTCTAAGGAACATGCTGATTCTATGTAGAAGTACGTGCACCTATGAAAGAAAGAGGTTAGAGTAGATTAGTTCCTACACTTTTGTAGTACAGTAACTTTCTCTTCCTCTTAGCAGGTAATTAAATGTACACTGTTCCTGAACCAACACACAAATGACATATCTACTAGATAAATGATGAATTATTAAGATATATGGAACCCAAAATTCATTAATGCTTTATGTTCTGAACACGTCTACATTTTCTGCCATTTATTCTAACGCTATATAGAATCTGATTTACAGTTTTTAAAATCTGTAGCAAATAAATTCATCTCACCAACTTTGGCTCAGGAGCTCCAAATTCCAGAAAATTAAGTCCAAATCAGTAAGTTAAGTGACAAAGAAGCAGCTGAATAAATAGTCATTTCTCTTTCTCCTAGATTCTCAGAGTTGGGTCCACACAAAGCATGGTGTCTAGATCATGTTGTTCTTAATATTCATCACACAACATGCTTGCCCTTTAGGAGTTTAACTCTTGGTCTTTAAAAAGCATCAGTACAAGAACACTCCACTTGAATAGTTTCTGTGTCTTCCGTGAAATCACAGCTGAAAATATAACCCACTATGTCACACAATGGCAGAACCCCACAGAATGTCTTTTTCGTTAAGTACAATGCCAGGAAAGAATCTTTCTCTGTAAACAAATGTGCATGCTTGCTTCCCACAGACAATAAACGCTATGTAATTCAATGTTACACAGAGAAAGGAATGGTTTTCTTTTAGCCTTAGCAGTCAGAAAACAAAGTCAAATACAGTGCACAAGAGTTATAATTAGCTCCCCTCAGGAGCCTGGTACACTTTCTCCTCTCTATGTTCTTTTATTATTTTAATTTTTTTGTTGTACTTTATTTTTTTGAGGCAGGATCTGGTTCTGCCGCCCAGGCTGGACTGCAGTAGCACGATCTCAGCTCACTGAAACCTCTGCCTCCTGGGCTCAAGTGTTCCTCCCACCTTAGCCTCCCAAGTACCTGGGACTACAGGCACTTACCACCATGCCCAGCTAATTTTTTGCACTTTTTGTAGAGACAGTGTCTCACCACATTGCCCAGGCTGGTCTTGAACTCCTGAACTCAAGCGATCTGCCCGCCTCGACCTCCCAAAGTGCTGGGATTACAGGCTTGAGCCACCGCACTGGCCCAGTGCTCCTTTTAAATGGTTTATTATGTCCTCTAACTGTCCTGCTGTATACTACCTTTAATTCTAACAGATTTAAGTCCTTCTGAAAGTACCTAGAATATGTATGTACAAATATATGTATTTTCTCTTACAATTCTCTCTCATATCACTTAATATTTTCTGATATCAGTCTCTATATAATGACCTAAGAATTTAAAATGATAATGACACAAGGAGGCTAATTTAATGAAGACCAACCAATTTGCATCACTACCTCCTCCCCTTGTCCATTCCCCCAGCAAATTACTACACAGCCCAATGGGGAAGGCAAGCCCCACACCACCATGCTCAGCACATCACCTTTGCAGTAGTCCGCGGGGTCCTCTTGCTCCTCATCATCTGATCCTAGGATCTCCTCCTCTGGCTCCGGGGGTGTGGGGTCTGGCAAAGGTGGCGGTGGTGGTGGTGGCGGTGGAGGAGGAGGAACTAAAGGAGCTTTCTGTTGAGGCTCCGGCCTGAAAGAGCAGAGAGAAAATCGCTATTTACTTAAGTACATCTTGCATTATAGATGCATTTGAGCATTTCTTAATATGGGGGAAAAAATAAAACTTGTCACATACTAAGAAGAAATGTCATTTAATGTCACTTCACCCATTTTAGTTGAATTCAAGTAGTGTTTCAACATATAGGTTAGGCCAAAAAAAAAAAAATCTGCCCTTATTAGGTAAGGAATTTTTTTCTGTAGGTATCTTTTCACTTAGAGCTTCAAGAACTACCAATGTTAGGAAATTTCAGTGCTCCACTCAAGTCCTACCAATCTTGGGAAATTTAAGTGAAATGAAAGCGTATTCCATGGTATATAGCCTTATTGGTTAAAAAACATCACAACGATTATAAAAAGACAGGCGCAAGCAGCACTCAACTTTTGAAAGCACTTATTTCCTGTTATTTGAAAATGAGAATTCTTTTCCCATAGAAATAGGTGGCAATGAGGTTAGGTTTCAATTACTCATAAAAGCCGATTAATATACACTGCAGCTAAAATATACAAGATTGACAGAAAGATTCTTGTACTTCTATAAGGCCTGTTAGAAGTTTTGAATGTATTCTGGAAGCGGTGTGTGTGTGTGTGTTTAATTTATTGAGATTATTCCCTTTCAGGGCTCTATGAGGAGAATGGTTCATAATGGGATTCACTTACTATTTCTAACCATGCCCCAATGCGGGGAAATAGGACTCTACAGTCTCAATCTGGATGCCAGAAGCACATCTCTCCCTTAAGCTATCCCACTAATAAAACTACCACTGAATGCGTGCACTGAAGATGACGGCTGCTGTGGAAAGGTTGCTCCGAGGGTCGGTTGCCCGACATGTGAGTGCCATTCCTTGGGGCATTTCTGCCACTGCAGCCCTCAGGCCTGCTGCATCTAGAAGAACAGCTTGACAAACATATTGTGGTCTGGTTCTAGTCAAGCAAAATTCTTCAGCACCAGTTCCTCAAACCACGCACCTGCTGTCACACAGCATGCGCCCTATTTTAAGGGTATAGCCGTTGTCAATGGAGAGTTCAAAGACCTAAGCCCTAGTTGTTGAGAACAGGTGGAATCTTGGTGTTATTGCTAGATTTCCTTTTGGAACACTGTTGCTCTCTACCCAGTGGAAGGCCGATTCTGGATCCTTTCTCTCCTCACTGCAGCACAGCCTACGGCATACAGTCAAAGCTCACTCTTCAGCCCTGGAATCTTGAGAAGGTCAGGGTCATAACAATGCAAGCTCATCTCTAGCTGCCACTAAGAGACAGGCCAAAGGAGCTGCCTCAACCACTGCCTCTTCTAAACTGGGCCTCTAAATCCTTGCCCAATCTGAGAGCCTCCAACACCACCACTAAGGCATGTGGCTTGCCAACAAAAAAACCCACATGGCCACAACTGAAGGAAGGAGTAGGAATCGATGGCAGCAGAAACACCTGACATCATGAGGAAGGGGTGGCGATCACACACAATAGGTCAACTTAAAGGTGAATAATCAAAGGTATGAATATCTTTAGCAGGACAACTAAAGAATATTTATAAGCTGAAAATGTATTGATTGCTGCTTTCTGGAATTTATGAAGACTCAACAGTTACAGCTCCCTGGGTAACAGACATCAGGATTGTAGTGATGATAACACTCCGAGTTAACCATTCTCTTCATAGAGTCCTGAAGGAGAATAATATTCATTCTCTCTCTCTCTCTCTCTCTCTCTCACACACACACACACACACACACACACACACACACCCCACTTCCAGAATACATTCAAAACCTCCAACAGGCCTTACAGAAGTACAAGAATCTTTCTAGAAGCCATGTAAATGCTCGTTTCTTTTTAACATATGTGCCCTTACTGAAAGTGGAATGGTCCCAGGCAAAAGAGAGTTCTGAAGGAGGAGAGGCAGGCAAGGAACTTCAGTAGTTTGCCACTTCCCCAGCGGGAGGAAAAGGTTTGAGATGACGTCCAAAAGAAGCACAACCCACTCTTCACGGGTGTGGGCAGAACGAATTTGTCTGACACATTTCCTCAATCAGAAATACTTTGAAAGCTAGCTGTTTCTTCCTAACTCAGAAACTTTATATGAAAAATGAGTACATTCTCTGAAAACA
Source organism: Pongo abelii (assembly GCF_028885655.2). NCBI lineage: Eukaryota > Metazoa > Chordata > Mammalia > Primates > Hominidae > Pongo > Pongo abelii. The sequence continues at coordinate 101,919,951 of NC_071991.2, forward strand.
AACACACACACACACACACATACACACACACACACATTGAGTTTGCTGTAGAAACTACTTGAAGAAAAGACAAGAAATGATGGCTCTTGTGCTGCCAGTGCACACTACTGTGCTTGGCACAATGGATTCTTGGACTGGATAATTCATTGCTGTGGGGCTGTCGTGTGCACTGTGGGATGCTTTTCACCATCACTGGCCTCCAGCCACTATATGTCAGCAGCACACAGCCCCCCACCCCCACCCCACCACCCCACCACCCAGCTGTGGCCATCAAAAATGCGTGTAGACACTGACAAATGTGTGTGTGCTGGGGGAGGAGAGGAGTCATGCCCATTGAGAATCAGTGCACTAGTAGCATTTTCTATATATGGCTTTACCTCAATGGAGTAGACTGCAGTATGGAGAAGAGATTTTAATTTTCACGATCATTTTCTCTCACTTGAGAGGTTCCCGCACCTTCATTATAATGTCTCTCTCACTCATTCTTTACCTACCTGCTGAGCTGCCCACATGGCTGACCCTCAAAATTCTCAGACCCTGCAGTCTAAGTGTGTAGGCACTTCTCACTCCTCCAGTGAGGGCCACACTGAACAGGCAGACAGAAAGCTTCTCAAAAGCCAGCTCTACCAAATGAAAAGTGGTAAGTCAGGATACCCCAAAGTATAGATGAGGTTTAGTAATGCTGATTAATAGTTCAACTGGCTGTCATATCAAAACATCTAGAACTGTGCTGCCCAATATAGTAGCCATCAGCCACATGGGGTTATCGGGCATATGAAGTATCTAGTTCAAACTGAGATGTGCTAGAAGTATAAAATACATATTAGATTGCCAAGACTCAGTACCCAAAAAAGTAAAAATATTTTATTAATAATTTTCTACTTGCTAAATATTAAAATGTTTTATACATGAGTATTTCTAGTGGATGGTAGAACTCTGGACCTTTCAGATCCAACCTGTACTGAGGGGCATTTCAGCCTCACATTGAGAGATTCCTGGCCATAAGTGATGATTATCTTTCCTAGGACTTCTAATGACCTACTCCATACTAATTATCACCAATTCTCAAATCACTCAGTTCATCATAGAAAGTCTCAGTTCAATGTAACCGCCAATTCTTTTTCATCCCACCATCCTTGTTACTGTCTACCACATAGGAAAATCCAGGTAAATTTCTCCTAGGGCAGAAATAGAGAAGAGAAAGCCAAGCCATACTGTCTTAGGGCTGGATTCTTTTATTTTCATTTTGAGACAGGGTCTCGCTCTGTTGCCCAGGGTGGAGTGCAGTGGTGCATTCACAGCTCACTGCAGTCTTGAACTCCTGGGTTCAAACAATCCTCCTGCCTCAGCCTGGTGGGTAGCTAGGACTACAGGTGTGTGCCACTGGGCCTGGCCAAGGCTGGCTTCTTTAAAGTGGTTTCTGATGGCTTCTAGAGTACCGCAAAGCCTGGTTAAATTGCAACACTGTAGAAGACCAAGACATGACAGGTTATCTCACCAAATACATACTCATTAAGTCTATCAACAGATTAAAAAAAACAACTTTCATCAATCCTAATGAAAGTCATAAGGAAGCTATTTCATATAAAAATTATCAGAAGTATATAAGCAGCAATGGCAGCGGAAACGACCCATAAATATTTTCAACAAGAATACCAAAATAATTAAATGGTAAAAGAATAGTCTTTTCAACAGTGGTACTACAACAAATACATACTCATATGCAAAATAAATAAAGTTGGACCTCTCTCTCACACACAGGCTTTATATGAAAGAGCTAAAACTATAAAACTCTCAGGAAAAAACATAGGAGTAAATCTTCACGACCTTAGGTTAGGCAATGCTTCTTAAATATGACACTAAAAGCATAAGCAATACAAGAAAAACTAAATTGGACTTCAAAATTTATAACTTTTGTACTTCAAAGGGCACCATCAAGAAAATTTAAAGGCCACAGAATGGGGGGAAGTACTTGTAAATTGTAAGTGATAAGTGACTTGTACCTAGAATATATAAAGAACTCTTCCAACTCAACAATAAAAAGACACACCAATTTAACAATGGATAAAAAGGATTGGAAAGACATTTCTCCAAAGAGGATATACACATGACCAATAAATACATGAAAAGATGCTCAACATCATTAGTAATCAGAGAAACAGAAATCAAAACTACAGTCTGATACCACTTCATACCCACTAGAATGGCTATTAAAAAAGTCAGATAATAAGTGTAAGGAAGGATGAAGAAGCAGGGATCTTCAAACATTGTTGGTGGGTAGGGTAATATGGCATAGCCATCTTGGAAAACAGTCTGGCAGTTCCTCAAAAGTTTAAATATAAAATTACCAAATAACCCAACAATTCCACTCCCAAGTATATACCCAAGAGAAATGAAAGCATATATCCAGCAAAATCTCATCCACAGTGTTCAGAGAAGTATTACTATTTTTAACAAAAAGCAGAAACAACCCAAACGTCCCCCAACTGATAAATAAAATGGGGTATATCATTGCAAGGGAATGTTATTCAGTAACAAAGAGAAATGAAGTACTGATACATGCTACAACATGGATGGATCCTCCAAAACCTTATGCTGAGTGACAGATGCCAGTCAGAAAAGACCGCAGGTTGTATGATCTTCCATTTTCCATCAAATGTCTAGAATAGATAAATTTATAGAGATAGGGTAAATCCGTGGATGCTCATATCGGGGGTTAGGGGAAATAGAGAAAATAGGAGGAAAATGGGGACTGACTGCTAGTAGATATGGGATATCCGTTAGGAGGGATGAAAATGTCCTAATGTGGTGATGGTTGTACAATTTTGTAAACATAATAAAAAACACTAAAATATATATGTTACATGAGCAAACTGTATGCTATGTGAATTATACTTCAAAAAGCTATTGTTAAAAAATAAAAGAAGCCAGGTGTGGTGGTGCACACCTGTAGTCCCAGCCAGTTGGGACACTGAGGCAGGAGGATCGCTTGAGACCAGGAGTTTGAGGCCAGCCTGGGCAACACAGCAAGACCTCATCTCTACAAAAATAACAATAAATTTTTTAAAAAATAAAAGAAAACCCCAATACAGCTATAGATATTTTAAATATCCAACACTATACCGTTATAAAATGTATGACTTCAAGAAAGAAATACCTATGTGGAGATTTAAGCAATCAATATGCATAGTCTCTTTTACAATAAGCTCAGCTACATTCAGAGTGAAAATTAATCTGTAATTCTTTAAAAAGGAGACTGAAATTTTATCTGAAAGTCCAAAGTTTAAACAAGGAGCTAATTTAAGAACATGTTTTCGCGTACTATAAGAAATATAAAGAAATATACCACTTCAGGCCGGGTGCAGTGGCCCCCACGGGTGATCCCAGCACTTTGGGGAGGCCACAGTGGGTATATCAGTTGAGCCCAGGAGTCTGAGACCAGCCTGGGCAACCTGGCAATATCTTGTCTCCACAAAAACTACAAAAATTAGCTGGGTGCGGTGGCACACATCTACAGTCCCAGCTACTAAGGAGGCTGATGTGAGAGGACTGCTTGAGCATGGGAGTCTGCAATGAGCTGAGATCATAGCACTGCACTCCAGCCTGCATGACAGAGTGAGACCCTGTCTCAGGAAAAAAAGAAACAAGAAAATAGAAAAGGAAAAAGGGAAGGGAAGGGGAAAGGAAAAAGGAAAGGGGAAAGAAAAGGGGAAGAGGAAAGGACAAAGGAGAAAGGGGAAAGCAAAGAAAAAGGAAAGGAAAGGAGAAAGAAAAAAGAAAAAGAAAAGAGAAAGGAAAACAAAAGAGTAAAGCAAAGCAAAGCAAAAGAGAAAAAGAGGGGAGGAGAGAAAAAAGAAAAATACAGCACTTCAGTGATGGGAATGAAATTAATTTAGAAAGCAAAATTCCACCAGCTACTTATATTTTTCACAAAGAACTATATTTATTTTTAACCTACAAAAAAAATTCTAATCATTACTCTAAATTTAAAATGTGGTCTAAAGAAACTTAAAAATATTTTTCTTTCAATATCATACTATAATACTAAAATTATCATCATGCTATGTACTTCATACTATATTCTGCATGTACACTTGCTCTGTCAGAAAAGGGAGGAAAAACTCAACAACCCAGGAAACTACAAGTCTCATCTGCTCTAAATTGCCATGGCAACCAGATGAGAGTTCCAATTTCCTCTCAGCTGCTACTGTGTATTTCTTTTCAGCAGAGAAAAGAAAAAATAAACTCTACATTTAGTAGGAAAAATGTCCTCTCCTTTGCTATCAGCTTAGATGGCAACTGATACAATTTAAGAAATACAGTTCACTTAATTTTTAATCAAACATAAAGAAAAGGAGCTCCAGATGAATTTCTTCAGTTAGTATTTGAGGGACATTCACATAAAGTCAAATTTCATTTTCTTTCCTCCCTATGTCCACCCTATATCTAAAACTTTTCTCTCTCCCTTCCTCCCTCCCTCCTTCTTCCTCTCTTGGTAATTACTGTCAGCTTGAGAAATACCCAATTTCTAATTAATAGTAGAATCAATCAATATAGGTTGAGTATCCCTCATTCAAAATACTTGGGACCAGATATGTTTCGAACTTCAGATAATTTCATGTATTCCTCTTTAATGAAAGGTTAAGTTCAAAAACTTTGTGTAAATCAAACCTAAATGCGCAATGACCCTCAATGACCCTCATCCATGTGAAATCTCCTGCTCCTCTTGAGTATGGGTAGATCTGTGAGTGTGAGATATTACACCTGTTATCCAATTATCTGCACTACATGCCAAAGGGAGATCACACTGGGTGGCCTGACCTAATCACACCAGTCCCTAAAAGCAGAGGGTTTTCTTTGGCTGATCAAAGAAGGGGAAGCGGAGCGGCGGGCTCCAGCTGCCTGGAAAAAAAGCAGACATCATTTGTGAACTAGGGCCACAGAGAGCAAGGAACTGCCAGGGGCCTCTAGGAGTGACGGTGCTCCCTGCCAACAACTAGAAGAATAGTAAGATAACAAAGACCTCAGTCCTACAAACTCAAGGAAATGAGTTCTGCCAACAACCAGTGAGCTGGAAAAGAACTCTGAAGCTCAGATGAGAGCTGCAGATCTGGCCAACACCTTGGTTTCAGTCTAGTAAGAATCCAGCCACACTGTGCTGCCCTGATTTCTGTTCTACAGAACTGTGAGTTAATAAACAGGTGTTGTTTTAAGCTGCTAAGGGTGCAGTAATTTGTAACACAGCAAGTGAAAGTGAATACACTGCCAAGTTCCTCAAACTGTACTAGAGTAGATCATGGAGAATTATCAGACTTTGGCCTCAAAAAGATCTGATTTTTTTTTTTTTTAAATAATTGAAATGGCCAGGGGACTTAAGCTGGGTAATCCAGAATGGGAGACAGTTCTCTTTTGGGAATAGGAGTATCTTATTCCCTGAATGAGTCCATTCTTGCATTGCTATAAGGAAATACCTGAGACTGGGTAATTTATAAAGAAAAGAGATTTAATTGGCTCACAGTTCTGCAGGCTATACAGGAAGAATGATGCTGGCATCTGCTAAGCTTCTGGGAAGGCCTCAGGAAACTTACAATCATGATGGAAGGCAAAGGGGGTGCAGGCGCATCACAGTGTGGGAGCAGAAACAGGAGTGAGAGTGAGGGGGGAGGTGCTACACACTTTTAAAACAACCAGATCTCAGGAGAACTCACTGACTACCATGAGAACAGCATCGAAGGGGAAATCTAACCCCATGATCCAATCACCTCCCACCAGGTACCACCTCCAACATTGGGGATTACAATTTAACATTAGATTTGGGCAGGGACATAGATCTAAACCATATCACTCCCCAAGTCATAATAGCAAACAATCATAATTCCAAGCCAAATACTACTTACTTATTTCCTAAGACCATACTGTTTTCTGGAATGTAGTACACAGCCAACTAAAAGTTAGTGAGGATGTAAGTAAATCAGACCTGCTTCCCAACTAATCTACATTTTAGAAAACAAAGGAGTTGGTGTTCTAAAGGTATTGCTGCCTGATCACCTCATTGAGTTCTGAGTTCAGGTTTTTATCATCTATTTCCTGGACTAACTTTTCCTCATTAATTTCCTTGTTTCTTGCTTTTATCCTTCTCATTTTACACATTAATTCCATATATTCTTTGCAGAAAGCAAACCTCTGGTTCTAAAATTGCATTTCAGGCACTACATATGTCTTATGCGACTAGTACTATTAATATTTTATAAAACACTTGTGGGATCTGGCAGAAAATATTCCTACTGAAACAGAGAAAGACTGACAGAAAAGTTAAACCAATGAGTCCAAATGCATGTAAAATGACATCCACTGATTCTACAACTACCCAGAAGCACACAGATGCCCAGCTCTGAGGTGTGTACAGTCTAGTGAGGAGGGGAAAGTGCATGTAAACACACAAATGTAAGCAACTGCTCCTGGTATCGTTATGGAAACAGAGATGGTAGTGGGCCAAGTCAGAGACATCTAGAGGTGATCTTACAGACTGGCCAGAATGCGGCTGACTGCAGGAGGTCCAAGTCTCAGGGAATCACATCATCAAAAGCACAGAGGCCCAAACTAGTCTGGTATGACTGGAGAGAGGAAAGAGGTTAGGCATAGGAATAATCCACAATTCAAAAGAATAATCCACAATGCTAAGAAGCTTGGGCTCTATCCCTGAGGCAAGTAGTAGCCACTGAAATGCAACCATAGAAACAAGGATTAGCTTTCTGCAAAAAACATATGAAATTAGAGTGTAGAACAGGTAGAAAGGATAAAAGCAAGAAGCAAGAAAATTCATGGGAAAATGCTGCAATTGTTAGTCCAGGACAGAGATGATAAAAACTGGAACTGAGAACTCAGTACAGTTGTTGCTCTGTATCCATGGGTTCTGCATCCATGGATTCAAACAACTATGGATCCTAAACATGGGGTGATGGCTGCATGTGTACTGAACATGTACAGACTCTTTTTTTTTTGTCATTATTCCATAAACAATTAGGTATTACAACTATTTACATAGTATATACACTGTATTAGGTGATAGAATCTAGACATAACTGAAAGTATATAGGAGCATGTGCACAGGTGACATGCAAACACTAAACCATTTTATATCAGGGACTTGAGCATCCATAGATTTTGGTATCCGAATGGGATCCTGGAACCAATCCCCCACAAATACCTAAGGACAACTCTAATTCATTTGCTAGAAGTGGATGTTTGACTCTTCATTTCTGGTCTGAAATACTGTACCATTCATTTCGACAGAGAATAGAGCAGGTGGATGAAGAAGGGAAGGGGTTTTAGAGAAAAGTAACCGGCTCTAGCTCCTCTGAGTTTCACAGGCAAGTGGGATACCAAGCAGCATAGAATACAGTAGGGATTGCTTGAGATATAAAATCTATAGCTGAAAAGTAAAGGTTTGAGCTGCAAATTGAAGCAAAGGTGATTGAAACTGAAGCAAACTGAAGCATGACCATGCAGCTGGAAGTCAAAGCCTTTCCAAGCATGTTAAGAGTGCTGGGGAGAAACTGGGGAATAAAAGAGCCAAGGGCAGAGCCCAGTTCGAAGCCGAAGAACAAAGTTAAACAAGCCACCAACATTATAATCTATAGTCAAGGACCCCTACTGTAATTACCAATATAAGTTTTAAGTGTCAAATACAGATTTTAGAGCACATACATATACAAAAGTAAGCCTACCTTTTACATTAGGATAAGATATACACATAAGAAGAACAAGCAAACTATAGACCCATACGCTCTTCTATCTAAAAGCTATGTTTGTAGACAATCTGAAGCCAGCTAGGTGCAGAGTGAATAAACTGTCACAAAAAAGGAAATGTTTACTAAGACTTATATGAGTGAAAGTTGCTATAACAACTAATGATTGCCTCATGCTATTCAGGAAATAATGTAAGATGTACCACTTTACACAAGCCTTCTGCAAACTTCCACAAGCTTTAGATCTAAACACATACACAATTACTAATATACAATGGATCAACAAAATTCAAATGCAGTCAACTTTCTACCTTCTAAAGTAATTTAGAACACAGGAAATAAGTGAAATCCTAAATCTGTGTTACACAATATGGTAGCTACAAGACAAATTAATTAAAATGGAATAAAATTAAAAATTCAGTCATCCTACTTCAAGCACTCAGTAGTCACATATGGCTGGCGGCTATGGCACAGTATGGGCAGTGCAGATATAGAACATTTCTATCATCACAGAAAGTTATATTGGACAGCAATACTGTAGGCTCTAGATGCTGTAGCACTACTCTAGGCATTTTTTTAAGCAACATGAGCCTCTTCCAGCATATCACTATTTTTAATAAGTAATAAGGTTAGCTGAAAAAGAGTTTAGAACATTTTTTATACAGCTTATTTTAAATACCTTACTGTAAGTTTTAAAATAAGCAGTAAAATGATAAACAGGCAGCATATAGCCATTTTAAATTTCACAGATGATTCCAGTATCTGATATCCTGCAGCTCAGTAGTTCTCTTTAGTGGAATTCACCTTAGTGATACCCACACTCTGTGGCAATGTCTGCAAACAGCAATATATTGGGATCTAAATGTCTATCAATAGGAAACTTGTTAATAACATTATGATAAAATTATGGCACAACCATACAAAACTCTCAAAAAGGATGAGGCAAAAGAAACAATTCTATTCACAATAATAAAGTACATATAAATAAATTTAACAAAAAGAAGTTTAAAACATACTATGAAAACTACAATATCTTGTTGAAATTAAAGATCTAAATAAACAGAAGACATCCCATATTCATGGATTGGAGACTTAATACTGTTTGTCAATATGGGAAAACGCCCCCTACAGATTCAACAAAATCCCTATCAAAATCCCAGCTGGCTTCTTTGCTGAATTTGACAAGCCATTCCTAAAACTCATATGGAAATGCAAGGTCCCAGAATACTCAAACAATCATGAAAAAGAAAAACACAAAACTGGGGAATTCGCACGTTCCAATTTCAAAACTTACTACAAAGCTATAGTAATCAAGACAACGTCGTACTGGCATAAGGATGAAGACCAATGGAACAGAATTGAGGGTCCAGAGATTAAAGCCTTGCATTTTTAGTCAACTGATTTCCAACTGATTGCCAAGACAATTCAATTGGGAAAGAATAGTCTGTTCAACAAGTGGTGATGGAACAACTGGATATTCACATGCGAAAGAATAAAGCTGAATTCTTACCTCCCACCATACACAGAAACTAATTCATAATGGATCAAAGTCCTAAATATAAGAGCTAAAATTACAAAACTCCTAGGAAAGAGACAAAACAATACCAGCCATCAGAAAAATGAAAAAATCAAAACCACAATGAGATACCACTTCACACCTACTAGGATGGCAATAATCAAAAAGACAGATTAACAAGAGACGTCAGTGACGTACAAAACAAGAGAACCCAGAAGTATTTATGATGAAAATGGAAAATGGTGCAGCCAGTTTGGAAAAAAGTCTAGCAGTATCTCAGAAAGTAAAAAAGAGTTATGATGCAGCAATTCCACTCCTGGCATATACTCTGCAGAAATGAAAACATGTCCACACAAGAACGTGTTCATGAACACTCGCAGCCGCACTTTCTTATAGCCTAAAGTAGAAACAACCCAAACATCCACTAACTGATGAATGGATAAATTAAAATGTGGTACATCCAATACAACAGACTATTACTCAACAATAAAAAGAAATGAAGTACTCATAGATGCTACCACATGGATGACCCCTGACAGCATTAAAGTATTATAAATCAAAGCCAGCCACCAAAGACCACATGTATGATTCAATTTGTATAAAATGATTACAATAGACAAATCTATAGAAACAGAAGGTAGATTAGTAACAGCATAAGGCTGAGGGGGTACAGAAAATAGGGGTGACTACTCAAGTGTATGAAGTTTTTTGGGGGGGTGATAAAATAGTTTTAAAATTAAGAGGGCTGGGTGCAGCTGCACAAGCTGATTGTCCCAGCTACTGTGCAGGCTGAGATGGGATAATCACTTGAGCTCAGGAGTTCAAGGCTATAATATGCCACGATCACACCTGCAAATAGCCACTGCACTCCAGCCTGGGCAATAGAGCATGACCGCATCTCTACAAAAATAAAAAGTTAAATTAGGTGGTTGATGGTTGCACAAGTCTGAGTATACTGAAAAACCACTGAATGGTATACTTTAAATGGGTAATTACATGGTATGCAATTAATCTTTTAATAAAGTTGTTATGCAAAAATAATGAAACAGTTCTCCATGTATTAATATGAAAGATATACACATTGATGAATAAAAAGATGCAGAGCACTGTGTATGCTATGTATCATTTGTTTTACACAGACATCCTAAGCACTGGATGGAGCAACAAGCCAATAATGGTTGTCTCCAGGAAAAGGAACTCAGTGACTGGTGAGATGAAGGAAAGGAGGTAATTTTTTCAAGATTCTTATCACCCCCCAAAAACTCCTTTCAGGAGTTCAAGACCAGTCTGGCCAATATGGTGAAAACTCATCTCTATCAAAAAAAATACAAGTATTAGCAGGGCATGGTGGCAAGCGCCTGTGGTCCCAGCTACTCAGGAGGCTGAAGCAGGAGAATCACTTTAACTCGGGAGGCAGAGGTTGGCAGTGAGCCAAGATCGCACCACTGTACTCCAGCCTGGGCAACAGAGTGAGATCCTGTCTCCAAAAAAAAAAAAAAAGAGAGAGACACAACAACAACAACAACAAAATAACTGTTACAGTCATGGTAAAGTTGCAACTAATTATCCTAGGGCTGGAGAGTCAAGATACAAGCCACAGTCCAAATGTACAGCTTTCTGGTAACAAGGCTCTAGGTTAGGCTGAATACCTGCTCCATCACTTACCAATCCATGAGAACTCAAGCCAGTGACCATTTCTCCAGGCTTCTGATGCACATTAGAGTGTTGTAAATATTAAGAGATGACACATAAATCCCCTGCCATGGTAACTGTGTACATGGTAGGCATTCAATAAAGGTTAATCCTCACCTCCCCACTCTTCTGGTATGTGGTGACAATAAAACTGTTTACTCAGGGTTCCAGCTGTGACCAATAAATACACTTTGATACATTATGCACGATACTGCTACAGGTCTTTGGGCATGTCTGCAGTTCCTCCCGTTCCTCTCTGTTCATCTCTGACTATCCTAACTGCAAAGGTCAACATCGATCCCACCACCTAACAGCCCTCTGCTTCTAAATCTATGTATTTTATAATCATGATTAGTTAAGAGATTTTTTGAGAAGGTTACAAACAGTTAATTATCACATACTTCTACAAGGCAATATGACAAAGGCAGTATTTGGTGAGAAAAAAAAGATTTAAAGTTGAACATAAAAAGTGACTTACCTAATTAAGTGGAATAGAAATTCAAAACATACAGTGGTGCTGAGACTAGCACCCATGAAACCAAATACTACAAATTATTCTCTCTTGCATTCACAGAAGACACAGAAGACACCGTGCTATACAGCACAACTGTATCTGACAGCTAAAGACTGTCCTGAAATGTATCAAATCCATACACCTGACAGAGCAGGACTAAAGCCCCACCAGTGGAAGCATCCCACCAACGCAGACTGATACTCTCAGAACTGATTTTCTCCTTCCCTTGTGTCATGAATCTTGTGATTCTAACCCACGGTTCCAAATTCTGCAGGATTATCCCAAGTATAGAGAATATTCCTTATTTACTTGTTCAAGAAATATTTACAAAGTTCAAACTATTTTACTGCTAAAATGAGAAAAATATGAGTCTTTTCTCATGGTACCAGGAATCTAACAGATAGATCAGATAGAAATACAAATTAGAGCATAAAACAAGGCAGAATGTAGCTTGATAACATTACTTCTTTAATTAACTCGAGGCATATTCAATGTATCCAATTTCCAGTCTCCTGTATAATTCCCAGGGGATACAATAGCAAAAACAAAATACTGGAAAGGTATACATGTTCTCTCCAGCTGGCTGAGTGCCTAAAAATTCTCAAAGAAAGGAGTGAAAATTGAAGAGGCCTATGACGAAGAAAAAGGCGTCAACAGATCTAGCTAGGAAAGGGCGTTCTAGGCAGGAGGACATGACGGCCTGAGCAGCAGTAGGTATGGCAGCAAGAAAGGGGTCATCCACTTCTGCTGGCACACAAGGTACCCAAAGGAGAATATTGGCAGAAGTGCTAGAGAAAGGTTGAGACCAGATTTTGACACCCTGGGGTAAAGGATTTGAAGTTTATTTGCTAGGAAATAAAACGCTACACAAAGTTAAATCTATTTCTTTCGGAAGCTATAACACAATAGTTCTCAAATAGAACTATACAGCACAATCAAGTGGAAGTTTTTCAAAATGCAAAAGTGAGAATCAAGAGATTCTTCTGACTCAGTAGGTCAGGAATGTAGCCTGGGAGCGTGTCACCAGGTGACTGATACACACCCATGGTTAAGAATCAATGCTCCAAGGAATCATTACCATCTCTAACGGGTGTCGGCAATGCACTAACGTGAGTTTATGGTCCAAACACAAGTAAGGAAAGTAGATACAAATAGACGTAGGCAAAGAAAGGCAGATAGAAATAAGAATTTTTAATGGTCCAAAAGGTTTCATGAAAAGGACCTCCACTTATAATAAATGATGTTTCCTAAGAACTTACTGCATGAATCACAGTTTGCAATCACCTACTACAAGTGAAGTAAAACTAATTTTTAGTGAATTCTATTAAAATATAAATAATCATCCCACAATGTATTTAGAGTTCCAACTCAGAAAAGCATGCCTAAGGGAGTTATAATTTAAGCATGACTGGGGACTGAGTGACACCTTAAATATGACTGATAAATCCTATTCATTTTTCTCCTTCGTAGTTGAAAAGAAAAAGAAGAAAACCCCAAAGAACAAATAAAAGAAAAAAAATCAAGGAACAAGAAATTCAACAATTTTTTTTAAAAAATAATGAGAATGGAGAAGAGGTGACAACTAGAAAGAACATAAGCAGCTATAAGAAAAAGTGGCTGCAGAAATAGATACTGACCAGAAAACAGTCCACCCTGGGACCACAGAGCTTCAGCACTACAACCAGGGGCGGGGGAGACATTCTGGGGGATGATGCTGGAGACACATAGCTTCGTTGGATGGAGTGGTTGGCGCATACTTCCCACACTCCCACACCTCCAGTGTAACCAGATCACAATCTTTTCCAAGGCAGAAGACGGAACATTTTGGAGACACTAGGCACAAGGAGATATAGTACTGGGCTAAGAAACAGTCTTTACGATGAACAGTTAGAATCGGACCAGGATCTTAGTCTCCTTACTCCACTCTGCCCCAGAACATATGCCCGGCTCATGTCTACACCCTGGACAGGAATACGGAGACTTCTTCATTGGAGAAACTAAATAGCCCCACTCAGGCCAGGCCCATGTATCATTATAACAGAATTACTTTTTTCACCCTTCCCTTTAAAACTAATGATCTTCAAGAAGATTTATGTTTTACTCACTAGGTTCTGCTCCTATATGCAAGATCCTTTCAGGCTTTCAAGTGCTAGAAGCCAATCCCTATTTACTAAGTATGACGTTAGCTACGTGCCTGAGAACAGACTGAGCCTTAGTCCCTATGTACTTAGTAGAGCTCCTTACTTAGACATTAAATAATAGATGTTGAATGAAAAATCGCAAGTAAAAAATATATGCCTAATACTTGGTAAACTATTTAAGCCTACAATCTAATACTCTGATTTCATAATCTGACAGTGATCATAAACTTTTAAAATGTCACCCAAATTTGCAGTATTTAAGAGTAATATTTCCTACTCATTTATTTTCCCAAAATATGTAGGTACCGTGTGAAAGCACACAAAATTCTATTTAGTGGAGATAATGTTTCTATGTATTAGGAGTTCACGAGTAAAGAATCTTGCTAATGACTCAGCCACAAACTGGTGGCAAGAACAGGCAAAAATTCCTAACCAGTGTACACTTGACTTAGAGCCATGTAAGCCAAATAGCCTATTCATCACTACTTAGTAGGGAGAAGTTTAAGAACTCAAATAGTATCTGACTTAATCATAAAAAATAAAATACGGTTTAATCAAGTGATTAATGTTTTTAAAATAAGCAGGCAAAAAACTAAACATAGGGAAAAATAATGCAGTTTAAATGTGGCTATAAAATTAATGCTTTATATGCAGAATAAGTAGTTTTGTTTTTCCTAATTCTTAGATCCACTTACAATTTTAACAGTCTAGCTTGTGCCAGGTGTGGTGGCTCACACCTGGAACTGGGAGGCTGAGGCGGGCAGATCACAAGGTCAAGAGATCGATACCAGCCTGGCCAACATGGTAAAATCCCGTCTCTACTAAAAATACAAAAATTAGCTGGGAGTGGTGGCGCACGCCTGTAGTCCCAGTTACTCAGGAAGCTGAGGCAGGAGAATCGCTTGAACCTGGAAGGCAGAGGTTGCAGTGAGCTGAGATCGCACCACTGCACTCCAGCCTGGCGACAGAGAGAGACTCCATCTCAAAAAAGAAAAAAAGAGTTAATACAAGTGTTCAAAAACTCAAATTTAAATTGTAAAAAATTAACATGAAGAAAAAAAGTCTAGCTTGTCATACTTAGCTAAAACAAAGTCTTTCAATCGTTTATTAGTATATGAAACAAACCACCAAAAGAATCTAAAACTAGCATACCATTTACCACTCCAGTTGCATGTCATTATATTTTCACTACAACTCACTTTAACCATTTTTTTTTTTTTTCCCATCAAGACATCCAGACCCCCAGCCCTGATTTGATGTCATCCCAGGATGTGTCTCATTTGTTTCAGAAGCCATTTTGAATTGTTTAAAATGTTTTAAAGGGAAAGCACAATAGTCTAATCCTTTCAAAAAGTGGAGTCGGGGGCAGGAAGAGCTATACAATAATTTTTTGGTACTGGAGGTAAATAAGAGTAGAAAATGAAAAAATAAATTATAAATCATTACTTCAAAAAATATTAGCAGTATTTATTTGGCAGAATCAGAAAATAAAGTTCATGTGAGCTAACTGGTCTAATAAAAAGGTTTACTGAACACCCACACACCAATTTTCGACAAAAATCTCTAAAACATATTACGGATGTTCCTCAACTCGTGATGAGGTTACACCCCAAAACACCCTTCATAAAGCTGAAAAATCCTAAGTCAAGTCATTATGAGGGACTTGTATCTGCTGTTGCCATTATACGCTTGTCTTTACTAACTAAATAATATTTCAGTCCTGTCACTAGAATTTGAAAAGTACAGAGTAGTAGTTAAAGGCATAGTCTTAAAAGTTGAGAGCTTGGTTTAAGTTCCAGCTCCATCAGTTATGAACCCTGTGGCTTTGAGCAAGTGATACCTACTTTTCTCACCAATCTTATTCTTTCTCCAGCTACAACAGTCCTCATGCCCTTCTTGAATCCAGACAAGAATCTACACTGCCTGATGATCTGGTTTACAAAAGCCTGTACATTTTTTCTGGGATTTCAAACCAATATCACACCAACGCCAAATGCTACTTTGGCCCCAACCATACCTATTTGCCAAGATCAACATCACGGAGCATTCTGTCACTACTGCCTCAATTTCCATCCCTGAAACAAGATGCTGCTTTTTCCTGTGGTGTCTCCCTTGTATAATCCCCTGTCCACAACAGTCCAAACCATATCCTTTGCCATCTATCTGTGGCACCACATCCCTCTCCCCACTCAACCCATCTTCCTTTTTAACAGAGCCAACTTTCTAAAATTAACATACAACTGGTGATTTTTCTGCTTGAAAAGTAGCATTTATTTTTCTTCGGATTACCAAAATAATATTTGTTCATTATCTGTAAATCACAGGGCTATAAACAAACTAATTCTTTACAGCCCTAGTATCCACAGATAAACCAAAATAACTCCATTTATTTCCTCTCAATTTTTACCCAGATATAATTTGAGATCCCTCTTTTCATAAACATCTTCTCCTATCATTAAAAACACTGTAAAATATCACTTTAGCAGGCACTTCATCATACACGTCTACCAAAACTATTGAACCATTCCTTTGTTTCCAGTCTTGGGAAGATTGTATATAATGTGAAAAACATCTTTAATCACGCATCTTTGTCTATACCTTACCAATTAAATTGTCAGGGCACAGTACCAGGAGTAAAACTGCCAGATCAAAGATTATACACATTTTAAAACCAAACATAATGCCAAACTGCTTTGCAAAATTCTGTGTACCACTCTAAACATCAGTAAGAATCTTTATTGGCAGTTAAACTGCTTCTGATGCCCTTGCACAGACTTTAATAGAGAGACATCGTACCAACAAAAGAATTGTTCCTCACAATAACTTGTAACTTAAATATTAACAAGTAACATTCCTTTTTATGAAAATATTAAAAGCACTAAAATCAAAGGCTTAAAACTTAAAATCTGAAGTAAAATTTAACCAAACAATAACTGAAGACAAAAGTCTAACAATTTAAGCATTTTAAGCAGAAAATAGTTTTTTAACCATAAAATCATTGGTAAGTTTTAAACTTCTATTTTTGCCTACTTTAGTATCTACTCTGAGCAGTGCTAACTCTTTAAATACTATAATGCCAAAGCATTCCTTAAAAGTTTTCCATCATTAGTTATATTTTTGAGAAAGATCTGGTATAAATATAGAAATTCAATTCATAATAACATTAGTTTTAAAACATAATTCAGAAAGATTTACGCTTATGGCAAATATAACCACACTGGCCATTTATTATAAAGTTCTGTGTTTGTTTCATCATGAACAAGAATGATATGGCCTCTGACCTCACGGAGTAGTCTGTGGAACGAAAGAGGAATTAGCAGAGAAATTTATAATTTTACTGATGAAAAAAAAAACAGCTAAACTCTAGTACGTGAATCAGGCATTATCTATTTGCTTTCACATTTATTCAAATACATTCTTTTAAGTTTTAATTTTCTTAAAGGCACAAATGACACAGAAGAAACTTTCCTACTGAGGGAATTAACTCTTTGTGAAAAATAAGAAGTAAGCTGAAGTGGCTCAGCTGACCACTGAGCACATACAGTCCAGGGCTTCAGCCCAGGGCCCCCAGTCCAGAAACGGCACGTTGGGACCACAAGATCTCACAACCTCCATTTGTCCAGACTGGGCTCAAGGGCAATAAATCCAAAAAAGATCTCTCATCTCTTCAGCTGAAAAAAGCTCAACTGCAACTATTCTTGGTCACTGCCTTCCAGATCCTTTTCCTAATGTCAGCAAACCTGAAAAGGCCTCCAAAGAGGTTCCTAATAGACTGACCAGAAAGTCACAGAATCTGTTTCCACATTTTAACAACCCAGACAGAACATGGAGTTGAAGGCTGTTCCTTTGCACTTTGTCCCTGACATACATACCTCCCTGCCCAAGTGTCAAGAAATTAAATGTCTCCCATCTCAGCTCAACCTTGTGTCTTCTACCTTATAAAAAGCCATTCTTCCTTATTTTATCCAGATTCTACTCTTCTTTCAACAATCATCTCAAACCTTATTGACTGCCTGTGAATTGTCTATGTCCCCCATACATCTCAACTACAGCACTTCCCGGGGTTCCTCTTGTATTTTAATTAACCACATACATGGTTTCCTCTGCCAGTAGAGATGAAGCATTTTCAGGGTTTAGCTAAAATTTCCACATACATCTCTCTCCTTGCACACACGTACAAGAGTTTCTTGAAGCTAATTTTTGTCAAGCTATACTCAGAAAGCAATGAAATCAATACACAGCTTTTTTAAAAAATGAAATAAAAGTATAAAATACCTAAGTGTGCTTCATGCGGTAAAAGTATTGTTTCTTGAGACATATTTCAGTTGTGTGTGAACAGATCTGTATATGCCTCGAGTCACACAAAATAACATATAAAAAATACTGCTCAAGGGTCTTAAGGAGCAGGCTATGCATATCTTCAAATATGCAAATTTAGATATATATTCCCCACTTGGAATTTTTGATTAAATTCTGAAACAGAGCTCTAGTTTTAGTTTATTTCATACGGATAACCAATTCTTCCAGCTTTATTTTAGATTGAGTTACACACATATGCTGAATTTACAGATTTTTAAACGACATCTGTACCATATTAAGCAGCCCCATTCTATATTTTAAAATATTTATATTTTATGAGTATATATATATTCATTCAAAAGTGATTTTAGGCCCTTTAATAATATTTTGTAATTTTTTCCATAAAGGTCATACAATAAGACTTTTGTTAGAGTTACTGTTAGGAATTCAGAATCTGTAACCTTTACTCAAAAATAATTTTAAGTTGGGTGCGGTGGCTCACACCTGTAATCCTAGGACTTTGGGAGGCTGAGGCGGGCAGATCACCTGAGGTCAGGAGTTCAAGGCGAGCCTGGCTAACATGGTGAAACTCCATCTCTACTAAAAATACAAAATTACCCAGGCATGGTGGTGCACGCCAGTAATCCCAGCTACTTGGGAGGCTGAGGCAGGAGAATCACTTGAACCCAGGAGGTGGAGCTGGCAATGAGCTGAGATCCCATGACTGCACTCCAGCCTGGGCAACAAGAGCAAACTCTGTCTAAAAATAATAATAATAATAACTTTAAGATATTTTAATTATCCAGTAAATGCATCTCTTATTCATCATTTGGTTAATGTTGGCTCAAGTTTCAGCTTCCCCCCATCTTCCATTTTAAAACACTTAGAATTCTAAATTAAACTCCAAACTGACAGTTAAAATACATCATGAAATTTATTCCTATTTTCTTTCATGAATTTAGTACATTCAGTTAGTATTCAAAGTGAACAAAACGTTCCCCTTGACCCCAAAATGAGAGAATTCGTTTGCTAAAGTTAAACTTCTCATGATAAAAAGCCCCAATCTTAAAACACACATGAGCTAAAACATAAAAAAGATGTTAAAATATTAAATCAAAGACTTCCCTTTCCTTACTGAGCTTTCATTAATCATGTTAATAATAGTTAAATTTACCTAGAAGACTGCCACCATCAAAAAACTGTAAGCCGGGCGCAGTGGCACATGACTGCAGTCACAGCTACTTGGAAGGCTGAGGTGGGAGGATCACTTGAGCCCAGGAGGTTTAGATCACTTGAGTCTAGCCTAGGCTTTTTTTAAAGAGACCCCCATATCTCTCTTTAAAACAAACAAACAAACAAAAAACAAAACACCACTGTCAACAAAATCTGCCTTGCTTTTCTGCCTATAAAGGCTGTAGCTTCTTAAGATCCATTTTATTTAAGGCTAGCAACTATCCTCTTTCAATATGTATTGGGAGAATCATTATGGTTACTAACACTGGAGCAAGCTGCAGTGAGCTGCCAACCAGCAGATCATCTGCCTTAGTAACTTCCTATTTATGACTCATACATGAAACCAATAGTTCCTCCCTCCATGTCCTGAATGAAGTTTGGCAGAGCTCCCAAATCATTAGCCAGCCTCTCCAACAGAGGATGGCCACCATACTCCCAACAAAGCCACTTTTAAGTATGACACATATCCTATATTTTTAGTCAGATCATCCAAAACCTTCTAAATTTGGTGAAAATCTACCTAGTCATTTTTCACATTGCAATTACAGACACAGAGATACAATTTTAATTGTATTTATAAAGTTTAATAGGCTGTTTCTAAAAAACAAGCGTTCTTAAGACTGTAGAGAAAATAGTAAATAAATTCAGTAATTTTTTTCCCAAAATATCTTGTGCTTTTCCTTATAAATGTCTTACAATTAAACTTACGCTTAAAAAAAAAAAGTAAAAGTGGGTTATTGGGGTTCTAGACTTGTGCTGTCCTATAAGGTAGCCAGACACATGTGGCTATTTAAAGTAAAAATAAGCAAACAAAGATTCAGCACATCGGTCTTACTAGCCACATTTCAATTGCTCAACAGCCACATGCGGGGGTTACCACACTGGACAGAAAAATCACAGAAAGTTCTATTGAACAATGCTGCTTAGAGTTTAAAAGCTGTAAACTGTGCTAACAAAATTATCTTTAAAATGTAGCTTATTACTACCAAGTAAGAAATTCTGTTAAGTCTAGGAACCTAAAGACTTCCAAAATATATTAATAATCATGTCAAAATATTAAATCTATTTTTTCAATAAAAGAAACATAAAATAATATTTGTCTATGAAACATTTAGGGATCATATTCTTCCCAATAAATAAAATGGAAGATATATTTTGCTTGATTTTTTTTTTTTAAATGCACTATATATGTGGTCAAGAAAGAAATAATTTTTTTTTTTTTTAAACAGAGTCTCACTCACTCTGTCACCTAGGTTAGAGTGCAGTGGCACAAACTCAGCTCACTGCAACCTCCACCTCCAGGGTTCAAGTGAATTCTCCTGCCTCAGCTTCTCAAGTAGCTGGGATTACAGGTGTGCGCCACCACGCCTGGCTAACTTTAGTATTTTTCATAGAGTTGGGATTTCACCACGTTGGCCAGGCTGGTCTTAGAACTCCTGACCTCAGGTGATCTGCCCACCTCAGCTTCCCAAAGTGCTGAACACATGTGAGCCACCATGCCGGGCCAAAATTCATGTTTTAAGAAGATATCCAAGCCACGCATACCAAAGACCTCCCCTTTAAAAGAAGGCCTTTTTTCAAGTGCAGGATTAAAACAAAAGAATATACTTTCAGACATAAGGATAAGACAGTGTAGGTTTCTGGCTAGGCACGGTGGCTCACACCTGTAATCCTGGGAGGCCAAGGTGGGTGGATCACTTGAGGCCGGGGATAAAGACCAGCCATGGCCAATATGGAGAAACCCCATCTCTACTAAAAATAGAAAAATTAGCCAGGCTTGAACCTGGGAGGCAGAGGTTGCGGTAAGCCGAGATCACACGACTGCACTCCAGCCTGGATGACAGAGCAAGACTCTGTCTCCAAAAATTCCAAATAAAGAGAAAGCGAGCAGTGATTTCTGTCATCTGCTCAGCAGCAAATCATTTCTCATTGCTGGCACCCTTTAGCGCTTGTGTGTCACCAGATTACTGGAAACATTTTAGCAGAGAGAATGGGGACCATAAACCACTGCTTGGTCCTTCTCTCCCTAAAAGTTAATTCTCAAACCAAATAACAAAGCAAAGAACTCTTAACTCAGTAATAAAAAAAGACAAAAGACACAATTTTAAAAAAACTTTTTCCATAAGTTATTGGGGTACAGGTAGTAGTATATGGTTACATGACTAAGTTCGTTAGTGGTGATCTGTGAGATCCTAATGCATCCATCACCCAAGCAGTATATGTTGCACCACCTATGTTATCTTTCATCCCTTGCCTCCTTTCCACTCTTCCCCTAAGTCCCCAAAGTCCATTGCATCATTCTTATGTCTTTGTGAAAAGACACAATTTAAAAAAGCAAAGGATCTGAACAGATGTTCCTCCAAAAAAGACATACAAGTAGCCAAAAAGCACATGACAAGATGGCTCAACATTATTAGCCATCAGAGAAATGCAAATCGAAACTACAATGAAATACCACTTCACGTCCAGTAGGATAACTACAAGTAAAAGGATGCTAACAAGTATTGGTGAGGATCCTGAGAAATTAAAAATCTCTTACATTGCAGGTAGGAATGTAAAACGACTCTGCTGTTTTGTAAAACATTCTGGCAGTTCTACAAAATTTCAAACATATAAGTTATACGACCCAGCAATCTCACTTCTAGATATTTATCCAGTAGATATAAAAACATATATTCACTCAAAAACATGTACATGAATGTTCAATCACAATATTCAGAACATCCAAAAAGTAAAAACAATCCAAATGTTTATCAACTATGAACAGATAAACCAAATGTAGTGTATCCACAAAAGAGTATCATTCAGCAAAAAAAAAAAAAAAAAAAAAAAACAACAGTAACTGACAACGATAAGACTCCAAATAATGGAGTCAGTAATCCAATATTTATTATTTTACTATTTCTAGTCTACTATTTAGAAAAGGAAGGTTTTAATAACAAATATAAATGGTGAAAACAAATATCCTAATTTCTTTTTTTCTGAGACGAGGTCTCACTCTGTTGCCCAGGCTGGATTGCAGTGATGCAATCTTGGCTCACCGCAACCTCCATCTCTTGGGCTCAAGTCATCTTCCGCCTCAGCCTCCCAAAGTGCTGGGATTAAAGATGTGGGCCATGGCACCCAGCTCAATCTCCTAATTTCATATGAAAAAAAGTGATACAAAGAATGGAAAAATCTCAGTATACCTGGGAAATTAACGGGCTGTCACTAGAATAGTACAGTGGCTGAATTTAGATCCTTCAAATATCGTTTAGAAAATTTCCATTGGAAGCTTTATAAAGAAAGCACATCAACTCAACTTTCTGAAATTACATTTCATAAAAGATGTTGTTTTAAAGAGAAATTGCCGAAATTCCAGTTTCTGGATACTAACACAAACTTGAAAGATGAAACAAAAAGTTCTTTAGATGTATCATAATGGGCCTAATGTAAGAATGCAGAAAGATTATGTCAAAACACCTTTAAAAAAAAATTTTGGAGACGGGAGCGGTGGCTCACGCCTGCAAGAAGCCATCCGAGCTGCTAACACACCACCGTCCGCAGACAGCGGAACTAAGAGAGCAGTGTAACACCCTCTCTCGGGCCTCAGGGTCACAGGCACCCTCACCTAGGCAGCGCCACAAGGGGCAAGATGAGCTGCTAACACACTGCTGTCTGCAGACAGCGGAACTAAGAGAACACCGTAACACTCACTCTGGGCTTCAGAGTCCCAGGCACCCTCACCTGGGCGCTGCGAGAGCTTGTTCCAGTGTTGGCGCCTGGAGCAGCCAGACGGATCCCGCACTCGCTCGCTTACACGCTCCCTCCTGCAAGCGCTTGAGCATGGCAGGCTGAGTAAACAGGGCGCCCCTGTTACAAGTCCAGTGAAGAGGCCGAGAAAAGCCCTGCATCATAACTACCGTTCACAATAGTAGCAGTCTCTCTGCTACTTTTTCACTGTGAAATTGAGGCTGGAATGAAAATGGTACAAACACCAACAGCTAGCTGTTTTAAAAAGGCTGGCCCAAGAGAGCCAGCAATGAGTTCAGGGAACTGCAGTGAGTTCAACTCAACAGACAAAGCACATACAACCACCCAAAATTTTGAAGGGACACTTGTTGCTTTAAAACGACCATCCTTTGGCCGGGCAAGGTGGCTCACGCCTGTAATACCAGCACTTTGGGAGGCCATGGCGGGCAGATCACGAGGTCAGGAGATCGAGACCATCCTTGCTAACACGGTGAAACCCCATCTCTACTAAAAATACAAAAAAATTAGCCGGGCATAGCGGCGGGCGCCTGTAGTCCCAGCTACTCAGGAGGCTGAGGCAGAAGAATGGCGTGAACCCGGGAAGCGGAGCTTGCAGTGAGCCGAGATTGCACCACTGCACTCCAGCCTGGGCAACAGAGTAAGATTCCGTCTCAAAAAAAAAAAAAAAAAAAAAAGACCATTCTTTTTGTGCTAACGTAAAAAATCCAGACATCTAAATATGTCATCTTTATTATATCAAATATGTAGCTTTGATCTTAGCTATAGAGGAGGTATCTCTCCCTCTCCTTCCACAGTGCCCGCAACAGATGAAGGGGGAGCGCAGGAATAAAATTCTAGAGTCAGGTTACAGGACTATCATAGAGTAGGAATAAGTCTTGGTTAGACTATTCCTCAGAGAACTGAGGTTAAGAGCTGAGAAATATCAAACAATCATATACAGAGCAAAAAGATCTCAATATTCTTTCAAGTAAGAACTTGCACTGCTGTGTTCAGCCAGAGGCAGTGGGTGGGGGGGAATGGGGGTGGGATAAAATCTGCAGCGAAGCTGAGTTGCTGTCCCAGGGATCTAGTCCAGGAATCAAGGCAAAAACTGCACGACAGTTTTTATTTTAAGTACTAAGTGGTTTTGATGGAAATGAGGAGGACTTAATCACACCGGAAGGTTTCAAGAAGACGTGGGATTGAACTGGATCTGACATATAGGTAGATTTTAGCCGGCAGTGGGGAAGACATTTTGTAAAAGGAGAATCAGTGCCTCTTCTATCCTTAAAATGCTAAGGCAGGAATTATCAAGGTCTGTCAGCCGAACACTGTAATGCTCATCCTGAGCAAAGCAAGAATGCCTGAGGATAAGAGGGCCCAAAACCACAGAGTCCTCTAATAAAACAGAAAGGTACAAATGAGAACGATACCTAAGATGGATATGGAGGGTGTGGAAGACTTTGACAGAGATGAAGGCTGGAACATTTCAGCTAGAGGGAGTAGTAACGAGAACAAAGGGCGGACAAACAGCTGCATCCCACCAGCTGGGCAGCAGGAGGGCATACGTCGAATATAACGAATGTAGCTGCAAACGTGGTGGACACCGACACTGGAGACCATAACCACCAGGCTCTCACATCGGCAAAAAAGCAAGTAAGCAGTAGATAGAGAATAGGGAGATGGCAAAACCATCCATGTGCTTTAGAAAGATTACTCCAGCACACTTAAGCATGATGAAGGAAGAAAGACAGGAAGCTAAAAAGATTTACCCAGAGACCAGATTTCTTTTCCTATAAAGGACATGTATACCAATGAGGTGCCCTTGCTTCACCATTCACATTTGTCCCAGTTTTTAAAGACAATCATATACACAGATAAAGGAATGCTGAAATGGACACTCACATGTTGACAAACATCAACTGTTAAAATAACTGGGCAATATGCATGAAAAATCTTGTTGATTCTTGTCTTAGGAATTTATATGATCTCTGTCATATGTTGTGATTCTTAGGAATTTATTTCTAGAAAATAAACCAACCATTTTTCAGTTAAAAAAAAAAGTATACAACTATTATCAAAAATCATTGTTTATGACAGCCAACATATTGTTAATACTATAAATGCAATATTCTTGAATTTATTGCAAACAAAATGTGTTTTTTATTTTAACTTTTAGGTTCAGGGGTACATGTGCATGTTTGTTATATAGGTAAGCTTGTGTCACTAAGGTTTGTTGTACAGATTATTGTAGTAAGCCTAGTACCAACAGTTAATTCTTCTGCTCCTCTTCCTATTTTCACCCTCCCTCGTCAAGTAGACCCCAGTGTCTGTTGCTTCCTTCTTTGTGTTGATTTGATGAGTTTTTATCATTCAGCTCCCCCTTTATAAATGAGAACACGTGGTATTTGGTTTTCTGCTCCTGCATTCTTTTCCTAAGGTTAATAGCCTCCAGGTCTATCCATGTTCCCACAAAATACATTATCTCTTCTTTTTTATGGCTGCATAGTGTTACATTTTCTTTATCCAATCGGTCACTGATGGGCATTTAAATTGATTCCACGTCTTTGCTATTGTGAACAGTGCTGCACTGAACATCCACATGCATGCGTCTTCATGGTAGAATGACTTATATTCCTCTACGTATACACCCACTAATAAGATTGCTGAGTCGA
Organism: Pongo abelii; assembly: GCF_028885655.2. Lineage (NCBI taxonomy): Eukaryota > Metazoa > Chordata > Mammalia > Primates > Hominidae > Pongo > Pongo abelii. The sequence continues at coordinate 101,945,501 of NC_071991.2, forward strand.
ATGGTAGTTCCGTTTTTAGCTCTTTGAGGGATCACCATACTGCTTTCCACAGTGGCTGAACAAATTTATGCTCCCACCAACAGTGTATAAATGTTACCTTTTCTCCGCAATCTCGCCAGCATCTGTTATTTTTTGGCTTTTTAACCATAGCCATTATAACTGATGTGAGATAATACTTCACTGTGGTTTTGATTTACATTTCTCTAATGATCTGAGATACTGAACTTTTTTTCACATGCTTATTGGCCCCATGTATATCTTCTTTTGAAAAGTGTCTATGTCCTTTGCCCACTTTTTAATGGTATTGTTTTTCTCTTACAAATTTGTTTAAGTTCTTTATAGATGCTGGATACTAAACTTTTGTCAGATACATCATTTGCAAATATTTTCTCCCACTCTGTAGGTTGTCCGTTTACTCTTTTGGTAACAGGGTCTCACTCTGTCACCTAGTCTGGAGTCTAGTGTTGTGATCATAACTCACTGTAACCTTGAACTCCTGGGCTCTAGCAATCCTCCCACCTCAGCCTCTTGAGTAGCTGGAACCGTAGGCACTTGCCAACACACCCAGGAAATTTTACCTTTTGTAGAGATGGGGTCTTGCTATGTTTCCTAGACTGGTCTCAAACTCCTGGGCTTAAGCAATCCTCTTGCCTATATAATCTGCCTGCTTTAAGAGTTCAAGGCATGAACCACCACACCCAGACTAAAATTTATTTTTAAGATCAAGTTTGCAGGCCGGGCGCAGTGGCTCATGCCTGTAAGCCCGGCACTTTGGGAGATGGACAGATCACCTGAGGTCAGGAGTTCAAGACCAGCCTGACCAACATGGAGAAACCCGTCTCCACTAAAAATACAAAATCATCCAGGCATGGTGGCACATGCCTGTAATCTCAGCTACTCGGGAGGCTGAGACAGGAGAATCGCTTGAACACAGAAGGCAAAGGTTGCGGTGAGCCGAGATCACGCCATTGCACTCCAGCCTGGGCAACAAGAGCAAAACTCCATCTCAAAAAAAAAAAAAAAAGATCAAGTTTGCAAAGAGTTTTTAAGTACAAAAGTAAAACAAAAACGGCAATAAAAATTTGTACTTAGGATATTATCGTTATTCAAACACTTGTAATCTAAGTCTCTAAAGTGAAAAGGCTGCAAAACAAAACAAAACAAAAAACAGTAACAGAAATATTCACATGTGAAATAACCATTAATAAAACCAGAGACCCTTTTCAAATATCTCTCCCCATTAAAAAAAAAAACAACAATAAAAAAAATTTAAAAGATGGCCAGGTGCAGCAGCTCACACCTGTAATCCCAGCACTTTGGGAGGCTGAGGCGGGCGGATCACGAGGTCAAGAGATCGAAACCATCCTGGCCAACATGGTGAAACCTCGTCTCTACTAAAAATACAAAAATTAGGTGGGTGTGGTGGCGGGTGCCTGTAATCCCAGCTATTCAGGAGACTGAGGCAGGATAATAACTTGATCACTGAACCTGGGAGGCAGAGGTTGCGGTGAGCTGAGATAACGCCACTGCACTCCAGCCTGGGCAAAGGAAAGGAGGGAGGGAAAGAAAGGAAAAGAGAAGAGAGAAGAGAGAGGGAGAGGGAGGGAGAGAGGGAGGGAGAGAGGGAGGGAGGGAGGCAGGGAGAGAGGGAGGGAGGGAGGCAGGGAGAGAGGGAGGGAGGGAGGCAGGGAGAGAGGGAGGGAGAGAGGGAGGGAGGGAAGGAGGGAAGGAGGGAGGAAGGGAGGGAGGGAGGGGAAGTAAAGGGAAGGAAGGAGTTTAATGAAGGCACAGGTCAATTAATACTCTTTGATAGAAACTGAGCAGCTGTCTATAGCCACACCACCCTGAAAACACCTAATCGCATCTGAAACTAAGCAGTCGACAAGAGGATGCAGATACAATTCAATAAACCTGAAAACCTTACAAAATATGCAAGACTTCATGGTAGCAATAAAAGCCTTGATGACCTTAGAAACAGCCAAGGGTACTGGCAAATAAGAATCCAGCAGATCAACTAACAACTGTAGAAGACAATATCAACAAAGATAATGGACTGACAGGCTCTTTAATGGAGAACTTGCATATGAGAGAATTAGAGATCACTGGAAAAGAGGTGAAGCTCTCAACTACTTTTACAAAATAGTTCCTTTATAATTCCTGTAAAAATAAAATATGGGCTGAGCGTGGTGGCTCACACCTGTTATCCCCAGCACTTTGGTAGGCCAAAGCTGGTGGATCACTTAAGGTCAGGAGTTCAAAACCAGCCTGGCCAAATGATGAAATCCTGTCTCTACTAAAAATGCAAAGAAAAAAAATTAGCCAGGCATGGTGATGTGCACCTGTAATCCTAGCTACTCGGGAGACTGAAGCAGAAGAATTGCTTGAACCTGGGAGTCAGAGATTGCAGTGAGCCAATGCACTCCAGCAGCCTGGGCGACACGGCAAGACTCCGTCTCAAAAAAAATGAAAAATGAAAATAAAAATAAAAATAAAATAAGTAAAAAAATCACATTTTTTTGGAAACTATTACAAGAGAAACAATATTTGGGTGAATTCTTTGTTCATTCTATAAACTAACAGATCCAACAGTGATAAATTTTGTTAAATATTAAAATAAAACTAATTTCATTTTAATCATTAGTATCTATTATTATTAAAATAAGGCCCAATTAAATTTTTTATGACTTACACAAAATGTAGATCCCTGTTTTAAACAGATTCGCATGAAGAACACCTTTGCTGCACCAGTTATAATAAGGTAAATGAGACTGATTATTTTAGTAATTTCATTTATGTAAAAAGAAAAAGACTACAAAGATTTATACTAGTAGCTGCCACTGGAAGATGAGATTGTGGGTGTTTTTTGTTTGTTTTAAACAAAGGGACAGAATTAAATACTGTTTAAAACAATGCAAATATATTAACCAGTAAAGAGATTTTTGAAATGTATACTAATATTTCATCAATGGATTGCTATTGCTTTTCAATCTACCGACAGATCATTAGAGAAACTTCTACTATCTCATTTAAGAAATATTTCCTGGATCTCTACGATGTGCTAAACACCATGAAGACAAAATTTAATAACAGGCTATACTGATGCTTACCATGTGCCACTTCAACCCGTAAAATAATGCAGCAAACAAACTAATTATTATCAATTTCCAGAGACTGAGAAACATTAAGTAACTTACCCAATGGTATATAACTAAATAGTAACTAAACCATCCTTCAAACAAAGACTGTCTACAAAGCCCAGGATCTTAACCACTTAGCTATGTATTGCGTTGGAGAGGCAGCCTTAAAATAACTTACACATTAGAAGAAGAAAAGCAGCAAGCAGAAAAGCACCAAAGCAACGAAGATAGGTGTGCTGATATAAGATTCACCACATGCTATATGAGGCAGGAAAAAAAAAGGTTCAGTTTGGGTAAGAAAAGAGGGCATCACAGACATGGAAAAGATGGTAACAGAATTTCAAAGAACACATGAATTCCACAAGAAGAAAGAGGTGTTAGACCAAGCCTGTCCAACAGGCCGCATGCAGCCCAGGACGGCTTTGAACGAGGCCCAACACAAATTCACAAACTTTCCTAAAACATGGGTTATTTCTGCAATTTTTTAAGCTCATCAGCTATCGTTAGTGTTAGTGTATTTTATGTGTGGCCCAAGCCAATTCTTCTTCTTCCAATGTGGCCCAGAGAAGCCAAAAGATTAGATACCTCTGTGGGAGACCATCTGAGGCAGACAGGGTAATGTAATTTTTTGGAAACTACAAGTATTATTTGGCAACGGCTCCCACCAAAATTTTGTAAACTTGTAGGAATAGAGATAAAACAGTCAAATGTTTGCTTATAATATTTAATGTTTAATTCAAGTACATATATATTTAAATTCATGTTATAGATTATTTGGAAAGACTGTATTTCCCATTGTCACAAAGCAAGTTTATTTCAAATGTTTTATCACATGCACCTTTATCATCATTGTACTCATCAGTAAAGCCATCTCTTTAGTCTAAAGTCAGTTTTCTGAAATGCAGCATTTTCACTTCTACATTGTCTGGGATTGTGTGTGTGTGTGTGTATGTGTGTGTGCATGTGCATGCATTTTAAATATGTATGGTATTGCCAAAGGAAGTGTTCCCCAAGTCAAAAATAACTACTCATTCTCGTTCCCGTCAGTTAGCTTTTCCATTTGGTTTTATACACAAACAAATATATCCTCTCTATATCACAATCACTTATTGTTTTGCTTTTTCATATAATCTATAAAAGGCATGAGAAACATTCAACATTTGAAACTGTGAGAAATAATTAACAAAACACGTGTTAAAATGTCTTAAAAAAAACTATTTCTACTAGTGAACTCTAAATTATCTAAAACTAACAAAAGATTGAAACCATTTCCATTTATGTCATCACAAAGAATTCTTGGCTATTCAAAATAAAGTCATTGAAATACTTCCCTTTAATATGAGAGATGTTGCACAGCACTATTCTCCGGGGGATAATTTCTTGGGGAGAGGGGAATTCATTTATATTCTAGCAGTACTTCTATACCAACATCTATAGGTACATTAGAGGAAGAGCAAAAAGAAAGAAACTTGAAATAGGCCTGACTTAGATCTGTGGTTCTCAAACTTCGGTATATGTCAGAGTCTCCTCAAGACCTTGTTACAGTACAGTTGCTGGGTTCCATCCCTGTGTTTCTGATTCCAGAGGAATGGAGTAGGGTCTGAGAAGGTGCATTCCTAACAAGTACTCAGGTGCTGCAGATGCCACACTCTGATCTAGATTATGCTAGACACTGTTCATCATACGAAGGTTGATTTTATCTTTCAGGAGTTTACGGCAGGGAAATGACATTATAGGATTTGTGGTTTTTAAAATATCACTGACAGCATTATGGACAGTAGTGTTTTCACATAACATATTTCATTTATTCTAATATGTATTTTTTCACAATTTCTGATAACAGAGTGCATCTTCCCATCAACAGTATATCACAGTTCAATTAGCAGTGATTTTTCTTTCTTGGTGGTGCATAAAATAATGGTGTAAATTATCACTTACAGGCAGCACATTCACTAACAGACAGTATTATCACCTCTGATATAATGGCACTGTGAAGGGGGAAAATAGGTTTTATTCCCGTTTTACAGATGAGGAAATAGATTTCAGGACAATACAGGAAATAACATACCTAGTAAATGACAGGTCCAAGATGAGAAATTCAGAAATTTTTGACACACAAAACAAACACCATTCCCCTCAATGATACTACTTATAACAACCTGTAGTTCACTTGCCAGAGAGAAGACAAGAGCATACCAGTGTACCCTAACCAACAACAGGAGCAAAGAGAAGAGTCCATGGGTACCAGGTGTGAAATGCCAAATTTAAGTAATCAAGAAAAAGTGTCTCAATATTTTTATCAAAAAACTAAATAAATGAAAAGACACAATGAACCACCTCCACAAATAGACAGAATCAAAAGACTAGTTTGGGAACACTGTTTCATACAGTGCTGAGAGATGCAGAATATGACATAACATCTCCAAAGCAACAGACATTAGCTTAAGGATTTAAATTATAGTTGGTGATACTAGGAAGTCAAGTTTGTGTAAAGACAGGCACTGGGCCTGGAGAGTGGCCAGAGGCCAGAAGGCCATACATGACCAGCTTTCTGAAAGATGACTAGAAACCCAAGATACTGCAGCAGCATCAAATGCAACACCTCTCAAAAGCCCACAAACTTAGCTTCTGACCAAACCCTGTCTGGGAAGGTGTGATGTTCTAAATACCATTCTGTAGGCTGCCAGATGATTTTTTTTTAATTTGAAAAATTAAAGGAAAAATCAGAATAGAAAATCTAACCATTATTATTTGTCATAACATCCTGCATATTCCTACTCCCCACTGCAAGTCTACTAATAAAAGATCCACTAAATTATGCAATCTTCTCAGTACATTCTGAAAAGCACATTACACCTTTACTTGGCTCAATGACATGTTCTAATTCCTAGGAGAAGAATGTGCAGATATTCTCGTTCATCAAACAAATCTTCCTCACTAAAACAACTCAAAGCTCAGAAGAGTGAACAGTCTAAACTGATCATTCTTCTGGGGCCCAGATAGTTTTCATCTCTAAAAGGAACTCTAAATACTACTTAAATCTCAAATTCAACTTCTAACTAGAAAAATGAAAAAAAAACTTAGAAGAGGGCACAAAGCTTTTGCTGTGACCATGATACATACTGTAAAACTTGAATACCTTGACAGATAAGCAGAGTTATCACAAAGACCGAATGGGGATAGGGTCTACAACCAGATATCAGACATCCTAGTGCGGTGGTAAAGCTGCAAGCCAAACATGAAGAACGTAAGGAAGCAGCATCCAGGGCAATTAACTCAAGATATTTCTATTTTTCCTTCTTGGTTATAGGTGCATCAAAGTCCTAACTGATCAATAGTCAAGGTAACAAAATCATCATCATCATCATCATCATCATCATCCTCATCATCACCATCCCTTGGGTGAGAAAAGATGCTGAAAAAGTTTGGACAGGAGTCAGCATAAAGCACTGCTTCCCACTCCAGGAGCCTCAGGAGGTACAGTCTGTCCTTACTCCCAGGTAGCCAAGGCAGGGGCCCACGGCCTAGGCTCAGTTTGTAACATGCCCACTGGTGGTGACTCTCCAAAGAAGTCTCGAGGTCACAAGCAGCAAAACTACAGGGGAAATTCACTGGAAGGACTCTGCTTCAGTGGCAAGACACACCTAGCACCATGGCCTCGAGGCTGATCCAGTGGTTTGCCCACTGCTGCTGCCTCTCCCATCGCCCACTCTTTTATTACACAACCTACTTCAATCACTGTAACTAGAAATAAAATAGCCAGTCAGTTTGTATTTGGAACCCAGAAGCCTGAATGACAAGCTTCACCATTACACAGTCATTATTTCATTTATGTTAAAATTAAATAATTTCTGAAAATTTGTTGTTCTGTGTTTTGATTTTAATAAGAAAATCACTTTCAGTAGGAAATTAGAAATGAACACAATGAAGAAAGTAACATCATTTATAACCCCACCACCTAGACCGAAATAACCACGACCATTTTGGAGCACACTCTTCTAAGCTTTCTTCCAAAATGGACATCTTGACAAAAGAACAAAGCACGAAGGCAGTAAGCAAACTTGTGGTCTACGGAGTCATCAGGCCCGGGCAGCCAGGTAAAGTTATCATCCAATACACTTCTAAGAATGAAGGGGCTTCATTCCACTTCTAATAAGCAAGCCAAAAAAACACATATAAATCACAGCCATCCCTGGCAAACCAGAGTGTACAATTGCCCTACATATCTGAATAGTCCAGCCTCCTGATTAGGAAACCCTACTTTAGAAATAGTCCCATTCATCAGAAAAGGCTATGAATTATAAATTCTTCCTATATAGCACAATTTAACCAGTTGTTAAAAAGGGCAACAAGAAGATAAACCTTCCTATGTTATAAGCGACCTAAAATTTTTATGAAAAACTTCTCAAACAAAAGCTACAATTTAACATCAGAAAGCACAAAATATAGATAACCTTCCTTCCTTCCTATTAAGTCAGAAAAAAAGTCATTACAATTTATCTTTGCATAGGTCACTCAAATAAAAATATAGAGAGAACAAAGGACATTTTTCTTAAATTATCAAGGTATCACTGAGGCAGTTACATCTAGTCCTTCTCAACCAAAATAATACATCTTTGTTTTTTCCTCTGTAAGTGGGTCAGAGCCCTTACAAATGCTGGAAGCAGGGAAACAGTCTGAACATCAAAATATATTGTTTCAAACATACTCCTAGGAGCTGACAAGATGTTCCGGGATGAGAACAAAAAAATGAAGCCATAATTAACAAAATCTGGTTAGACGGAGTCTGATTTAAAAATAATACTCCACAATATAAAGCAACAACAGAAACCCCACTAAAGTATGGAAAATCCAAGTCTAGATTCAAATACAGTGATACATGGTTGATAAGAATAAGAAAGCCAATTCTCTGAGCTTAACATTGATCCTTTTAAACTAGGATCTTCGCAGCAGTGTCAGATTTGACTTCCTGCCTTTCTCAGAAACTACTTACCTACAGGCTATTTTCTTACCTCTTTTCTCAAAATACTCTATTTTGAAGATGAATCCTGATGAAATTCCCTATCTCCACTGATCAAATTCTACTTACAGCAGAATAACCTAACCTCTGGATCAAATACACTGGGCACAACATAAAAGGTCTTAATCTGTTTAGGTTGCTATAACAAAATACCACAGAGTGACTTATAAAAAACAGAAATTTATTTCTCACAGTTCTGGTGGCTGGAAGTCCAAGATCAATGTGCCGACAGATTGATTCTGGTGAGGGCTGGTTTCCTAGCTCAAAGGTGGGGCCTTCCAGCTGTGTCCTCATGGTGGAAGAGGCAACGGGCCTTTCTCAGTCCTCTTTATAAGGGTACTCATCCCACTCATGAGAGCTATGCGTTGGTGATCTAATTGTCTCTCCCAAAAGCCCCACCTCCTAATACCATCACATTGGGGGTTAGGAATTCAATACACGAATTTTAGGGGAACATATTCAGACCATAGCATGGTCAAAAGTAAAATTTATTTTTATCCTTTCATGGAGCAATGGTGAAATAATCGTTCTATCTGGAGGAAGTATGGAATGAACATACATTAAAACAATTCTTTAAACTGAGTCCTAAGAATGTAGAAGAGGTATAGAAATCATGTGATTTATTATGTTTTCTACATATAAACCCTCCCTGGACAGAAATTAGGGGGCAGTGGAGGAGGAGAAGAAAAGGAAAAAAAAAATGTTTTGTTTTTTTTTTATTTTAAAGCCTAACCATAGATTGTAGTTTCAGAAAGTACAAGGAGAAGTGACACCAAACTTTGAACCCTCACTTGACTCTAAAAATGGGAAGATCTATAGGTGATGAGAAAGAATTGTACTTTGAAATGGCAACTTTTACCATCAATTTTTTTCTGTTATGTTGCATATTAAATATGCTCAATTTATTATGGGCCTTCAATTTCCACAAATAAAATACTCGTCCAGTATGTACTGAAATACCTATCTGCTAAATATTTATAAAGTAACTTTTGTCAGTACTATGCCAGTTCACAGCCTGCAATGTTTTATTGTTATTATTCTGACTTCATTTGCCTGCTTTTTAAAAATGTTCCAGTATCATTTTTACAAAATTGGAGGGAAGGGATTGAAAGCAAAAAGATGTAAGAACTCTTAAGTGAAAGCACAGAAAAGGTGTCAGAAAAAAAAATAAATTAGCTTTAAAAGGGGCTGCATGGTAAGAAAAGGATGTAAACTTTTTAAATGTTGTTTCTAAGGAACTCTAATTTTGATGCCAAAATTAGATGGTGACATATTGAGGTATATAACAGGACTGTAAAGCTAAATTTAGATGTTCCTTCTTTAAAGCATCCGCCAGCTCCTAGACCACTTATTGAATAGGTATCTTGTGCTAAACAGTTATGTACATTATTTCAGTTAAAGCTCAAAATGTGTATGCATTATAGAGAAACTGGACTCCGGAGAAGGTTACCTATTTGCCCTAGGTAAACATCAGTGACCAAGTTCATATGAAAATCCTGCCTGACTCCAAAGCATGTGATCATTCCTCTAAACTAAGTTGTCCCTCATACCATCCACCCCTCTTCAGTATCTACTTTATATGCACTGTCCCCTTAAATCCTCACAACCCTACATGAGGTGAGCATTATCATCTTTATTATAAGGATTACGAAAACTAGCACAATGAGGTTAGGCAACTTGCCAGAATTTAGCTTCTGGTCCCTGGCTCCAAAGCCCATATATTCTTTCCAATATATTTTGCTGCTTTCAGCTCTAACAATCTACAAATCTATCATCACGCGACAATCTCTTCCTTTACAGGAAACCATGATTCTGTACAGGAAGATCGAGTCAGACATGATATTTCATTACCACCGCAACTCTCATCTTTCTCCCTTCACACGCTCCACATCACCTCTCCCAGGAAAATGACCAGATATCTTCTCATAGATTGGCATTACTATCAGCTACTCCCCCTACTACCCCTACAGATGAACATAAACGCTGAAGAAAAGTAGGAGGAAATGTTCCCACCAAGAAAAGGTCACTGGGGCCACTTTTACAGTCTGCCATATTCTACCTCATAATCTTACTCCAACAAGCCCAAGGATCAGGTCAAATTCAACATATATTTAAAACAAAAATTTAAATATTCCCATTGTCATTTTGATCTTATGTCATTATCAGCTGGTTGACGGCAGGCAACATTTCTAAGTCTGTGATTTCATCTATAAAATGAATATGATATCAAATGACCCTTCAACCTTAGAGCTCTAAGTTAATCTAACATACATCCCCTCTTCCTTTGCCTGCTTGTGAGAAAGCAGCTGAAAATTTGGCAGGGTGCAGTGGCTCACGCCAGTAATCCCAGAACTTTGGGAGGCTGTGGCGGGTGGAATGCTTGAGGTCAAGAGTTCAAGGCCAGCCTCGCCAACATGGTGAAACCCCATCTCTACTAAAAATACAAAAGTTATCCAGGGTGGTGGTGCACACCTGTATTCCCAGTTACTCAGGAGGCTGAGGCAGGAGAATCGCTGGGAGGCAGAGGTTGCAATGAGCCAAGATCACCCCACTGCACTCCAGTCTGGCAAAAGAACGAGGCTCCATCTCAATAAATAAATAAATAAATACATACATACATACATACATACATACATACATACATACATAAAAAGCAGCAGCTGGAAATGTATAAGCAATGGCACATAAAACTCGACAGTAAGTAAAGCAAGTGATCATTATTAGGTTCTGCAATATACACAAGGACCTACTCAGAGGCAGGTGTGCATGCACACATGTTTAATCTGAAACAAGTGACAAAAACAATCTAGAGTTTATTCTTGCCAACCTGAAATGAATCACCTATTTTTACCTCATCTGCATTCAAGAGAGGGCCCAGACTGATCCAAAAGAGCCACTGAACCATGCTCACCATTGAGTCTTGAGGCAAGCCAGATCTCCAATCCTTAGAGTGACCTCTGGCTTGACTGCAGCTATCAACTGAACATGAGGAATGGAAAGCTACAAAAGCCTAAAGCTTACCACAGAAGTAGCATTTCAAATATACATCTACTTCTGTATTTTATTAATTCTGGTAGAAGGTAAGGCCAGGGCTCAAAAAGCCTGGATATCTTAACATTCTAATGGTTTTTTCTTCTTCTTCTTCATTTTTAGAGACACGGTCTCACTCTGTCACTCGGGCTGGGGTACACTGGCATGATCCTAACTCACTGTAGACTCCAACTCCTGGGCTCAAGTGATCCTCTCACCTCAGCCTCCAGAGTAGCTGGGACTCCAGGCCCGCTACCATCCCAGCTACTTTTTCTTTTATTATCTGGGTAGATAAGGGGAATCCCTATGTTCCCCAGGCTGGTCTTAAACTCCTGGCTTCAAGCAATCCTTCCCCGTCAGCCTCCGGAAGTGCAGGGATTACTTCCATGTGAGCCAATGCACCCCGCCTACATTCTAATCTTAATTCTCTAAATCTAGATGATGACGCTTCACAGTTGAAGAGCCTGAGACAGGATCAAAGGTGGCAAGATTAAAATTAAAATCCTAAAGTCATTTGTAATCCCAGCACTTTGGGAGGCCAATGCAGACAGATCACCTGAGGTCAGGAGCTCAAGACTAGCCTGGCCAACATGGTGAAACCCTATCTCTACTAAAAATACACAAATTAGCCGGGCGTGGTAGTGCATGCCTTGAACCCAGGAGGCGGAGGCTGCAGTGAGCCAAGACCGCACCATTGCACTCCAGTCTGGGTAACAGAGAGAGACTCCATCTCAAAAAAAAAAAAAAACAAAACAAAACAAAAAAAAACCCACATACCAAGCAATCTCAAATAACGAATGGTAAATTTAGGGCTGTGAAGAAAGTTGAGAATTACAATAGACTGAATTTGCAGCAAGACAAAAAAAATTTTAATTTCAGTTACAAAGATGTTATTATCTCTAAACCATAACACAATAAGTATCTGCAGCCCAGCAGATTATCTAAATTTACACGTGAGAAGTGGAATGAACAAAACTTACCAGTCCAATCCAGAGAACTTTGCCGGGAATTCTGGCTGCTGCCATCAATAAAATGGAAGAGAAACAGCCAAGGTAACTAAGTTGAAGTCCCAACTCTGCCATTAATAAGCTGAGCGTGCCTCCAAGGTTCAGAACTTGTGGGAAATATTTCAAGCATTGAGTGGGAACTTCTAGAAGGAAAGCTGCCATAAAGAAGCCTCACGAGGAGGACTGAAGAGCTGGCAGGGGTAGAGGGCCCAAGTCCCGTCCACTGGTCAGGAGGCTTTTCCAGGCCAACCAAAACCACCGTAGTAGTTGGAGACCCCACTGAATCCATGAGAACACAGAGAAGTTGGGGTAAAACAGCTATAAAAAGAAACATTTGCAAGGCTGTTCAGAAGGCAGTAAAACAAGAAGATACTGTCCAATATTTCCTATTAAAAAATACAGGGCCGGGCACGGTGGCTCACGCCTGTAATCCCAGCACTTTGGGAGGCCGAGGCTGGTGGATCATCTGAGGTCAGGAATTCAAGACCAGCCTGGCCAACATGGTGAAACCCTGTGCCTACTAAAAATACAAAAATTAGCTGCGCATGGTACCAGGCGCGCGCCTGTAATCCCAGCTACTCGGGAGGCTGAGGCGGGAGAATCGCTTGAACCCGGGAGGTGGAGCTTGCAGCGCGCTAACATCGCGCCACTGCACTCCAGCCTGGGCGACAGAACGAGACTCCGTCTCAACAACAACAACAAAATTCCAGAGTTCCACGCGGCGCCAGCTCCAGCCCTTCCGCCAGGGCCGCCGTTGGAGAGCAGCAGCCCTGGCTCTGCGCTACCCTATGGCCGTGGATCTCAACAAGGGCCAAAAGGTGACCAATAACGTGAGCAAGCCCAGGCACAGCCGCCACCGCGGGCGTCTGACCAAACACACCAAGTTTGTGCGGGACATGATCCGGGAGGCATGTGGCTTCGCCCCGTACAAGCAGCACGCCAAGGAGTTACTGAAAGGTCTCCAAGGACAAACGGGCCCTCAAGTTCATTAAGAAAAGGGTGTGGGCGCACATCCGCGCCAAGAGGAAGCGGGAGGAGCTGAGCAACGTCCTGGCCGCCATGAGGAAAGCCGCTGCCAAGAAAGACTGAGCCCCCTTCCCTGCCCTCTCCATGAAATAAAGAAAAGCTTGACAGGGGAAAAAAAAAACACACACAACTTTTTTTCTTAGTATTTCCTAACCAACTGGGAAAGAAATAAAAATCTTTATTCAAATAAAATTTGTGTCTATAGGCCAAAGAATGTGCTAGGCACCAGAAACGTGAACATGAGACAGTTAAAGCTCCTCGTGTCTCGAGCTAGTGGAGTGAAAAGCACTGAGTCTCTGTACAAAGGTCTAGACGGTGCTCTAGAAGGCAGCAGGACCCTCTGCAGTGGGGTGGTAAGGGCAGCATGCAGGGGACATGGCATCTTCTCAGTGAGGTCCAGGCAGAGGGAAGTACACATTATGAAGATAAGAAGGGTAAAAGAGCCAGAAATGGCAGGATCAGTGAGGACTTTAGATAAAGAGGACCACCAGACTGTGAACGACCTGTTTTAAGCTACATTAATGAGTCTCTTTTAGGAATATAATTCTGGGGATGATGCAAAGGGCGGAGGAACAGGAAGAGAGGCTAGTGAACAATATTTGAGGGCAGACGAGGAATGACAGAATGAAAGCAGTACAGCGAGTTCTGACGGAAGCATTTGGAGAGGACTTCTGCAAAGAAACCGGTAGGATCTAGTGACCAACTAGATACAGACTATGGGGGGAAATGAGATAAAGTAACTCAGGCTTCTGCATTTACAAAACACTTTTTTTTCCCTCAAGAGACAAGTTCTCTCTGTTGCCCAGGCTAGAGTGCAGTGGTTATTCACAGGCACAATCTTCGTGCACTATGGCCTTGAACTCCTGGGCTCAAGTGATCCTCCCACCTCAGCTGCCAGAGTAGCCATAACTACAGGCACACATCATCGCACCCAGCTGGAGACACTTTTAAAAATTAAAAAGAAGAGTGACAAAATTTTAGAGACAGAAGGGTCATCCCCAGGTCACCGCGAGGCAGGATAAAGCCTGTGGGCCCCACTGTTGTAGACCCTGGCAATTAACAAGTAGCATGAGTAGGAAGCCTGGCAGAGAGAGGATAATGGCTCCAGCAGCTGCTGCAAAAAGAAAAGCTGGAAGGTTACATACATTGGCAAAAATCCTTACTATTTGCTAGAGTAAGATTAGAGAACTTAATTCTATTTTTACATAGACCTTACAAAATTTCTTGTTGCCTTCTACTTTCTTTCAAAGATATTTATGATGTTCATTTAAACACAGACAGAAAGTTACACACAGGGTAATTTCTGTCACCGACCCCAGAGCCCCTAAGGACAGCCATAAACCAAAAGGAATATTTATTCCCTCACCCTCACCCTGCAACCACATTTTACAAGAAAGAAAACTGAATGAAGCACAGGCCATATGATCTATCTTTCAGTACGGTCAGGAAAGATTAGACAAGATAATGAGTTTGGTTTAGGGCCAGTTATATTTGAGATGTCAACAGACATTTAGGTAGTGATGTAGACAGCTGGACATATAGATCTGTGGCTCAGAATACAGAGCTACAGATATAAATGTGGTAGTCACCAGCCCACAAATGGTATTAACACCATGGAAACAGATGCGATCATCTTCAAAGAGAATGCAGATGAGAAGAGCAACAGACTTACGACAGTGACATTGAGGAAGGGCCAACATTTAGATAAAACCAACAAAGAAACTGAGAGGTACTGCTTTGGGTTCAACTTCTATCTACTTCTTCACTAATCAAAGACAGAAACCTTTTCTATTAAAGCATATATATATATTATATATAATATGTATATTATATATGTATATTATATATCATATGATATATAATATACATATTATGTAGTATATATGTATATTATATATACATATATAATATACATATTATATATTATATATTATACATTACATATTATATAATATATATTATATATATTATGTAATATATAATATGTAATATATATTATGTAATATATAATATAATATATTATATATACTATAATATAATATATTATATATACTATATATAATATACTATATATTATATTATATATATTATAATATACTATATATATCATATATAATATAATATCATATATACTATATATAATATCATATATACTACATATAATATTATATATACTATATATAATATTATATATTACATATTATATTATATTATATATTATATATTACATATTATATATAATATTCTATATACTATATAGAATATTCTATATACTATATAGAATATTCTATATAGTATATATATATATATTCAGTGCCAAATACTTAAGTATTGGAGTACTGAAGACAATCAACTGTAAATTTTAACAATTTCAGTAAGTTGCCAGCAGTTAGTGACAGCAATCTTTCACTTTCCCTGAACTGTCAGAGAGAAATGGATTCCACTTAAGTGATATTTCTCAATAAAGGAAGCTTTTCCCTTTTTGTGAACAGTTTATAGCTCAAATTCTTCCAAGAGCCAGGCAGGTGAGTGTGAAGCACTAAGACTCAGACAGTAAATGTTGGGTCCTAGTTCTACTGGAGTGGGCCTGTGCCTCCTAAGGGCATTCACATTCAGTCTTCTGCAGAGAAAACTTGAGGGCCCTGGTACTTGTGGTACCATGTGAACTAGAAATCCAAACCATGCTTCCATGGGCTTTTTAACAACTGCACAAGGCCACATAGTAACAAACTTTCTTACATTTATCATCTCCAAGGTCTTTTCTCCAGCTATTAACCATTTTTCTCTATATACTAAGTCCTCATAAACTCTGTGTTGTAAAAGAGACAACTCAAAAAATGATCGGTTCTGTGGCTTTGGGTAAGTTATCTCACAGCCTCACTTTTTCGTCTATAAAACAGAGATGGTTAATAATGTTGTTATGAGGACTAACTGAAAGCGTGCTTGAAGAAGGCTTAGCACCCAGTGAAGGTGAGGTCATTAATGAAGGATGAGGAAGAGGGGAAGAGAAGATGAGTAAATAATGATGTCCTTTAAGTACATCACTGATGATCAAAGTGCCAATAATGCCTACACAACTACAAATAACACTGGAGTGCCATACATACCAAAAAACACACACACACATAAACACACACCCACACAGAAGTTATACCTTTTCTTGGTTTTTAATTTAATTGTTCAAAGTTTTTAACTATTAACTGAACAAAATATGACAATTAAATGGTACCTAACAAAATGCGTCATTAAAAAGAAGTTTAACTCTTGGTATTTTAATTGACTGTATTAACCACCTTTTTTTAAAAAAAAGTTTTTTATTTTTATAGAGATGGTATCTCACTATGTTGCCCAGGCTGGTTTTGAACTCCCGGGCTTAAGTGATCCTCTTGCCTTGTGACTCCCAAAGTACTGGGATTATAGGGCATGAGCTGTCATGCTTGGCCTTAACAATCTTTTTTTTTTTTTTTTTTTTTTTTTTTGAGACAGTTTCGCTCTTGTTGCCCAGGCTGGAGTGCAATGGTGCGACCTCCACCTCCCGGGTTCAAGCCAATCTCCTGCCTCAGCCTCTCGAGTAGCTGGGATTACAGGCATGCGCCACCACACCCGGGTAATTCTGTATTTTTAGTAGAGAGGGGTTTCTCCATGCTGGTCAGGCTGGTCTCGAACTACCAACCTCAGGTGATCTGCCAGCCTCGGCCTCCCAAACTGCTGGGATTATAGGCATGCGCCACCACACCCGGGTAATTCTGTATTTTTAGTAGAGAGGGGTTTCTCCATGCTGGTCAGGCTGGTCTGGAACTACCAACCTCAGGTGATCTGCCAGCCTCCGCCTCCCAAACTGCTGGGATTACAGGGGTGAGCCACTGCGCCCAGTCAGCCTTAACAATCTTTTAAATCATCTCCAGAAAAGGTTGCTACTACTTAAAGGAAGCAAATTTTATAGTCCTAAAAAGTCAGAGTCATATTTATATTTAAACACCAGTATCCCCTAGGCTAAGAAAACACAGTTCTCTTCAGATAGAAAAGAACTGGATTAGGCGTGGTGGCACAAGTACTTAATTCCAGTACTTTCAGAGGATGAGGAAACAAGATTGTTTAAGTCCAGGAATCTGAGAGTAGACTGAGCAACACAGCAAGATGCCATCTTTACAAAAAATTTAAAAATTAAAGAAAAAAAAAAAGTCAGGCATGGTGGCGTGCACCTATAGTCTCAGCTACTTGGGAGGCTGACGTGGGAGAATCATTTGAGCTCCAGGGTTGAGGCCGCAGTGAGCTATGATCATACCACTACACTCCAGCCTGGTAACAGAGCAAGACCCTGCCTCTTAACAAAAAACAAATGAACAAACAAAAAAGATTTGAAACTAAAAATTCAAAGGTTAGGCCGGGCATGATGGCTCGCGCCTGTAATCCCAGCACTTTGGGAGGCCCGAGGTGGGCGGATCACGAGGTCAGGAGATTGAGACCATCCTGGCTAACACGGTGAAACCCCATCTCTACTAAAAAATACAAAAAAAAAAAAACTAGCCGGGCGTGGTGGCGGGCACCTGGGCTGAGGCAGGAGAACGGCGTGAACCCGGGAGGCAGAGCTTGCAATGAGCCGAGATCGTGCCACTGCACTCCAGCCTGGGTGACAGACCGAGACTCCATCTCAAAAAAAAAAAAAAAAATTCAAAGGTTAAACCAAGCTGGTCTAGGAGAGGGTGGAAAATAACAAAACTGTCAATTCTGTCCATGTGTGCTAGTTGTATCTGTTCTATTTGATGACCAAGGACATCACACCTCGTCTCTCAGCCTTCTTGAGGCATATAAATGGAAGTGACTGGAGAAAAGACAGGAAGAGCACATCCTGTTCCACACATCTGCAGCCTGATGCAGGCCACCTTGTACATACAAACAATGGACATCTTTGCTGTACAGATATTATACTCTGAGGCATAGGGGTTTGGAGCTCCAAAACATAGCTTTTAGAGCATCTCTAATATTAACTGGTATGTGACATCCTTAAGTCATAAACTTACTGGTTTTTTTAATCTACAAAGTGAGAATAAAGCCATCTACATTACTTATTAACAAGGATTTTTTAAAGAATTAAATAGTGAACAGGAAAATGCTCTGTAAAATGAAAGACATTTAAGTTATTTCTTCCCTGGCCAGGACACAGCTAAAAGAACAGTACTAGTATAATTTAAAATAATCACTCTTGGTTTTCTTAAAGAACAGAAAACAAAACTGGTCAAATTCCTTTATACTAAGTTCCCAGACTCTAAATGCCTGAATTTCAAATACTGGAAGTTATCAGTTTATAAGAATCTCATCTAGAACCTGAGTTGTATCAGTTCACCATTTTGGGCATCGGTTTTTCTATCTAATGTATAAAACAAGGGTGTAAGATGACCCAGACTTCCATGTTCTTTTCTTGCTATCATGTTTTTTCATTCCATTCATCATCCTATATATGTCTGGTCAAAATCAAGCAATAATAGTTAAATGCTTTTGAACAGCAAATAAAAAAATTAATACGTTGCATCATTCATAAATGAACTTTTAGCTTCCAAAACCTCAACTAAAGTTAAAAAAAAAATAGTAATTCTCAAATGTGGAGATTCCTCCTAATAATCTATTCTTACCCATATGACCTAGAATGAGGATGACATATGATACATAAATATTTTTCTCATATGAGCTCTTTTTGCCCATGTGCCTCTCAAAGCATGATCATTTCATTGAGCTAAGCGTTATTCTACTGTTAGAAAGCAGTGGCTACTTTGGCCAGGCACAGTGGCTCACGCCTGTAATCTCAGCCCTATGGGAGTCCGAGGGAGGTGGATCACCTAAGGTCAGGAGTCGAGACCAGCTGGCCAACATGGTGAAACCCTGACTCTACTAAAAATACAAAAAATTAGCCAGACATGGTGGTGAGCGCCTGTAATCCCAGCTACTCAGGAGGCTGAGGCAGGAGAATCACTTGAATCCAGGAGGCGGAGGGGAAGTTGCAGTGAGCCGAGATGGTGCCATTGCACTCCAGCCTGGGCAACGAGAGCAAAACTCTGTCTAAACAAACAAACAAACAAACAAACATACTTTGTACCACATGCCCTTACATGCAAACAATGCAAGAAAAAAAAAAACCTGATGTGTTGCATCACTGGACAAAAGTTGGCTGTGTTGGATTTACAGAAGTATGTCGTCAGTCACTATAATTTCACATTTGGAGATATACAGGTTTTCCCTTACATGCATGCAAAACACTAAGCCATTGACTCCTAATAGGGATTTTTAAGTTCGAAATTACAAAATGTACCAAATCACACCAAGGGAACTAAATGGAGCCTTGTTCTTAGAAAAAGTTAACTTCAGTAGATCTACTTTAAAAACATTTAAATTGGAAGAATATTTTTTGGAAAATGCTTGACTTGCACTGATCTAAAAGCTCTTCTCCAAATTCATCATGATTATCTGGTCCAAAGAATCGGAAAACCTTTATGGTCCCCATAAAACCTGTAATTCCATTAAACGAGTAGATGAACCACTTTACTACTATGATAATCAGCTCCATTTTTTTCACCAGTTGTTAAATCTTTTCTAGCAACTCTGGGGAGGCAAGGGATAATAACTTCGTTTTTCTTCAGGAGCTAGAGGTACTGTCAAGCAGAGCCTAAGCTGCCACTAGGAACATGGCTGATATTAGGGCAGCAACAGCAACAGAAGCTACTCAGGGGTTCGTGGCAGTGGAGGAATGAAATGAGGATGAAATGGACACTGCACAACTCATTACACCCAAACACAATTTCTTCATTTGTGTACTTTGAAATAAATACCTGCATCTATGTTGAAATGAACTATAACAGGACAACGCCATAGGAATAAATGTATCAATACACCTTTTCCTTCAACAAAAGGCCCCCCAAAAAACTGACAGCCCTAAACTGAGGCAAAGGTCACATGTAAAAGACCTGGTGTTTCTTATATCACAGGCACCCAAGGGATCCTCTAGAGAAGTCTTTCATTTATTCAAACACAGACTGTCATATTATAACTGATGAATACTCAGGAAGAAAGGAGGCAAGCTTTTTTCTTTTCTTTTTTTAGAGACAGGGTCTCACTATGTTGCGCAGGCTGGTCTTGAACTCCTGGGGTCAAGCTATGCTCCTGCCTCGGCCTCCCAAAGTACTGGGATTACTGGTGTGAGCCACTATACCCTGCCACAAGCATTTTTTATGAAAAAGACTGGGCTGAACAGCAACAACAAAAATTCTTTCCTCTAAGCTTAATCCCACAAGGCTTCCTTTTCAATAAATGAATATAACACCTACCATCACTTAATTGTAAACCTTCCACAGCTCTGCATTAAACAGAGACTTCTCCTACAGGCTAAAGATTGTCCTGGTCCCAGGAAAAAGATGTCCTTTTTGCATACTGAGCCCAAAGAGTATTTTAATAATCATTAGTAATCACCATGTGGGGGTGTGTCTGGTGAAGGGTACAAGAAGTGAAATTTGAATCCAAATTTGGGGGTTTTATATTTTTTGTAAGCTCTAGCTAGACTGAATGGCAAGAACAAACTGAGGCTAAATTCAGTGTCGTGGCTTGAGGGGGAAGAAGGAGCTGACTACCATCATAAACTATAATTTCTCTATTGATCTTTATCTCTTTTATCAGACAACACAGAGTTCATCTAT
Source organism: Pongo abelii (assembly GCF_028885655.2). Lineage (NCBI taxonomy): Eukaryota > Metazoa > Chordata > Mammalia > Primates > Hominidae > Pongo > Pongo abelii. The sequence continues at coordinate 101,966,403 of NC_071991.2, forward strand.
ATTAATTTATCTTTCCCTTTAAAACTGAACATTTAAGAAACTACACTCCTTTTACCTTAAGACTGTTTTATGTTAGTAGAACATTAAAAAGAGGATATAACATTTGGCAAGTAATATGATGGCAGATAACTGAATATTTTTCTCCTTAAATGATGACAGAAAATTAAGCAGCTCCTTAAAAAAAAAAATGCTCAAAATAACTTTATACAAGGACAAATAACTGAATGCAGTTTCCTTTAAATTACTAATTTGAGTTACAGTATAGGAAATAAACTCTTTTACCTGTAAAATATAATACTGTCAGGATAGAAAGGGCAAAAGAATTTTAAAAAAACAAAAACAGAGTAGGGTGGAGCTTAGGAAACGAAGGGCAAAAGGAAGCAATATTCATTTAGGAACTAAAGAACAATAAAGGAAACAATATTCATTTCTAAATTAAAAAAGAAAGGTTAAAATAACAGTTCACTGGCATTCTCATCTGAAAAGAAAAAGTTGAGTGGTTTTTGAATTTTAAAATTAGGTAAAATTAAAAATTTAATCCTTCAATCATATTAGCCACATTTCAAATGCTCATAGGTTTTACTGATATTATACAATCTTCCATCAGTGGAAGACAGACTGCCCAGAAATTCCACTTAGGCAGCACTGGCCTAAGTATTTTAAACAATTTATAGAAATGATACTTTATATATCCATTGAGTAAGAATTTCTGCAATAAAATGATTAGTAAAACATTCCAATTATCATCTTTTTTTTCTTTTTTTTTCTTTTTTTTTTGAGACAGAGTCTCCCTCTGTCGCCCAGGCTGGAGCGCAGTAGTGTGATCTCAGCTCACTGCAACCTCCTGTCTCCCAGGTTCAAGCAATTCTCATGCCTCAGCCTCCGGAGTAACTGGGACTATAGGCACGCACCACCACGTCTGGCTAATTCTTGCATTTTTAGTAGAGACGAGGTTTCGTCACGTTGGCGAGGCTGCTCTCAAACTCCTGACCTCAGGGGATCCGCCCGCCTCAGCCTCCCAAAGTCCTGGGATTACAGGCGTGAGCCACTGCGCCCGACCCAAGTTAGTATCTTTAAGTTAGGATTTCTTTAATCATAATTAACTGCGTAAAACCTAGGAAAAAAAATACGTAAGATTTAACAGGTCAATCACCTGTCTTCAGAAAGAAGCACCTCTAACTATGGTACTCCATTTCGATGTTTAATACCCCCAGTGTCAAGGAATTCATCCACCCTCTGTCACTCATTGTAAATGCTGCCATAATATTCCCACCAATTTCCAGAACAGAAGAATAATATCTTGCTGCAAAGTCTACAGCATATCTTACAGCCTTCCATGCTAGGGGGAAAAATGTATTTCTTTAGACTTTCTTTAAAAGACGCTACTTCATGCCCACAGGAAAATGTGCATGTATTATCTACAAACATCCTTGCTAAAACCTTTCAATGGCTCTTGGTAAACGTCAGCATAAAATTCAAAGACCTTTCTTTGCCACCTGGTCACTATATACCCCTCTCATCTATTTTCCCATCCTCTCCTCCATCTCTTTCCCCGCTTATGCAAGTATTTAGAGTTTCAAGATGGTGCCACAATGTTTCATTTCACCCTGATTTCTCAGATGCTGTTTCCTGGAATACTATTTAGACTAGATCCAAGCCATCCTGAGACTACACAGAGAGCACGCCCCTGTCCCCCACAAAAGTAATTCAAATTCCAGAAAGAAAAATGAAAAGGTCTTGACCAAAAAGGTGATTACATTTTAGAACTGTCTTAGAAGGGGAACAAAATTAAGTAGTAATTTTATTGTAGTGCAACAAAATTAAGTCATTGAAAATATATTGAACAACCAATCACAAGGCCATGGTTGAAAAGGTAAGGTTAGAGAATCTTAATTCCTGTACATCTTTATTTAAAACAAAACAAAACAAAACAAATAAAAAAAACAAGAAAGCCAACCAGCCAGCCATCTGTGCTGAATGTTTTGTCACCTGTTTAGAGTGAGAGGCTTGAATCACATAACTTCTTGAAATCCTTACAAAATTTAGATTCATCAGCATAAATAGAATACCCAAATTTTCTCAGTGACTATGTCACTTAACTGCTAACATCTTATCAATGGCACATTTAGGTGTTTCATAAATGCTTCAGTGAATATAAGAATCTATTGATGAATCTTTTACCTCGTTAGAGCTGATTATACTGATCTCACTTTGACTTACCCACACCCAATGAACACAGCAAGTACCACAATAATACTTAACTTTTACTAGAGAAAAGACCTAAAGAGCAGAGACTAGTAAGTCAACACTATCTGGAATATTCTTCAATGTCATCTATACGACATTCAAAAAGAGGCTGTTTTGAGAATTTCAAGTGAGGGTGTAGTTAAAATGTTCTCTTATACACTGCCAATGACAACGTAAAGATGTACCTTTCTGAAAAACAAACACTCGTTTATCAAGAGCCTTACAAATTGGCTTCACAAGTGATTCCATTTCTAAGACTCAATCAATAACATTATGTACATCCATCCATATCATGAACTCAGTTCTATGCAACCTTTATAAATGATACTATAGATGATTATTTAATAACATAAGAAAATTTGCATATGTTAAGTATAAAATGCCAGTTTGAAAATCATTTCTCAGTATGATACTGGATTGTACGGTTGGCGATGATGTTACCGTTAAAGTACATCTGCTTGTTTTGTTGTTGTTGTGGTTGTTATTGTTGTTGTTTTGAGACAGAGTCTAACCCTCTCACCCAGGCTGGAGTGCAGTGGTGTGGTCTTGGCTCGATGTAGCCTTTGCCTCCTGGGTTCAAACAATTCTCCTGCCTCAGCCTCCTGAGGAGCTGGGATTAGACGTGTACACCACAACACCCAGCTAATTCTTGTATTTTTAGTAGAGATGGGGTTTCACCATGTTGGCCAGGCTGGTCTTGAAATCCTGACCTCAGGTGATCCACCCGCCTTGGCCTCCCAAAGTGCTGGGATTACAGGCATGAGGCACTGCACCTGGCCCATCTGCTTTTTATAGATCTTAGACTAAAACAAAAAATTGGCCAGAAAAAATTAATCATGGTGACTGAACTTTAATGATTAACAGCTCAGTGCCTTATCATCATTTTATCTGAAATTTCTAAAATAAATAAGCATTTAAGATATGTAGAAAAAAAGTTATGCTAAAATGATAATTAAGTTAGAGGAAAAGGTTTGGTTCTACTGGGGAAACTAATATTGTTTCTCCTTACAGATGAAAAGAGCAATGTTAATTATTTCCTTAGTATGGCTGTCAAGAAGCTTAAAGCCAATTTTGTTAGTCACCTTTACTAGTTGCACAGCAAATACCAGTATCTGCGTGTGCCTATGACTATCCTCCATCATAACCTTCTGTGACCTGCATTATCTCTAACCCCCTTTTTTCTGCTGCACTATAGGTAGTTATCAAACTAGTCTCAATGTATTTCCTGGGGGGGAGGGTAGGTGAAGGGAGGAAAAGACAGATGGAAAAGAAGGAAAAGGGAAAGGTGGGGAATAATGAGGTGGCAGTTTTGAAAACACAACATTTTTCTACCTCCATCATTTTCAGATTATTTATAAAGCTTAAGTTCTACCATAGTAGGTACATAAATATTTACAGAACAAATCAATGATATCCAAGTTGAGAAACGCACATCTAGGCCAGGCACAGTGACTCTTGCCTGTAATCCCAGCACTTTGGGAGGCTGAGGCGGGCAGATCACCTGAGGTCAGGAGTTCAAGACCAGCCTGGCCCAACATGGTGAAACCCTGTCTCTACTAAAAATACAAAAATTAGCTGGACGTGCTGGTGGGCACCTGTAATCCCAGCTACTCAGGAGGTTGAGGCAGAAGACTTGCTTGAACCTGGGAGGCAGAGGTTGCAATGAGCCAAGATTGCACTCCAGCCTGGGCGATAGTGTCAGTCTGTCTCAAACTGGAAAAAAAAAAAAAAAAAAAAAAGAGAGAGAGAACAAGAGAAATGCACATCTGTCAGGGCTCTTCCTATTCCATACAGTTAATACCTTATTGAATTTTGTAATGTTATTTTAGTATGGCTATTAGAGCAGTGATCAGCAGTGCTTGGCATCCCTCAAATGTCAGAAAAATCCAGAGACACACCTGTGAACATCAAGATAATTTTACTTCCATTATTTCAATCTACAGCTAATGCTTAGTAATCACAGGATTTAAAAATCCCTTACAATAAGTCTGCACAAGTCTGTGGCTCACAAATTGAGAATTAATGTGCTATACCACAGAAGACAAATATTTACCACAGGCTGAATCTGAAGAGTAGATACTCTTATTATTAAGGCTGTTTTGAGTTGCTGTTTCTAACTTGCACCATTATGTATGTATGTACGTACGTTTGTATGTGTTTTTAGAGACAGGGTCTCACTCTGTCACCCAGGCTGGAGTGCAATGGTGCGATCACTGTACAGCTCACTGTAACCTCAAACTCCCAGGCTCAAGAGATCCTCTCACCGCAGCCTCCTGAACTGCTGGGACTACAGGTATACATCACCATGCCCAGCTTATTTTTAAATTATTTTGTAAAGACGGGGGTCTTGGTATGTTGCACGGGTTGGTTTTGAACTCCTGGCCTCAAGCAATCCTCCCACTCTGGCCTCCCAAAGCACATGGATTACATGAATGAGCCATTGTGCTCAGCCACACAAGCATTTAAAATGAAGAGATTTGACATAAAAATCCAAATGTTCAACTTGTCCTAAAAAAATCACAAGAGCAGGCAAAACCTGCCCGGTATTTCTACACGGCAGCAATCAGCAAGAGAGCCGATCAGCACCCCACATCTAGATGGTGCCATCATCTCCAGTTTCTGTGCTCCCCACCTGGCTGTAGCCACTCATTGGACATACTCTTTGTAAGCAACTGTTTTTGTAACCTCTTTACCATACCACTCATCTTTTAAAGTAAGTTTCCCAGAAGTGCAATTATTAGTTACGTGCAATTCTTTCTAAGGAGTGCCAAAGGCTACTCACTGTAGTGTTGTCCATTAGAGTACTTAGCACTGCATGTCCAAGAAACAGAACAAATTATGCCAGGGGCCAGCCACCCACGAATGTGTCTTCCATGCAAGGTTTGTACACTGATATTCTGTACAAATCCTACATTTCTGTGTTGCCTTTGTGGCTCCCTGATTTCCAAATCACTAAGTGGCTAGTGCATAACAGCTGCTGAAAAAATGTTGGGTGGATGGATAACAAATATAATCTACTAAAATTAGTTTTAATTTCTTCCAACCCCAGTACATAAAAGATTGTTACAAAAGGAATCTGCACTATGACTGTTGAAAGTAGAGTTTTTATTGTTGCTATTGTTATTATAATGGCTGCTCACATTTGTTCAGAACCTCCCTGATAAATTCATCATAATCTACATTGCTGGAGCAGAAGAGGATCCCAAAGAGAAGAGGAAGTGTCACTGCTGACATGCAAAATGATCTTAGGTGATACTTGAAACCTGGTATTGAATTACACTGAATCAAATACTGAGGAAGTTATTCCTTTTCCAAGGTTCTTTCAATCTCTCTGGGTGTATGAGAACAAGTCTCACTTTGGTGCTAACACATATTTATGTCCCTTTATGACACTTGCCATTTAACTTCCCTTGTAAACACACAGAGCATACGGCTCAGGCTTGGAGCCTTTATCAGACAAAAGAATCTAGACAGGGTTTAACAGTCATTTTTTTTTTTTAAGGCAAACGATACAGGTTCTCTATTGCCAGTGGAGATACAAAGATTCCTTTTTAAAGAAAATTAAGCTTTAAAAAGCATTAAAAGGTTTTACATTTATTTTAAGAAATTTAAAAATAAAAAAGAATGGCCGGGGGCAGTGGCTCACACCTGTAAACCCAGCACATTGGGAGTCCGAGGCAGGCAGATCACGAGGTCAGGAAATCGAGACCATCCTAACACAGTGAAACCCTGTCTCTACTAAAAACACAAAAAGTTAGCCAGGCATGGTGGCACGCGCCTGTAGTCCCAGCTACTCTGGAGGGGGAGGCAGGATAATTGCTTGAACCCAGGAGACAGATGCAGTGAGCAGAGATCGCGCCACTGCACTCCATCCTGGGTGACAGAGCAAGACTCCATCTCCAAAAAAAAAAAAAAAAAAAAAGCATGATATGAGGCCAGGTGCAGTGGCCCACGCCTGTAATCCCAGCACTTTGGGAGGCCAAGGCAGGCGGATCACGAGATCCGGAGTTCTACACCAGCCTAATATGATGAAGCCCCATCTCTACTAAAAATACAAAAATTAGCCGGGCAAGGTGGCATGCACCTGTAATCTCGGCTACTCGGGAGGCTGAGACAGGAGAATTGCTTGAACCCAGGAGGCACAGGTAATAGTAAGCCGAGATCGTGCCACTGCACTGCAACCTGGTAACAAGAGCGAAACTCCGTCTCAAAAAAAAAAAGAAAAAAAAAAGTACAGTGTGGAGTGCAAGTGTGACCAAAAAACACCAAGGTGATACACAAAATACTAATGTTTGGGATGTAAATGACCATGCTTTTATGTTTATCAGGCCAGCATTATCCTGATACCACAGCCTCACAGAGACACAACAAAAAAAGAGTATTTTAGGCCAATATCCATGATGAACACTGATGCGAAAATCCTCAATCAAATACTGGCAAACTGAATCCAGCAGCACATCAAAAAGCTTATCCACCACGATCAAGTTGGCTTCATCCCTGGGATGCAAGGCTGGTTCAACATACACAAATCAACAAACGTAATCTGTCACATAAAAACAGAACCAACAACAAAAACCACATGATTATCTCAATAGACGCAGAAAAGGCCTTCAACAAAATTCAACAGCCCTTCATGCTAAAAACGCTCAATAAACTAGGTATTGATGGAACCTATCTCAAAGTAATAAGAGCTATTTATGACAAACCCACAGCCAATATCATACTGAATGTGCAAAAACTGGAAGCATTCCCTTTGAAAACGGGCACAAGACAAGGATGCCCTCACCACTCCTATTCAACATAATGTGGGAAGTTCTGGCCAGGGCAATCAGGCAAGAGAAAGAAATAAAGGGTATTCAATTAGGAAAAGAGGAAGTCAAAGTGTCCCTGTTTGCAGATGACAGGATTGTATATTTAGAAAACCCCATCATCTCAGCCCAAAATCTCCTTAAGCTGATAAGCAACTTCAGCAAAGTCTCAGGATACAAAATCAATGTGCAAAAATCACAAGCATTCCTATACACCAATAACAAACAGAGAGCCAAGTCATGAGTGAACTCCCATTCACAATTGCTTCAGAGAGAATAAAATACCTAGGAATCCAACTTACAAGGGATGTGAAGGACCTCTTCAAGGAGAACTACAAATCACTGCTCAATGAAATAAAAGAGGACACCAACAAATGGAAAAAACATTCCATATTCACGGATAGGAAGAATCAATATCGTGAAAATGGCCATACGGCCCAACGTAATTTACAGATTCAATGCGATCCCCATCAAGCTACCAATGACTTTCCTCACAGTATTGGGAAAAAAACTACTTTAAAGTTCATATGGAACCAAAAAAGAGCCCACATTGCCAAGACAATCCTAAGCAAAAAGAACAAAGCTGGAGGTATCACACTACCTGACTTCAAACTATACTACAAGGCTACAGTAACCAAAACAGCATGGTACCGGTACCAAAACTGCTATATAGACCAATGGAACAGAACAGAGGCCTCAGAAATACCACCACAAATCTACAACCATCTAATCTTTGACAAACCTGACAAAAACAAGCAATGGGGAAAGCATTCCCTATTTAATAAATGGTGCTGGGAAAACTGCCTACCCATATGTAGAAAGCTGAAACTGAATCCCTTCCTTACACCATATACAAAAATTAACTCAAGATGGATTAAAGACTTAAATGTAGGACCTAACACCATAAAAACCCTAGAAGAAAACCTAGGCAATACCATTCAGGATAAAGGCATGGGCAAAGACTTCACGACTAAAACACCAAAAGCAATGGCAACAAAAGCCAAAATACACAAATGGGATCTAATTAAACTAAAGAGCTTCTGCACAGCAAAAGAAACTACCATCACAGTGAAAAGGCAACCTACAGAATGGGAGAAAATTTTTGCAATCTAACCATCTGACAAAGGGCTAATATCCAGAATCTACAAAGAACTTAAACAAATTTACAAGAAAAAAAAACCCCATCAAAAAGTGGGCAAAGGATATGAACAGACACTTCTCAAAAGAAGACAGTTATGCAGCCAAAAGACACATGAAAAAATGCTCATCATCACTGGTCATCAGAGAAATGCAAATCAAAACCACAATGAGATACCATCTCATGCCAGTTAGAATGGCGATCATTAAAAAGTCAGGAAACAACAGGTGCAGGAGAGGATGTGGAGAAATAGGAATGCTTTTACACTGTTAGTGGGAGTATAAATTAGTTCAACTGTTGTGGAAGACAGTGTGGCAATTCCTCAAGGATCTAGAACTACAAATACCATTTGACCCAGCAATCCCATTACTGGGTACATACCCAAAGGATTATAAATCATGCTGCTAAAAAGACACATGCACACGTATGTTTATTGTGGCACTATTCACAATAGCAAAGACTTGGAACCAACCCAAATGTCCATCAATGATAGACTGGATTAAGAAAATGTGGCACATGTACATCATGGAATACTATGCAGCCATAAAAAAGGATGAGTTCATGTCCTTTGCAGGAACATGGATGAAGCTGGAAACCATCATTCTAAGCAAACTATCACAAGGACAGAAAACCAAACACTGCATGTTCTCACTCATAAGTGGGAGTTTAATAATGAGAACACATGGACACAGTGTGGGGAACATCACACACTGGGGCCTGTTGGGGGGTGGGGGACTGGGGGAGGGATAGCATTAGCAGAAATACCTAATGTAAATAACGAGTTAATGCGTGCAGGAAACCAATATGGCACATGTATACCTATGTAACAAACCAGCACATTTTGCACATGTACCCTAGAAATTAAAAAAAAAAAAAATACAGTATGGAGTGCAAATGTGACCAAAAAACACCAAGGTGATAGACAAAATACTAATATGTGGGATGTAAATGACTATGCTTTGATGTTGCCATTTTGGCACAGAGATGGAAAGTGTCCAAATTTAATTTCCATTGTATATTAAATGAAAAATAAATGTAACAATAAGCTGCGCGCTTTTACGGTGATAGAAAAATCTGGCCGGGTGCGGTGGCTCATGCCTATAATCCCAGCACTTTGGGAGGCCGAGGCGGGTGGATCATGAGGTCAGGAGATAGAGACCATCCTGGCTGACACTGTGAAACCCCATCTCTACTAAAAATACAAAAAATTAGCCGGGCATGGTGGCGGGCGCCTGTAGTCCCAGCTACTCGGGAGGCTGAGGCAGGAGAATGGCGTGAACCCGGGAGGTGGAGCTTGCAGTGAGCCGAGATCGCGCCACTGCACTCCAGCCTGGGCGACAGAGCGAGACTTGAGACTCCATCTCAAAAAAAAAAGAAAGAAAAAAGAAAAATCTAAGACCTGTAACCTTGACAGTTTGTAAGTTAACAAAATTAGCTTATGATTATTTATTAATCTATGCCAATACCACAGAAAGAGATGACTCCCCATACCAAGAAAGTCTTCCTATAAAGCTCATAATCTGTAAACTGCAAATGAATATTATTTGTTTTGTTGACATTTTGTGATGAAAGCACTTCTGTGTATAAGATCATAAGGTGGGGTTAACAGTGAGTAAGCCAGTAAGTAGACCAAATGTCACTGATACTCCCCACTGTCAAACAGCAGCTGTGACAAATGCTACAAAGGAGAAGTACATGGTCCTGTAATTTGATACAGGCAGAGCTTCCTTGAGACAGGAGGGATGGGAACAGCAAAACAGCCAGGACATAACCAAAGGAAGAGATACATGAGACAAGGCTGGAGAGGGAGATGAGGACAGAGAAAAGAGGTACTCACTGACCCAGGTATGGAGTTTACCTAACTCCCAAGCACAAGGGTTAAGACAGTTGAAAGGTTTTAAACGTGGAATGACCTACCTGATCAGATTTGTGTTCTGAAAGGTTTGCTCTGGCTGTAATGTAAGCAACCCTCCAGAGAAGCATCAGTAAACAGACAGAATCAAAATTGATTACAAAATAATGTAGAAACTACTACATCTAGACCAAATAAATAATGGCCAACAGAAAACCAGATCAGAACATTGTCCAGTCTTTCACTGGAAACTAACACTACACTTTTATTTAGGTATATGATACATAAATTTTACAGACTAGGAACAGCTTAAAACTTAATACTTCAGAAGCTATCAAAATGTCATGATTTCTTGGTCAGACCTAAGGTGGCCTACCTACCTCAAGGGCTTTAAGTAAAGAGGACTGGAGCTCGAGGAAGTGGCTCCAAGGCAGATGGCTAAGCATCAAAAACTGCGGCTCTGATTTACATTCCCCAGCTCCCAAACCAAGCATCTTCTTTATATATTTTACATGATAACTTCCTATTAAGGTTTGATGAAAGAAAGGTTTTGCTACTGAAACCAAGTCTGAAAACTAATGTTAATACCCATGGCCTCTAGTACCCAGTTACAAGACTATTATCGGTGGGAAAGCAGTGCCTCCAACAACAACACCCTAGGGTCACTTACTGGTCTATGCTTCTAATTCTGTTCCCCCTCAGAACGCTGATGTTCAGAAATAGTCCAGTTTCTGCTTCTAATCGTCCTCAAAATGGTGCAAACTCTGGGTAACACCGGTAGAGCCACCAGAATGCTAACAAGGAAAAAGGAAGGGAAAAAAGAAGGGAAAGGGAAGAGAAGGAAAAAAATATATACAATACCAAATTGAAAAGAACCCGGAGCATACGCAGTTGGTGGAAGTATAGAGTGGTACATTCACTTTGGAAAACTGACAATACCCACTAAAACTCAGCAACTGCACTCCTAGGAATATATTAAACAAATGCATGCAAGCTTCATTAACCAAAAGACATGTATGGAAATGCCCACGGCAGGCTGGGCAAGGTGGCTCACACCTGTAATCCTAGCACTTTGGGAGGCTGAGGTGGGTGGACTGAGGTCAGGAGTTTGAGACCAGCCTGGCCAACATGGCAAAACCCCGTCTCTACTAAAAATACAAAAATTAGCCGGGCGTGGTGGCGCCGGCCTGTAATCCCAGCTACTCTGGAGGCTGAAGCAGGAAAATTGCTAGAACCTGGGAGGCAGAGGTTGCAGTGAGCTGAGATCACTCCACTTTACTCCAGCCTGAGCAAAAGAGCGAAACTCCATTTCAAAAAAGAAAAAGAAAAAGAAATGCTCATAGCAGCACTATTCCTAATAACCACAAGCTGTAAGCCTCCCAAATGCTCATTAATAGAATGAATAAACTGAGGTATACTCATGAATACTGTACAGATATGAGACTGAATTAATTACAACTACACACAACAATATGGATGAACCTCACATAGGTAACATTGGAAGAAAACAGACCAAAAGCTTATCCAGAGGGTTTCCATTTATATAATGTTCAAAAACAGATACAACTGAATTGTCATATGCAAAAAAATGAATCTCAATCTTTACCTTAATACTAAAACCCCAAATGAATCACAGACTTAAATGTTAAGATACTAAAACTCCTAAAAGTCAATCTAGCAGAAAATATTAGTGACCCTAGGCTTGGCAAAGATTTCTTAGGTACAACACACACACACACAAAACAAACAAACAAACAAAAACACTGAAAAAAATTTTTCAATAAATTGTATTTCATAAAGATCTATGATCTGGGTACTATTCCATATACGTATCTTCAATAAAAATACTAATAAAAATTAAACAAAGAATTGAGTGATGAGGAGACAACACAATCAACCACTATGTCATCTCATTCAGGGACAAGTACATCTCTACAAGGAGAGAAAGAAAGCCAACAGGGGAAGAGCAGGAGTTGGAAAAGGGAAACATAGTTATCAACAAATGTTTTTCCTAGTCTTTGCATTGCCAACGGGGGGAGGAAGGGAAAACAATGAAGAAAGACCCTTTGGTTCTCCTCCTATAACTGCTCTTAGTCCACCACACATCATAAAAGAAAATATATCAACTTAAGATCAAATCAAAGACATCTTGGTCCAGGATCCTTTTCCACTGAATGCCCTTTACTTCTTTCTCTCTTCATCTGGTACCTTCCTCACTTTTGAATTTTCTCACTTCCTTTCTCCTTATTTTTCCAGGTATAGCTTTTTGCTCTCCGCATCCACACATCACTATATATCATTTTCACCTTTGCATACGAGGCACCAAAATAAGAAGAGAACAATTAAAATACACACACAAAAACAGCCTGGGTTCCTTATGGATTTGAAATACCCTTATATTGGAGAACGGACAACACACAATCTCTATCAATTCTCACCAATCCTTTTTATTCAGCATTGGTAGAATATAGACCACAGCATAAATATTACTATGACACTTTCTCCCTCTCCGCTTCTCTCCTCTCCTGAACAAGACAGCTACAATTTGTGAATTCAGTATTGGCTAGCTAACTGAAATGTTAAGGATCTAGGCTAGGAGTTCTTATCTATCGAGCTACAAGTATAAAGACTCCCTTTTAAACATTAAAATACATCAAAACCCCACAAACATGCAAAAAGAAATTATCCTTTCCATATCTGTTCCCTGAGAAAATGCAAACCTATATACCACTGTTGTGAGTTATTAATTTTCAGTTCATTGTGAACTTTATCAATTAAAACAATATCCACTCACACTTAACAGCAGATGTGGGCAATGCTATGTGTGAATGCAGTCTCAGCTTCTCAGATCTCCTCATCTCACAAACTCCTCAGCTCTCCTTGGGTTTACCTAGGCAGACTGGGAATCAGCTCTGACCACTCTGGGCTCAACTTTCTTTACTGATTAAGAATTGTACAATTTTGTTACATGAGTTCCCTGAAGAAATAGCAATAAAGTTTGACAAAAATGATAGTATGGTAAAGTACCTTCTGTTCACACAGGATTCTTCTGGGATGATTTATTAAACAGTTCTCCCAATAACCATTCCTTCTACACACACCACACACACCCCTTCCCTCTCTCTCTTTCTCTTCCCTCTCTCCACCTATAAAGCACTCAGAACTGGTATCTAGACTGTTTAATAAATGATTAGAGTCAGCCCTCCACATCCACAGATTCGACCCACTACAGATCAAAAATATTTGGGATATAAAACAATAAAAAATAAAATACAACAATAATACAAATTTTTAAACTATAGTACAACAACTATTTACAGAGTGTTTTCATTGTATTAGGTATTGTAAGTAATCTAGAGATGTTTTAAAACATATGGGACGAAGCACACAGGTTATGTGAAAATACTATACCATTTTACATGAAGGACTTGAGCATCTGTGGATTTTGGTATCTATGGGGGTCCTGGAACCAATCCCCCTTGGACACAAAGGGACAACTGTACTACACCTTTTTAGCTATTATGGTTATTACTACTAGTACTCTCCCCCACACACATTACCCCATAAATCCCAGAAGTGCTCTAGCTAAGAAGGGGCAAAATGAAGAAGCAAGAACTTGAAAACCTAGTTTTTTTTTTAATCAGATATTCACATTTATTACTGTAAATAGGAGTAAACAAGGGAGTAAAAACGTGTCTAGCACCGACTCTACTATATTCAAGATGAATTCATTCATTCATTCAACAGGCACTCAAAAAAAGGAAAATACTTGTAGTAGGATTTACCCCTAAAATCTCCAGAGGGTACTGTCTTTGCAGCAAACATCTTCCTCGTAACTATTATATACATCATTTTTCATTCATCATTAGGCATTTTTTAAAAAAAAAATTCATTCAATAGCATTCTCTGCTCTTAATTTTTAAAATGGGTATGCTGAGTTTTTTTCTCTCTCTTCAAAACACAAAACCAAAAAATAAACTAACGTTGTGTAACCCTGATAGTTTTGATCTTAGGAGTCAGCCATTCAGAAGAGAAGTACTCCATAACTCCCCTACAAAATGGCACTCTACAGACTTCCACTGTTCCATTAAAGGTAAAAACATAATTTTAGATTTCAAGGTGTTATTGAGATCTATTAGGATAACGTATTTTCCAGTTTAGCCCCCCAAACAACCTTCAAATTCCATTATAATTTTACTTCAAATCGTATGTATATTTTTCAATGAAGGACTCTTAAGATTCTACAAAAATAAACTAGGTTGTTTTGCTTTTCCCATTTTACAAAATTGAACAAAAACAATTCAACCAATACTAAGCTCTTGCAAGACTAGCAATTCTTTTAAAAGGATAAAAATGAGATGAAAAATTACTAGAAATAATTACATCAGGGTTTTTGTATTTATATTTTGTATTTAGAGGTACTTTTCTCTACCCAGTTTTCTGAATTATCAAAAGATAATTCTATACTGCAGGAACAAAATCAGTTGTGGTGAATGATAACTTTTGGTTTGCTTACAATCAAGCAGTTTCTCCCCTGCTAAAGAAAGAAGTCAGATTTCTTCATCCTTTCTACCAGTAGATAGATGGGAACACTGACTATATGCAAATTCCAAATATCTCTAAGATTTAGAGCACCATGCCTCAAACCATTAACTTTAATTTTTTTTTTAAGTGAAAGCAAAAACTCCTAAAATGTAGCTGGACTGGTGAACAAGGAATTTAAGAATGTAATGATTATGCTACATGATATTGTAAGGTATTAAATTCCTGGACAGGATATAGTGTTACAAGCCATAAATTCTTTTTAAACTTCAGATTCTTATTTTTCAAGTTCCTCCAAACAAATTAAAAAGACAAATGATTTGACTGTTCATTACCAGATGACTTTTAATAAAAAGTAGGGGCGAGGGAGAGTATCTTCTTGTTTTAATACATCTACATTAATGAAACAACTTCTATGTTTGCAAAGTATTGTCTGATTTATAAGCTACATTTATCAACCATTAAGTCAGCATAGCATAATGGCCATGAAATAATAATACATAAATTAAGTAATCTCTGGTAAAACTGTGTATGAAGTTATCATAAGCAATAGTGGCTGATTTCTAAACTTTAAAATCATGACCACATGCATCCTCCCTTTCCTTCAAATAACCACCAGAGTGTAGGTAAGTAAATAAATAAAATCACCAAAATATCTTAGAATATCTTTCCTTACAGAATGTATTTTAACCAGAAAACCTCATCCACTCCTGTTTCTCAATAATATTCATCCGCTCTGTCCAACCCTCAATTTATCAGTAAAGAATTAATGATACTCCAAAAAGCTAATGTAATTATTACTGTCATCTCATTAAGCATGCTCTTCCTAGTACCAAACTCTAACATTACAGCTGATACCCAGCTCTTTCACTATGCACACCACCCTCTTCTACCCTTCCCATCACCACCATTTTACTGGCAGAATATTCACAAGGCTGAAGACTGTTTCTCATCTCAGCAAACAGAATGCTTAAGATCAGATGGCTAGCCACAAACCAGAAGTTAGAAGCCACACAAAAATAAACACTAGCAGTCCTAAAATTTTCTACTTTCAGTCTCTAACAAAAGCAGTAACATCATTTTTATTTGTGATGCCCTAAGTTATAGCCAGAAGCTTTTTCCCCTGATTATACTAATAAATCAATTTTAAATGATAATTTTACATCAGATTATGTCCTTCATATACCAGCATATTTTAAATAAATCCATTTTACCATGGTAGGTTCTTCAACTCATATTTTTTTGTATTTTTTCTGTATCATTGCTTAACTACCACATTATTTCTCCATTATTTTTCTAAATATTACATCTATGAACAAAAAAGATAACCCTGCAAACCCTAGAAAAGATAAATCAACATATACCTTAAGTATAAAATATCAATATTAAGTATAACCTATTAGGTAACCAAGAGAAAGGTAAGCATCAACTGTATGCCCAAGAATCTCAATTTAAGACATTATGTAGTATACACAATTTTGGTAAACAGAACTGAATACAATATTTGCATATCAAAATAGGCAACTATAGCCTTATTTCTGACTTCAGATAAAAATATCTTAATTCTTTTTATAAGGCAAAACAGTCATTTTAATGAAATATCTCTTTTCAGATATAATCATATGATTGACAGATAAAATAATTGCTTTAAAAATACTTCTGAGTCATTTTGTCCTTACCTGCAGGCATGAACCATTACTGCATGCAGTGACTGTTCCATTTCCTAGCACAGACTTGAAGAAGCATCATATCTCTTTCACAATATGACTAATCTGTGGGTTTGCAATTCCTAAGCTATTTACAAATGGCACTCCCTTACCATATAAGAATAAATATTTATTACAACCCAAAATCAAGTATTTTTAACCTACATTTTACAAATCACCTTCATAATTCTGTAGAGCAGCAACCTCAAAATATAGGAAGAAAACCTCACAGTATTTCCCTTGAAAAAAGCAAATTTTTCTTTTTTGCTTTTTAGCTAAATTATTTTTAAAGCCTTCAACAGCTGTCACACATGAACCAGCGGTCTGCTGTGTTATGGTGTGCATGCTGCAGCTGATTAGGCTCCACTATTTTTCTTAAAAAAATCAATCACCCTTTGCAAAAGCAGAACAGCTTGCCCAAATACACATCTTCAATACAGCACAATACCAGCATGCAGGACAATACGTTATACAGCAAACTTGACAAGAAAAAAAAATATGTCCTGGTTTGTTTCTTAGCAATGCTACACCATTAATTGTTCATGCAAGAGATGTAGCTGTACCTTTCTGAAGAGGACGACTTCTCAGAGTTAACTGACATCAGCAGCTCAATCTTCTGCTTGATTTCTGGAAAAATCAGAAAATATTCACAACCAAGATTGCCTGCCCTTGCTTTCAAGCCTTATATCAAGAGATTTTTCTTCTCTAATCCCTTTTGTTCAGAATGAGGCCACAAGATTCGCAGTACTTCTGTTAGGACTGGGATTCAATGGTGCTATAAAGGGAAAAAGCTCCAGAGGCATCAGGCCTTGCTAAACTATGCACATGACTGTTTATGAAAGCAGGAAGTACCATTTCTTTAAAGCAGAGGGGTGTTTTCTTTTTTAAGGTAGAACTAGCATGGTTCTACAAGATGATTTTCAATTTAGCAAAATAAAATACAAACAAGAAATCTTGAACATCTGAATTAAATTTACTAGATAATTTGAGAAGCCTGGGTAATCACGTCACAGGCTGTAATAAACAGATATGCAACCCTTGGCTGTTTCTATTTCACTAGCCCTAAAAAACATGGCTCAGTGAATCATTTTTGTCACTTAAGAATGAAATATTAAACCAGAACCCCAATGTATAGATTTCAAAATGTTTAACCTTTGTTTTAATTTATTGATTGTGTTTAATTAAAGACACATTTAATATCTAGTGTCCCTAACTCCTCTGGAAAGAGACTTCTGATTTTATACCTTAATTTTCCCCTCCTCCTTAGCAGTACAGTACAAGTGAACAGCAACACCCATTTACCGAGCAGAGATAATATACTTGTCCCTTTAGGAAAGGATTGACAATAGACATCTACAACAGGAATGTAAGCGCCAGTTCAACTTAATTAAAAGATAATTGCTGATACTGATTTGGAAGGGAGATAACGGACTAAAAGGGAAGGAACGGTGAAAATAAGAGAGGGAAAAGATAAGGAGACAATCTAACACGTTTCCTTTAAAACATCAACGACTGACTAAAGCACATAATTTTAAGTTAATAAAACTGACATGGTCCTATTACCCAGACTATTTCATGTGTAAAGCTGTTTTCCTATCCCTAATAATATCCCTAATACTTATTAGGATATACTTAGTAGGGAAAGCAAACTAAAGTGTGCTTTCATAATAAAAAGTTCACATACTAAAAATAAATTAGTGCCAATAAAATGCTATCAACAGTACCAGGATTTCAAAATACACCTCAATAGTTTTTTTTTTTTAAGCAGTAAAGCAAATTTTTTTTAAATGTTGACTATATAAATCAAAGTTGAATATGAGAAGATGTAAAGGAAAAAGGAATAAAAATTAGTTCCATAAAATACAATGGACCTGTACAGAAATATCCTCTCAGCGTTGTTAAAATAAGGATTTTTCCCAAATTTTTAAGCTTATAAACTTCAATGAGCATTATAAAAGCGGCATGAATAGCTGATGAGAGAGCAGAATCTACCACAGGGTGTAGCCAAGCTGCCTAGCCACTGGGAGAGCAGAGCACAGCGCCTATAGCTGGGGTGGTACTGAGACTCATCTTGAGGATCAGGCACATGGCACCACAGTGAGCCGTCAGCAGGGCCCCTTCCCTCATTTTGGAAGGAGCACGGTGTCAGAGCTCAGACTCTGCCTTGGATTTAGGAACAGCCTCCTTTGCCCTTTTTATTTATTTATTTATTTTTTTAATTTATTTATTTTTGAGATGGAATTTCGCTCATTGCCCAGGCTAGAGTACAATGGCACAATCTCGGCTCACCGCAGCCTCCGCCTCCTGGGTTCAAGCGATTCTCCTGTCTCAGCCTCCCGGGTAGCTGGGATTACAGGCGCCCGCCACCATACCCAGCTAATTTTTTGTCTTTTTAGTAGAGACAGGGTTTCACCATGTTGGTCAGGCTGGTCTTGAACTCCTGATCTCAGATGATCCGCCCACCTCAGCCTCCCAAAGTGCTGGGATTACAGGTATGAGCCACAGCACCAGGCCTCCTCTGCCATTTTTAATAGCTGTATGACCTTGGAGAAATTACTTAAACTCTCTAAAGCCTCTATCACCTCTCCTGTAAAATGGGGATAATAACATATATCTGAAAGGCTGTGGTGAGGATTTAATGAAATAACCCATGAAAGTAAAGTAGTATTGTGCCTGGGATGCGGTGAGCCCTCCCTGCCTCATCTCTCAATAAATATTTACTGAATGAGTTAATGAAGGATACCAGGCCTGTCCAACGTTAAATGGTTTTTCCATAGTTTAAATCCACTTTCTCCTTCTTATCATCAACCTCAACATCCCCATTTTTATCACTATAGTGTTATTGTAGGTGGGAACTTAACTTTAATCTGTATCTCAGCCTCCCTTTCTAGAGAATTGTGCTCCATGTATCAACTTGCTGCTTCAGAAAAGAGATTACACTTGAATCCATCTTCATCACGGCAATTTTGCATTCCAAAACAACAAAAAGTTCACACTTCTGTATACCTACGTAAATCAATGCACTTAAGATGAAAAAGCCCAAGATTAAATTACACAGCTCTAACGAAGTTAATGCCTATCTTGTAAACACTGGAAAGAAAAGTTCAAGCTAGCCCCAAACCAAAGAGGATTCTAATAATACATGAAAAGGTTTCTAACTTCATTTTCACCTTATCTCTAAACCTTCAGATTTGTTCATAGCTCCACAAGGACTCAGAAATCAAGGAACGTTAACACTATGATACTGTATCCTTTGAGGCCCACATACTCCGTCTAGGCTACCAATCAACTCCTCCCTGTCCATATCATCCATAGGTCTGGTAATTCCCCACATTTGTGAAGAATTCCGGAAGCCATTTAACTGATTTCCATTCCACCACAACACCTGCCATAATCGGGGGGACCTGGATGTCCATACTGATATGACTTATTAGAAAAGGCCTGGCTATGGACTCCAGGCTCCTCAATCCACAGACTCTTGAACCTCTACCGCTTGAGCCATCCGTTCCCTTGATCATGCTCAGGACACTTTCTTACACACACTGCAAACACTTTCCCCCTCAATTAGTCAGTTGTTTTGGAATTTTATTCAATTACTTCCAGGGTAGTATCTGGGACCCTATACACTTTATTTTTCTGCAATGAAGTCGACCAATCTTTTCCTTGTTAAATTCTGGCCTTCCTGATAAACTTAGAAACACCTTCCTCACACCAAAGTTCTTAAATTTTTCATCCAATTTTCCTCTAATATGCTTTATAATAGTATTTGCATGTAAATCTTAGAAGCTTCTAGATTTTGTCATATGAACTGATATAGAGATCCAGTCTGCTTTTACAAGTCATATTTTAAAATGACTCTCTTGTCATTTTAAAATGACACATCTTCACAATTCTAAAATGACTCTCTTGCCCACCACTTCTTGGTTCTTCCAAAGCAGCACCCACTGTCTCCACGTATACATTTAGACCAATGAGTGCAAAAAAAGTCCATCAACCTGATTATTTAATAGTTGTGTTCCCTATGGATGTAATCTGAAAATGCTGGACAGTACACTCAACAGCTCCTTCTACATCCCAGCCTTTAATCAATCCTTTACCATCTGCCCTACTCCCACCTCAAGACCACACTTGCTTATTTCACACAGAAAATAGGCAAGCAGTTCCTGTGTAGTTTGAATAAATATATTTTAAATTATGGTTGCTTTTATTTTTAGTCATAATTTTGTTTCTTAACTGCTAAATAACATTATAGGAGGACATAAGTTTTTGTGGCTTTTTTTTAATGCTTTTACATTTGCTTTCTCCTTCTAACTCTGGGTACTTTGCAAGACCATTATCTTCCATGCAGCCCTTAAATGCTGGTGATACCTATAAGGACCCTCTTTTCATTCACTGACCCTTCTATCTACATACACCCTTGCCATCAAGAACCACAGGGCATTGATAACTGTTTCCAGCCCAATATTCTCTCCTACAACCCAGAACCACATACCCTCCAACCCCTACTTAACATTTTCACCTAGACAGTCTCTGCATGGCTTGAATGCAATGTCTAAAATTGAACCCATAAACTTATAAACCTAATGTCTTCTTATATACTCCTGATCTCAGTGAACAGCAACACCACTGCCCTACCAAACCTGAAATGTTTGAGGGATCCCAGGCTAGTTCCCCCAATCTCATTTGAAATATCTTTCCCAGCCAGGCGCGGTGGCTCACGCCTGTAATCCCAGCACCTTGGGAGGCCGAGGCAGGCAGATTACGAAGGTCAGGAGATAGAGACCATCCTGGCTAACACGGTGAAACTCCGTCTCTACTAAAAATACAAAAAATTAGCCAGGCGTGGTGGCGGGCGCCTATAGTCCCAGCTACTCAGGAGGCTCAGGCAGGAGAATGGCATGAACCTGGGAGGCGGAGGTTGCAGTGAGCAGAGATCGCGCCACTGCACTCCAGCCTGGGTGACAGAGAGAGACTCCATCTCAAAAAAAAAAAGAAAAAAGAAATATCTTTCCCTCCATTTTCCCTTTTTTATATCATATGCTCTGGAAATACTGAGCTCTAGTCTACATGGCTCCCCAAGCATGCCATGCTTTTTCACACCACTAAATCTTTTCGTATACAGTTTCCTCTCCCTGGAATGCCACCGTTCAGTTGTCTCCCTTGCACACCCAACTCGTTTTTTCTTTTTCTTTTTTTTTTTTTTTTTTGAGACAGAGTCTCGTTCTGTCACCCAGGGTGGAGTGCAGTGGTGGAATCTCAGCTCACTGCAACCTCTGCCTCCCAAGTTCAAGTGATTCTCCTGCCTCAGCCCCCCGAGTAGCTGAGATTACAGGTGGGCACCACCACGCCCAGCTACCCAACTCACTTTTCTAATCTCATTCCCAGATGTTACCTCCACACAAACACCTTCTCAGAATTAAGTTCACCTCCTCTACGTCTCTGTATTTGCATTACCAAATTACTAAAATATATAAATTACTTGTTTCAGTCCCCATGAGACCATTGCTTCCCTAAGGACAGGCACCTGAATGTTCAATTGAGACAGCCTGGCGTATCTGACACTGGTTGTTGACACCTTCATAGTCTTCTCAGCCTGTTACAGTCAATCTAATGTTAGTTACAATTGAGCTACATTAATTTATTCTTAAATATACATTTCCAGACACACTTAATCAAAGATCCAAGCAATTTTAGAACTAGACTGATCCTCAGAGATCATCTCATAGCTGAACCACATGAATTTATAAAGGGGAAATCTAAGGGGCAAAAAGATACTGGAGGCAATCACATTCTTCATCTTCTCCAGAAGATTACTGTTGCTGAGACCTACAGTAAAATTTCCAAGAACCTCAACAACCCAAATAGTAAAACTCACCCAATAGTCCCATAGGCTGTTCTTTTGGATAAACACAGAAACCGACCTTTGTGGTCTTAAAGCTTAAGACAAATATGTTTTATCTAAGTTCCTTCCTCAGCAAAGGACCCTCAAGCCTCCAAAAAAAAAAAAATTAACAATAAATTCCCTCTCTCTCTCTCTCTCTCTCTCAAGGAACTGAAGGCCAGGCGTGGTGGCTCATGCCTGTAATCCCAGCACTTTGGGAGGCCCACGCGGGCGGATCATTTGAGGTCAGGAGTTCAAGACCAGCCTGGCCAAGAAGGTGAAACACCGACTCTACTAAAAATACAAAAATTAGCCTGGCGTGGTGGCAAATGCCTGTAATCCCAGCTACTCGGGAGGCTGAGGCAGGAGAATCGCTTCAACCCGGGAGGTGGAGGTTGCAGTGAGCCGAGATCACACCACTGTACTCCTAGCTGGGAGACACACCAAGACTCCGTCTCAATAAAAAAAAAGTATAAGCAGAGGGATGAATAGGGAGACCACAGAGGGCCATCTATGTGTCTGGGGCTCTGTCTCAAAGAAAGAAAGAAAAAAAAAAAAAACTGAAACTCACCAAATCACCATATTCAGACAATGACACTATGGATCCCTCATTCATCATGATTGCTTCCTTGCACCTCCCTAGTTCCTATTTTCTTACACATTGTTACATTTCTTCCCTGCTATATCAAGCTCTGGTTTTAGTCTGGGAGATGGATTTGAGACTGAGCTCCCATCTCCTTGCTGCAGCATCCAATTAAAGCCTTCTTCCCCGGTAATACTTGTTCTTTCAGTGATTGGCTTTTTTTTTTTCCTTGAAGACAAAGTCTCACTCTGTCGCCCAAGCTGGATGGTGCAATTTCGGCTCACTATAACCTCCGCCTCCCAGGTTCAAGCATTTCTCCTGCCTCAGCCTCCGGGATAGCTGGGATTACAAGCACCCGCCACCACGCCTGACAAATTTTTGTATTTTTAGTAGAGATGGGGGTTTCACCATGTTGGCTAGGCTGGTCTCAAACTGACCTCAAGTGATCCATCCGCCTCGGCCTCCCATAGTGCTGGGATTACAAGCATGAGCCACCGCGCCCAGCCAGTGATTGGCTTTCCGTGTGGAGAGCAGCAGGACCTAGACCAAACCCCTGGCATTTTGGTAACAGTAGGACATTTCAACCTTATTTTAAATCAGCTTTTAAAATGCTATTTTCTCATACCTCCCATCAATTCAAATTATCCTTATTAATCAGCTTTCTTGATTAAAACAACTAATCATCTGGGGCACGATACTCTTCTTATTCATCCCCTTTATACATCCCTCAAAGCCAACAATTCACTGCGATTTCTCCATTCATTCTCTTGCATCCAACCTACAGATCTTCCTCATAACTCTTTTATTCTTGTTTTTACTCACACCTTAAAAGATACTCAAGCTACTTATGAAGATGAACAGTTTTTAACTCTTCAGTTAATGGCCTAGGAGCTCTAATGCTTCACCTGTCTACGTTGTAACACACTGTAAGTTTAAGGCTCCCAGACCACTAAGGGCTATCAGTCCAGCACTAAGCCAAGCCCCTGGAACCCTGATGAGGAGTAGCAGATTACCAGTAACTCTACTCAGAATGACGTCCCATAGGGGTGGTGCTTCAAAGATACAGACATCCTAGGAGAAAAACGGAGCCACCCTGAATCTACCTAGAATCCTAGGAGTGAGGGGAACGTAAGAACACATGGAAGCTGTGGGCATGATATGCTCCTTTGTCATTCAGATCACTAAACCTGGGCATGAGGACCCTGACTTTTGTGAAGTGGAAATTTAAAAAGACATAATAACTGGGCAGATTATTCTACCTAAATTCTTAGAGCTACATCCTTTTTCCATGGGAATCATTCTGGCAAATTTAATAAACTTCCTTTCACTTGCCAAATTCTTTACATAATCATCCACAAACTTAATTTTGTTTGGGGTGTACATGAGGAGGATATATATATATTTTTTTTAGAGGGACAGAGTCTTGCTCTGTCACCGAAGCTGGAGTGCAGTGGTGCAACGATAGCTCACTGGGATCTCAAACTCCTGGGCTCAAGCAATCCTCTACCTCAGCCTCCTGAGTAGTTAACAACTACAGATGCACACCACTATGCTTGGCTAATTTTTTTTTTTTTTTTTTGGTAGAGATGGGGCCTCGCTATGTTGCCGAGGCTGGTCTTGAACTCCTGGGCTCAACCGATCCTCCCACCTCGGCCCCCTCAAAGTGCCAGGATTAAAGGCATGAGCCACCACTTCTGGCCCATAAGTAAGATTTTCAAAAATTAATTAGTGCCTTACATTTATCTGGAGTCACTTTAGACTATGACAAACAAATGCAGCTGGTCACGGTGGCTCACACATGTAATCCCAACAATTAAGGAGCCCAAGGCAGAAGGATCGCTTAAGCCCAAGAGTTCAAGACCAGCCTGGGCAACATAGTGAGACTTCATCTCTTTAAAAAAAAAAAAAAAAAAAAATTAGGTGAGCATGGTGACATGCACGTGTGGTTCGGCTACTTAGGAGGCTGAGATGGCAGGATCACTTGGGCCCAAGAGGTTGAAGCTGCAGTTTACCAAGACTGCACCACTGCACTCCACTCTGGGCAACAGAGCACAGAGCAAGAATCCTGTCTGAAAAGAAAAGAAACAAATACGTGTTAAAGTTGCCTGAAATGACAGGGAATACTGCAAGAATATACCTAGAAGTTAAGAGGAAAATGCCTCAGCAGGCTTCAAAACCACACGCTTTTTCAGAAGTCAGAGCAGCTCCCAAATCAATATTTCCAGGTGTTCAGTGGGATGGTTCTCCACCTTAATGTTCCACTATTCTGGGGTTTCAACACCTCTCCCATCCTAACTCTCCTTCTTCTGCCACTACCAATTAACTGCTGCTTCTCTCTATTTCACATGTTTACACATTCTACTGCCTCGGGATACATGCTTATGGAGCCCTTCTTGGTGTCTCCAACTTATTTTATTTTTTTTTTTTGAGACAGAGTCTCACTCTCTCACCCAGGCTGGGGGGCAGTGGCATGATCTCTGCTCACTGCAAGCTCCACCTCCCGGGTTCACGCCAGTCTCCTGTCTCAGCCTCCCAAGTAGCTGGGAATACAGGCGCCCACCACTACGCCCGGCTAATTTTTTGTATTTTTAGGAGAGATGGTGTTTCACCGTGTTAGCCGGGATGGTCTCGATCTCCTGACCTCATGATCCGCCCAGCTCAGCCTCCCAAAGTGCTGGGATTACAGGCGTGAGCCACCGCGCCCAACCCAACTTAGTATTTTTAAGAGACTTCTCGCTGAAATGCAAAAGGCCCACAGAGGCTTTTCTGGCTCAGGTGCCAATTTCTGATACTACTATCTGAAGCCAAGTATTGAGGTCCTGATTCAAAACTGACTGACTCATAAGTGAATGTTCACAAAGGTGCAAGAATAAAGCAATTCGTCTGCGTAATCTAGGAGGGTGGATGATTAACTGACCAACATCTGCTAAGGCCAGTCTAGCCTTAAAAGGGAGTCCCTGTTATCCTAGTGTTCATTACTGAAGTCCTCTGTTATGAGAATTCACAGAAAAGCAGAAATTCTGCAAAACATAAAAATCATCACTGGTAAACTGAGCATTCAAAAAACTATCCCCAATTATCACTAACTTTTATCCCCACCCATCAAAATCCCTTGTCACTCTCTCATTAATAATCACACAGTGTAACAATTCAATAAAATACAAATCTAGAGCGAAGTGAAAACTTAAAATCTGCAAAAGATGAAAAAAGTGACAAAGATGACAGAAAATACTAAAGAAATTCTAGAAAGCCAGGCAAAATCAATGATAAATGAGGACAGAGGAGAAGTTTATGAGGTTTGTAAATGAAGAGAAAAATCAACAAGGACAATAACACGCTAAGTGCCTCAAGAATAATTATTTGAGGCCAGGCGCAGTGGGGCTCATGCCTGTAATCCCAGCACTTTGGGAGGCTGAGGCAGGCATATCACTTGAGATCAGGAATTCGAAACCAGCCTGGCCAACAAGGTGAAACCCCGTCTCTATTAAAAATACAAAAATTAACCAGGTGTGGTGGAGCATGCCTATAATCCCAGCTACTGAGGAGGCTGAGGCAGGAGAATAGCTTGAACCCGGAGGCAGAGGTTGCAGTGAGCTGAGATCACGCCACTGCACTCCAGCCTGGGCGACACAGCGAGACTCTGTCTCAAAAAAAAAGATAATTATTTGATTATTAGAGGCCGAAAGAGAATACATAACAAAGCCCTTAAACAATTTGCAAAAATGAGGCTGGGCGCAGTGGCTCACAACTGTAATCCCAGCACTTTGGGAGGCCAAGGCTGGTGGATCACCTGAGGTCGGGAGTTCGAGACCAGCCTGGCCAACACGGTGAAACCCCATCTCTAATAAAAATACAAAAAAAAAAAATAGCCGGGAGTGGTGGCATGTGCCCGTAGTGCCTGTAGAGCTACTTGGGAAGCTGAGGCAGGAGAATCATTTGGACCCGGGAAGCAGAGGTTGTGGTGAGCTGAGACTGTACCACTGTATTCCAGCCTGGGCGACAGAGCCAGACTCCATGAAGAAGGAAAGAAAAAGAAGAAAGGAAAGAGGAAAGAGGAAAGGGGAAAGGGGAAAGGGGGAAAGGGAAAGGGGGAAGGCAGAAGGCAGAAGGCAGAAGGGGAAAGGAGAAAGGGGAAGGCGCAGGAAAGGAGAGAGAAAAAGAAGAAAAAAAAACAATTTGTAAAAATGCTCTTCATTATGGCTGCATTATAACCTAAAAGATGTCCAATCATGTTATTATACAACTTAGTATGGAAATGTACACCAAAAACAATCAACACTTGGTATAATCTTTGTTCATTCTAAAAATAAGTACATATTTTCTATTACAATTTAAGATTTTTAAATAAAATAGGCTTACTTTCAGATTGTGATTTCATTTTTCAAGATGAAGTCCCAGTTCCACCCCCTTCCTTAAACGTAGCCTTTGCCAGTACCAGCTTTCCCCTGCTGCAATTCCAAAGCAAGATCATTTGTGCTCCTGAACACAGTGCCCACAGACTATGTCATGTTCGCTCCATACTTTACAGTGGGGGTGCCAGAGGGCGGGCGGGGTGGGGAGCGGTGTTGGCGCAGGCAGAAGAGAATGAAGAAGGAAAAGGAGGTAGTCTCAGGCTGGTTAGGTTTCTGATTTAGAACTTCCAAGGTAGCTGCTGCTACCACTTATGAGAAACTCTGTTTGAGAAAAAATGTTTTTCTGTCACTTTTAAAATTATTATTCCGAGTAAAATTTATAACCCAAGAGAAATACTAGTTCAAAAGCAAAGGGGTTTGCTGCTGATTTCTAAGTTCTGGCAAGAAAAGTGAGTCATTCTCTCCAAAAGTGGGATCCCTATTCCCCCTACCCCCAGGAGGGTGTGAACAAAAGCCAAAAAGCAAGAAGACATGGAGGAACCTCAGACCACCCAGCCTAAAGGCGGCATGGATACACTAAAACTTCACAGTTCACCAGAACTGTTTTTACCAGTGTTTTGGTATAAAATTTGAGAACTAAATACAACAATGTATTAAATAAATTTCTAATTTTATTAGCCTCACAATTACTCCGCTGTTAGCAATGAAATGTGGTGAAACCGATCTCTGAAATCTAAAGGTTTCTCACTACGACAAACTATCATTAATGGTTAATCCCGCCCTCAACAGAACAAAGCCTCTTTTACACTGACTCTGTCAACTAGACAGAAGAAGTAACACAAGTTCTTAGATAACTGTGAGCTGTTACCAAACTCAAGGTGACACCCAATGCTGTGTCCAGTAGGAGGCCAAGTTTTAAAGCTTTTCCTGCATTATTCTTAATATATGAATATCATTTATTTTACTGATACAATACATAAATTTTACAAACTATATCATAGAGTAATATTCATAAAAAATAAGTATTTTTATAATCTTGAGACAGTTTTTTCATACCAGATATTAACAGACAACTGAAACTACTTGGTTCACTGATATTGGGATGTACAAAGTCAAAAATTAAGCGGAGCGCAGTGGCTCACGCCTGTACCCCAGCACTTTGAGAGGCTGAAGTGGGCAGATTGCTTGAGGTCAGGAGTTCGAAACCAGCCTGGCTAATATGGTGAAACTCCATCTCTACTAAAAATACAAAAATTAGCCGGGTGTGGTGGTGCACACCTGTAATCCCAGCTACTCGGGAGGCTGAGGCACAAGAATCACTTGAACCTGGGAGGCAGAGGTTGCAGTGAGAGCGAAGACTGAGATCACACCACTGCATGCCATCCTGGGTGACAGAGCGAGACTCTGTCTTAAAAAAAAAAAAAAAAAAAAAAGTCAAAAATTAAGATGTTACTATTTATTTTATTATTATTGGCAATTTTTGCATACAAACAACTGTGAATTCACCAAGGCAATGAATGCCTGATTTCTAACTTCTTTGGTAAGCCAACACCCACTCAATCATCTCAAAAAGAAACTTCATTATGTTAAGAGGTGGTAAAATTATTGTGGGAGGCTATTTACATGTGTAAGAAAACAAGTCATAAAAAAAAAAAAAAAAAAGGGCCAGGCACGGTGGCTCACCCCTGTAATCCCAGCACTTTGGGAGGCCGAGGCAGGTGGATCACGAGGTCAGGAGATCAAGACCATCCAGGCTAACACAGTGAAACCCCGTCTCTACTAAAAATACAAAAAATTAGCCGGGCGTGGTGGTGCACACCTGTAATCCCAGCTACTCGGGAGGCTGAGGCACAAGAATCACTTGAACCTGGGAGGCAGAGGTTGCAGTGAGAGCGAAGACTGAGATCACACCACTGCATGCCATCCTGGGTGACAGAGCGAGACTCTTAAAAAAAAAAAAAAAAAAAAAAAAGTCAAAAATTAAGATGTTACTATTTATTTTATTATTATTGGCAATTTTTGCATACAAACAACTGTGAATTCACCAAGGCAATGAATGCCTGATTTCTAACTTCTTTGGTAAGCCAACACCCACTCAATCATCTCAAAAAGAAACTTCATTATGTTAAGAGGTGGTAAAATTATTGTGGGAGGCTATTTACATGTGTAAGAAAACAAGTCATAAAAAAAAAAAAAAAGGGCCAGGCACGGTGGCTCACCCCTGTAATCCCAGCACTTTGGGAGGCCGAGGCGGGTGGATCACGAGGTCAGGAGATCAAGACCATCCAGGCTAACACGGTGAAACCCCGTCTCTACTAAAAATACAAAAAATCAGCCGGGCGTGGTGGTGCACACCTGTAATCCCAGCTACTCGGGAGGCTGAGGCACAAGAATCACTTGAACCTGGGAGGCAGAGGTTGCAGTGAGAGCGAAGACTGAGATCACACCACTGCATGCCATCCTGGGTGACAGAGCGAGACTCTGTCTTTAAAAAAAAAAAAAAAAAAAAAAAAAGTCAAAAATTAAGATGTTACTATTTATTTTATTATTATTGGCAATTTTTGCATACAAACAACTGTGAATTCACCAAGGCAATGAATGCCTGATTTCTAACTTCTTTGGTAAGCCAACACCCACTCAATCATCTCAAAAAGAAACTTCATTATGTTAAGAGGTGGTAAAATTATTGTGGGAGGCTATTTACATGTGTAAGAAAACAAGTCATTAAAAAAAAAAAAAAAAGGGCCGGGCACGGTGGCTCACCCCTGTAATCCCAGCACTTTGGGAGGCCGACGTGGGTGGATCACGAGGTCAGGAGATCAAGACCATCCAGGCTAACACGGTGAAACCCCATCTCTACTAAAAATACAAAAAATTAGCTGGGCGTCGTGGCGAGCGCCTGTAGTCCCAGCTACTCAGGAGGCTGAGGCAGGAGAATGGCGTGAACCCGGGAGGCAGAGTTTGCAGTGAGCCGAGATCACGCCACTGCACTCCAGCCTGGGCAACAGAGCAAGACTCCGTTTTAAAAAAATTTTAAAAATAAAAAAAAAAGCTTGTTTATAAGGCATAAGAATTAGCGCCCCAACTCTCAATTCACATTAACTTTCAACCCATTTCTTCCTTCTTTTCTTTTTTTTTGTTTTTGTTGTTGTTGTTGTATTTGTTGTTTGTCATTTTCCCCCCTTTTTCTGAGACAGGAGTCTCTCTGGGTCACCCAGGCTGGAGTGCAGTAGCGTGATCTCAGCTCACTGCAACCTCCGCCTCCCAGGTTCAAGTGATTCTCCTGCCTCAGCCTCCCAAGTAACTGGGATTACAGGCGCTGGCCATCACACCCAGCTAACTTTTGTATTTTTAGTAGAGACGGGTTTCACCATGTTAGCCGGGCTGGTCTCAAACTCCTGACTTCAGGTGATCTATCCACCTCGGCCACCCAAAGTGCTGGGATTACAAGCATGAGCAACCACGCCTGGCCTCATAACTTTCAACTGCAAAAACTGCAATTACATTTGCACCAACCTAATAATTTCCATTTAACATGCATAGAAACTAAAAGTTAAATTCGCTCAAGACTCCAGCGCTACCCACCAGTTGCAGTGGCACATGCCTGCAGTCCTAGCTACGTGGAGACTGAGGCAGGAGGATCACTTGAGCCTTGAAGTTTGAGGATATGGTACACTATCATCACACCTGTGGATAGTCACTGCACTCCAGCCTCAGCAACACACTGAGACCCTGTTGCTAAAGAAAAAAAAAAAAAAAAAGATCCCAAAGCTAAACAGTTTCACTTACAAAAGTAGCAAAAAGAATAAAATATTTACAAATAAATTTAACCAAGGAAGTACAAGGCTTATACACTGAAAACTATAGAACACTGTTGAAAGAAATCAAAGACCTGAATAAATAGAAAGATATCCTATGTTCATGGATGGGAAGATTTAACATTGTTAAGATGACAATATTCCCCAAATCAATCCACAAATACAACATGATCCCCCGATAAAAATTCCAACTGCCTTTTTTGCAGACACAAACAAGCTGATTGTCAAATTCATGTAGAAATGCAAGGTACAATGAATAGCCAAAACAATCTTGAAAAAAGAAAAAGTTGGAGGACTCACACTTCGTAGTCAGTTTTGGCTTCAAAGGCTATAGGAATGAAAAGTGTGAGGAAAGAGGCCTAAGGGTGGACATTTAAATCGATGAAAGATAACTGAAAGTCCAGAAATAAACCCTCACATTACAATCAACTGATTTTTCAACAAGGTGCCAAGACCATCTAATGGGAAAATAATACTCTCTTCAACAAATGGTGATAGACAACTGGATATTCACATGCAGGAGAATGAAGCCAGAGTTCCCCTTCACACCATATATACAAAAATCAGCTCAAAATGGATCAAACAGCTAAATATAGAGGCTAAAACTATTAAACTCTTAGAAGAAGACATAGATTTAAATCTTCATGACCTTGGAAGAGGCTACAGTTTCTTAGGTATGACATGAAAAGCACAAGGAATAAAATAGATAAACTTAGCATCATAAAAATTAAAAACATTTGTGCATTTAAAGACATTATCAAAGGGCCAGGGGCAGAGGCTCATACCTGTAATCTCCGTGCTTTGGGAGGCCAAGGTGGGCAGATCACTTGAGGCCAGGAGTTCAAGACCAGCCTGCCCAACATGGCAAAACCCCATCTCTACTAAAAATACAAAAATTAGCCAGGTGTAGTGGTAAACATCTGTAATCCCAGCTACTCGGGGGGCTGAGGCATGAGAATCACTTGAACCCGGGAAGTGGAGGTTGCAGTGAGCCGAGACTGTGCCACTGCATTCCAGCCTGGGCAACAGAGTGAGACTCTGTCTCAAAAAATAAAATACATTAAATTATAAAATAAAATAAAATGCATTATCAAGAAAGTAAAAAGAAAACCCACAAGATGGGAGAAAATATTTGTAAATCATGTAACTGATAAAAAAACTAGCATCCAGAATATACAAAGAACTCTTATAATCAAACAATTTAAAAACCCAACCACCCAATGATAAAGTGGGCAAGGGATTTAAATATACATGTGCCAAAAGAAGAAAAACAAGTAGCTAATAAGCACACAAAAAGATGCTCCACATCATTTGTCATCACATTCGAAATGCAAAATCAAAGTAACAGTGAAATACCACTTCACAACCAAGAGGGCTATAATCAAAAAGACAGATAATACCTATTATTGGTGAGGAGACAGAATTTCGAGACTTCAGCCATGGCTGGTGGGAAAGTTAAATGGTGCAGCTTTGGAAACACTCTGGCAATTCTTACAAGAGTTACAGAGTTACCATATGACCCAACAATTCTCCTCCTAGGTATATACCCAAGGGAAATAAAACATATATTCTTACTCTTCACACAAAAACTTGTACACAAATGTTCATAGCAGCATTACTCGTAATAAAAAGTGGGAACTCATATGTCCATCAATTGAGGAATGTTAAATAAAATGTGGTATATACATACATAAAAGAAAGAGTACTAATACATGCTACCGTATGGCTGAACGTTGAAAACATTATGCTAAGTGAAAGAAGCCAGGCACATAATATTATATGATTTCATGTGTGTAAATTGTCCAGAATAGAGAAATCCATCAACACAGAAAGTAGATTAGTGATTGCGGGTAGGGCAGGGTGGGAATGAGGAGTGTTTGCTAACACAAAGAGGTTCTCTTTGCGGTGCCGAAAATGTTCTAGAATTATGTAATAGTGGTAGTTTCAAAATATTGTGAATATGCTAAAAGCTAATTGTATACTTTAAAATGATTAAAATCGAGGCAGGCAGGTCGTTTGAGCCCAGGAGTTCGAGACCAGCCTAGGTAACATGGTGAGACACTTTTTCTACAAAAAATACAAAAAAAACTAGCCAGGAGTGGTGGTGTACGCCTGTGGTCCCAGCTACTCAAGAGGCTGAAGTGGAGGCTGAGCCCAGGAAGTCAAGGCTGTAGTGAGCCGTGATGGTGCCACTGCACTCCAGCCTGGGAGACAGGCTGGGAGACAGGGACCCTGTCTCAAAACAAACAAACAAACAAAAAATGATTACAATGCTGACAAGTTATTTGGACATTTTTGTTGTTGTTGTTGTTGTTGTTGTTGTTGTTGTTTTTAAAGAAAAACTGCAGAGCTAGTATGTAACTAAGCCAGGATAAGAAACCGGGGCGGTCTAACACCAAAGCCTAAATCCACAGCTGTGCTGCAGAGCATGAAAGGAGGAAGTTATCAGTCTGACCAGGGAAAGGGAGTAGTCATCAAGGTCATTTGGGCTTGGTTATAAAGGTCAGAATGATTTTGCCAAGTGAAGAAATGAAGACTGGATCCACTCCGAACAGAAAAAAATGGCACATGCAAAGCTACAGAGAACCTCTCATGTATGCCATCTTAGTGGTTTTGGCAGGACTGGCTGGCAGGACTTAAGTAGGTATTGGTAAGAAATGAAGCCAGAGATAATGGCAGAGCTGTTCCCAGAGCACCTTCTGTGCCATACAAAGAAATCCTACTTTTAAGTAGGGCAGAAACATAACCAACTATAAAGTCAAAATTAAAGATTCAACAGGTGATTGAGATTTAAAAGCAAAATTTAAAAATCTTATATCATGCTGGGGGAAAAATATTAAACTTCATGGAGCTATTTATAAGGCTTGTCAATTCACCACAATTCATTTTGTGTCTGTACTCCCACACAGTACCCCTCAGGAGCTTTGCCAATTATCACTTCTCTCATTTGTAAATCCTAAAATTCTCACCTCAAGCATCAGTTGTCCCTTATTTCTATAAAAATATCTTTCACAGCAGCAAGCAATAGTAAATCTACTTTCAAGACTTTGGTGCTTTATACAATATTATGAAGTACCACAAACACTTTAGCCAAATGGGCTAGGTCTACTTT
Organism: Pongo abelii; assembly: GCF_028885655.2. Lineage (NCBI taxonomy): Eukaryota > Metazoa > Chordata > Mammalia > Primates > Hominidae > Pongo > Pongo abelii. The sequence goes on from NC_071991.2 coordinate 102,000,442, forward strand.
ATTCCTGTCTTGCTGTTTGTGAGGTTTCCCACATATGCACCAACCAAAAATCTAAACTCGTTCTTCAATTTAATAAGCAAGAATCAACATACAGGGTCTTAAACACAGCAAGGACATACAAGAGTCTTAGCTTTGTTATAATAAAGTTACCCTGAGTCAATATTCCAGGATCCAAGTTCTTCATTTTTATCAGCTTTGGCCATGTACTGAGTTGCTGGTTTCCAATCACACTGAAACAGTATTTTGGCCAGGCGCTGTGGCTCCAGCCTGTAATCCCAGCACTTTGGGAGCCCGAGGCAGGAGGACTGCTTGAGCCCAGGAGTTCCAGACCAGCCTGGGCAACATAGCAAAACCCTATCTCTACAAAAAAATCAAAAATTAGCTGGGTGTGGTGATGCACGCCTATAATCCCAGCTACTCGGGAGGCTGAGGTGGGAGGATTGCGTGAGCTGGAAGGCAGAGGTTACAGCAAGCCAACATCGTACCACTGCACTCCAAACTAGGCAACAGAGTGAGACCCCGTCTCCAAAAAAAGAAAAGGAAAAGAAAAAAGAAACAGTATTTTAAGCATGAAACAGTGCTTGACATTAAAATATCAGAATAATAATTGTATTTCAAATAAATGATATGTGGTGTAGATATCTGTCCCCTTCAAATCTCCTGCTGAAATGTAATCCCCAGTTTTGGAGGTGGGGCCTGGTGGGAGGTGTTTGGATCACAGGGACTGGGATGGATCCCACATGAATGGCTTAGCATTGTTCCCTTGGTGACAAGTGAGTTCACATGAGATCTGATTGTTTGAAAGTATCCGGCACCTCCTCCCGCTCTCTCTTGGTCCAGCTCTTGCCACGCAACCCATCTGACAACCTGCTCTCCCTTTGCCTTCACCATGATTGTAAGGTTCCTGTGGCCTCACCAGAAACAGATGCTGGACCCATGCTTGTAAAGCCTGCAGAACCGTGAGCCAATTAAACCTCTTTTCCCTAAAAATTACCCAGCCTCAGGTATTCCATTATAGCAATGCAAGAACTGCCTGATACAAAGTAGAAACGGAAACAACAAGCATTTTACACCAGTTACAATGTATCAGACATGCATCTATTTGCTTTACATATAATAATTCTGTTGATACTCCCATATCCCTGTAAGATAAATACTATCGCATTATCTTCATTTTATAGGAAAACTGAGGTACAAAAAGGCTAAGCAATTTGTCAAAGATCACAGAGCCACTGTGGTAGAGCGAAAATCTGTACCCAGACAGTCTGTACATAGGGTTTGGGTTCTAAGCCACTATGTTCTATGCATCTCCACTTTCAAATGTCCTCAAATTTTTCAATGACATTCCCTTACATTCACAATATTTGTAAAAGCTATGATGCAATCTTACAAATCCAGTCGTATTCAGACTTCAAGTTTATAATCTTGCTGCTCCATCCCTCTACAAATAATTTCTTTTGTCCTCTCTGTTAATCTTAAAACAATTATTAGATTTACTGTGCTAAGTGTTTGGAGGGTAAAAGTCATTAACATATTAACTGTCCATAAAGAAGATCAAAATTTTTTGCTATATTTGACTGTAGTTTATGAGGTAAACTACATTTAAGTTAAACGCTGGGTAATTTGGGCATTCTAAGTCAGTCTCAGAATGCATCCTCTGTATTTAATTTTACTCTTCATGCTAAAGGACAGCTGTACTGATTTACAGACCAACGAAATCACTCTCTGGGGGTGGTAACACCTAAAAAGTTCCATAAGCAATTCTGATGCACAGCCAGTATTGAGATCACTGGTTTTACTTACACTGGCACTCCCTATCTAATTAAAATGACAATATTGCAAATGCATAATTCATTTCAAAAACAATTAATTAGTCAATCATGCCAAACACTATTCTACTTATTGATTTAAATATGAAGAATGCTGGCTATGTATACTCCAGCAATTCCTCTCCCAAATCTACCTAGAAAGACATTTACATATGGCCTAGGAGAATCACACAAAGATGTTTGTCACGTTGCTGTATGCAACAGCAAGTAATGAATAGCCGTGCAACTGTCAGATGAACTATGGTACATTCATAATATACAGCATTTGAAAAGGATGCGGAAGATCCACATGTACTGATAAAGATATCTAAAACATAACTCTCACAAAGTAGCTTGCAGAATACCCAGAATACACTATCATTGTTACAGATATTTCACAGGCACATATATATGTGTATATACATGTAAAATAAAGTTGAAGGATATATTCTTAAATAACTAGAAAATGGCTGAGTGCAGTGGCTCACGCCTGTAATCCCCGCACTTTGGGAGGCTGAGGAGGACAAGATCACTTGAGGTCAGGAGTTCAAGACCAGCTTGGCCAAATGACAAAACCCCGTCTCTATTAAAAATATAAAAATTTGCCAGGTGTGGTGGCACACGCCTGCAATCCCAGCTATTTGGGAGGCTGAGGTAGGAGAATCGCTTGAACCCAAGAGGTGGAGGTTGTGGTGAGCTGAGATCACACCACTGCACTCCAGCCTGGATGGCACAGTGAGACTCAATCTCAAAAAATAAAAATTAAAAATAACTATAAAATGATATTCCTTATTCTGGGGATGGGGTGTAGAAAGAGGAAACATAGGCAGGAAGATCTAACTTTATTTGCACTTTAATTTTTTACAGATATTATTTGTGTAACTAAAATGTATATTTTAAATAATCTTGTCTTACCAAAGGATGCCCCATTTAAAACACATGCCTTTTGTGGTAATATGGCTTTCAAATGGGCACTACACAAAAACACTGCCATCACACCATTATAAATAGCCTCCAAAATGCCAATTTTCACTTTTAAATAAAATTCACACTTTAATCAAGGTCAAAGCAATGCTCTGTTGGGATTCTGAGAGTGCTATATTAAAGGAAAAAAAGAACAACTACATTCTTTTCACACTGTTCTATCATTTAAAAAGGAAGTCTTATGGAAGTTGTACAACTGGCATTCTAAAGAGACTAGCGTTGAAAACTGAAATTCAGTCTGTCCCTTCTATTTCCACCCATAGCAGGATCTTACAACATAACAAAATTGCTAAAATAAATCACTGAACTTAAAATAAATAAATAAACAAACAAACAAACAAGGCCAGGCGTGGTGGCTCACGCCTGTAATCCCAGCACTTTGGGAGTTAGGGCGGGTGGATCACGAAATCAGGAGTTTGAGATCAGCCTGGCCAACATAGCGAACCCTGTCTCTACAAAAAATATGAAACATTAGCCGGGCGTGGTGGCGGGCACCCGTAATCTCAGCTACTTGGGAGGCTGAGCCAGGAGAATCACTTGAACCCGGGAGGCGGAGGTTGCAGTGAGCCAAGACTGCGCCATTCGAGCGACAGTGCAAAGTGCAAGATTCCATCTCAAATAAACAACAACAAAAATATATAAAAACATATTAAGCAGCCCAAAAAATAACAAGTTTCTACTGCGAAATGGGTGGAGTATGCTTACAGAAGATACTGCTGTTAGAAACAGAGAATCACATGATAAAAATGTAGGATAAAAACTCCAAGTCTGTAAGTAGAGCCATCCTCCCAGATGCTCTTCTCCTGGACCATGCAGAGGAGGAAGACACGTGCTAAAGAAGCTGGAGCCAAATGTCTAGACACTGACTTAGGAAGCTGCGTACCACAAAAGGGCTACCACAATAAAGAGGTAAGTATAAAATCTCTCAATAACAGAGCTTTCAGAAATTCTAGTTTTCCTTTTTTTAAAAAATAACTTCCAGCCAGGTGCGGAGGCTCACGCCTGTAATCCCAGCACTTTGGGAAGCCGAGGCAGGCAGATCACAAGGTCAGGAGATCGAGACCGTCTTGGCTAACATGGTAAAACCCCGTCTCTACTTAAAAAGTACAAAAAAAAAAAAATTAGCCAGGCATGGTGGCAGGCGACTGTAGTCCCAGCTACTTGGGAGGCTGAGGCAGGAGAATGGCGTGAACCCAGGAGGTGGAGCTTGCATTGAGCCGAGATGGCGCCACTGCACTCCAGCCTGGGCGACAGAACAAGACTCTGTCTCAAAAAAATAAATAAATAAAAATAAAAAATAACTTCCTTCCAGTCACATCATTATGTAATAACAAAATCACTCTCAGTGTATACTTAAATATAAAGACATACCTCCAGGATATCACAGGTTCAATTCCAGACCACCTCAATAAAGAAAGTCACACAAATTTTTTGGTTTCCCAGTGCATATAAAAGCTCTGTTTACATACCATAGACTATTAAGTGTGCGACAGCACTCTGGGAAGCTGTGGCAGGAGGATCTCTTGAGCCCAGGAATTCAAGGCCAGTCTGAGCAATATAGCAAGACCTGTATCTATCATTAAAGTGATCATAAAAATATAAATTATTCACACTAAGAACTAAAATACACAGATACATATAACTTTTTTTAAGAGACGAGGTCTCACTTTGTTGCCCATGCTGGTCTCAAACTTCTAGGCTCAAGTAATCTGCCCACCTTGGCCTACCAAAGTGCCGGGATTATAGGCGTTAGCCACATGCCCAGCAAACACATTTTTTTTGAGACGGAGTCTCTGTAGCCCAGGCTAGAGTGCAGTGGCACGATCTCTGCTCACTGCAAGCTCCACCTCCCGGGTTCACGCCATTCTCCTGCCTCAGCCTCCCGAATAGCTGGGACTACAGGCGCCCGCCACCATGCCCAGCTTATTTTTTGTATTTTTAGTAGAGACGGGGTTTCACCATGTTAGCCAGGATGGTCTCGATCTCCTGACCTCATGATCTGCCTGCCTCGGCCTCCCAAAGTGCGGAGATTACAGGCATGAGCCACCGCGCCCGGCCTTTTTTTTTTTTTTTTTTTTTTTTTTTTTTTTTTTTAAGAAAATCCGTTGTTTATTGTCACCACCTTCATCAATGATCTCAGCTGTAGGATCTTCTGGGTAGGTAACTTGCTGTAAGCTTCTACATCAGCACTGGCTGCTTCACCTTGTACTTTTATGTTATGAAGACAGGTTCCTTTCTTAAGCCTCGTGTGCCAACCTCTTTGGTTGAGCCAGCTTCAAACTTTTCTTCTGCACCTTCCTCACCTTTCTCAGCCTTCACAAAATTGAAGAGAGTCAGTGCCTTGCTCTGGATTAGGTTTTGGGTTAAGGCAATGTTGGGACTGGTTGATATTCTATCCAGACCCAACATTCAGACTTTCTCCATATCAGCAATAAGGGTGTTTTGCTTTCTTATCATTTGTGTTCACTGAAGTAACACTTTAAATTTCCTTCAAAAATTTTTCCTTTGCATTCATACTTGTCTAATTGTTTGTCATAAGAGGTCTAGCTTTCCTCCTTCTCAGCTTTTGACATGCCTTCCTCACTAAGCTTAATCATTTCTTACTTTTGATTTAAAATGTGAGACGTGTAACTCTTCCTTTCACTTAAATACTCACAGAACATTGTAGGATTATGAATTAGCTTAATTTCAATACTGTTGTGTCTCAGGAAGTAGGAAGGCCAAAGAGGAGGGAGAGAGACAGAGAACAGGTCAGTGGAGCAGTAAGAACACACACAGCATGTATCAACTAAGCTCACTGTCTTATATGAGCACAGTTCTTAGAACCCCAAAACAATTACCATATTAACGTCAACGATCACTCATCACAGATCACTATAATCACAGATATCTAATGAAAACTTCTGAAATACTGCAAGAATTACCAAACTAACACAGAGACACAGGCTCTTGGGAAAAAAAAAATGGCACAGATTTGCAAGATGTAGAGTTGTCACAAACTTTCAATTTGTATTAAAAAAAAAAAAAAAAACAGCCTGGACAACATGGTGCAAGCCTGTTTCTACAAAAACAAACGAACAAAAAATATATATAAAAAGTTAGCCAGGCATGGTGGCACACACCTGTGGTCCCAGCTACTAGCCAGGAGGCTGAGGTAGGAGGATCACTTGAGCCCAGGAGGCGGAGTTTGCAGTGAGCGGAGATTGCACCACTGCACTCAGGTGTGGACGACAGAGCAAGACCTTGTCTCAAAAAAACAAACAAAAACAAAAACCATAATATTAGCAAAGTGCAACAAAATGAAGTATAGGTCGGGCCACATCTGTAAGTCCACCATTTTGGGAGGCTGAGGTGGAAGGATCATTTGAGGCCAGGAGATCCAGACCAGCTTGGGTAACACAGGCAGACTCTGTCTCAACAAAATTTAGCCAAATGTGGTGGCACACGTCTATACTACCAGCTATGAAATATAGGATGACTTTGCCAAATGAAGAAATGAGGACTGGGACCATTCTAAACAGAAAAATGGCACATCCAAAGCTACAGAGAACCCATCATGTGCACCATCTGAGTGGTTTTGGTGGCTGGCAGGACTTAAGTCGGTACTGGTAAGAAATGAAGCCAGAGATGATGGCAGGGGCCTGTTCCCAGAGCACTTTCTGGGCCATACAAAGATATGTCACTTTTAAGTAGGGCAGAAATAAAATGAGGTATGCCTGTACTTGCCAATGTATTTTCACTCATCTAAAGTACCCAACTTTTTCCTTATTCTAAAGCCTAACGCTGTCTGACATTTGGAATGAGACTACTTTCTTTAAAGATAGAGGGAAGGCCAGGCACAGTGGCTCACACCTGTAATCCCAGCACTTTGTGAGGCCGAGGCAGGTGGATCACTTGAGTTCAGGAGTTTGAGACCAGCCTAGCCAATATGGTGAAACCCCATCTCCACTAAAAACACAAAAAATTAACCGGGCATGGTGGCACACGCCTGTAGTCCCAGCTACTCGGTAAGCTGAGGCACAAGAATTGTTTGAACCCAGGGGGCAGAGTTTGCACTGAGCCAAGATCGCACCACTGCACTCCAGCCTGGGAAACAGAACGAGATTTTTTTTCGGGGGGAGGGGGTCTCAAATAAATAAAATAAAGGCAGAGAAAATAAAAAACATATAGAAAGTAAAGCGAGAGGAAAAATTAACAGCATGGAATATAAAGAAAAAATATCTCTACTTGTGGTAGCATTCCATTTCTCAAGTTAGGGATTGACTATTTTATTATTCTTTATGCTTACAATTTCCTGTATTAAATACATTTAAAAATTCACAATTTTCATATATTTTAACCAGAAGAGTAACTGAAAGATGTGCCAAAGCAAAATGGAATGCTGTTTATCCCAAAATGATGGCATAGTCACCTCCTAGTTTTTCCGTTGCTCTCACATGTTCCCTTCTATATTTCCTTCTCTGAAATACAGATGAGCCTCAGCTACCAACACTTCAAGGAATCAGTGATTCTTGACAGTCATATGTTCATGAGTTGAAAGGTTACCTATCTTAACTTTATTTAAGCCATCCTAAATTGAAATATTCATGTCTGGTTAAAAAGTAAACTAGGCTGGGTGTGGTGGCTCACACCTGTAATCCCAGCACTTTGGGAGGCCGAGGCGGGCCGATCATCTGAGGTCAGGAGTTCGAGACCAGCCTGGCCAACATGGCAAAACCCCATCTCTACAAAATATACAAAAATTAGCTGGGTGTGGCGGCATATGCCTGTAATCCCAGCTACTCAGGAGGCTGAGGCAAGAGAATCACTTAAACCTGGGAGGCAGAAGTTGCAGTGAGCTGTGCCACTACACTACAGCCTGGGCGACAGAGTGAGACTCTGTCAAAAAAAAAAAAAAAAAAAAAAAACTGAGCATAATATAAAGTTTCTTGGCTAACTCCAGGCTTTTCCTTATTGGCACTACTCAGATATTCTCAGAGCCTCTGAATCGCACCTGAAGATCTGCTACTTCTGCACCAATGGTGCCATATTGGGACAGTGCTTTTTGCTTGCTATTGTTTTTCTGTTTTATTCCTTACAGACAGACTATTGCCTTATGTTGCCATCTGTGTACCCTTCTAATTGGCTGATTTGATCCTGTTGAGAAAACTATAAATGGTAGTTTCCCACACTGTTCATAAAGTTTTCCTTAAACCATCTATGGCATTTGAATGTTTATGAGTTCTACATCAGGTTCTTATAAAGACAGATCTACTCCTGCTCTCTCTCGAGGGTTCCATTGCCACAGTACATCTGCTTCTGTTTGAGCATCTCCTTGATTCTTTCCCAAGTGATTAGCTCTACAACTGTAGCTTCCAAGTGGAACATAACAGTATGCCAGGCTTGGCCAGGCGTGGTGGCTCACGCCTGTAATCCCAACACTTTGGGAAGCCAAGGGGGAGGAGGGGAGGGGGACGCGGATCACCTCAGGTCAGGAGTTCGAGACCAGCTTGGCAAACATGGCGAAACCCCATCTCTACTAAAAATACAAAAATTGGCCGGGCGCGGTGGTGGATGCCTGTAATCCCAGCTACTCAAGAGGCTGAGGCAAGATAACTGCTTGAACCAGGGAGGTGGAGGTTGTAGTGATGGCACCACTGCATTCCAGCCTGGGCGATAAGAGTGAAACTCCGTCTCAAAAAAAAAAAAAAAAAAATGTATGCCAAGTAGGCCAGGCTCCTTTATAGGATGGTGACAACACTAACTGTTGCTTTGTATTATGGTGACAACCACCACCCTAGAATTTGGCAAGATGTTACATATCTTCATCCTCATAAAATCACTATTAGGTAGATACAAATATCATTTCCTTTTTTGTGGGGGGGGTGGGAGAAAGAGTCTTTGCAACCTTCCCCCTCCACCCCCAACCCCGCCCCGGGTTTCTAGTGATTTTCATACCTCAGTCTCCTGAGTAGCTGGGACTACAGGAATCCGCCATTACACTCGGCTGATTTTTGTATTTTTAGTAGAGACGGGTTTTCACCATGTTGGCCAGGCTGGTCTCGAACTCCTGACCTCAGGTGATCTACCCACCTCGGCCTCCCAAAGGGATGGGATTATAGGTGTGAGCCACCATGCCATTTTAGAGGTAAGAAAAGGAGGTGAAACCCTACAAGATAAGATATGTCTAATGTTACCTAACTAAGTAAGTAACAGACCCAGAACTTGGCCCCAGGTCTTTCACTACAAGTCAATGCTTTTAGTATCTACAATGCTATCCCCATTGAACTGACCTAATCTCTTAGAAATTCAAATTCCTGAGGCAAGGAAAGCATTATCCCAGTTTATCTTTTCCAGCCAGGCTACACCATCCACAAGGATGCTGGACTATCTGTGAAATGCCTGCACCGCGGTCAGGGGGCACACCTAATCCAATCCCTCAGAGTGATACAACATACAACATAGCCAAATCCCAAAGGGCTGCCAGTGGGCATCTCTAGTCCATACCTGTACCCATGTGCCCCTAGTTCCTGACAACCAGAAGGGTTAAGAGAATGCCTGGCATAATCAGGCCCAATCCCCGAAGTTCAATGAATGGAAATGAGAAAAAGAAGTTCCGCAGTTTGGATAAAAGTTTTTTTTATCCAGTTTCACAGCACCCCCTGCAAATTTCTCTTGCAGCTCTACTCAGTATTCAACATTTTGTATTCAAATGTTAGGTACCTATTATTTACCAGCACTGTATTTAGCAAGGTACGAATCCAATAAAATTTTGTCGAGTTCCCTAAACCGTCTCATCAGAGGTTTTGGTGAAAAAAAATTCACCGTAACTGTTTGTTCCTTTAAAGGCTACCATCCCTTGTGAGGTTTGAAACAAAGGGAAAGCTATGCCTGTATCTTTCTTTTTTGTTGTTGTTGTTGTTTTTTTGTTTCTGTTTTTTTTGAAATGGAGTCTCTGTGTTCAGGCTAGAGTGCTGTGGCGCAATCTCAGCTCACTGCAACCTCCGCCTCCCAGGTTCGAGCAATTCTCCTGCTCAGCCTCTCAAGTAACTGGGATTATAGACGCGCGCCACCACGCCTGGCTAATTTTTGTATTTTTAGTAGAGACAGGATTTCACCATGTTGGCCAGACTGGTCACGAGCTCCTGACCTCAACCGATCTGCCCACCTCGGTCTCCCCAAAGGGCTGGAATTATAGGTGTGAGCTACCACACCCAACCCTTAGTCATTTTCTAATCCTGTTTTTCTATGGCTGATGCCCAGAATCTTCTCTAATAATATGTCTTTTGGCAAATATTAGTTTTCTTTTAAAAATATAAAATAGGCCAGGCGTGGTGGCTCACACCTTCTAATCCCAGCACTTTGGGAAAGCGAGGCAGGTGGATCACCTGAGGTCAGGAGTTCAAGACCAGCTTGGCCAACATGGCAAAACCCTGTCTCTACTAAAAACAAAAAAAATCAGCCGGGTGTGGTGGCATGCGCCTGTAGTCCCAGCTACTCAGGAGGCTGAGGCACGAGAATCGTTTGAACCCAGGAGGCAGAGGTTTCGGTGAGCCAAATTGCGCCACTGTGCCCCAGCCTGGGTGACAGAGCGACACTCTGTCTCAAAAAAAAAAAAAAAAAATTGAATGAAAATATTTTATTAAAATGTAATATTTAATCTATCTTTACATATTTATATATCGTTTTAATATATTTTAATGTTTGTTTTGTTATAAATTCATATAAATTTATATATTATATAATTTTTATGTAAATTAATATTTCATACTAATTACATGAATAACACTATCTTGGATGTGTTAAACTAAATGCATTATAAAATTACATACACATACAATGGAGTATTATTCAGCCACTAAAAGGAATGAAGTATGACACATGCTACAAGACGGATGGACCTTGAAAACATTATTCTAAGTAAAGTATTGTTTAACTCTGCTTATATCTGGTAGCGAGAATAAGCAAATTTCATTGACAAAAAGTAGAACAGTAGTTACCAGAGACCAGGAAGGGAAAATGGGGAGTTGCTGTTTAATGGGTACAGAGTTTCTGTTTGAAATGAAAAATTTCTAAAAACAGCGGTCACGGTCACAAAACAATATGAATGTACTTAATGCAACTGAACTGCACACTTTAAAAATGTGGTTAAGATGGTTTTATATGGTATACATTTTACAATTTGAAAGTACACTAGTGTCTCACACATATTTCTCTTGGATAACACTAGACACACAGGGTTCAGGTTCCACAATGAAAGATACTGAGGATTAAGAATGGCTACAAAAGTCACCTCAAATTCTCAGTATACAGGATATAAACACTGCTAGCAAATGAGTTCATGGTTTCTTGAAGTACTTCTAATGAATACTACCCAATTCAACCCCATAAGGAGAAAAGTGTGGGGTTAAATTGGGTTGCTAATAAATGGCTTGCTATCATCAAGCTTAAAATATGGACCTTATTTTTTCCTACTAAAGAATGGCTCTGAAGAGTACAAGAATACTTTGTGCAATCTCACAGCTGTTTCCATAAACTATTCCACAAGTGCTTTTCAACAGGCATCTTCAAAATACTCTTCACAAAGACAATGAGCTTTGTGCTAAGAGTACTTTTTTCTATAAAAGACACACAATTTTACAAAAGTAATAGCATACACAGAAGCAAGAAAGCGGATGTTCTTTTGATTTCTAGTATTCAGTCCTCTTAATTTACGAACTTTTCCGAATCTTGGCCTTCCTAGGCTCCTAACTTAGGAGATAAATAGTTTTGACTCATATTTCTTAAGGCAATGAAATAGTTTTGAGCCTCTGAACACAAAAGGAAAAAAATGTAACAAATTATTTCCAGTTAGTGTATATGATTTAAAAAAAAAAAGTCTTTAGAAAAAAGATTCCAAATGCATCAAGCATATTTCCTAAAATTCAAATATATAATTAAGTATAACTTAGAGGAATTACAGTGAAACAGGAGAGGAAAGAAAATATGATGGAAGTCCACTGGCTTTACAAGAACTAAGGAAATCTGATTTCAGGAAGCCAAAGGAGAGATGGCATCATAGCCATTCCTGTATTTAAATATTTGAGGAAGGCTTATGAGGCTATTAACTGACACAGAAGAAAAACACTAATACAGAGCTTACTATGTGCCAGGTACTGTTGTGCGAGCTTACTACTTATTAGCTCATTTAATCCACACAAACCCTCCATGGAGTAGACATTGTCATTATCAACCCTCTTTTACAGAAGAGAAAACTAAAGCAGAGAGGTTAAATAGCTTGGCCCAAGGTCATACAGCTAGCAAATGGTAAAGCTGGAAAACAAATCCAGGCACTCTGGCTCCAGAGGCCACTATACATACTGCCTCTCATAATATTTACAGCAGGTTCAGAATAATGTGTGGTGGGGTTTTAAGTCTCATAAACTAATTACAAACTAGACACTAAGAATACTTAGTGAACTCCCCTCACCCACCTACTGGGCAATACTCTAGGGAACTGTCAATAACAACTCACAGGTATGATAAAATTCTCAAACTGAAATAAACATGGGCCAATTTTATTAGGTTGGTGCAAAAGAAACTGCATTTTTTGCGATTACTTTTGGAATATAAAGTAAAAACAAGCTGTTAGAAACAGCAAACCAATTGCCAATCAAAGACCTTTAGTTTTACATGGTGTTCAATAAATACACTGAATGAAGTGACACAGACACAGATCTGTGGTCCATAAATCACAGTGATCACAAGTGCTGGAAACACAGGTAGAATACAGCTATCACATTTTCACTATAAACTGTACTTAATGTTACCTTATTGAACATTTGTATATTTTTCAAAACACATTGGCTTTCCCTGATATGGTGGCCATCTGGCCCCTCAGATGTGTCAACATCCTACAGCCCACCTCCTTGGGTGTTCACTCCTATAAAAGATAAGGCACACCGTTTACCATTTTAGACATACAGAAGGTCCATGCTACAATTACCTAAAACGTCTTCAGAGATTATCACAATCTGGCAAGTTCTCTTCCCCAAACCTACAAAGCTCTATCAAGCTTTAACAATTAACAAAATCTTTGTTACATCAATTACTTTTGTTTTATTTTCCTTTTTAATTAAGCTGTAATTTTTTTTTTTTTTTTTTTTGAGACGGAGTCTTACTCTGTCACCCAGGCTGGAGTGCAGTGGCACCATCTCAGCTCACTGCAACCTCCACCTCCTGGGTTCAAGCAGTTCTCCTGCCTCAGTCTCCCAAGCAGCTGGAATTACAGGCATGCGCCACTATGCCCAGCTAATTTTTGTATTTTTAGTAGAGACGGGGTTTCACCATGTTGGCCAAGCTGGTCTCGAACTCCTGACCTCATGATCCGCCCACCTCAGCCTCCCAAAATGCTGGGATTACAGGCGTGAGCCACCACGCCTGGCCTGTAATTTTTATATACAGTAATATTCATCTTTTTCATGTTCAGTTGTGTAAGTTTTGACACAGTTATGTAACCACTACCACAATCAAAATATAGAAGAGTTCCATCACCCAAAAAATTCCCCACTGCCACACTACAGCCAACTCCTCTCCCACCTCTACCTCTTGGCAACTACTGATGTGTTTCCCAGAGTCTGTATGCTTTTGAGTCTAGCTTCTTTCACTTAACATAATGTCTTTAAAGATGCATCCACTTGCTGCATGTATTAGTAGTTCTTTTTTTTTTTAACTGATGAGTAGTATTCCATTGTTATGGATGTATCAGAGTTTGTTTATCCATTCACCAATTAGGGAAATTTGAAAAGCCCACATTTTTCTTAACTGTTAAAAAAAAAATGCTGCTACAAGCAGTTACATATAGGTTTTTTTTCTGAACCTAAGTTTCTGTTTCACTTAGGTAAATACCCAGGAGTAGGTCATATAGTATCTGACTCTAAGAAACTGCTAAATTGTGAGATGACTGCTTGAGACCAGGAGTCTGAGGCCAGCCTGGGCAACACAGCAAGACCATACCTCTTACAAAAAGGAAAAGCAAACAAAAGTATCAAATAAAAAGGCCCCATAGGATAGCATGGCTCAGATTATACTGCAACCCCCTGCCTAAAATAGTTCATCCCCATCCCTCCTCAGCTGATGCCTCACGTTGGCAGTAGGAGACAGCAGAGGCACAGGGCCCACTCCAACAGAGCCCACCTCCCGCTGTAAGAAGGACTTCACGCAGCCCTGCATCACAATGCCAGCAAGAGAACCTGTGACAGCAGTCTTTCCAGGGAGACAATGGAGGCCAACGCCTCATACTCTGTTCAGCTCAGTTAGTACACAGTGAACCCAGTTATCCATCATCACCCAAACCCTCTCCTACATCCCACTTTCACCACCATGAATGCCCTCTACCTTCCACCAGCCTCCGAAGACCCTCCCCCATCCATACCCACTGAAACGTTAAGATCTGCCATGTCTCCAGAAGGGCTGCTCCTTGCCCTAACAGGACTGGCTGCCCAGTGGGCACTCTTCCTCCTGTTGGAACTGAGAATGAGCCTCTGTTTCTCTACAGTCCTGTGTTCTGCATGGCCTGGATGGAGGTGGGGCCACACAGTCTCACCATCCCAATATGAAGACTGGCAAGTTATCTTCCTAAACCTGCAAAGCTCTATCAAGCTTTGAAAGTTAAAATCTTTGCTACGTCACTACTTTTGTTTTCATTTTTTATTATGAGTGGAGTCAGGTGGGAGAGCCTGATACTTCTAAGTAAAGAATCTACCTTAAGGCTTCTTTCTGATATGCTTTATCTTCTCATTTTTTAAGGCCTATCAAAAATAATCTGAACCTAAAAACACACTAAATATAACACATATATTTCTAGCTAAGGAAAATTAGCAAAAGAAACATTAAGAAATTAAATATATTCATCTTTTAGTCTGTTGTATCACAGACACTGGAGAGATATGATGGTCCCATCACCTCACAAGAAGCATAACTCATTTTGACACAATCTTTAGAATGTAATGGGATGAGGCCTGGTGCTGTGGCTCACACCTGTAATCTCAGCACTTTGGGAGGCTATGGCAGGCAGACCATCTGAGGTCAGGAGCTCTAGACCAGCCTGGTTAACATGGTGAAATCCCATCTCTACCAAAAAATATAAAAATTAGCCAGGTGTGGTGGAGGGTGCCTGTAATCCCACCTACCTGGGAGGCTAAGGCAGAAGAATCACTTGAACCCAGGCGGCATAAGTTGCAGTGAGCCGAGATCACGCCACTGCACTCTAGCCTGGGTGACAGAGAGAGACTCCGTCTCAAAAAAGAACACAAAACAAACAATACATAGATCTAAAATATTTCTAAAATAAAAATCATTCCTTCCAGTCACAAGCATATGAAGTGCCCATCAAAAATTAAATATAATAAATATTTAACAGAAATTCGTTATGCTTCAACTTAATTCAAATGTACAAATTAATTTTTAAAATATAGTATTAGCAATAATTGGCCGGGCATGGTGGCGTGCATCTGTAGGCCCCGCTACTCAGGAGGGTGAGACAGGAGAATTGCTTGAACCCGGGAGGCAGAGGCTACCGTGAGCCAAGATCACGCCACCGCACTCCAGACTGGGCAAGAGAGAGCGAGATGCCGTTTCAAAAAAAAAAAAAAAAAAGGGTATATATATATATATATATATATTTAGAACACTATGTGCACATAGAAAACTTGTGTGACTTGTATAGTTATACATCTGACATCATGGCTGGGATATACTAATATTTCAACACAAACACAAATGTGACTATAAAACAAAACTGATTTTCTGCCATGACTTATGGAAACAAAAGAATAGCCATAGGAGGAATGTATTGTAATATTTTCATTTGTACTGCAACCAATTTCAAGGCCAAAATACAACTAATAGAAATTAATGCATATCTAAGCTTCATGTCAGTATAAAATTAAAAATGACCTGAGTACAACCTACAGAATGGGAGAAAATTTTTGCAATCTATCCATCTGACAAAGGGCTAATATCCAGAATCTACAAAGACCTTAAACAAATTTACAAGAAAAAATCAAACAACCACATCAAAAAGTGGGCAAGGGATATGAACAGACACTTCTCAAAAGAAGACATTTATGCAGCTAGCAGACACATGAAAAAATGCTCATCATCACTAGTCATCAGAGAAATGCAAATCAAAACCACAATGAGATACCATCTCACACCAGTTAGAATGGCGATCATTAAAATATCAAGAAACAACAGGTGCTGGAGATGATGTGGAGAAAACAGGAACACTTTTACACTGTTGGTGGGACTGCAAACTAGTTCAACCATCGTGGAAGACAGTGTGGCGATTCCTCAAGGATCTAGAACTAGAAATACCATTTGACCCAGCAATCCCATTACTGGGTATATACCCAAAGGATTATAAATCATGCCACTATATAGATACATGCACATGTATGTTTACTGCAGCATTATTCACAATAGCAAAGACTTGGAACCAACCCAAATGTCCATCAATGATAGACTGGATTAAGAAAATGTGCCACATGGCTGGGCGCGGTGGCTCACGCCTGTAATCCCAGCACTTTGGGAGGCCGAGGCAGGCGGATCACGAGGTCAGGAGATCAAGACCATCCTGGCTAACACGTGAAATCCCGTCTCTACTAAAAATACCAAAAAAAAAAAAAAAAAAAAAAAAAAAAAGCCGCGGCTCTGGCTCCGAGCCCACAGCCCACCGCTGGCGGCTGGGCGCTGCCGAGGCCAGGGGCACACACGATTGGCATCTGCCAGTGCCAAGACTGTGCCGCCCCCACAACTGAGGCACCAAAGGGGGACGCCGGGCCTCTGGGCCACTGCCCTCGCTTTGTCTTCGTTGTTGCGAACGCCATCCACTCAGGAGGCGCCCTGCAACCGGCGTGATGAGTGCCAACGAGGACCAGGAGATGGAACTAGAAGCATTATGCTCTATTTATGAAGGAGATGAAAGTTTCCGGGAATTAAGTCCAGTTTCTTTTCAATATAGGATAGGTGAAAATGGTGATCCCAAAGCCTTCTTAATAGAGATTTCCTGGACAGAAACATATCCCCA
Organism: Pongo abelii; assembly: GCF_028885655.2. Lineage (NCBI taxonomy): Eukaryota > Metazoa > Chordata > Mammalia > Primates > Hominidae > Pongo > Pongo abelii. The sequence goes on from NC_071991.2 coordinate 102,017,281, forward strand.
AACACCTCCAATTCTATCTATGAATGCTTTTTTTTTAACAACACCATATCATCAGCTGTAAAGCAGAGTATATTAGCCAAGCTACAGGAAGCAGTAGAAGCTAATCTTGGAACCGCTACGACCTATACATTGTTTGAATATGCCAAAGACAATAAAGAGCAGTTCATGGAGAATCACAATCCCATTAATTCCACAACATCGATAAGCAATATCATCTCAATTGAAACTCCTAATACAGCCCCATCAAGTGAGAAAAAAGACAAAAAAGAACAACTTTCAAAAGCCCAGAAGCGTAAGCTGGCAGACAAAACAGATCACAAAGGAGAACTTCCTCGAGGCTGGAAATGGGTTGATGTTGTGAAGCATTTAAGCAAAACTGGCTCTAAGGATGATGAGTAGCACTTGGAATTTGAGACAAGGAAAGAGCATTCTTTAAAAAGTAAAACTGGGTTCAAAATCTTTCATTATTATTTTCTGGTATTGAGGTGGCTTTTTATAAAACAATTTTTGTATGTTTCTTACATTAAAAAGGTTGTAAGTTGAAAGTTCATGAAGAGATCCGGTTGTATTAAATTATTTTCACAAACTTGCCTTAATAAAAGGTGAAAATGTTACAGTTTAGTATACTTTATGAAGCCTCTTGAGCTTTGTAAATGAACAGGCATGTGGAATAAGAATCAGTGTTAATTTATATGATCTTATCCTGGTGGATGGGCTGTCTTCTTAAAGGAGTATGAAGCCCTTTTCAAACTATCATCCCAGTGGAGCCGAGTACTCACTGAACAGTTACTCCATAGTGCAATCCATATTAACAGGCTTCTTATCTTAAAGTCTCCATCTCTTCTTTTGCTTAATTACTGAACCGTAAATTGCTTCAGAGAAATTTAAATGCTGGTATTTGAACTTTATACATGATACTTTTTCTAGTTTCTTTTAATTTTTGAAAGGTGAACTGCTTCCCTTTAATAAATTAATATCTATTTATACTTTTCTCTTGATTTGGGTCAAGATGTTTGATCGTGAGTGCTTTGAGTGATACGTGGAACAGGAGAATATAAAAACAAATCTGCCAAATACACTAGAAAGTATTTTAGTAAGAAATGCTGGCCCTTCCTTAAAACATTTCTCTTGCATATACCAGGATGGGAGTAAAAGATGCCTTAATATTTAATTTTGGTATTGTTGAAGACATTGATTTTAATAAAATCCTACTTATCTGCAAAAAAAAAAAAATTAGCCAGGCATGGTGGCAGGTGCCTGTAGTCCCAGCTACTTGGGAGGCTGAGGCAGGAGAATGGCATGAACCCAGGAGGTGGAGCCTGCAGCAAGCCGAGTTTGCGCCACTGCACTCCAGCCTGGGCGACAGAACAAGACTCCGTCTCCAAAAAAAAAAAAAAAAAGAAAATGTGGCACATATACACCGTGGAATACTATGCAGCCATAAAAAAGGATGTCCCTTGTAGGGACATGGATAAAGCTGGAAACCACCATTCTGAGCAAACTATTGCAAGGACAGAAAACCAAACACCGCATGTTCTCACTCATAGGTGGGAACTGAACAATGAGAACACTTGGACACAGGGCGGGGAACATCACACACCAGGGCCTGTTGTGGGGTGGGGAGCTGGGGGAGGGACAGCATTAGGAGAAATACCTAATGTAAATGATGAGTTAATGGGTGCAGCAAACTATATGTATATATGGCACATATATACATATGTAACAAACCTGCACGTTGTGCACATGTACCCTAGAACTTAAAGTATAATAAAAAAAAATGACCTGAATAAAAAGTAATTAACATTTAATTTGGGGTGGCATTAAATCCACAAGTGAGATTTATGGAAATAAAAGGGAAGAGCTCTTAATTTTCATATTCCTATATGAAAATTAATTCATATTACTAAAAGAAAATTAAGGAAGTTATGGCTGATGTCCATCCTGGCAGCATTATACACTGAAAAAAATCCCAGAAAACTGGGATTTGAATCTTGACTCTTTAGTATCTCCGATCCCTTAAATCAAGTCTCATCTTTCATAAACCTGTTTCTTCATCTATAAAATGATGTCAAAGCAATAACTCAATTCATACAGTTTAATGGTTACATAGTAAAAAAACAAAACACACAAATATGTGGCAGAGGGTCAAACTAACTATGTGAAAAGCTAGTGAAAACGTTTGGAAGAAATTTTCACCAAGTGATAAAGAGCAGTTACAACCTGTTCACTGTTTTGGATCTTTTGTTAACAGCTGAAAAGAACAGAAATATTTTGAGAAAATCAGTAGAGTTGACTACAGAAGTTTTCATTATGACCTGAAAACATGAAATTTGCAATGGTATACTTTGCTGTACTACAAACCCAAGAAAACATCCATCTCAAAATCACAAGTGAGGACAATGTTAACTTGTTTATTTGATGTCAATGGCACTGCTAATGTAGCACAAGACCAAGAGTCAATTGGACCCATTGTTCAAGACTGCTGAATGTTAACAAGGAGTTAACTGTGGCTTAGAAACTAGTTTCATCATCCTATTTTGGCTCACAGTCCTTGAGTCAAAAACAATAAACCAAAAGCTCTAACAACCCAGATTGCCTATCCAGGTTATTCACCAAACTCGGCACTTAATGACTTTTCGCTGGTTCCAAAAATTGATTCTAACATCAAAGGATAAAGATTTATGACCAATGAACATATTCAAATCCTAAAGCAGACCTTGGGGTACAATGGCGGCATTGTTGGGGTAAGTACACTACACACCATTTGGAAGCCAGATTCATTTCAATTTGAAACTAGTAACTGTATTTATAAATAAGTCTCAGACCATAAACCACAGAAAGTGCACAGCAGTGCCACCTTAAATCCTTTTTGGAACAAGGCGGGCTATGCATGTATGCATACTAAAGTAAACAGAGTTGTCTTGCCCAAAGACTTGCCCTGATTTTGTCTTAACTGTTCATTTCCCATTAGACAGTATCCCGAGCCTTACTTAGATGACTCAAAGAAAAACTGATAAACTGAAAAACAAAATATTTGGTCCACCTTTCCGTTTTAGTATCATGACTACAGGAATCTTGAGACAGATGATATATAGACAATCCACTGTGAGCACCGCAGGGCTGCCCTGGCCCCGGGTTACAATCACTGATTGATACATGCTGCCTACAGATGCCCTCAGACTAGGGACACCCTCTTCACTAAAAGAAAGACTAAAAGCCTTCTTAGCCTAAATATAAGTCAAAAAGCATACAGCTTTAAAACCAAACTATGACACAGCTAAAGATCCTGACCTAACAAAGATAAAAACTATCCTCTAGTCTAAACTTCAGAAGCATCTAGAACCACAGCAATAAATAACTATTATTCAAAATACTTTAGGTCAAGTTCATATTTTCATAGGTTTCCATGTTTTCTGGGATTTCTAAAATCTTGGAGACAATAGACGATGATTACTTAACAAAAATCCTGTTGCCAGCCAGGCGCTGTGGCTCATGCCTGTAATCCCAGCACTTTGGGAGACTGAGGCGGGCAGATCACCTGAAGTCAAGAATTCGAGGCCAGCCTGACCCACATAGTGAAACCCTGTCTCTACTAAAAATACAAAATTAGCCGGGTATTTTTACAGGTGGTAGGCACCTGTAATCACAGCTACTGGGGAGGCTGAGGCAGGAGAATCTCTTGAACCTCAGAGGCAGAGGTTGCAGTGAGCCAAGACTGTGCCACTGCACGATAGAGCGAGACTCTGTCACAAAAAAAAAAAATTTCTGCTGCCTACTAGTTTATTATAACAGTATACAAAAGACCAAGGAAATTGTAGAGAAATAACTTTATTTAAATGCATCTGACAGATAAATCTATGTCACTTCTTCATTCCTGTGTTACTTTAATTCTTCTGTCTAATTTTGGGGAGAGTCAGTGCTGAATTACCCAATAGGAAAAAAATGAAGCACACTGTTGGAGAGGAAAACACTCTTTCCCTACCCTCTTAGATTCAGTGGCTGGGGTCCCTGAATCTAACAGATAAAAGATTAACAGGAGGGGAAAAAAAAGCAGTTTACCTATGCATGCAATGTGCATATACAAAAGACAACTCAGTGTTAACTCAAAGGGGTGATTAAAATTTGGGTTTACACACCATCTTAACAAAGGGTGATAAAGTACGGGGAAAAGGCTAGACTGAGGAAAACAAGTTCTGGGCTTTGAGGGAGGTATAAATCATGGGAAGGTAACTAGAAATGTATAATAAATAGGGGTTCTTTAGTAAGGAACACTTTCAGAAATGTAAATGGATAGCCTGCTTTTAGACAGAAAGGTGGAGGGCAGGAAACTAAATGCCTTCAGCTTAAAACAACACCTACACTAAAAGTGGGATATTTTGGGGTGGCATGCTCTGGTCCCCTTCTACATGCTTAGAAAACCAACAAAAATGAGGTACCAAAAGAAGTAGGAGGATTTTTTTTTTAAGGCATCTGATGTAGTTTTTGAAGCTATGAGTAACAATGAGAATTTTTGCTGGACTTCTATTAGTTTGCATTTCAGTACTGTCGTTTTCCATTTTGCTAGGAAAAGAAAAGACACACCATAATCTTTTCAGTGCACTGGGCTTCTAAGAAACTTAATCAGACCCTGACGGATCATCTCTGAATACCATAGTTTCAGAATATTAACAAAAGTCATAATAACTACGAATTATTTTTGCAAAGTACGTATCACTAGAACCAAGATGTTTAAGTAGAAATTTTGAAACCTAAGAGAACACATCACTGTCATCTTCTGGTCAATACTTGAACCAGGCAAAAAAAAAAAATTTCCTTTGAAATCTCATGAAGGAAAGCAGTGAGGAGTCTTCTACCCTTGAAGCAGCAGGATGTACTCCGCCTGAACAAAGAAAAAACAGTCATGAAGAAAAAACATGTTGGCTAACTGCCGTCCTCTCGTTGGCAAGATGCCACCTTCAGTTGGAAAAGCATTTAACCGAAACATTCATTTACAAATATCTTTATCTGCAATCCATTTTAATGCTGTATACATCTCTAACTTAAGTAGAGAATAACTTTTAAAAAGAAAATGTCATAAATTTCTCAGAATTAAAAGTAAAACACTATTACAAGAACATTTTTGTAGAAGAAAACAATACAAAGGAGGAGACATGGCTAAATATGGGGGAAAAATGTTTAAACACAAACTTACAACTTGATTATAGATATGGAGACTCACACTTATGGAAAGCTGTCAAGTTATCCATGGAACTCTAGTTCTGAATAGAGAATACAATCCTTTTCCTCTTATTTTATAACTCTGGTGAAGAAAGAGACCGAATAGCAGGCAGGTGCAGCTAAACATGTCCTGGAAACACAAAGGCAGCTCAAAAGGAAGATTTAATTTAAGGGTCAGATTTTTTAATATACAAGAGCTAATGAACTACCTTGAAGGGAGACTTAATTATGACTTTTCCCAATACTGGGTGGGAGGGGAGGTAATCAAAGTAATTAATTTTTAGTGCTATTTTGGTACTCCTACTACTGAAAAATTTAGGAGTACAAATGCCATTCCATCTGCTGTGGTGGATACAAAGAGGCTTTTCTTCAAGCAAGAAAGCTTTATTATTAAAAAAGAAGAAGAAAAATTCTATGACCTTTTTAAAAGGATAAACATATGATCACCCAAAAAGAAGTATAGAGAACCAATGTGTAATAAGTAAGTGTTTTGCTCTAGAACTTAGTCTGTTAAGTTGGTGAACAGAATCATTGACCAGTAGGAGACAAAAGCCGGCTTGCACCCTCACAGCCCTTGCTGGCAGTGCCATCCATTTGTCATCTGACATGTGCTCTCTCTTATTTTTTCCAAACATTATTAAACTCTCACCTTTAAAAACACTTCTGGAGAAAAATTAACAAAGATATACCTCTACAAAATCCTGACTACGATGCCCCACAGCTGTTAAAAAATATTAGTAAATATGATTTCCTACAGAATCCAGGTAAGTTTATGTTAAAAGTGTGTAAGTGGTAAGACTGTGGGTGGGGTTTTTCCCCCCTTATTTCCACATTTTTGAATTTCCTAAGTTTAACTTTTAGTATATATTTTATAATCAGAAATAATATATGCTTTATCTTTTATAATCATCATAGTAACTTAACAGTGAAGTGGGATATACAATGGTGATGAACAGTATGAGCTTTGGTACATTACTTGGACTCAAAAGATAGCTCCTGAAATTCAAATTACTTTCTATCTCTAATTCTGGATTCCATCATGTATCTCCTAAGAGTGTGGTGAGGTTAACACAAAATAACATATGCAAAAGTGTTTTTGCAAAGTGCTTGGCATAGTGGGAGAACTTAGTAATATTAACTGATAGCTTTACTACTATAGTTATGGGTTCTTCACCCAAATATACCCCAAAATTAGCAGTTTAGTGTTAGAGTCTTTGTTGCTCCACCTGGAGGTCCTAACAGTTTACATTGTTTTCATGGAAAATTTTGCACTAAGGGGAATTTCAAAAACATGCTGGAAACAAACCTTGACCTTCTTTTGCCAACAACCAACTGTAAAACAGACTGAGTTGGCACCTGAATATTTCTTCTGCTCTCCCTTCTCTTATGCTACCTCCCAAGCATTGACAAGATTATGTTCTCTGAGCACTCTAGAAAACCCATTCTTGAGCAGGCTGGATGTGTTTACGTGCAAAAATGTTCAGGCAATTGTTATTTATAAAAATTGGAAAGCTCTGTATATTAGAACTCTTACTTAGGGCAACCAACAGGGGGAGGGGATTTCCTTAAAGAATGATGGGCATGTACTCATTTTCATATCATTGTATGGACTTTAATATAACCTTCATTCTGATGACTACCAAGAAACTATAATCCAAAATTCTTATGGTAGTACTACTTTTCCAATTGGCAAGACCACTTCTGCAGTCCTAAAGCACCCGACACCTAAAGCTTTAATGTATCACAAGGTGGAAAGTGGTTTCTGCTTATTCAACCAAAGATTCTTTTCCTATAGAGAGCTATGAGACTGTTTTACCATTTTGTCTAATTCAATCTACATAGTAGCTTATTAAGAGGATATTGTCAGCCACAGTATCACAGTTTCATAATTAATGTAAGTACTTAGATTACTTAAAACTCCACGAAAACTAAACAGGATTTCTCTCTCTGTAATCTTTCATCCTGGTTGGAGCCGTCATCATTTCTGGCCCCTACTAGGTCTCCTACCCCTCATACCTTCCTAATCCTCAACCCACACCACTGCAGAATCCTGCTTAGGGCCTTCAGTGCTGCTTCATTTCCTATGGCCCCAGTCCTTTGCTTCGGTGCGCTTGTGATCACTCTCCTATAAAAAATACAATGGTAGTTATGGACCATAATGTCTCCAAAAAAAAGTGCACACAAACTTTGCATACACTCACAAGAATACTATTTACTTAATGCTCTTAAAATTCCAAACATAAGTAACAAAACTCAATCTTTAATTTCAAAAAGGAATTAAAAACTTCTTCAGGCAAGTCTATAAATATTTGCTGAAGGTCACAAGAAAAAAAAAAGCTCATTTTACCTAAAAGAAAAAAAATACATTAAAAGTACACACAATATGTCCATTTTTCTTTAAGGAATCTACGAACTTTAGAATGATAAACTTTCCCAGTCACTAAACATTTTGTTTTATGGTAGCCTTCATCATTAAAGTATCCTAGGATAGTTATTCAGCTAAAGGCCTTGAAAATTCAATACATCAGCATTTTGTGTATATTTTAGCGTATACATGTGTATCTACACATACACATGAGTATCTGCATTAAGGCTCTATCCTTAATTAGCCATTCAGAAAGCCAGAACTGCAAAAATATTCCAGAAACCAGAACCCCATCTTTTACAAAAACACCAATCTGTGGCAAACCACCAAAAATACCCAGTGAACAACTATCATGAAAGCATGCTGACCCAGAGTGGCCAAATAGTCACATTTTTTTCAGACTATGGAAACCATAGAGACTTTCATGTAAAATATCTCCAATTTTAAAGCACTGTCAACCACATGATCACATCTACAGAAGTGATGCAGCCCACATCCACCAGTTTGCCTCCTGTGACACTATAGATCTTACTTATCCATTCTGCAGACAGATACTGGGTGCCAACCCTGGGCCACACACTCTGTTACACAAGTATAAACAAGAAGTCTCAGTTTACGTCCCTGAGGGGCTCATAAGCCAGTAGAGGAGAAAAAAATCACAGACATAACGCCAGAAGCACTGTGGTCTGCACAATGACAGAGGTAGGCAAAGGAACTCCTCACGCATGGAAGAGAAGGAGTCAGGGAAATCCTCCCTCTGGGGGTGAGATCTGATATGAGTCCTAATAGGTCTGAGCCAAACAGAAAGGAAGACACAGAGGGGCCAGGCTGCAGCAGAGAAAACATGGAACGCAAAGGTGTAAGGCTAGGGAGATGAGCCTGGGAGGTATACTGCTGAGTCTAAGACCCCATGAGATACTGGAAAGGGGAACAGCTGAACCAACTGAAGTTCAGGGAACAGGGAGAGACTGAAGACAAACACAGATAGCAGATAAAACCATGATAATGGATCATACATCAGTGCACAGAACGCAGCAAGTCTAGTAAATGCATTCAGAATTGTAATACTTCAGTAAAATGTTCTCTTTACTAAAGAAATATTAAATGTAAAAAATATGAAAAAATAGGCTGGGAGTGGTGGCTCACCTGAGCCCAGGAGTTCAAGACCAGCCTGGGCAACATGGCAAAACTCCATGTCTACCAAAAATATAAAACTTTAGCAGGGCATGGTGGCACACTCTTGTAGTTCCAGCTACTCGAGAGACTAAGGAGAGAGGATTGTTTGAGCCTAGGAGGCAGAGGTTGTAGTAAGCCAAGATCGCGCCACTGCACTCCAGCCCGGGTAACATAGTGCAATCTTGTCTCAAAATAAATAAATAAATAAATAAAATGAAAGTCACATACAAAGAATAAAATTTTGGATCACCCATAATCCTACACTACTGCTACATATTTCTTTTCCATCTAGAACTCCCCAATGACATTATTTTCCCCAATCTTTATTCTACTTATTTTTCCTTTGATCCTAGTTTTTGGCACATCTATTACAAGCCTACTCAAACCTTTTGTGGAATGAAATGGAGCATTAAAAAACTAAGTTGCGTCTCAATTTTAAAAGCCAAATCCACCCTTCTACAAATACACAATATTAACGTCAATTCCTTCAGACTTTTTACACCCTTTCCATCAGACAACCCACAATCTAGGAGGGGCTCGGTTGTGCACATAGTACAACCCTCCTTAACCGCCTTAGTTGACGAAAAACTGTAATAAAAGTAAAGAGCTGTTTTGGGCATCAAAGGACATTACCAAAAAAGTGAAAAGGCAACCTACAGAATGAAAAAAATATCTGCACATCATATATCTGATAAGGGTCAAGAGTATGTAAAGAACTCTTACAACTCACCAACAAAAAAAATAAATAACCCAATTAAATAACAAGCAAATAATTTTTTTTTTTTTTTTTTTTTTTTTTTTTTTAAGACGGAGTTTCACTCTTGTCTCCCAGACTGGAGTACAATGGCGCAATCTGGACTCACCGCAACTTCCACCTCCTGGGTTTAAGCGATTGTCCTGCCCCAGCCTTCTGAGTAACTGGGACTAGTGGCATCTGCCACCACGCCTAGCTAATTTTTTGTATTTTTAGTAGAGACAGGTTTCAGCATGTTGGCTGGGCTGATCTTGAACTCCTGACCTCAGGTGATCTGCCTGCCTAGCCCTCCCAAAGTGCTAGGATTACAGGCGTGAGCTATTGCACCTGGCCAACAAGCAAAGGATTTCAACAGTCATTTCTTTAAAGATATAAAAATGGCCAAAAACACATGAAAAGATGCTTAACATCAGTCATTAGGAGAATGCAAATAAAAACCATGAAATACCACCTCACACCCATCAGGACATCTACAAACAGAAATACAGACAATAAGTGTAGGCAAGGATGTAGAAAACTGGAACCCTTGTACATTGCTGGTGATTATGTAAAATAGCTCAGATGGTCATCATGTAAAATAGTTCTGACACTATGAAAAAGTTTGGTGGTTCCTCAAAAACTAAAGCACAAAAATTAATCTATGACCCAGCAATTACATTCCTAGGTTTATATTCAAAAGAAGGAAAACAAGAACTCAAATCTTTGTGCAGGAATGTTGGTATAGTTCTATTCATAACTAAAAGGAAGAAACAATCCAAATGCCATCAATGGGTGAGTAAACAAATTGTGGTACATATCTACAATGTAATATTATTCAGTCATAAAAGCAAGTGAACTTTGACAAACACTACAACATGGATGGACCTTGAGGACAAAAATAAATAAAAATTAAAAATAAAATTTACATGAACAAATAATTTCAAGATGAAGTACTGACACATGCTACAAAGTAGATGAACCTTGGCTGGGTGCAGTGGCTCACGCCTGTAATCCCAGCACTTTGGGAGGCCAAGGTGGGGGGGATCACAAGGTCAGGAGTTCGAGACTAGCCTGGCCAATATAGTGAAACTACGTCTCTACTAAAAATACAAAAATTAGCCGGGCATAGTGGTGCACGCCCGTAGTCCCAGCTACTTGGGAGGCTGAGACTGCAGAATCGCTTGAACCCAGGAGGCGGAGCTTGTGGTGAGCCGAGATCATGCCACTGCACTCTAGCCTAGGCAACAGAGTGAGACTCCGTCAAAAAAAAAAAAAAAAAGAAGGGGGGGCGGTAAATGAACCTTGAAAACATTATACTATGTAAACAAAGTCAGACACAAATGGTCATTAAGTACATTAAATTTCCAGAATAGGTAAATTTATTCTGTTATTCCCTACTTCTTTTGTGCCAGCATCTGGCGGACTAGTGGCCACCAGATGCTGGCACAAAGGAAGTAGGGAACAACTGCTAAGAAAGTGCTAATGGCGCAAAGGTAACTGCTAATGGATATGGAGTTTCTTTTTGGAATGATGAAAATGTTCTGGAATTAAGATAATAGTATTGATTGCACACTATGTGATATAAAAAAAAAAAAAAAGGTGAGCAACCGCTCTTTTGGAGCTGCAATGCCATATGCCATGGAATGAACTCTTTCTCCCCAAAATTCACATGTTCAAACCCCAACCTCCAATGTGACTGAATCGGAGAATGGAATTAAGGTCAGAAGTGCGGGCCCCTAATATGACAAAACTGTGGCTTGTAAGAAGAGGAAAAGAGGGATATCCACCACCATTGACAACAACATCCCTACCCCGGCCTCCACCATGGCTGGCACCCTCATCTCAGACTTCCAGCCTCCAGAACTGTGAGAGAAGTATCTTCTGTCGTTAAAGCAATATGGTCTAAAGTATTTTGTTATAGCAGCCCAAGCTGACTGACACACCACAGAAAACAGCAAAACCAAAACCAAAACCACTTGCCAAATGCTGTATTCCCACATTCAATCTCTGGTATCACATGCAGATACCAGTTTTCTTTTTCAATTAAACACAATTTTCGTTACTCCTTTTCTGCTTATTTGCCTTTCCTAGAGGAGACAGCAACAGGAAAGCTGGTGCTCCCTGGAACAGAGCACACCCACACACTTGTGGTTGTCCCCCATGGACCCTGGGACCCTACCCTTCCAGACTGCCAGCTGCTCTATTTTGTCTCTTCTGCGGCCACAGACATACCTCACTGCCCACTGTTTTTACACTCTTTTGTCAATTTTCCTTTTATATCCAGCCTGCTATTTCTATGTTGCCAACCAGGGTATTGCAGGTACAGTCGCACTTGTGCCCTAACCACAATACAACGCAGGTACAACATCTGCCTGTTGACTCTTTCTAGCACTGCTTGTGCTCAAGTCGCTCCCGTTATTGATGAGTTTAATGAGCTCTGATTCTAGAAAAAGGGAGGCAGAAAAACCCAAACAACCTCCATCCCCCCAAAAAGAAAATGCTCTGAAGACAAAAGCAGATACATGGTGGAGATGAAGAAGAAACTGTTTCAAATTACCACAAAAACAGAATCAAAAGCCCAAAGACCAAGGGACACTCTGCTCAGCCAGCAAAACCAGAAAGAAGAGTACTCTGACTAACTGATGCATATAAAAGGCCAGTTACTCAGTGTGAGTCAAGAAGCTCAAACAAGAAAAAAAAAGAGGGGAAGGGGAAGGCCAGGGAAAGGCAAACCCCATGGAACCAAGTTTTCTTTGGGTCAAAAAAAATTCCTCCCTCTGCCCACATCCGAATGCCTAGTTTCAGTGACAGGGCAGTAGAGACACCATATCACCTTTCTTCCTTGAAAGAAGAATCTTCAAATCTAAGATTTTTTAAGATTTGAAGAAAAATCTCAAGTGGTAGAGAAGCATACAATGTATTTTAGAATGCTTCAAAACACTGAAAATGTAACATTCTGATGTTCAAAGTACTAACATTTATGCTACTCCGGACAAGTCAAAACCTTGCTACAGCTATTGTCAAAAGCGTGATCATAAAAAGTGCTTTGGCCGGGCGCGGTGGCTCACACCTGTAATCCTAGCACTTTGAGAGACCAAGGTGGGAGGACTACTCGAGCCCAGGGTTCAAAATTAGCCTAAGCAACACAGCAAGACCCCATCTCTACAAAAAAAATGCCAAAAAATTACCCTGGCATGGTGGCGTGCACCTGCGGTCCCAGCTATTTGGGAGGCTGTGGTGGAAGGATCACTTGAGCCCAGGAGGCTGAGGCTGCAGTGAGCCGATATCGTGCCACTGCACAGCCTGGGTGACACGGCAAGACTCCGTCTCAAAAAAAAAAAAAAAATTTAAATTAGCCACATATGGTGGTGCATACCTGCAGTCCCAGTTACTCATGAGGCTGAGGTAGGAAATCACTTGAGCCCAGAAGTTTGAGGCTGCAGTGAGCTATGATCATGCTACTGTACTCTAGCCTGAGCAACAAAGTGAGACCTGTCCCCACTCTAAAAATAAAAAAATTGTTGTGCTGATCAGAAAGCAAATTGATTAACTCTACTCCCCACAAATCTTTAGCAAGCTTCCCTTTCTTCTAGGTACCTTGGAATAGACCGCACAATTCTATTGTGTATGCAGTCTTCGAAAGCAAGAGCTCTGAGATAAGAAAGGCTGAATCTCAGCCCTGCACCTCAGATGCAATTTTAAAGGAGCTCCTGCTGGCTGCAGATAAAATCGTATGTATCAACAAATATAATAAAACCCAAACATTCCTGAATCCATAGGTCACTTAATTCTTTTCATCTTTTTGGAAGCCAGTAAATCAACTATTTTCAATGTGCTAAGCAAAAGGAAAGAATCAAGCATGCATCCTGACTTTCCCTCACAAACTCAACCTGAAGTATACAAAGAGTTGATATGGGAATATTTATCTTTTTTGTAGAAATGAGGTCTCACTATGTTCCCCACTCTAGGCTCAAATTCCTGGCCTCAAGTGATCCTCCCACCTTGGCCTCCCCCAAGTGCTAGGATGACAGGCATGAGACACCACACTGGGCAAGAAAGTTTCTCTTTACAAAATATTCCAGAAATGAATAAATAAGGAATAATAAAATTATACTATCACCATTTGAAACAACTAATGACTTAATGAATGTAGGCAATGGTCAGTGGGCAATAACATCACAAAAGACAAGACAATCAGGCATTATATGCATGTAAGGGGAAAAAGAAGTTAGGACTTACTTTTGTCAAAAAGTAATGATTTAAAAAAAAATTTTTTTTTTTTTTTTGAAAAAATTACCGGGTGCAGTGGCTCAAGCCTGTAATCCCAGCACTTTAGGAGGCCAACATGGGCGGATTGTCTGAGCTCAGGAATTTGAGGCCAGCCAGGGCAACATGGTAAAACCCCATCTCTACCAAAATACAAAAAATTAGCAGGGTGTGGTGATGCGCACCTGTAATCCCAGCTACTCGGGCAGCTGAGGCAGGAGAATCGCTTGAACCCGGAAGGCAGAGGTTGCAGTGAGCCAAGATCACACCACTGCACTCCCGCCTGGGCAACAGAATGAGACTCCATCTCAAAAAAAAAAAAAAAAATTGGCCGGGCACAGTGGCTCACACCTGTAATCCCAGCACTTTGGGAGGCCGAGGCGGGTGGATTGCCTGAGCTCAGGAGTTTGAAACCAGCCTGGGTAACACGGTGAAACCCCATCTCTACTAAAATACAAAAAAATTAGCCAGGTGTGGCGCCGTGGACCTGTAATCCCAGTTACTTGGGAGGCTGAGGCAGGAGAATCCCTTGACCCAGGGAGGCGGAGGTTGTAGTCAACGAAGATCGTACCACTGCACTCCAGCCTGGGCAACAGAGCGAGACAGTCTCAAAAAAAAAAAAAAAAAAATGCAACAGACATGATGAACTGTTGGAGTGGCAGCGAGGTACGTTGTCAGTGGGTGTATATATCTTGAACTCCTTTTCTTATTTAAAAATAAGAAAAAGAAAAAACATTCAAATAGAAAAACAAGCAAAGTAAAAGAACTGGCAGTATACAAACGAAAAAACAAATAACTAATTAATATAAAAGGGCAAAGTCACAACTCACTTATAACCAAAAAAATGTAAATTAAAATGACATCTATTTGTTTTAACTGCATCGTCCAGGGCTCACAAAAATTCAGTAACACGTATTATGAACATATAAACTGGCAAAACCAGTTGGGCGTGGTGGTTCACACCCTTTGGGAGGCGAGGCTGGCTGGTAATTTGAGGCCAGGAGCTAGAGACCAGCCTGGCCAACACGGCGAAACCTCGTCTCTACTAAAAATATGAAAAATTAACCAGGGGTCGTAGCACATGCTTGTAATCCAAGCTACTTGGGAGGTTGAGATATGAAAATCACTTGAACCCAGGAGGCGGAGGTTACACTGAGCTGAGATCGCACCACTGCACTCCAGCCTGGACGACAGAGTAAGACCCTGTCTTGAAAAATAAACCGGCAAATCCTTCCCAAAGATTACTTGGGAAACATGTCTCAAAACATATTTTTTATTTTTTCAAGACAAAGTCTTGCTCTGTCACCCAGGCTGGAGTGCAGTGGCACAATCTCAGCTCACTGCAACCTCTGCCTCTCAAGCAATTCTGCCTCAGCCTCCTGAGTAGCTAGGACTACAGGTGTGCACCATCACGCCCGGCCAATTTTTGTATTTTTGGTAGAGACAGGGTTTCACCATGTTGGCCAGGCTGGTCTCAAACTCCTGACCTCAGGCGATCCGCCCGCCTCAGCCTCCCAAAGTGCTGGGATTGCAGGCGTTAGCCACCATGCCAGGCCCAAAACATATTTTGTAAATGCCAGCTGACATAGTAATTGGAAATCTAGAAGTTTATGTTCTAGAAAATAAACGCTCATAGGTGTACAGCACAACATTACATATAATAACAAAAGAAAAACCTGTAAACATAAATGTCCAATAATGAGAAACTGATTAAATAAATTGCTCAAATGTAGTGAAATCTCATTAATCATTCTTACAAAGAATATGTAGGAAAACAGGAAATATGCTTAGAATATATTCTTAAGCATTTAAAAGCTCACAATAAAATGGTATGGTGGGTATGTCAATTTTTCTAATAAAGAAACAATTTATGAGCTGGGTGCAGTGGCTCCTGCCTGGAATCCCAGCACTCTGGGAGGCTGAGGCAGGAAGATCACTTGAGCACCGGAGTTCAAGGCCAGCCTGCACACCGTAGGGGACCCCATCTCTATTTTTAAAAAATAAAAAACTTATAAAGGAGCCTAGAAGGATTCACACCAAAATATTATCAAAGCCCTAGACACTGAAAGTCAAGTATTTTTTCCATTTTATACTCTTCTGGAAATTTTTATTTTACTGCAAAAGACCTGAATTAATCTAACAACTGAGAAAATAAAACATCACACACATGCCACTAGCTAAACTGACTATAAGAATTTTAATAATACTAACTCTATTAAAAACTAGTTTCAGATGCTGGGCAATTCATTTAAGCTCTCTGGACCTGTTTCTTAACAGAAAAAAATCAGAAGCTGAACTAGATAAGCGGTTTTCAAACTGTGAAATCATACATGTAAAGTGCTTAATACAAGACCTGGCACAGAGTGAACACTAATGCACACGAACGCTGTTTATTACTACTAACCAAAGACTCGCTGCAGTGATAAACAGAACTTGCCAGGCAAACATGAGAATTCTGGGCCCATGACTCTCATTTCAACCTTTCAACCACTTGGCTTTTATGCTTCAAATACTGGACTCTGGATACAATTTCAATTAAAGAAAAGGTTCCACTGTTTTAAAACAACTTGACTAGATAATCCCTAAAGTCACTTATAACATAATATCAAGCTAAATATTACACACGTGTATTCTTATTCCTTTGCCAAGTCCAGACATACCCTCAACGAACAAATATTCATGGTGAACAAACAATAAAATCTGGATAAGCTGTATTTGACATGATTCTAATATAATGCATAATAAATTTTTGTTAATTCTGAGATTCTATGATGGTTTTCCTCCTAACCCTCTTTCAAAGTACAGGTATTGGTCATTAAAAATTTTCTGTAGTTACTCCCTGTTTAGTATTATGAAACTCCCAGCCTTTTTATAGAAAGCAAAAAGGTGTACACTAAACGAAAAGACATCTTTAGGAATTTTTTTTTTTTTTTTTTTTTGAGACAGAGTTTCGCTCGTCACCCAGCCTGGAGTGCAATGGCGTGATCTCGGCTCACTGCAACCTCCGCCTCCTGGGTTCAAGTGATTCTCCTGCCTCAGCCTCCCAAGTAGCTGGGATTACAGGCGCCTGCCATGATGCCCAGCTAATTTTTGTATTTTTAGTAAAGACTCAGCCTCCCAAAATGCTGGCATTATAGGAGACAGCCACCGCGCCTGGCCATCTTGAGGTAATCTTAAAACTGTGCCTTTTAACTTGAAGAAAATACCTCTCAAATTACTGTGCATTAAGGCCTAGGAAATAGCATTAACTTCGGTAGTATATTCACTACTCAATCAACACACTCTCAAGGCCGCTTATAAAGCCTGGTATCTACTCACTTACACTACTTTACCTCCAAGCTAAGTAAGCACTTCAACAGCAAACTAGTATTAACAATTCTAAAAACCAGGGAGCCCACCAGATAAACTATGTTCCTGACTTGTAACTCTGACAATATTTTTTCCATGACTTTAATTTTACAAATTAGATCAAAGATAAACACTTTATCTGCTGTTTCCATGACCATCTTTCTAATCAGGAATTCCTACTGTTCTAATTAGAAAAGGTTAACGATAAGGTTAAAGATAAGAAACTAACGCAAGGACACAAGAGATACAAGGATAGGACAAAGTTACTCTGACCTTTGGATTAGCCTCTTCTCACTCCAAGATCAGTTACATCCATGTGGAGGCAAGCGTGGCCTAGGGAAGACTAGTTCCAGCCCACTGGCCATACCTACTAGGTTCTATGACCTTAGGCAAGCTATTCTAACCCTCAAGACCTGTTTATCTCATTTACAAAAAGGGGAGAACAATATCTAGTGTACATGACAGTTATGAGGCTTAAGTGAGAATCAATAGGAATGTCATAAACATTTGTTCCCTCTCCCAGTCCTTTATACCTGAAAATCAGACTCTCATTTGATTCTCTTTTTTCCTGAGGGCAAGAAGAGCAGCCAAAGCAACTCCCAGTGTTAATGTTCATCCCTTCCAGCAGTTCTCAAAGTGTGGTTCACAAACCTTCAGAAGTCCCCAAGATCAAACCTATTTCCATAATGATTCAAGACATTATTTGCCTCTTTCTGTGTCAACATTTGCACTGACGACGTAAAAGGAATGGTGGATTAAGCTGCTGACATCTTAGCACAAATCAATGTGGTGGCCCCAAGCTGTACCAGCAGTCCTTGCATTTAACTTTCAGTTAAAAAGTTGCCAGGTTCATGTAAGGATATTCTTGATGAAGCAATGAAAAAATTAATTTCATTAAATCTCAATGTTGAGTTGACAGCGTTTTCATATTCTATGTGCTAAAATGGGAAGTATTCCTGCTACCAACCAAAGTAAAATGCATGTCTCCAGGAAAAACACCTGTGCAATCATTTTATTTGCTTTTTCCAGAGAATGCTGTTTTTAGTTTATTAACAGACAAGCCTTGGTTATTCAAATTTGGGAACCTGAAAGACATTTTTCCCAAAAGCGTATGAAATGAGCTTGTTGCTTTAAAGAAAATATATGAGAACACAGGATGGGGTTGAATATTTTCTTCATATATTTCAACAAAAATAACATATCACAACAGACTGAAGGCAGATGCATATATGATAATCTGGCTTCAATTAAGCCAGACATTAAAGAAATTTGCAAAAATGTCCAACGATGTCATTCTTCTCACTAGTTTTAAAAAGTACCCCTTTTTGTTGCTGTTGTTGTTGAGACAGGATCTCATTGATACCTAGGCTGGAGTGCAGTCACTGTAGCCCCAACCTCTCAGATTCAGGTGATCCTCCCACCTCAGCCTCACAAGTAGCTGGGACTACAGGTATGCACCACCACTCCTGGCTAATTTTTGTATTTTTTTAGTAGAGATGGGGGTTCACCATGTTGCCCAGGCTGCTCTCGAACTCCTGAACTCAAGCAATCCACCCGACTCAGCCTCAGCCTCATAAAGTGCTGGGATTACAGGCATGAGCCACCATGCCGAGCCAAAAGCATACATTCTTATTTTAAAATATGCTATTCATTTTTGTGGTTTTGTTTTGTTTTTTGATACAGAGTCTGGCTCTCTCGCCCAGGCCTGAATGCAGTGGCGTGATCTCAGCTCACTGCAACCGCCGCCTCCTGGGTACAAGCGATTCTCCTACCTCAGTCTCCAAGGTAGCTGGGATTACAGGCACACGTCATGTCGCCCAGCTAATTTTTGTATTTTTAGTAGAGGCAGTGTTTCACCATGTTGGCCAGGCTGGACTCGAACTCCTGACCTCAGGTGATCCGCCCACCTCAGCCTCCCAAAGTGCTGGGATGACAGGCGTGAGCCACCGCACCCAGCCTAAAAATATGCTATTTGTTAACATACAATAAGTGTATTGACAACTACACGTTTTTAATTTCTGACAAAGCAAGTACCAATTGATATAAACTGCATTAAAAGGCTCTTTGGGCTCCTAAATAATTTTTTAGAGTCTGTCCCAAGAGCAAAATGTTTAAGAATCAGTGTTTATACCATTACCAAATTCCTTAATACAGGCTATTTGGATAAACAGAAATGTCACTCAGTACTCATTTTATGTTCTTTCTGTCACACACTTAAGAGCAAATAACTTCACTGTCAATATTCTAGCTTAATCAACCTTTTTTGCAACACGCTTCTCACCATCCCCTTTGAGAATATGAGTAAGGTACTAATTCTCCAGAAAACTCTTGCACACTGCAGAATTCATGCAAGTTCTGAGTCCAAGGACTCTGTCCTTTGGTCTATTCCACTAGACACTGGTATAAAATCCTGGTAAATAGACAGCAGCGAGGTATCAGTATTTTACACACCCAGTTTTTAACCACTGTATTCCAAAGAATACAGAGTCACAAATCAAATGATGACAAGCCGACCTATAAAACATAATTTACATGAATGAGTAAAATTCATGTTTTAAAACAAAACTCAAGCAATATTTTCAAGTAAAACAAGAATCACATCTCAGCTAAAATAAAAACAAATCCAAAAGGGTGAAAATTAAATCTGTTGCATCTTTTAAAACTGCTTAATTCACTCAATATTTCAAAATTAATTTGGAAATCACAGCTAAGGAAAACATATGTTCACAGCATCATCCTGTACATATCTAATTTCTGTGAAAATGTAACACACTATTTTTAAATTCTACACATGTTAATCAAGGAATCACAATTTTTCATCACTGCAAACGTCCTTTTCAATATGGCCTGAGTTATAATCAAAATGGAATAATCTACTACTATAGGTTTGTTTCTAAGAACAGAAGGGTTTAAGTACACAGCCCTCCATTTATGGTTTTGTGAATTTTTTTAACATTATCAAGGCTAAAAATTACCTTCCTCTTTGTTCCTTCTACATTCTTGAAAGCTTATTTAAGAAACATACTGGTGATTAACAATGTTTAGTTTTTATTTTCAACATCCACTCTTAAATTTAATGCACTGGCGGGGGGGGGGGTGGGATGGCAAGGGAAGAATATAAGCCCCTTTAAAATTTTTTTTTCTAGTTATTTTTCCAGTTAAAGGAAACTAAATATGGCCTGAGAAGGACTCCGTACTTCAATATTTAAGTCCTTGTGGAGGAACCATAAGCTAACAGGTAGACAAGATTGAAAAACCTAACTAGGGGTATGCGCCTGTAAATACAGCTGAGTCCTGGCAAATTCCAGGAGCTGTACTTTAACCATTCATACAGTGCTGAGTGTTCAAACTGTTCAGCTAAGGCAAATGCTGACCTGTAACCAACTTGACTGTTTCTGTACCTCACCTCTGAGTTCTGGACATCACTTCCTTTTTTTTTTTGTCTATAAATCTTCTTCCACCACATAGCTGCACTGCAGTTTCTGAATCTCCCATGATTCTTGGGGCTGCCCGATTCGTGAATTGTTCACTGCTCAATTAAACTCCTTTAAATTTAATTCAGCTGAAGTTTTTCTGCTAACATTCCAAATAATAACTTCCAAATAATAAAATGGTCTTTCCACCAATCCACTTTATTAAATCTTCACACAGTTACATTTTCTCTTCAGGTGCATTGTCTATGGGTTAATTTTGCTATATATTTAAGGCAAATAATAAAGCAACATCTATACTTTTAAAAAATCAGTGACACATACACACATTTTGTTTCTCTCACAATCACACAAACACCCACGCATATCCCTAACAAGGTACAAGAATAAACCTTGGAAGATTCATATTTTGCTCAGCACCTCTCACCTTAATTCCTCTAATACAAAAAATTTACCAGCTTAATCATTTGGAAGAAGAAAAGAGGAACTACATCTTCAAAATGGACACAATTTATGTGAAACAAAATATGGAGAAAACTTATCCATAAAATGTCTTCAGTGTTTTTCAGTTTAAAAACACATCAATAATTACCTTGAGAATAAGTTAAAGTACACATTTTCAGAAACAGCAACCAGTAAGCTCATTTCCACAGTACTCAAAATCAAGAGGCAAACTAAATGCATCTTGTAAGACGACCCATAAAAATAAAAATAAAATCAGTAACAATTTAGCCATTTAGTTTCAAAGTTATAGTTATAAAGCTAATTTTGCATTCAAGTGACAAAACCCTATCTACCATCAAAAACCAAACTGTGGCCAAATACCTTCATACACAGCTTTTCTTTTTTTTAACCCATTTATGCCGAAGGTTGCAAATTTTTTTGTGTGAAAAATCAGACCTTGGCAATGACCTGGAGCAGGATATAAATAACTCCCACAAGCTTAGTGTTCCAATAATGGAACACTAGGCACAAATGGGTTAATGAGACAAGGTCTTGCTCTGTTGCCCAGGCTGGAATGGTGGTGTGATCAGAGCTCACTGTTGCCTTGAACTTCCAGGCCCACGCAATCCCTCTGCCTCAGCCTCCTGAGTAGGTGGGACTACAGGCAGGTACTACCACACTCGGCTAGTTTTTAAAATGTTTTTGAAGAGACAAGGTCTTGCTATGTTGTACAGGCTCATCTCAAACTCTTGACCCCAAGTGATCTTCCCACCTCAGCCTCCCAAAGCGCTGGGATTACAGATGTGAGTCACTGCACCTGGCCCATATACAGTTCTTAAAAGTGAATTCCAGATAAACAGATATACACATGCACAGCAATAACAGTCTGCACACAAAGACCACTCAATGGGGAAAGAACAGCCTCTTCAACAAATGGTGCTAAGACAACTGGGTATCCACATGCAGAAAAATGAGGCTGGACCCCTCCCTCCTCATACCTTATACAAAAATAAACTTAAAATCGACAAACAACCTACATAAGAGCTGAAATCATAAAACTCTTAGAAGATAACATACAGGTAAATCTTCATGACCTTGGGTATGACAACAGATTCTTAGATATAACACCAAAAAAGCACATGCAACAAAAGAAAAAACTGTAAACTGAACTTCATCAAAATTAAAAATTTTTCTGCATCAAATGACATTATCAGGAAAATGAAAAGACAACCTGCAGAATGGAAGAAAATATTAACAAATCTGATAGGGGTCTAGTACCTGGAATATATAACACACAACAACAACAAAAATAAACTACTTGATTATAAAATGAGCGAAAGATTTTAATAGAGTCTCTCAAATAAAATATACAAAAGGTCAACAAGAATAGGAAAAGACGCTCAACATCCTTAGTAAGGAGAATGCAAATAAAAACGAGGCACAACTTCACACCCACAAGGATGGCTAATGATAAAAAGTTAAAAACAACAACAACAACTAACAAGTACTGGAAAATATGTGGAGAAATTTAAATCCTTGTACACTGCTGGTGGGAATATAAAATGGTATCTTTGCTATGGAAAACTGTTTGGAGATTCCTCAAAAAGTTAAAAATAGAATTACCATACAACCCAGCAATTCCACTTATAGGTAGAAACCCAAAAGAAGTGAAAACTAGTACTTCAAATAATACGTACACCCATGATCACAGCAGCATTATCCACAATAGCCAAAAAGTGAAAACAACCCAAATGTCTACCAACAGATGAACAGATAAACTAATCCTGGTGTATAGATACAATGAAATATTATGTAGCCATAAAAAGGAATGGAATGTTGGGCCAGGCACAGTGGCTCACAGCTGTAATCCCAGAACTCTGGGAGGCCGAGGCGGACAGATCACTTGAGGTCAGGAGTTGGAGACCAGCCTGGCCAACATGTTGTGAAATCCCATCTCTACTAAAAATCCAAAAATTAGCCAGGCATAGGGGCATGTGCCTGGGGTCCTAGCGACTCAGGAAGCTGAAGTAGGAGAGTCGTTTGAACCCAGGAGGCGGAGGCTGCAGTGCACCGAGATCGTGACACGGCACTTTAGCCTGGGCGACAGAGACTTGAATGTTGATCCATGCTGCAATATGGATGAACCTCAGAAACATCATGCAAAGTGAAAGAAGCCAGACACAAAAGGTCATGTGTTACATAATTGCATTTACATGAAATATCTAGAATAGGTAAATCAACAAGAGACAAAAATGCATATTGGCTCCCAGGAGTTGGGGCAGGGGGAAATAGGAGTTTCCTACTGGGGTGACAAAACATCTTCGAACTAGACAGAAGTGGTGGCTGCACAGCATTGCAAATGTATTAAATGCCACTGAACTGTTCACTTGTAAAATGGTGAATTTCATATTATGTGAATATAACCGCAATAAAAAAAAAAAGTTTGCACAGATGTCTCATTAGCTAGTCTATACATCTCCACTTCGGCCAAGGAAGGCTCTCCACAGCTCCATGGTCCCCACTAAAACTCTAAAGCCTCCCTGGCTTACAGCCTGGGTGCAGCTGGAGACAAAACACAGGATCAAAAATGTCCGGCCAGACACGGTGGCTCATGCTTGTAATCCCAGTACTTTGGGAGGCCGAGGTGAGTGGATCACTTGAGGCCAGGAGTTGGAGACCAGCCTGGCCAACATGGCAAAATCCTGCCTCTACTAAAAATACAAAAGTCAACTGGGCATGGTGGCGCATGCCTGTAATCCCAGCTACTCCGGTGGCTGAGGCATGTGAACTCAGGAGGTAGGGGCTGCAATGAGCCAAGATGGCGCCACCACATTCCAGCCTGGGTAATAGAGTGAGACTCCAGCCAAAAAAAAAAAAGTCCTACAAAAAGAAACAGTAAGAATATACATTTACAAAAATATGGAAATTTTATGCTAGAGAAAAAAATGCTAGAGAAAAGTATACACTAAAACTTCCTTAACAAAATTCAAAAACAATGAAGGTAAAGCCTTCTGCAAACCCAAGCAGTGGCAAATATTCAAGTCTGCATTACCTTCACCAATGTTAGAAAATAACAGGCAACATATGACTTCCTCCTAAATTTCAAATTTCCAACTACAAAGGAGAACCACATAGAATCTTTCTAAAAACACCTACCCGTATTCCATGTTTGAGACACTGTAGGCAGTCTATTACTTTTGCAAGGGCTGACTCTTAATGCAAATAAAATTATAATACTGGCACTGTTAAGAACGTTAAAAACAAAAGAGTCTTTCTTCTCAGCTACTTGCTACATACTTTACTCAGCACCAAAGTGTACTAGATGCTACATGCTAACACAAAACATAAAGGAATAGTGTTTCTTGCCTTTTAGAGTGAATATTCTAAGAAGAACAAAGTGCAAATAACACATTAATTTCCGAAAAGATATGGTACTACATATTCAACACTATAAGAATAATTTGAGGACATGACGCTCACATCTTTCCTGTAGTGGACCCAAGCTAACTGGGTGAAAAAATTCAGCTAAGGAGGCATTCTTCCAGATATGAAAGACCAACTGAAGTATGCTCAAGAAAAATAAACTTTTGGAAGGATTCAAACTATCTTTCCTTAAAAACACTTTGGTGAGACTATTCTTTGTGTGTGTGTGGTGGAGTCTAACATTGTCGCCCGGGCTGGAGTGCAATGGCGCTATCTTGGCTCACTGCAATTTCCACCTCCCGGGTTCAAGCGATTCTCCTGCTTCAGCCTCCCAAGTAGCTGGGATTACAGGCCCCCACCACCATGCCCGGCTTTTTTTTTTTGTATTTTTAGTACAGATGCAGTTTCACTATGGTGGCCAGGCTGGTCTCGAACTCCTGACCTCATGATCTGCCCATCTCAGCCTCCCAAAGTGCTGGGATTATAGGCATGAGCCACCGTGCCAGGCCAACTATTCCCTCCCTCCCTTCTTTCTTTTGAGATGGAGTCTCGCCCTGTCGCCCACGCTGGAGTGCAATGGCGTGATCTCAGCTCACTGCAACCTCCGCCTCGAAGGTTCAAACAATTCTCAGCCTCCCTAAGTGCTGGGATTACAGGCGTGAGCCACCGCGCCCAACCAGGCCAGACTACTCCTAACAGAAAATCTAGCTAATGAATGTGCAATACAAATAAGCAAAGTTGGTAGGCCCATAGAATGCTGAAGAATGTTACTGTTTTAGTGAGTATGTCCATGAGGCACTATGCCTGGCACTGTCAATACCTGCTACCCAGCAGATCCAGTCCGAGGCGGGTGGATCACCTGAGGTCGGGAGTTTCAGACCAGCCTAACCAACATGGCGAAACCCCGTCTCTACTAAAAATACAAAAATTAGCCGAATGTGGTGGTGCACGCCTGCAATCCCAGCTTCTTGGGAAGCTGAGGCAGGAGAATTGCTTGAGCCAGGGAGGCGGAGGTTGCAGTGAGCCAAGATTGCACCACTGCACTCCAGCCTGGGTGGCAGGGCGAGACTGTCTCAAAAAACAAAAATTAAAACTAAAAAAAATCTGTTACCATTAATACTCAATAGTCCTATTTTTCCTATTGTAAAATCCACTATGCTAATTGCAGAAGGTACATTAGAAGTCAACTGGAGCCATTCATTATTAACAATCACTTAAGAGGCAGTTTCATTCAAGCAAGCTTTTATAAATCCCAACTGTATTCTCCCCCAGAAAGGCAGCAGTCAACATCCTTAAACATACTAACTTAATAATCAAGTGATCTAAGTCTTCACACAAGTCAATGAAGAAAACATTTAACAAAACAGAATCAAAGAAAGCATTTTACCTCACCACTAAAGAGCACCTTTGAAACAGTGGCTATGCTTTTGGAGAAGGCGTGTTAAAATAGCTAGGCTTACAATTACATAAAACACATTTCTCCAGCTCTTTAACAAGGTGTCACAAGCGATTATTACATGCCTTTGTGAAATTAAGAGCTGGTATGTACGGCTAAGGAACCCTGTTGATCCCTCTGTAAATGTCATGCAGTCCACATAAAGCAACCAAGAGACAGAAATGTCAAGACAAGTTCATGTGCCATCCTAATGAGGAACTAAGACTAGAAACCAAGTCTTTAAAAAAAAAAAAAAAAAAAAAAAAAAAAAGATGTCCATTATTTAATGCCATCATTTTCCCCTAGTTTCTCAAGGCAAAAAAAAAAAAAAAAAGTCAACTGGATACAGTGGCTCACACCTGTAATCTGAGTACTTTAGGAGGCTGAGGCAGGAGGATCGCTGGAGTCCAGGAGTTCAAGACGAGCCTGGGCAACATAGCGAGACCTCATGCCTACAAAACGTTAAAAAAAATTAGTCAGGCACAGTAGCAGTAGCGCATACCTGTAGTCACAGCTACCTGGGATACTGACGCAGGGGGATCACCTGAGCCTAGGAGGTCAAGGGTGCAGTGAGCCTAGATCGCACCACTGCACTCCAGCCTGAACAAGAGAAGACCCCGTCTCTTAAAAACAACAACAAAAAAAGTCTTGGTGTATGTGCTTGGCTGAGAAGCCAACAGGGCGAAGCTACCATCTGTGGAACTATGACTGAAGGCTTCTTAAGTCAGAATCCTGCCCAGGCGGAAAAACAGGGCAATGCTGCGGGGCCTCGGATAGCCTTGGCTACTGGTCCCCCGCCAGCGGGACACTCTGCCCTACCACACATGGGGACATGGGTCTGGTGCGGAGAGCCATCATCCTGGAAAACAAGGTGTGGCAGTAAAGGTGGCCACCCCCTCTCCTGTCACGCAACACAGGTTCGTGGGGAACCTGGCACTAAACCTTTCATAGATGACCTGCTTTTGGGTCAAGGTTTCATAGGTAGCAGAGCAGCTCCCTCGGTGCAATCTACTGAAATCATCAGCCCTTGACACAAGGGTTTGTTAACAAGCAAAAAACAAAAATAAAAATAAATAAAATAACTTTTTTAAAAAACAAATTAAAAAAAAAAAGAAAAAATGATTTTTAAAAAGTCATCCTTGACTTTCCTCTTAATTCATACCCTATCATTAAATCCAATCAACTCTACATTCAAAATAAGTCCTTAATCTGACCACTTCATCTCCTCTACTAAGACCACCTGGCCAAGCCACAGTGCAACAGCATGCTCTCTAGTCTCCTAGCTTTCACTCTTACCACTCTATAATCCATTCCCCATATGGTGGCCAGAGTGACTTTTTAAAATTTGAAACAAAGCTGCGGAAAGGCATAGTACAAAGAACTTTTTTATACTGCTTTGAAGTACATTATCTTCTCCATTATTTACAGTAATCCTGAGAAATAACTATAATAAGTTTACTTTCTTTTTCATGGATAGACAAGGCTCAGAGAAGTGCACTGATTTGCCCAATATTACACAGCGAATAATTGGCAAGATCATGACTGGCCTTCTAAATACTATCAATTATGCCATTCAAGTCCCTCTGCATGTATGCTACTTATTAATCACCCTCATAAGTCCTAACATCCTTTCAATGCCCAGAATTACAGGAATGTTTCAAAAGAACAGCTAGAGGTACGGAAACACTATGATTTTCAACCCTACCTACAAATTTCTTTCCTGCTAAAAGCATAATGCATGCTCTGACTACAGGCTTACCACATGGCAAATGTTTTTGTAAAGAATTAAAGGTGGCCAGGCGCGGTGGTAATCCCAGCACTTTGGCAGGTGGAGGCAGGTGGATCACCTGAGGTCAGGAGTTCAAGACCAGCCTGACCAACATGGTGAAACCTAGTCTCTACTAAAAATACAAAAAATTACCCGGGAGTGGTGGTGGGAGCCTGTAATCCCAGCTACTCAGGAGGCTGAGGCAGGAGAAGCACTGGAACCCAGGAGGCGGAGGCTGCAGTAAGCTGAGATCGTGCCATTGCACTCCAACCAACCTGGACGACAAGAGCAAAACTCCGTATCAAAAAAAAAAAAAAAAAAATCCGTATCAAAAAAAAAAAAAAAGTTCAAGGTATAAGCAAAAGAGCCCTGATAATGAGCAATTTAGCAGCATATTCCATGAGGCTGCAAGCTACAGCACGCCAGCTGTATTTGTTAGAACATATGGAGCTAAAACTGGCCTTTACATTTTTGTTTTAATGGTTGGGGAAAAAAATCAATGGAATAATTCATGACACCTAAAAATTCTTAGTTAATTCAAAGTTCTGTGTCCATAAACGAAGTTTGATTGAACACAATCTTGCTCATTTGTTTATGTATGGTCCATGGCTGCTTCCACACTACAATGGCAGAGTTAAGCAGTTGCAACAGAGGTCACGTGGCCTGAAATGTCTAAATTATTTATCTGGTCTTTTACAGAAGAAGTTTGCTAACCACTGCCAATCTCTTGGTTCTGTACCTCTCGCCAGCATCCTGACCTCTCTCCTCCCTGCCAAGTCCAGGTGAAGCTTTCCCCTAGCAACTGATACTTCTCCCACCACTTTACACCGCATTTTGAGATGAATTAATTGTTACACATCTGACTCCAAAGCCAGATAAGAAGATAACAAGATGCTGAAGCATGAGGCCCACATGTCCTGGTTTATTACTACATCCCCAGAGCCTAGCAATGCCCATTTATAGTAGATGCCCAATATTAGCTGAATGAATGAAAGAACACAAGATACTTAATACAGATTAGCTTATCTAAACAACTCTAAAATTTATAGGAGTGTTTTTTTGTTTTGTTTTGTTTTGTTTTGAGACGTAGTCTCACTCTGTCACCCAGGCTGGAGTGCACTGGCGTGATCCCGGCTCACTGCAAGCTCCGCCTCCCGGGTTCACGCCATTCTCCTGCCTCAGCCTCCCGAGTAGCTGGGACTACAGGAAGCCACCACCATAGCCGGCTACTTTCTGTATTTGTAGTAAAGACAGGGTTTCAATTCTGACCTCAAGTGATCAGCCCACCTTGGCCTCCCAAAGTGCTGGGATTACAGGCATGAGCCACAGTGCCCAGCCTATAGGAGTTTCTTCCAGAAGATACCAAAAATACAGATTATCAGACTTCCAGGGGAGACATACAAATGACTCTATCCCTGGGCTCACTCCAATCAAAATCCCCAACTGCATCCAAAATGGATCAGGGCAGGAGGGTAGATTGCAGAGTGGAAGGAGTGATAAATCAATATGCAGCCCAATGTATTTTTTAAAACACTTTTTAAAGCCTGGGGGCAGTGGCTCACACCTGTAATCCCAGCATTTTGGGAAGCCGAGGCGGGTGGGTCACCTGAAGTCAAGAGTTTGAGACCAGCCTGGCAAACATGGTGAAACCTTGTCTCTACTAAAAATACAAAAAATTAGCCAGGTGTGGTGGCAGACGACTGTAATCCCAGCTATTCAGGAGGCTGAGGCAGGAGAATCACTTGCACCTGGGAGGTGGAATTTGCAGTGAGCTGCGATCAGGCCACTGACTCCAACCTCGGTGACAGAGCCAGGCTCTGTCTCAAAAAAAAAAAAAAAAAAAAAAAAACAAAAAAAAAAACAAATAAAAAACAAAGGCCGGGCGCGGTGACTCACGCCTGTAATCCCAGCACTTTGGGAGGCCGAGACAGGCGGCTCACGAGGTCAGGAGATCGAGACCATCCTTGCTAACACGGTGAAACCCCATCTCTACTAAAAATACAAGAAAATTAGCCGGGCATAGCGGCGGGCACCTGTAGTCCCAGCTACTCAGGAGGCTGAAGCAGGAGAATGGTGTGAACCTGGGAGGCAGAGCTTGCAGTGAGCCGAGATTGCACCACTGCACTCCAGCCTGGGCAACTCAGCGAGACTCCGTCTCCAAAAAAAAAAAAAAAAAATTTAATAGAAACTCAGCTGGGTGCAGTGACATGTACCTGTAATCTCAGACACTCAGGAGGCTGACGTGGGAGGATCACCTGAGGCCAGGAGTTCAAGGCCAGCCTGGGCAACATAGCGAAACCCCATCTCTTAAAAAATAAAATCAATATTTTTAAATAAGTAAATAGAATAAGAACTGCAACTTCCAGTCTCAGATGTAAGAGTTTACATATTACTGATCTATAGGGCCAGTTTTAACCACCTCCCCCAAATTTTTTTCTCCCACATTGCCTGAATCTTTATATATTTCACCATGTCACACTGCCTATTAGTCATCTAATTTATTCTCTCACCCTAAAAGAAAGCTCTTTTCTGAAATACAAATAGATCTGAAAAATGAAAGAAGATAACAAAATATCATGTACTAATGTGGATGGATAAGGTAGTTTTGAGGGGAAGAGAAGAGTGGATATTAAAAGAAGATGAAGACCTCAAAGACTGAGACAGACCTAGTTAAGATTTTGAAACAGAAAGAGCAGGGAAAACTAAGAATGCTGGGAAACAAATACAAAAATTAGCCCAGCATGGTGGTGGACACATGGAATCTCAGCTACTCGCGAGGCTGAGGTGGGGAGAATCACTTGAACATGGGAGGTGGAGGCTGCAGTGAGCCGAGATTGCACCACTGCACTCCAGCCTGGGCGACAGACTGAGACTCCATCTCAAAAAAAAAAAAAAAAAAAAAAAATAGAAGGCTAGGAAACAGAACAAAAGAGCAGCAGAAGATGGGAAAAGGTACAGAAAATGAAGTGACACCCAATTCAGCATTTTTCCCCATTTTCTCCTGTAGAAAAACAGAAGAAAGGGCTCATCTCCATGGCTTAAGAACGCCTGGCATGGTGGCTCATGCCTGTTATCCCAGGACTTTAGGAGGCCGAGACAGGCAAATCATTCGAGGCCAGGAGTCCGAGACCAGCCTGGCCAACATGGTGAAACCCCGTCTCTACTAAAAAAATACAAAAATTAGCCAGGTGTGGTGGCACACACCTGTAATCCCAGCTACTCGGGAGACTGAGGCAGGAGAATCGCTTGAACATAGGAGGCAGAGGTTGCAGTGAACCGAGATCACGTCCCAGCACTCCAACTTGGGCAACAGAGCGAGACTCTGTCTCAAAAAAATTAAAAATAAAAATAAAATAGCCAGGCGCGATGGCTCACGCCTGTAATCCCAGCACTTTGGGAGGCCACGGGAGGATCACAAGGTCAAGAGATTGAGACCATCCTGGCTAACACGGTGAAACCCCATCTCTACTAAAAATACAAAAAAATTAGCCGAGTGTGGTGGCGGGTGCCCGTAGTCCCAGCTACTCAGGAGGCTGAGGCAGAATGGCATGAACCCGGGAGGCGGAGCTTGCAGTGAGCCGAGATCGCGCCACTGCACTCCAGCCTGGGTGACAGAGCAAGACTCCGTCTCAAAAATAAATAAATTTAAAAAAATAAAATAAAATATAAAAAATTAAAATAAAACCAGTAACAACATGAGAATTGACTCCTGTCTCCATTTCTATTCATTCCATAGCTAGAAATCTTTATAATGGATGGGAAAAAAGGAGAGCAGGAGTAGCAAACATTAACAACAGGGGAAATAAACATTCGCCTTAATACTGACATGACTCTTCCTAGAAAACCCAAGGAAATTAATTTGAAACTACTAGAATTAATGAATTTGATAATTTGTTAGATTAAAAGGGCATCCATACTTTACAGTAAGAAGGATTCTAAAACTGCACCCATGCCAGCAACACTAAGATTAAAAAGTGGTGGCAAGAGGGTCACGTGCAGTGGCTCCTGCCTGTAATCTAGGTGCTTTCCGAGGCCAAGGCAGGAGGACTGCTTGAGGCCAGAAGTTTGAAACCAGCCTAGGCAATACAGTGAGACACCTGTATCTATTAAAAAAAAAAACAAAGAAAATAAATTAGCCAGCATGGCTGTGCATGCCTATAGTTCCAGCTACTCAAGAGGCTGAGAAAAGGAGGGTTCCTTGAATCCAGGAATTTGAAGCTACAGTGAGCTGTGATTCTGCCACTGCATTCCAACCCAAGTGACAAAGCGAGACTCTGTGTCTTAATTAAAAAAAAAAAAAAAAGGCCAGGCACGATGGCTCACGCCTATAATCCCAGCACTTTGGGAGGCCGAGGTGGGTGGTTCACTTGAGGTCAGGAGTTTGACAACAGCCTGACCATCATGGTGAAACCCCATCTCTACCAAAAATATTTTTTTAAAAGATTAGCTGGGTGTGGTGGTGCATGACTGTAATCCCAGCTACTTGGGAGGCTGAGGCAGGAGAATTACTTGAACCTGGGAGGGAGAGGTTGCAGTGAGCCAAGATTGTGCCATTGCACTCCAGCCTGGGCGACAGAGCGAGACTCCATTTCAAAAAAAAAAAGAGGTGATGACAAACAAAATACAAACTGAGTACTAATAAATAGACTAAAATAGTATTTCTCTAGTCAGATTTAAATGTTAAATCCTTAAAACAACCACAAGCGATAAAATAATACGTAATAAATATATTTAAAACAAATAGTTATTACACAATTAATCTGTATCATATTTCATACTATATTCAACAAAAAAGTTCAGATATATCAAAGAGTTATAAATAAAAAATAGTCCATAACATAAACTATTGATCCTAAAACCATATCCTGGCTTTGGGGGAGAGAAGGAGAAAAAATTTCTGAGTCAAGAGACAAGAGAGATGAATAGTAAACTTAAATGAGTTCTGACATACAAAACTTAAACCTTTGCAAAGTTCACTCCTTTAATAACTACTTTTTAAATACATACGACATTTCACACACTGTGCTTAGGCCCTGATTTTTCAAAGTTTGAATAAAGCACATATGAGCCCTCATCTCACAGAACTGAAGTCTACCAGAAAACACAGTAAATAGCACAAAAAGCGTACGGAAAGTTGTAATAAATAAGTACTAGAGGAAAAGACACATATCTCCAAGGGAACACGAACTTAGGAGGGACCACAGATGTAACGGTCATGAAAGTCTCCAAGGCATGACATCAAAGCTGACGACAGAAGGAAGAACTCATACCTTGGCCAGGTGCAGTGGCTCAGGCCTACAATCTCAGCACTTTGGGAGGCCAAGGCAGGTGAATCACATGAGGCCAGGAGTTTGAGACCAGCCTAGCCAACAGGGTGAAGCCCCATTTCTGAAAGAAAAAAAGAAAAGAAAAAGAAAAAAAAGAAGAACACATGCTAACCAGATGAAGACTGGGGAAAGCCAGCAGCACAAAGGCCCAAAGCAG
This sequence comes from Pongo abelii, assembly GCF_028885655.2. NCBI lineage: Eukaryota > Metazoa > Chordata > Mammalia > Primates > Hominidae > Pongo > Pongo abelii. The sequence goes on from NC_071991.2 coordinate 102,050,371, forward strand.
GTAAAAGAGGACCAACCTTAGTAACACCAACAAAACAACGGTGAATAATAAAAGGCAATATTCTAAAGCACCAAGAAAAACACAGCTTCCCACACAACAAATCATCAACAAAGGGAAATGTACATTCCTCATTGCCACCTGAAAAAACTAAACAAAATGTGAAGCCAAAAGCTGAAGGGGATGAAGCAAAACAAGTACATATATACAATCAACAGAACTGTAAATTTGGTTGCTCTTTCTAAAAGACAACCTGAAAATAATGATAGAAACTAGCATTGCTCATAACTTTGGACTCAGATTCCAAATACCTTCTATTTCCAAAAAAAAATTACTCTTCCTAACCTTAAAACAAACTGCACAAAAGATACCCACAGTGGGAGAAAACAGTGATATGTAAAAAATAAGTGCTCGCTTTGTAGGCCAGGCGCAGTGTCTCATGCCTGTAATCTCAGCACTTTGTGAGGTCAAAGTGGTTGGATCACCTGAGGTCAGGAGTTCAAGACCAGACTGGCCAACATGGTGAAACACTATCTGTACTAAAAATACAAAACTTAGCAAGGCGTGGTGGTGGGTACCTGTAAGTACAGCTACTAGGAAGGCTGAGGCAGGAAGATAGCCTGAACCTGGGAGGTGGAGGTTGCAATGAGCACATATCATGCCACCACACTCCAGCCCAGGTGACAGAGTGAGACTCCGTCTCAAAAAAAAAAACAAAAAATGAGTGCTTGCTTCAGCAGCACATATACTAAAATTGGAACAATACAGAAATGATTGGCATGGCCCCTGCCCAAGGATGACTCGCAAATTCATGAAGTGTTCTAGTAATTTTTTACATAACAAAATAAGGCCGGGTGTGGTGGCTCACACCTGTAATTCCAGCCCTTTGGGAGGCCAAGGTGGGTAGGTCACGAGGTCAGGACTTGGAGACCAGCCTGGCCAACATGGTGAAACCCTATCTCTACTAAAAATACAAAAATTAGCTGGGCGTGGTAGCACTCGCCTGTAATCCCAGCTACTTGGGAGGCTGAGGCAGAAGAATAGCTTGAACCCGGGAGGTGGAGATTGCAGTGAGCCCAGATCGTGCCACTGCACTCCAGCCTGGGCGACAGAGTGAGACTCCGTCAAACAAACAAACAAATAAATAAATAAAACAACCAAAAAGCCTAAAACTATGGATGTAAATTGTGATGTATGAAATGTTACATTGGAAATTATAATATAGGTTGGATAATACCCAGAAATGTTTATTGTAACAAATATTAAGTAATAACATTTAGCAGTTTGTGTATACAGAACATATAAAACAAAGACCTTCAAAAATTTCTAATCTGAAGTGACAAATTTAATTAATGTTTAGTAATCATCGATTGCTCTGCTCAGGATTATGTTCAACTGTATACAGTATTTTTAATTCAAACATTAGAGAACAAAGAGTATTTTAACATTTATCTCTCATAAATGAAAACTGCTAATATTACAAAAAATAGCTCCATATTCCCTGAAAAGTATGGCCTGAGAGCCAATCTCTTTCCTACTTTCCAGTAGTAGTTACTTTCTGCTCCCTGCTAGTTCATTTTGTACAGTTTTATGAGGGAGAGAGAGACAGAAGAGAATACACATATACATTTATTAACAATATTTGGTAATGAGCTTTTGGAAAATGTTTATAAACAGTATCATGCTTTATGTACCATTTACCATTCTAGCCTAATGCTGTAATAACTGATCTAAATACCAACTAATCTACTACATTTATACCAGATTTCTTCCAGTCATTTATATCAGAAAATGCTGTGATGTTTCTGATTTGTTTTTGTTTTGTTTTGTTTTGTTTGAGACAGAGTTTCGCTCTTGTTGCCCAGGCTGGAGTGCAGTGGCGCGATCTCAGCTCACTGCAACCTCCGCCCTCCGGTTGCAAGTCATTCTCCTGCCTCAGCCTCCCAAGTAGCCGGGATTAAAGGCGCCCACCTAATTTTATTTTATTTTTTATTTTTTTTTTTTATTTTATTTTTTGAGACGGAGTCTCACTCTGTTGCCAGGCTGGAGTGCAGTGGCGCAATCTCGGCTCACCACAACCTCCATCTACTGGGTTCAAGCAATTCTTCTGCCTCAGCCTCCCAAGTAGCTGGGCCTATAGGCACACGCCACCATGCCTGGCTAATGTTTGTATTTTTAGTAGAGATGGGGTTTCACCACGTTGGCCAGGATGGTCTCATCTCTTGACCTTGTGATCCGCCCACCTTGGCCTCCCAAAGTGCTGGGATTACAGGCGTGAGCCACCACGCCCGGCCAATGCCTGGCTAAGTTTTGTATTTTTAGTAGAGTCGGGGTTTCACCATGTTGGCCAGGCTGGTCTCGAACTCCGACCTCATGATCCACCCGCCTTAGCCTCCCAAAGTGCTGGGATTACAGGCATGAGCCACTGCGCCTAGCCCTGATGTTTCTGGTATTAAAATACGTATACAGTTTGGCTGGGCACGGTGGCTCACTTCTGTAATCCCAGTACTTTGGGAAGCTGAGGCAGGAGGATCACTTGAGGTCAGGAGTACGAGACCAGCCTGACCAACATGGTGAAACCCAGTCTCTACTAAAAATGCAAAAAAATTAGCCAGGTATGGTGGCACATGCCTGTAATCCCAGCTACTCAGGAGGCTGAGGCAGGAGAATTACCTGAACTCGGGAGGCAGAGGTTGCAGTGAGCCAAGATCATGCCACCGCACTCCAACCTTCCAGCCCGGGATACATACCAAAAAAAAATTAATTAACTTAACACTACTTATTGGCTGGGCGCAGTAGCTTATGCCTGTAATCCCAGCACTTTGGGAGGCCAAGGTAGACGGATCACTTGAGGTCAAGGAGTTCGATATCAGTCTGGCCAACACGGTGAAACCCCGTCTCCACTAAAAATACAAAAAAATTAGCCAGGTGTGGTGGCACATGCCCGTAATCCCAGCTAATCGGGAGGCTGAGGAAGGAGAATCGCTTGAACCCAGGAGGCAGAGGCTACAGTGAGCCGAGACTGCACCAATGCACTTCAGCCTGGGCAACAAGAGCAACACTCCATCTCAAAAAATAAATAAATAACACTACTTATTATCAAATAATTATTAAACTTTTAATAAAGGAAGACAAAAAATTCCCAATTCCATGACTGATTATTTATAGCCACAAGATAATAAGGCAAACAATTGCATTATCATTCAGTTTTTAAAAGAACTAAGAGCAAATAATTCAATTATCAAAAATCAACTCATAGCTTTAAAATGAACCTTGGGCTGGATGTGGTGGCTCACATCTGTAATCCCAGCACTTTGGGAAACAGAGGCAGGAGAACTGGATGAGCCCAGGAGTTCCAGACCAGCCTGGGAAATACAGTGAGACCTCATTTCTACAAAACATTTTGAAAATTGGTCATGGTGTTGTCTGTCTCTAGTTCCAACTACTGGAGAGGCTGAGGTGGGAGGCTCAACTGAGCCCAGGAGGTGGAGGTTGCAGTGAGATGGTGCCACTGCACTCCAGCCTGGGTAACAGAACAAGACCATCTTTTAAAAAAAAAAAAAAAAAAAAAAAAAAAGGCAGCCAGGCGCGGTGGCTCACATCTGTAATCCCAGCACTTTGGGAGGCTGAGGCAGGCAAATCACCTGAGGTCGGGAGTTCAAGACCAGGCTGACCAACATGGAGAAACCCCGACTCTACTAAAAAAACAAGAAATTAGCCGAGCGTGGTGGCAGGCGCCTGTAATCCCAGCTACTCGGGAGGCTGAGGCAGGAGAATTGCTTAAACCCGGGAGGCAGAGGTTGTGGTGAGCCGAGATCACGCCATTGCATTCCAGCCTGGGCAACTAGAGCAAAACTCCATCTAAAAAACAAAAACTTTGCTTATCGTATAAAAATAAAATATATACCAAATTTTCAAATTAAATAACATTTACTAAAGCCAAAAGCACAAAATGTTTATTTATTTAAAAAATCAAATGTTATCTTATTTACGATTTATAGTATTTTTCTTGAATTTTTCTTAAAAATAAATTTGGATATTGATTTGTTGCCACCTACTGGTTAAATTCATATTTGAATGGCATTTCACATCAAATATTCACTACAGTTAATAGAAAACACAGAGAAAAAAAGTAATGTTCTTTTCTTTACAACATTTTACTAAACTACTATGATAAATTCTGCTTTGGAAAAGTTTGTAAAGTTACCTCACACAATGGTGGCTTGACTTTTGACAATATCTTCACTCAAATTTTTCTTTAGTGTGTTGGGACTATTTTAAAATACCATTATAATTTATTAGAAATATAAAACCTTTAATGAAAATACTTTCAAGATGTTATTTTTAAATTTACAACTCAAACGTATATGTACCAGTTTTTCAGGATATTGGAGTTATACAGAATTTAGTGTATTACCATCTTTTTACAGTTGATTTGTTAGGACTGAAAACCAAAAAAAAAGTTCTCATTACATTCGTTGTTATATGTCTTAAGTAAATTTTACTCTATAGCAATCCCTCCTCTAAATTCCTTTTTCATACTACACGTTGAGGAAAGAGTCTGTTGTCTTACTGAACTACCGTTAAAACCACTTCCAGATTTTAAAAGCATAACAAATTTAACACTTTGAGTTCCCAATTCTAATAAATCAACTGTAAAAAGGCATTCCCTACAGTGACTGTGGAAATGTGAACATGGATTGAGTCTCTGTTTTTTGTTTTTTTGAGACAGGGTCTCGCTCTGTTGCCCTGACTGGAGTGCAATGGTGCCATTTTGGCTCACTGCAACCTCTGACTCCAGGTTCAAGCGATTCTCCTGCCTCAGCCTCCCAAGTAGCTGGGATTACAGGCACCCGCCACCACACCTAGCTAATATTTGTAATTTTAGTACAGATGAGGTTTCACCATGTTGGCCAGGCTAGTCTCGAACTCCTGACCTCAAGTGAGCCACCCACCTCGGCCTCCCAAAGAGCTGGGATTACAGGCATGAGCCACCCATGCCTTGATTTTTAGATGACACCAGAAAAATTATGTTAATTTTGTTGATTGTGATAATGCATTATGATTATGCAATAAATGCATGATTGCTATGGGCTGAATTGTGTCCCCCCAAAATTCGTATGTTGAAGCCTTAACCCCCAGTGTGATATCTGAAGGTGGGGCCTTTGGCAGGTAATTAGGGTTAGGGTTAGAGGAAGGCATCAATGATAGTGAGGCTCATGAAGGGATTTTTTTTTTTTTTTTGAGATGGAGTCTTGCTCTGTTGCCCAGGCGGGAGAGCAATGGCACAATCTTAGCTCACTGCAACCTCTGCCTCCCCGGTTCAAGCGATTCTCCTGCCTCAGCTTCCCAAGTAGCTAGGATTACAGGCGCCTGCCACCATGCCCAGCTAATTTTTTTATTTTTAGTAGAGACGGGGTTTCACCATGTTGGCCAGGCTGGTCTCAAACTCCTGACCTCAGGTGATCCAACCGCCTCAGCCTCCCAAAGTGCTAAGATTACAGGCATGAGCCACCACAACTGGCCTCATGATGGGATTATATAAAGAGAGACACCAGACAGCTTGCTCCCTAACTCTCCTAAGTGTGATGGCACAGTGAGACAGAAGCCATCTGCAAGCCAAGAACAGGGGCCTCCTGGAACCTGACCATGCTGGCAGCCTGATCTCAGACTTTCGGCCTCCAGCACTGTGAGAAAGAAATGTCTGTTGTTTTAAGCCACCCAGTCTATGGTATTTTGTTACGGCAGCCCGAGTCAACTAAGACAGTGATGTATATAGAAACATGTAAGGGAGAAATAATATGCAAGAGATATAACAATAATATGCCAACTACTTTTAAATACAGTTGCAAAAAAGAAAAAAATGGAACAAAATCTTAATGTTTGTTAAATTTAGGTGCCAGGTACTTAAGGGTTTCATATGCTATCAGCTCAGTTTCTAAGTTTGAAGTTTCTTATAATTAAAAAAAAAACTTAATATTAAAAAAAAAAACAAAACTTTTTCAGTATAACTCCTAGAACCAAAACCCTGAAAATAAAATGTTTTAAGATAAAGTACTAATCTGAAATTATTACAAAGCAAAAATAAAAGGTGAGTAGAAACTTTACCATCTTTAAATAAATTTAGTAAAAATTGTTACAAGTTTTTTTGTTTTGTTTTGTTTTTTGTTTTTGAGACAGTCTCCCAGGCTGCAGTAGCACGATCTCCGCTCACTGCAACCTCCACATCCCCAGCTCAAGCGATTCTCCTGCCTCAGCCTTCCAAGCAGCTGGGATTACAGGCGCGTGCCACCAGCACCACCACGGCTGACTGATTTTTTTGTAATTTTAGTAGACTCGGGGTTTCACCATGTTGGCCAGGCTGATTTCAAACTCCTGACCTCAGGTGATCCACCCACCTCAGCCTCCTAAAGTCCTGGGATTACAGGCGTGAGCCACTGTGCCCCGCAGATTTTTAAGATAATATAAAAGTCCAACCTAAGGGTCTCAAGCTAAAAGCACTGACCTTAAAGGCTAGTATTCTGTTGTAACTAAGCGGCCTGTTCAAATCACTTTTATCAGGGGTTAAATTTTCTTAATTATGAAAGAGAAATAATTTTTGAATCCTGTTGTAAATAGGATGATTTTCATTGTATATATCCAATAAATTATTGTTGAAGTATTTTACTTTTTTCCTGTAGTTTGGAATTGTTTATTTTGACCCTTTTTGGTTATAACAGTTCTCAAATTAGAATCTCGGATTTTTCAAAAAGATAATATCACCTGAAAATAATAAGTTTTGCTTCTTTCTAACCTGTAGGGGGTGTTTTTGTCTGATTGCACTAACACTGCTAAATACCATAATACTACACAACAAAAAGGGAGAGCAGTCAACTCAATATTGTACCTGATTTTGAAAGGAATAATAGTTATGACATTAACTATTAAAACTAATTTTTCAATAATTTTGAGAAAGTGTCTTTCTATTTGTATTTTACAAAGAGTTTTGAAAGGACAGATATACAAGCACGCGCCTTTGATCCATTCTTGCGTTAATTAAGTCACGGAAATCTGTTCTAAAGCAAAGATGAATAATTTCATATTTTATGTATAATTCTGAGACATCATTGTAAACTATTCAAAGTTCTATGCCCAAAATACATGCCCTCAGGAATTTTGAATAGAGGTACAAAAAGCCATTCCTCCTCTAGCTGAAGACTCCAAACTAGTTTTGGGGTTCTTAAATCTGTTTATTTCAATCACCTCATTCATTCCATAAGCACTTATTAATTACCTGTGATCCAGGGACTATGAACCAAACATAGAAGAATATAATGATTAAGAGACAACTTCTCATCTTCAAGGAGCTCACCTAATTGTCTTAAATATTGTTAACATAATAATGAAGGAAGAAACATCCACCTGAGATATCCCGAAGAATTCAGAGGAAGGAACAGCAGTCCTGAACACTGAGTGACAATGGTCAATGGCATCTCTCCAAGTATGGGCCATGAACTCCTGTGACCCCTGAGAATAATACTAAAACACTGTTTGCTTTTTTCATTGACAGTGCAATAGCAAAGGTACGTGCCTGGCCAGGATCCTGGTCCTAATTCATGCTAAGGCACTAGTATTTCTAGTGCCTTGATTGATGCTAATACTAGTGCCTTGGCATGAATCAAGGACAGAATCCTGGCTGGGCGTGGTGGCTCACACCTGTAATCCTAGCACTCTGGAAGGCCAAGGCAGGCAGATCACTTGGCAGCTGTTTGAAACCAGCCTGGCCAACATGGTGAAACCCCATCTCTACTGAAAACACAAAAATTGTCCTGGCGCGGTGGCACACACCTGTAGTCCCAGCTACTCGGGGGGCTGAGGTGGGAGGATCACTTGAGTCCAGGAGGTGGAAACTGCAGTGTGCCAAGATCATGCCACTGCACTCCAGCCTAGGAGACAGAGTGAAACACTGTCACAAAAAAAAGGAAAAAAAAAAGGCCAGGATCCGTAACTATACCGATAGTCATTATATTCTTCATCATCATTTTTTAAATGTCTGTAACAAAGAAGTAAAAAATTATTTTTATTAATCTCTAACCTTAAAGATGTATCTTTTTAAAATTCTGTGCAAGAAAATAGGAAGTACGCATAAAGAACTTATGCTGTACAACAAAATAAAATGACTATTTCAAGAAAAAGCAAGTGGGCAGTTGAGTTGTGAGCTAAAGCAGTCAATTTTTTCATGGAGCACCATGAAAGAACAAAAGACACATAAATTATGGTTATGCAAAGTAAAATATACAACACTTTCTTTTCTTTCCTTTCCTTTTTTTTTTTTTTTTTGAGACAGGTCTTGCTCTGTCACCCAGGCTGGAGTGCAGTGGTGGTGTCATCACAGCTCAACACAGCTTCTATCTCCCAGGCTCAAGTGATCCTCCCAACTCAGTCGCCCAAGCTCCCAAGTAGGTGGGAACACTAGCACACACCACCACGCCCAGCTAAGTTTTTTGGTTTTTGTTTTTTGGTTTTGAGGTGGGTTTGTCTTTTTGTAGAGACTAGGTTTCACTATGTTTTCCATGCTTGTCTCAAACTCCTGGGCTCAAACTATCCTCCTGCCTCAGCTTCCCAAAGTGCTGTGATTACATGATTGAGCCACTATACAAGGCCACAGCAGATTTTCTTAAAAAATGAAGCAAGACTGTCCAATTAAAGGAAAAGATATGGCAGTATTTGTTGTTAATAACATTCAAGCTTTCAAGAGAAACAAAATTTCTTAGAACTTGTATCTGCCACTAAGAAGCATTAACAGGCTGCAATAAAGACTTTTCTAATGAGATATTAATGATTTTTTTAGATATTATATAATGATATGTGTCAACATTTAAAAGATCTGCATACCTCAGTCAGCCAGTATTTTCCAACTGATTAACGGATGATGTCACAAAAGCATGCATTGGGGAAAACGCAATAGACTTATCTCACGCAGGATATGGCCAGAAAAAAAAGAAAACCATAGGCCCGGTGCAGTGGCTCATGCCTGTAATCCCAGCACTTTGGGAGGCCGAGGCAGGCAGACCACAAGGTCAGGAGTTCGAGACCAGCCTGACCAACATGGTGAAACCCCGTCTCTACTAAAAATACAAAAATTAGCCAGGCGTGATGGCGCAGGCCTGTAATCCCAGCTACTCAGGAGGCTGAGGCAAAAGAATCGCTGGAATCTGGGAGGCAGATGTGAGCCAAGATCGTGCCATTGCACTCCAGCCTGGGAGAAAGGGCGAGACTCCGTCTCAAAAAAAAAAGTGAAATGTGGCAGGACGCGTACCTCATGCCTGTAATCCCAGCACTTCAAGAGGCCAAGGCAGCTGGATCACTTGAGGCCAGGAGTTTGGGACCAGCCTGGTCAGCATAGCACAACCCCATCTCTACTAAAAATACAAAAATTAGTCAGGCATGGTGGTGCACACCTGTAGTCCCAGCTACTTGGGAAGCTGAGGCACAAGAATCCTTAAGCTCAGGAGGCAGAGGTTGCAGTGAGCCAAGATGGCATCACTGCACTCCAGTCTAGGCAACAAAGCAATTCTGTCTCAAAAATAAAAAAACGGGACGGGAGTGGTGGCTCACGCCTGTAATCCAGCACTTTGGGAGGCTGAGGTGGGTGATCACCTGACATCAGGAGTTTGAAACCAGCCTGGCCAACATGGTAAAACCCATCTCTACTAAAAATACAAAAAGTTAGCCAGGTGTGGTGGTATGTGCCTGTAATCCCAGCTACTCGGAAGGCTGAGGCAGGAGAATCACTGGAACCTGGTAGGCAGAGGTTGCAGTGAGCCGAGATCGTGCCACTGCACTCCAGCCTGGCTGCCAGAGTGAGACTCTGTCTCAAATAAATAAATAAATAAATAAGGGCTGGGCGGGGTGACTCATGCCTGTAATCCCAGCACTTGGGGAGGCCGAGGCGGGCAGATCAGCTGAGGTGGGGAGATCGAGACCATCCTGGCTAACACAGTGAAACCCCATCTCCACTAAAAATACAAAAAATTAGCTGGGCGTGGTGGCACATGCCTGTGAAACCCCGTCTCTACTAAAAACACAAAAAATGAGCCAGACATGGTGGCACATGTCTGTAATCCCAGCTACTCGAAAGGCCGAGGCAGGAGAATCTCTTGAACCCAGGAAGCGGAGGTTGCGGTGAGCCGAGATCGCACCATTGCACTCCAGCCTGGGCAACAAGAGCAAAACTCCGTCTCAAAATATTAATATTAATATTATTAATAATAATAATTAAATAAAATAAAAATATAAATGGGAAACATTATTTTTGTAGAATCTGAAACATTCCTAGGACTGTCCAGCTTATTAGCGTTAAAATTACTGCTGTGTCAGAGAGGCTTACAGCACCAAATATAGCCATATAAAAATTTCCTCAAAAAGAGCTGCCTAGGCCAGGCACCGTGGCTCACACCTGACACAAGAAAAGGATCTTTCATAACATGCTGTTTGTCTAGCTCCCTGGTCTCACCTCCCAACACTTTCCACAAAGACATTAAACTCAACACATACCAAATTACTTTCAGAATCCACCTTGTTCTCGCTCTCCTCCATGCCCCTGTACATACGCTGCTTTTCTCTCACTGAAAAAGTTACATGCTCTCCCTAACTTTGTCATTCTCCTCTAACACAGCCCCACATACCCAAACTATGGATTTGACCTGGATAGGGAAAAACAGATAAGCTTCAAATAAAACAGGAAGAGGAAAGGAGGGACAATAAAATGGAATATACAAAAGTCTAGAATGGGAAAAGGGGAAACAGAGCCAAAAAGAGGCAAAGGAATAAACTGCTGAGCTAGTACCCAAATACAAATGACATAAAAAATGTGCTAAGGGCCTGAAAAATTTATTTCTAAACCCAAACCTGCTCCCAAGAGGCCCTGCAGGTAGGATGTGTTCACAAGTTAAATAAAAGTGGTAAGAGATACCACTCTTACACATAAGTGGTAAGAGATGTACAGATAAGTGGTAAGAGATGGTAAAGAAGGTGGAAAGAAGGCTTCAAGGAGGACTTGAAAGTCCTGAATGTCTGAATGGCAAACATTTGTAAAATGTGTCACTATTGGCAGGAGCAGTGGTTTGCACCTGAAAACCCAGCACTTAGGGAGGCAAAGGTGGGATGATTGCTTGAGCCCAAGAGTTTAAGACCAGCCTGGGCAACCTAGTGAAACCCCATCTTTACAAAAAATACAAAAACTAGCCAGGTATGGTGGCACGTGCCTGTAGTCCCAGCTATACAGGAAGCTGAGGTGGGAGGATCACTTGAGCCCAGGAGGTTGAGGCTACAGTAAGCCAAGGTCGCACCGATGTACTCCAGCCTGGGCAATAGAGCGAGACCCTGACTCAAAACAAACAACAAAAAAAATCACCATTATTAAGATAAACAGTACTTTAGCAGTAATGGAGTCTTTGACACAGGACAAGGTGAAGGCCAGAAAATCTGCAGACATCTGTGTGTTCAGGTGTCCAATCCTCCACCAGAACACAGGCTCCATTAGCAAAGAACCCTTGTTCATACATCCTTCAATTTCCTACACGTTTTCTGACTAACAGTGAATTTCCATTTTAGCACTTTGTGTTTCAATATTCTGCTCAATTATGATTACAAATGAATTATAAGTACCCATTTTTCATAAATCTTTCTCTCTTAGTTTACAACGTCATATCTTTTTTATTTTTTATTTTTTTAGAGATGGAGTTTTGCTCTTGTCGCCCAGGCTGGAGTGCAATGGTGCCATCTCGGCTCGCTGAAACCTCTGCCTCATGGGTTCAAGCGATTCTCCTGCCTCAGCCTCCCGAGTAGCTGGGATTATAGGCATGCGCCACCACGCCCGGCTAATTTTTGTATTATTAATAGAGACGGGGGTTTCACCATGTTGGCCAGGCTGGTCTCGAACTCCTGACCTCAGGTGATCCACCAGACTCAGCCTCCCAAAGTGCTGGGATTACAGGTGTGAGCGACCACGCCTGACCTACAATGTCACATCATTCTATTTTTTCAAAAGCATTCTCACCAGAGGTTAGCAAACGCTTTCTGCAAAAAGCAAAATGGTGAACCTTACAAAACCATAAGGCTTTGTAAGCAATATGGTCTCTCTCAAAACCACTCCAACTCTGCCACTGTGGCACAAAGGCACACAGACTATATGTAAACAAAATGAATATGATTGTGTTTCAAAAAAAACTTCATTTATGGACATAGAATTTTTTTTTTTCTTTTAAGATTATAGCTCAGTGAGCCTTGAACTCCTGGGCTCAAGTGATCCTCCCACCTCAGCCTCCCAAGTAGCTGGGACCCCAGGTGTATGCTGCCACACCTTTGTTTTTTTTTTTTTTTTTTTGGTAGAGATAGGATATCACTATGTTGACCAGGCTGGTCTCAAATTCCTGGTTTCAAGTGATCCTCCTGCCTCAGTCTTCCAAAGAGTACCTGGGCTATGCACTGAAATCTGAATTTCCTGTAATGTCACAAAATCTTCTGAATTTTTTCAATCATTTAAAAACGTAAACGCTATCTTACAAGCCATACAAACACACACGACAGACTATATCTGGCTGGCAATCCACAGTTTGCAGACCCCTGCTCTACACTCTAACTTAAAGATTTGACTATACAACCCTTCCACTACTCCATATTTCCAAAGTACCACAATTAACTTTATTTGCAAGTCTTTCCGCTAACCCTCATGTGATGGCCTCTGGGAAATGAACAATTAGGCATTCTTCTGATTTAAAGCCGTTCAGGTTCACCCACACTCACACTTTAAAAAAAAAAAAAAGGCCAGGAGTAGTCACTAACGCCTGTAATCCCAACACTTTGGAGGCTGAAGCAGGTGGATCACCTGAGGTCAGGAGTTCAAGACCAGCCTGGCCAACATGGTGAAACCCCGTCTCTACTAAAAATACAAAAATTAGCTGGGTGTGATGGCAGCAGCCTGTAATCCCAGTCACTCAGGAGGCTGAGGCAGAAGAATCACTTGAACCCAGGAGGCGGAGGTTACAGTGAGCCAAGATCGCACCATTGCACTCCAGCCTGGGCAACAAGAGGGACACTCCATCAAGGACAGGAGGGGAGGGGAGGGGAGGGGAGGGGGGAGGGGAGGGGAGGGGAGGGGGGAGGGGAGGGGAGGGGAGGGGGGAGGGGAGGGGAGGGGAGGGGGGAGGGGAGGGGAGGGGAGGGGGGAGGGGAGGGGGGAGGGGAGGGGGGAGGGGAGGAGGGGAGGGGAGGGGAGGGGAGGGGAGGGGACTTGCTTATCTAGTTTCTGATTTAAAACACTGAAGAAAGGAAAGGGGGATTTTAAGTAGCAGTGTAAATGACACAAAGAACAGTAACAACTGTTCTATTGACGTCAAATGCCAAAAAGAGTCCATTATGATGAATCTCAATTCTCAGTCTCAACTTCTCTCCCATAGATTGAAAAACTAAAATCTAAACAGTAGCTTTTGAGTTTGATGAGATATCCTAAAGTCATTCTCACATTTTAAAGAAATGCCAAAAACTAAACAAATGAATAATATGACCAAGCATATCGCAAGAAACGAAAAAAAAATTCATTATAAGGAAAACACATTATATGTGCTATGTAACAATTATAAGCTATTACAGGGAATAACAGGAAAGACAACTGAAACAGCTTATCTTTCAAAGGATGAAAACTTCTCAAACTCGTTCATCTATATATTCATTCATATTTGTTTTACACATGAACATGTCAATGTGTTTGGAATACAAGTAGGGCAAGAAATTGGTGATCAAAACAGACATGGTCTGTGAGCTCTTGGGCCTATGTTCTACATCTGCTCTTTCCATTATCATACCCATCAGCCCCATGTAGCTATTTAAATTTAAATTAGAGTTAAATAAAATTAAAAACCGGTTCCTCAGTCACACTAGTCACACTTCACATGTCAAGGGCCAGCTTTCACCTATGATACTGGACATCACAGATACAGAATGTTTCCATAATCACAGAAAGTTCTGTTCGGTAGCAAAGGTTTAAAACATTACGTACTTCCCTCTCTCTGCTGACTAGACATTAAGATGAAACTTAACTTCTTTCTTTTAAAAAAGAATGCAAAATTTTACTGCTGTCTTTTAGAGAAGTACCAGGTGACAGTCTTTCTACAGATGTACTTTATATCAAAGCTGAAAAAACTTCTAAGGTTTTCTAATCCAGCAAAATAATCACCAAATGCCTTTACCAAGGTTTTAAAGTTTTTTTAAAAATTCATGGAGGTAAGTATTTCATCATCAATAACTATTCCAATTTACTAATTGGCTTCAAACCATTCTCAACTGCATTCACAACTGCTGCAGTATTTCCTTTCCTAGAAAGTAAAGGATTCTGCACTTAACTGATTATCACATAACTCTCTATGATGCAGAAAACAGCTACTGCTTGTCACCTCTGCATGGTGACTGGAACACAGAGGGTACTCAAACAACTGTTATATGAAGGTCAATAAACTGTAAGTCTCCAGCACTGTCAAAAGCAACACAAGGCCAGGTGCGATGGCTCACGCCTATAATCCCAGCACTTTGGGAGGGCAAGGCGGGCGGATCACGAGGTCAGGAGTTCAAGACCAGCCTGGCCAATATGGTGAAACCCCGTCTCTACTAAAAACACAAAAATTAGCCAGGCATGGTGGTGTGCGCCTGTAGTCCCAGCTACTCAGGAGGCTGAGGCAGAAGAATTGATTGAACCCCAGGAGGCAGAGGAGGTTGCAGTGAGCCGAGATCGCACCACTGCACTCTAGCCTGGGTGACAGAGCAAGACTCCAATCTCAAAAAAAACAAACAACAACAACAACAAACCCACAAAAGCCACATTCCATTTCACAACTCTAGTTACTGATGGAGCTTCCAGTCTTTGCTGCTTCTCATTTGTTAAAAAAAAAAAAAAACTTTATTAACTGCATGATTTAAGCAGCATCAAACTGCTTGGGTATCGGTTTTCTGGGTCCCTGAAAATCAAGGACTTACTAAAAAGTAAAAATTCTACATGAAGAAATAAAACATTGCACATTGCCCGGGAACTGTAAAATTAATATAAATTAATTTATCTTTTACTTGGCTATAAGATAGACTGGCTTTTTTTTTTTTAAGATAAGGTTTCACTCTGTCACCCAGGCTGAAGTGCAGTGGGCATGATCATGGCTCACTGAAACCTCCACCTCTGGGCTCAAGCAACCCTCCCACCTCTACTCAGCCTTCTAAGTAGCTGGGACTACAGACACGTGCCACCACGCCCGGCTAATTATTTAATTTAGTAGAGACAGGGTCTTGCTATGTTGCCCAGGCTGGTCTTAAACTCCTGGACTCAAGCAATCCTCTGGCTTCAGTCTCCCAAAGTGCTGGGGATTACAGGTCACCATGCCTGGCTACTTTTTTTTTAAATTTTTGTAGAGACAGGTCTCACTAGCCCAAGCTGGTCTCAAATTCCTGGACTCAAGTGATCCTCCCACCTCACCCTCTCAAAGTGCTGGGATCACAGGAGTGAGCCACCATATTGACCACAGACTGGCTTATAAATATGTGTAACTACAGTGAGATATTCAGCCAAAGAATGAGGGGGAGGGGGAGGAGGAGGAAAAATTATGGCTGGGCATGACGGCCCATGCCTATACTCCCAGCACTTTGGGAGACGAAGGCGGGAGGATCGCTTGAGTCCAGGAGTTTGAGACTAGCCTAGGCAGCTTGGCGAGACCCCCATCTCTGCAAAAAAATTTTAAAAATTAGCCAGGCATGGTGGCACAAACTTGTGGTCCCAGCTACTTGGAAAGCTGAAGCAGAAGAATTGCTTGAACCCAGGAGGCAGAGGTTGCAGTGAGCTGAGATGGCACCACTGCACTCCAGCCTGGGTGACAGGGTGAGACTCTGTCTCAAAAAAAAAAAAAAGAAAAGAAAAGCGGTAGCTTGCACAATTAATTCTAAATTACATTAAAAAAGACATCTCAAATGTCTCAACTACTCATGAAAGACAGCTGTATCAAAATTGTACATTTTCCTTGAAAACAGAAATCAAAATGTTTTCAAATTAGTCCATACCAGTGACATATACCATTAATATTAATGAGAATATGGCTGCTTGGCAAACTTTTTTTTTTTTGAGATGGAGTTTCACTCTTGTTCCCCAGGCTGGCGTGCAATGGTGCGATCTCAGCTCACTGCAACCTCCGCCTCCTGGGTTCAAGCGATTCTCATGCCTCAGCCTCCTGAGTAGCTGGGATTACAGGCATGGGCCACCACGCCCGGCCAATTCTGTATTGTTAATAGAAATGGGGTTTCTCCACGTTGGTCAGACTGGTCTCGAACTCCTGACATCAGGTGATCCACCCACCTCGGCTTCCCAAAGTGCTGGGATTACAGGTGTGAGCCACCGCACACAGCAGGCAAACTTAATAAGCCACTATTTGGTATAGAATGCCTTTGAATTATTTTCTTTTTTTTTTTCAGATGGAGTCTCGCTCTGGTGTCCTGGCTGGAATGCAATGGCATGATCACGGCTCACCGCAACCTCCACCTCCTGGTTCAAGCGATTCTCCCGCCTCAGCTTCCTGAGTAGCTGGGATTACAGAGGCACCTGCCGTCATGCCCGACTAATTTTTGTATTTTAGTAGAGATGAGGTTTCACCATGTTGGCCAGGCTGGTGTTCAACTACTGACCTCAGGTGATCCAACTGCCTCGGCTTCCCAAAGTGCTGGAATTACAGGCGTGAGCCACCATGCCCAGCTGCATTTGAACTATTTTCTAACCAAACTAGTTCTGCCCAATCAGATGATATGCTTTAAAAAAATTTTTTTTATCTAAAGAAAGTTATCATTCATGCCAGCACTGAAAACAGAAAATAAAAAATAAGAAATAAATATATCAGAGCAGCCGGGCGCAGTGGCTCACGCCCGTAATCCCAGCACTTTGGGAGGCCAAGGCGGGCGGATCACCTGAGGTTAGGGGTTCGAGAACAGCCTGGCCAACATGGTGAAACCCCATCTCTACTAAAAATACAAAAATTAGCCGGGTGTGGTGGCGCTTTCCTGTAATCCTAGCTACTTGGAAGGCTGAGGCAGCAGGAGAATCACCTGAACTCGGAGGCGGAGGTTGCAGTGAGCCTAGATCGCATCACTGCACTCCAGCCTGGGCAACAGAGTGAGAATTTTGTAGACAGAGAGAAAGAGAGAAAAAAAAAGAGAAGGAAGGAAGGAAGGAAGGAAGGAAGGGAGGGAGGGAGGGAGGGAGGGAGGGGAGGAAGGGAGGGAGGGGAGGGGAGGGGAGGGGAGGAAGAAAAGAAAGAAAGAAATCAGAGCTTGTCAAGAACCTATGAAAGAATTAGGGGGGCCAAGCATGGTGGCTCACGCCTGTAATCCCAGCACTTTGGGAGGCCAAGGTGGGGGGATCACTGGGGGTTGGGAGTTCAAGACCAGCCCGACCAACATGGAGAAGCCCCGTCTCTACTAAAAATACAAAATTAACTGGGCATGGTGGCGCATGCCTATAATCCCAGCTACTCAGGAGGCTGAGGCAGGAGAATCGCTGGAACCTGCGAGGCGGAGGTTGCAGCAAGCCGAGATCACACCATTGCACTCCAGCCTGGGCAACAAGAGTGAAACTCCATCTCAAAAAAAAAAAAAAAAGAATTAGGAAAAGAGAGTAATAACATATAGTAGCATTAAAATACAACCACACCTTAATACCCTATGTAATCAGAGATTCTTCACAAATATCCATGTGAAAGTCCTAGGGTCAAGGACTGGCTAAGCCCAAAAACCAGAGATAACTGAACAGACACAGCAGGAAGAAAAGAGTAAATAGCAAAGTTACTATTTATTGAACGGTGCCAGTCATTTTTTTTGAGCCGGAGTCTCGCTCTGTCGTCAGTCTGGTGTGCAGTGGCGTGATCTCGGCTCACCGCAACCTCCACCTCCCAGGTTCAAGCGATTCTCCTGCCTCAGCCTCCTGCGTAGCTGGGATTACAGGCACATGCCACCACGCCTGGCTAATTTTTATATTTTTAGTAGAGATGGGGTTTCACCATGTTGGCCAGGATGTTCTCGATCTCCTGACCTCGTGATCCACCCTCCTCGGCCTCCCAAAGTGCTAGGATTACAGGCATGAGCCACCACGCCTGGCCGAACAGTGCCTATCTTGATACAGCAGGCATTATGCTAAATATATCACCTGAATTTTTACTTAATCCTCACAATAACTCTGTGGTTGCTACAATTTTTTTTTCTTTTTTTTTGAGACGGAATCTCTCTCTGTCACCCAGGCTGGAGTGCAGTGGCTCAATCTGAGCTCACCGCAACCTCCGCCTCCCCCGTTTCAAGTAATTCTCCTGCCTCAGCCTCCCAGGTAGCTAGAACTACAGGCATACGCCAACACACCCAGCTAATTTGTGTATTAGTAGAGACGGGGTTTCTCCATATTAGCCAGGCTGGTCTCGAACTCCTGACCTCAAGTGATCTGCCCACCTTGGCCTCCCAAAGTGCTATAGTTGCTATAATTAATCCCATTTTACAAATGAGAAAACGGAGGTACACAGATAACTTAAACATGTTCATATTACATGGCTACTAAGCCGTTATACAGCAGGATTAGGGTAAGAAGCCACGTCTGCCAGCCAACCCTATACTACATTAAAGTTTACAGAGCCTATCTTATGTGCTTTATCTATTTGCTACCACCTTATGATATGATTTGAATGTTTATCCCATCTGAAACTCACGTTAAAACTTAATCCCCAATGTGGGTATTATGAGGCAGGTCTTTAAGAGGTGACTGTGTCATGACGGTTCTGCCCTCATGAATGGAACCTATTCATGGATTAATGAGTTAACAAATTTTAATGAGTTATCCTGGGAGTGAGACTGGTGGCTTTATAAGAGGAAGAGACCTGAGCTAGCACACTCAGCCCCCTAACCATGTGATACTCTAGGCCACCTTGGGGCTCTGCAGAGTCCCCACCAGCAAGAAGGTCCTCATTAGATGCACCCCTTGACCTTGGCCTTCCCAGCATGCAGAACTGAAAGAAATAAATTCCTTTTCTTTATAAATTACCCAGTCTTAACCAGGCCCACCCCTGGTTAAGGCTGGGTAACAGGCTCACCCCTATAATCCCAGCACTCTGGGAGGCTGAGGCAGGCGAAATCACCTGAGGTCAGGAGTTTGAGACCACCCTAGGTGACAGAGTTACATTCCATCTCAAAAATAATAATAATAATAATAAATTACCTGCCGGGCGCGGTAGCTCACAACTGTAATCCCAGCACTTTGGGTGGCCGAGGCAGGAGGATCGCCTGAGGTCAGGAGTTTAAGACCAGCCTTGCCAAAATGGTGAAACCCCATCTCCACTAAAAATACAAAAAATTAGCTGGGTGTGGTGGCCGGCACCTATAATCCCAGCTACTCGGGAGGCTGAGGCAGCAGAATCGCTTAAACCCAGGGGGCGGAGGTTGCAGTGAGCCAAGATTGTGCCATTGCACTCCAGCCTGGGCTACAAGAACAAGACTCCATCTCAAAAAAAAAAAAAAAGAAGAATAAATAAATAACCCAGTCTCAGAAATTCAGTTACTGCAACAGTAAACAGACTAAGACACCTTTATAATCCACTGTAAAGTAGGCTGTGCAGTTTGATGATCCTATTTTCTTAGAGAAAATAAGAGATTCAAGAAGGATGAATCATTCCCTCCCTATGGAGCAAGCAGCAGAGCTGGGTCTAGAATCCCCATCTTCTAACTCTTCACCACTGTTTCTCCTCCTCAATATGCTTAGCCAGTGTGGTGGTTTCAAATATATGTTCACAAATTACTTAATTTGCATCTCTTCAAAGGGCAGAACCTGAACTCTCCCTTGAGTGTGGGCTGTACCCAGTAACTCCCTTCTAACAAACGCAGCAGAAGTGACAGTGTGAGGTCTTCTAAGGGTGTGTTATAAAAATGTAACCGCAGCTTCCTCCTTGCTCCCTCTTGATGAAGCCAGCTGACATGTTGTCAGAACATTCAAGAAGAGGTCCACAGAGCAACAGGCAAGGCCTCCTGCCAACAGCCTGGAAGCAGATCCTCCAGCCTCAGCCAAGCCTTCAAAATGACTGCAACCCTGAGCCGGAACCACCCCACTGAACTGCTTCCAAATTCTTAACCCATAGAAACTAAGATGATAAATGTTGCATTAAACCACTATGCTTCAGAGTAACTTGTTATGTGGTAATAAATAGCTAATACAACCAGGGGCTGGGTGTGGTGGCTCACGCCAGTAATCCCAGCACTTTGGGAGGCCAAGGTGGGCAGATCACTTGAGGTCAAGGGATCGAGACTAGCCTGGCCAACATAGTGAAACCCAGTCTCTTACTAAAAATACAAAAATTAGCTGGGTGTGGTGGCGCACACCTGTAATCCCAGCTACTCGGGAGGCTGAGGCAGGAGAATCGCTTGAACCCGGGAGATGGAGGTTGCAGTGAGCCAAGACCGCACTAGTGCACTCCAGCCTGGGTGACAGAGCGAGACTCTATCTCAAAAAAAAGGAAAAAAAAAAAAACAACTCTTGGCTAGTCATCAGAATTACACGATCCCTCCCTTAATTTCACACAGTAAATGCCAGTACCTCTATTGGTTAACATTCTATTCCACCTTGTGTCACTGCTAGTTGTTTACCTGCCTGTCTTTGAGACTCAGTCATAAATCCCTTATTATCTAAGGTTCAATTTTCTCATCAGTAAAATGAAAGGGTTAGATTAAGTAATTGCCAAGGAACTCCCAACTCCAAAGTTCCATAAGGATGACTCTTAATTGAAAAAAGTAAGATAGCACAGTTGTAAGCTTGGACTTGGTAGTTTTAAATCTCAGCTCTACAACCTATCAGCTCTAAACAACGGGCCTGCTGCTGAACATTTCTGTGCCTCAGTTCCTCATCTGTAAAATGAGAATAGTGCTGTTAGAATTCTTCCAGATAATGGTTTTGTTTTTTTGTGTGTTTTTTTTTTTTTTGAAACAGGGTCTCCCTCTGTCACCCAGGCTGGAATGCAGTGGTGCAATCATGGCTCACTGCAGCCTTGACCTCCTGGGCTCAAGCAATCCTCCCACCTCAGCCTCTCAAGTAGCTGGGATTACAGGAGCGTGCCATCCAGCCTAGTTTGTTGTCGTTGTTGTTGTTTTTTGGTGGAGACAGGGTTTTGTCACGTTGCTCAGGCTGGTCTCGAACTCCTGAGCTCAAATGATCCGCCCTCCTTGGCCTCCCAAGGTGATGGGATTACAGACTGCCTTCAAGCAAATTCATCAGGCCCATGTTCCTGAATGCCCCAAGGTGAGCAGTAAGGAACAGAAAAACACTTTCCTTCTCCAGAGAATCCCACTCCTGAGCTGATAGGAGGGGATCTCAGAAAGAATCAGCACAAAAGACAGGGCAAACTAAAGAAGCTGGCAGACTTTTTAAATTCTTTCCAGTACAAACTGGAACTAGACATGCAGAGAGCCTTCCTAAAGGCAACGCCCAAATCCCACTTGAGGCCAAACTTCTCCCCAGGGAGACTGAGAGCCAATGTTCTTCTCATAGCACTCCTCCCCACGGTGCACCCACAGACAAGGAAGCCTGAGGAGTTGTGGCTGTCACACAACAGATGCAGCCTTCAGGCCAAAACCTTCCAGGACCTTCCTCTTTTCTGGCCCAACAGCTGCTGCATCTGCCTGGCCTTTGAGGAGCAGCCAGTATGTATGTGGCTGTGTGGAGCAAGAATGTGCCAAAATAAGCAACAAAGTCAATCAGAGATGGGTTTGGGGCTAAGTTGACATGGTAACAGGACCAGTCACAGGTCTCCCCATGTATGGTGGGACCACAGAGCCCTATGTCCTCCATTCATTCTTCTCTGGGCAGTTTCTGTCCAGGACAGCTATGGGGCAAATTCCACCTTATCCTTAAGATTCACCACCTGGGTGTGTGTGGCTCTTGCCCGGCAGCTCATCCAGCTCATCCAGCTCATCCACCCTGTACTCTGAGATGCTTTTTTCCTCTTGTACAGGCTGTGGGTCCTTTCCCCTAACGAATCACTCCAGGTAGTAGCCCACAGTCCTGGCCACAAAGGCCACAGGGTATGTGACTTACGTAGCATAGGTAAGCACTACGATCCAAAGCACAAGCCACACATCATCAGGCACCCTGGCACAGCTTACTGGGAATCCACTCATGCATAGCAAGCAATGCAAGAGATCACACCCTGTTTTATGCAACAGTTGGGTACCACAAATAATCTGCAGCACAGCCCATACTCCTCTGTCCAGCCCTGGTCTCTACCTGCTGGCTGGGAACAGACATTGCTACTCCTAGCAGCCCGCATGGCCTCCTGCTGTTTTTTAATAACAACTAGTCAGATATATAACTCACATGTACAATTCACCCAATTAAAGTGCACAACTTAATGACTTCAGTATATTCACAGAGCTGTACAACCATTACCAAAATCAATTTTACAGTATTTTTATCATACCAAAAAGAAACATACCCATCAACAGGCACTCCCCATATTTCCCCCTCCTCACCAGCTCTAGGTAACCATAAATCTACTTTGTCTCTATGAATTCGCTTATTCCAGATATTTGATATAAATTAAATCATATTAATATGTGGTCTTTCATGACTGACTTCTTTGATCTGGTATAATGCTGTCAAGATATATCCATGTTGTAGTATTTATGTAACAGTACTTCATTAATTTATTGCTGAATAATATTCCATTGTAAGGATATGCTACATTTTGTTTATTCATCAACTGACATCCGAGTTGTTTCCATCTGGCTATGATCAACAATGTTGCTCTTTCAGTTTTAAGTAACAGAAAATACAGCAGGGCACAGTGGCTCACGCCTATAATCCTAGCACTTTGGGAGGCCACAGCAGGAGGAGTGCTAGAGACCAGGAGTTCAAGACCAGCCTGCGCAACATGGCAAGACCTCATCTCTATGAAAAAAAAAAAAAATTTTTTTTTTCATTAGCAAGCAAGGCACAGTGGCTCACGTCTGTAATCCCAACACTTTGGCAAACAGAGGTAGAAGGATCATTTAAGCTCAGGAGTTTGAAACCAGCCTGGGCAACATTACAAGACCACATCT
This sequence comes from Pongo abelii, assembly GCF_028885655.2. Classification (NCBI taxonomy): domain Eukaryota; kingdom Metazoa; phylum Chordata; class Mammalia; order Primates; family Hominidae; genus Pongo; species Pongo abelii. Next base: position 102,073,489 of record NC_071991.2, read on the forward strand.
CAACTGAAAATAAAAATTTTAAAAAAATTAGCCAGGCATGGTGGAGCACACCTGTGGTCCCTGCTACTCAGGAGGCTGTGGTGGGAGGACTGCTTAAGCCTGGGAGGTCAAGGCTGCAGTAAGCCATGATAATGTCACTGTGTTCTAACCTGGCTGAGAGAACCTGTCTCCAAGAAAAAAAAGTGATAGAAAATCCAACTCAACCCTGCTTAAACAAATAACTAAACGTCCAGCAGGCAGCCTTTGCATAAGACACAGCCTGAGTTAGGGTTTAAATATCACCATCAGGGCCAAGCACGGTGGCTCACACCTGTTATCCCAGCACTTTGGGAGGCTGAGGCAAGCAGATCCCTTGAGGTCAGGAGTTTTGAGATCAGCCTGGCCCACATGGTGAAACCCCGTCTCTACAAAAAATACAAAAATTAGCCAGGCGTGGTGGCACCTGCCAGTAGTCCAGCTACTTGGGAGGCTGAGACAGGAGAATCACCTGAAACCGGAAGGCAGAAGTGTCAGTGAGCTGAGACCATGCCACCGCACTCCAGCCTGGGTGACACAGTGAGACTCTAAAATAAATAAATTAAATTAAATAAATAAATATCACCATCAGGACTGAGTTTCTAACTCTTGGCAAGGCTTAGTTCTCTGTTCATTTTCAGGATCTGCATGGTGACAAAATGGCTTCAATACCTCTATTTCACATCCTCTCCATTGAAGCTTATAGGAGAAAGCAAGAGCCTCTCCCAAATCCTCATGCAAAGGCCCTAAGATTAGCTCTGGGTGGGCTCTCCAACTGAAAAGTGGAAGGCACTAAGTAAAATAGGCCATGCTCCATCCTGGAGCATGAACGAAACTAGAGAGAAACCCAAACAATGTGAACCAAAAATGTACAAGAGATAATCCCTATACAAAAACTGAGGCCCATTTCGAGTAGGATAAATGGAATCTGGGCAGCTGAAAAAATTTTTAAGCCCAATTTAAAGTGTTGTGACAATTAAACCTGATAAATGCATATTAAAGTATGTAGCAGAATGCCCAATACACAATAAATACGTAATAAATGTTACTCACTATATTAGCTATTTTTTGTGTGAATTTAGATAAACCCATGAAATTTGATAGTTTGGGGCAAAAAAAGACAATTTCACACAGTTCAACATCATATATACTCAGCTTAAAATTAAGGCAAGTACAACCTGTATTTGCTTTTTCATAGTGAAATGTAAGTCTGCATCTCTATTAGATATATTAAATACCCAAAAGAAGAAAGAGTTATTTCCAAAATTTTCAAAACCTTGGGTTAAAAATGCAAGTATCTCTTCTTCAACAGAGATTTATCTGGTCCTGTGGAAGATACATGATAGAGGCAAAATATGAGAAATGAAAAACCCTGAGACAGCTAGTACTCCCAAAGCATCTGCTACCCTAACAACACTATGGTAAAGGCCTTATGTGTATCCACCTTCTCCTTTATCAGCTAAAGCTCCCAACTAAGACTATTAAATCTTTTCATAGTAAACCATCACTTGATTTTTTTAGGTAAACACTAACTTTTTTTTTTTTTTTTTTTTTTTTTTTGAGACGGAGTCTCGCTCTGTCGCCCAGGCTGGAGGGCAGTGGCGCAATCTCGACCTCACTGCAAGCTCCGCCTCCTGGGTTCATGCCATTCTCCTGCCTCAGCCTCCCGGGTAGCTGGGACTACAGGCGCCCACCACCATGCCCGGCTAATTTTTTGTGTTTTGTTTAGTAGAGATGGGGTTTCACTGTGTTAGCCAGGATGGTGTCGATCTCCTGACCTTGTGATCCGCCTGCCTCAGCCTCCCAAAGTGCTGCGATTACAGGCGTGAGCCACTGCGCCCGGCCAAATAACACTAATTTTTTTAAAAACTGCTGGAGTCCTCCATTCCTTTCATCACGTCTTAGTCTCCTCCCTGTCCCTTTATTTTAGTTTGAAATTACAAACCTAAATAGAGATGACCTGCTATGAACAATAAATCTCTTCACTATTTCTGGATCTGATGTAATACCAGCCAAGACTGGTGGATCACCTGAGGTCAGGAGTTCGGGACCAGCCTAGCCAACATGGTGAAACCCCATCCCTACTAAAAATAAAAAAAAGAGCCGGGTGTGGTGGTGCGCGTTTGTTATCCCAGCTACTCAGGAGGCTGAGGCAAGAGAATTGCTTGAACCCAGGAGGCGGAGGTTACAGTGAGCCAAGATCACGCCATTGCACTCCAGCCTGGGCAACAAGAGCAAGACTCCATCTCAAAAAACAATAACAAAACAAAAAAAAAAAGATTCAAAGATAAACGAGGCTGTGGAGAAATGGGAACTATCACATCTCTGGTAAATAAGATAGCCTTTGCCCATACAGGGGAAGCACAACTGATCCTTGAACAACGCAGGGATTAGGGACGCCACCCCCATCTCTGCACAGTCAAAAATCCACACACAGGCCGGGCACAGTGGCTCACGCCTATAATCCCAGCACTTTGGGAGGCTGAGGTGGGTGGATCACAAAGGTCAAGAGATCGAGACCATCCTGACCAACACGGTAAAATCCCGTCTCTACTAAAAATACAAAAATTAGCTGGGCGTGCTGGCGTGTGCCTGGAGTCCCAGCTACTCAAGAGGCTGAGGCAGGAGAATCGCTTGAACCCGGGAGGCGAAGGTTGCAGTGAGACGAGATCATGCCACTGCACTCCAGCCTGGGCAACAGAGCGAGACACCGTCTCAAAAAAAAAAAAAAAAAAAAAATCCACATACAACTTCTGACTCTCCAAAAACCAGAAGCCTTATCAATAACATAAATAGTAGATTAACAGTAGATTAACACATACATATGTATGTAATACATATGTTACATGTATTATATACAATATTCCTACAATAAAACAAGATAAACAAAAGAAAACGTCATTAAGAAAATCATAAGGGGCCAGGCGTGGTGGCTCACACCTGTAATCCCAGCACTTTGGAAGCCTGAAGCAAGTGGATCACTTGAGCTCAGGAGTTCAAAACCAGCCTGGACAACATGACAAAACTCCGTCTCTATTAAAAACACAAAAATTAGCCAGGTATGGTGGTTCGTGCCTGCAGTCTCAGCTACTTGGGGATCTGAGGTGGGAGGATCACCTGAGCCCGGGAGGCAAAGGTTGCAGTAGAATGAGGTCATGCCACTGCACTCTAGCCTGGGCAACAGAACAAGACCCTGTCTCAAAAAAAAAAAAAGAAAGAAAAAATCATAAGGAAGAGAAAATATATTTACTATTTGTCTTAGTCTATTTTTGCTGCTAAAGAAGGAATATCTAAGCCTGGGTAATTTATCAATATAAAGAAAAGAGATGTATGTGGCTCATGGTTTTGCAGGCTGTACAACAAGCATGGCACCAGCATCTAATTTCAGTGAGGATCTCAGGCTGCTTCCACCCATGCTGGAAGAAAGGGGTGCTAAGAACACAGAGAGGGAAAGAGAGAGAGAGAGAGAGAGAGAAAGCAAGAGTGGAGGTGGAGGTGCCTCTTTTCAACAACCAGTTCTCTGGAAACTAAGAGTGAGAAGCAAGAATGCCACCTCAAGCCATTCAAGAGGGATCCACCCCCTACAATCCAAACACCAGGCCCCACCACCAACACTGGGGTATCAAATTTCAACATGAGGCTTGGAGAGGTCAAACAAACCATATCCAAACTATAGCTTTTTTTTTTTTTTTTTTTTTTTTTGGAGACAGAGGCTCACTCTGTCGCCCAGGCTGGAGTGCAATGGCGCGATCTTGGCTCACTGCAACCTCTGCCTCCCAGGTTCAAGCAGTTCACCCGCCTCAGCCTCCCAAGTAGCTGGGATTGCAAGCACATGCCACCATGTCCAGCTAATTTTTTTTATTTTTAGTAAAGATGGGGTTTCACTGTGTTAGTGAGGATGGCCTCGAAGTCCTGACCTTGTGATCCACCCTCCTCGGCCTCCCAAAGTAACAGGATTACAGGCATGAGCCAGCGCGCCAGGCCCAAGGCACTATTTATTTATTAAGTGGATCATCATAAAGGTCTCCATGCTTATCAACTTCACAGTAAAAAAGACGTCAAAAGCAGTCTTCAATAATCAGAATGCCTCTGCTTAATTGTCTAATGTCAATTTGTTTTATGGCACTGCTGCTGCTATGTCATCTTCCTCATCGTCTGGCAGTGGTATGGAAGCACTCATTTCCATCAAGTCATCTGATAATTCCTGTGGTGTGATGTCTACTGGCTCTTGAATTTTTCACAATCCATATCTGGAAACCGTTCATCCTTCCAACCCCCACCTTTTTTGCCATAACTACAATCTGTTTCACGATTTCCTTGACTATAAATCTTGTGGTCAATTTTAGAGTAAGTGTGATGTGGTGCTAAGAATAATGTATATTCTGTTGATTTTGGGTGAAGAGTTCTGTAGATGTCTATTAGGTCCGCTTGGTGCAGAGCTGAGTTCAAGTCCTAGATATCCTTGTTAACCTTCTGTCTCGTTGATCTGTCTAATATTGACAGTGGGGTGTTAAAGTCTCCCATTATAATTGTGTGGGAGTCTAAGTCTCTTTGTAGGTCTCTAAGGACTTGCTTTATGAATCTGGCTGTTCCTGTATTGGGTGCACACAGATTTAGGATAGTTAGCTCTTCTTGTTGAATTGATCCCTTTACCATTATGTAATGGCCTTCTTTGTCTCCTTTGTTCTTTGTCGGTTTAAAGTCTGTTTTATCAGAGACTAGGATCTCGACCCCTGCTTTTCTCTGCTTTCCATTTGTTTGGTACATCTTCCTCCACTCCTTTATTTTGAGACTATGTGTGTCTCTGAAGGTAAGATGGGTCTCCTGAATACAGCACACTGATAGGTCTTGACTCTTTATCCAATTTGCCAGTCTGTGTCTTTTAATTGGGGCATTTAGCCCATTTACATTTAAGGTTAATACTGTTATGTGTGAATTTGATCCTGTCATTATGATGTTAGCTGGTTATTTTGCCCATTAATTGATGCAGTTTCCTCATAGCATTGATGGTCTTTACAATTTTTTTGCAGTGGCTAGTACTAGATTTTCCTTTCCATATTTAGTGCTTCCTTCAGGAGCTCTTGTAAGGCAGGCCTGATGGTGACAAAATCTCTCAGCATTTGCTTGTCAGTAAAGGATTTTATTTCTCCTTCACTTATGAAGCTTAGTTTGGCTGGATATGAAATTCTGGGTTAAAAATTCTTTTAAGAATGTTGAATACTGGCCCCCATTCTCTTCTGACTCGTAGGGTTTCTGCTGAGAGATCCGCTGTTAGTCTGATGGGCTTCCCTTTGTGGGTAACCCGACAGGCCTTCATGCTAAAAACTCTCAATAAACTCGGTATTGATGGAACGTATCTCAAAATAGTAAGAGCTATTTATGACAAAGCCACAGCCAATATCATACTGAATGGGCAAAAACTGGAAGCATTCCTTTTGAAAACTGGCACAAGACAAGGATGTCCTCTCTCACCACTCCTATTCAACACAGTGTTGGAAGTTCTGGCCAGGGCAATCAGGCAAGAGAAAGAAATAAAGGGTATTCAATTAGGAAAAGAGGAAGTCAAAGTGTCCCTGTTTGCAGATTACATGACTGTCTATTTAGAAAACCCCATTATCTCAGCCCAAAAGCTCCTTAAGCTGATAAGCAACTTCAGCAAAGTCTCAGGATACAAAATCAATGTGCAAAAATCACAAGCATTCTTATACACCTATATACCAATAACACACAGCCAAATCATGAGTGAACTCCCATTCACAATTGCTACAAAGAGAATAAAATACCTAGGAATCCAACTTACACGGGATGTGAAGGACCTCTTCAAGGAGAACTACAAACCACTGCTCAATGAAATAAAAGAGGACACAAACAAATGGAAGAACATTCCATGCTCATGGATAGGAAGAATCAATATCATAAAAATGGCCATACAGCCCAAGGTAATTTATAGATTCAATGCCATCCCCATCAAGCTACCAATGACTTTCTTCATAGAACTGGAAAAAACTACTTTAAAGTTCATATGGAACCAAAAAAGAGCCCACATTGCCAAGACAATCCTAAGCAAAAAGAATAAAAATGGAGGCATCACGCTACCTGACTTCAGACTATACTACAAGGCTACAGTAACCAAAACAGCATGGTACTGGTACCAAAACAGATATATAGATCAATGGAACAGAACAGAGGCCTCAGAAATACCACCACACATCTACAACCATCTGATCTTTGACAAACCTGACAAAAACAAGCAATGGGGAAAGGATCCCCTATTTAATAAATGGTGCTGGGAAAACTGGCTAGCCATATGTAGAAAACTGAAACTGGATCTCTTCCTTACACCTTATACAAAAATTAATTCAAGATGGATTTAAGACTTAAATGTTAGACCTAAAACCATAAAAACCCTAGGAAGAAAACCTAGGCAATACCATTTAGGACATAGGCATGGGCAAGGACTGGCAACAAAAGTCAAAAGTGAAAAACAGGATCTAATTAAACTAAAGAGCTTCGACACAGCAAAAGAAACTACCATCAGAGTGAATACGCACTACAGAATGGGAGAAAATTTTTACAATCTACCTATCTGACAAAGGGCTAATATCCAGAATCTACAGAGAACTGAAACAAATTTACAAGAAAAAAAAATCAAACAACCCCATCAAAAAGTGGGCGAAGGATATGAACAGACACTTCTCAAAAGAAGACACTTATGCGGCCAACAGACACATGAAAAAATGTTCATCATCACTCGCCATCAGAGAAATGCAAATCAAAACCACAATGAGATACCATCTCATGTCAGTTAGAATGGCGATCATTAAAAAGTCAGGAAACGGCCAGGTGCGGTGGCTCACGCCTGTAGTCCCAGCACTTTGAGAGGCCGAGGCGGGTGGATCACAAGGTCAGGAGATCAAGACCATCCTGGCTAACATGGTGAATGGCCTGATCCCAGGAGGCAGAGCTTGTAAGCCAAGATCGCGCCACTGCACTCCAGCCTGGGCAACAGAGCAAGACTCTGTCTCAACAAAATAAAAGTCAGGAAACAACAGGTGCTGGAGAGAATTTGGAGAAATAGGAATGCTTTTACACTGTTGGTGGGAGTGTAAATTAGTTCAACCATTGTGGAAGGCAGTGTGGTGAATCCTCAAGGATCTAGAACTAGAAATACCATTTGACCCAGCGATCCTATTACTGGGTATATACCCAAAGGATTATAAATCACGCTACTATGCTTACTACACATGCACATGTATGTTTATTATTGGGGGACTATTCACAATAGCAAAGACTTGGAACCAACCCAAATGTCCATCAATGATAGACTGGATTAAGAAAATGTGGCACATATACACCATGGAATACTATGCAGCCATAAAAAAGGATGAGTTCATGTGCTTTGCAGGGACATGAATGAATCTGGAAACCATCATTCTCAGCAAACTACCACAAGGACTGAAAACCAAACACCGCATGTTCTCACTCATAGGTGGGAGCTGAACAATGAGAACACATGGACACAGGGCAGGGAACATCACACACCGGGGCCTTTTCGTGGGGTGGGGGGCTGGGAAAGGGATAGCATTAGGAGAAATACCTAATGTAAATGACAAGTTGATGGGTGCAGCAAACCAACATGGCACATGTATACATATGTAACAAACCTGCATGTTGTATACATGTACCCTAGAACTTAAAGTATAATTAAAAAATAATAAAATACTTTTTAATAAAAATCCTGTGAAGTCATGCACATCTGGACAGTCTTCTCCAGCAGGAATTTGTTTCAAGCCTGATCGTTTTCATTGCTTTTTCTGTAACAACAATGGTATCTTCAGTGGTATAATCCAGACATTCATGATGGTCTCTCTATCGAGTTCTCTTCTGCTGCACTGAAAAGCCTTTCCATAGCATACCGTGTGTAACGAGTCTTTTTTTTTTTTTTTTTTTTTGCGAAGAAGTCTCGCACTGTCACCCTGGCTGGAGTGCGGTGTCGTGATCTTGGCTCACTGCAACCTCCACCTCCCGGGTTCAAGCGCTTCTCCTGCCTCAGCCTCCCAAGTAGCTGGGATTACAATTACCTGCCATCATGCCCAGCTAATTTTTTTTGTATTTTTAGTAGAGACGGGGTTTCACTATGTTGGCCAGGCTGGTCTCAAACTCCTGACCTCGTGATCCGCCTGCCTCGGCCTCCCAAAGTGCTGGAGTTACAGGGGAGAGCCACCGCACCTGGCCGAGTCTTAAAGGTCCTTAAGGCTCCCTGATGTAGAAGCTAAATTAGAGACATTGTGTTTGGGGGCAAGTAAACCACTTCCACACCTTCTGTGCTGAACTCATGGGGTTCTGGATGGCCAGGGGCATTGTCCAAAATCAAAAGAACTTTAAAAAGCAATCTCTCACTGGCTAGGTATTTCCTGACTCCAGGGACAAAGCATCAATGGAATCAATCCAAAAAAGGGTCTCATTGTCCAGGACTTCTTGTACAACCAAAGGACTGGCAGCCAGTATTTCTCTTATCCCTTCAAGGTTCAAGGTTAGCAGCTTTACAGACAAGGGCAGTCCTGATCATAAACCTGACTACATTTGCACAAAAGAGTAGAGTTAGCCCATCCCTTCCTGCCTTAAATCCTGGTGCTTACTTCTTTTCCTTACAAATTGGATTAATGTCCTCTATGGCAATTTTTTTCCAGAATGGGGCACTTCCATCTAATGGGGAACTTCCATCTGGCATTTAGGGCCAGGCACAGTGGCTCACGCCTGTAATGCCAACAGTTTGGAAGGCTGGGGCGGGTGGATCACCTAAGATCAGGAGCTGGAGACCAGCCTGGCCAATATTGTGAAACCCGATCTCTACTAAAAATACAAAAAATCAGCCAGGTGTGGTGGCGGGTGCCTGTAATCCAAGCTACTCGGGAGGCTGAGGCAGGAGAATCGCTTGAACCCGGGAGGCGGAGATTGCAGTGAGCCGAGATTGCACCATTGCATTTCCAGCCTGGGCAACAAGAGGGAAACTCTGTCTCAAAAAAAATAAAATAAAATATTTTATATATATATACATATATACATATTTAGGCCATGTGCAATGGCTCACATCTGTAATCCCAACACTTTGGGAGGCCAAGGCAGGAGAATCGAAGACCAGCCTGGGCAACATAGGGAGACTGAGTCTCCACAAAATGATTTAAAAATTAGCTGGGCGTGGTGGCGTGTACCTGCAGTCTCAGTTACTCGGGGGACTGAGATGGGAGGATCATGTGAGCTTAGTAGGTCAGGGCTGGAGTGAGTCATCATGCCACTTCACTACGGCCTGGGAGAACAAAACTCTATCTTTTAATAAAAAAAACAAAAAACAAAAACTATTCAGGCAGATAGCCTTTCTCCTCAATGATTTTCTTTTTTCCTTTTTTTTTTTTTTTTTTTCAGACAGAGTCTCGCTTTGTTGACAGGCTGGAGTGCATGGCGCGATCTAGGCTCACTGCAACCTCTGCCTCCAGGGTTCAAGTGATTCTCCTGCCTCAGCCTCCCAAGTAGCCGCAACTACAGGCACACGCTATCACGCCCAGCTAATCTTTGTATTTTTAGTAGAGACGGGGTTTCGTGATGTTGGCCAGGATAGTCTTGATCTCTTGACCTTGTGATCCGCCCACCTCGGCCTCCCAAAGTGCTGGGATTTCAGGCATGAGCCACTGCACCCGGCCTATTGATTTTCTTAATGGTGTCTGGGAACTCATATGCTGCCACTTGGTGGCTTCTCCTGTTATCTCCACATTTCTTAAGGCAAACCTCTTTCTAAAATTATCAAACCATCTTTTGCTGGAATTGAATTCTATAGCTTTAGATCCTTCCTCTTTTGCTTTACAGTTGTCATACAGTGACTTTGCTTTTTCTCTAATTGTATTAGCATCTACAGGTATGCCTTTTTTTTTTCTTTTTGAGATGGAGTCTCACCCTGTCGCACAGACTGGAATGCAGTGGCATGATCTTGGCTCACTGCAACCTCTCCCTCCCGGACTCAAGCAATTCTTCTACCTCAGCCTCCCGAGCAGATGGGACTACAGGCGTGCACCACCACAATCAGCTAATTTTTTATTTTTAGTAGAAACAGGGTTTCACCATATTGGGCCAGGCTGGTCTCGAACTCCTGACCTCGTGATCCGCCCGCCTTGGCCTCCCAAAGTGCTGGGATTACAGGCATGAGCCACCAGGCCTAGCCAGGTATGCCTTTCTTATTGCAATCCTGCACCCACATAAAAGCTGCATTTTCAATACAAGATAAAAGAATATTTCACAAGAAGTGTGAGATTTTCATGCCTGCTGGTATAGCTGCAACAATGGCTTCATGAATTTCCTTTCCTTTTTTTCACTATGGTCATGTATACTGAATTCATTTATCTTTAAATGGCAGGCAACCACATAGAATGCACTCATTCTAAGATGCATATCAAGCAATTTGACTTTTTCTTGTAACATCATGACATTTCTCTCCTTCCTGGGAGCACTTCCAGTATCACTAGTGTCACTCCATGAGTCCCATGGTGTTATTCAAAGTTTACAGACTTGCATTAAACATAGTGAAATATATGTAAGAAAAATGTGAGATTTTCTTTTTTTTTAACACATTTTTTTAGGCTAGTCTCGAACTCCTAAGCTCAAATGCTCCTCTCACCTGGGTGTCCCAAAGTGCTGGTATTACAGGTATGAGCCACCACACCTGGCGGAGATTACTTTTTACCAAGATATGCAATTTACTGGAGACAAGCTACCCACATGGAGATAACTGGCATCACAGGGCTTTGTTTTGTTTTGTTTTTGAGACAGGTCCTGGCTCTGTCACCCAGGCTGGAGTGCACTGGCATACTGGCTCACTGCAACCTTGGCCTCCTGGGGTCAAGCAATCCTCCCGCCTCAGCCTCCTGAGTAGCTGGGACTATAGGCACGCGCCACTACACCCAGTTAATTTTTGTATTTTTTATAGAGACGGGGTCTCACCGTGTTGCCCAGGCTGGTCTCGAACTCCTTGGCTCAAGCAGTCCACCCACCTCAGCCTCCCAAAGCGCTGGGATTACTGGCATGAGCAACCACACCTGGCCAGTCACAGGGCATCACAGGGATACTTCCAACACTTGAGCTCACTGCAAAAGCAACAGGAGGTAGCTACAAAGTTATTACAGCAATATGGCATATACTACAGTTAATTCCATGCAGTTATGATTTAACACTGCACCTTTATGTTTGCATTTCTCTTGACTGCAAATAGTGCTGTGTACAGTCTGTACACACACACATTTTGTGTACATTTCATGTTGGTAAATGATAAAACAGGCTAGCATCTACAAATATTTTAAGAATTCATGACATATCTTTTTAATGTTTTTTAATATTTATAGGATACATAGTTCATCTTCAAGTTTTTTCAAACTGTAGAAAATCTCCAAAAAATTTACCAATATATTTATTGAAAAAAATTTCCATAGGACAAAACATGTTGTTGATCGCCAAACTGTATACGCTTTTCAGTAATGGGATTTAAAACTTAAAGAGAGTACAGTTACAAAGCTTAGAATCATCTAAAGTGTACATTTAACTGATCACAAAGAGGCAGTGGGCATCAGTGGAGCCAAGGAAAAGAGGAAATTATTTCTCTTACTGGTCATGCCTACAGGGTGCTAGTTACTACAAAGAATATTTAAAGACAGCCTTCTAGCTACTGAAAAATTTAAAAAAAAGTTTTTAAAGCTAAAGTAAAAAACATGGCCTTATTGCTTTTTTAGAAAAACTGTTTTCCTGTATTCTAAGATTTTCTATATAAAGCATCTTCCATCCCACTCTCATAGACGCACATGATAAAACCATGCAGGTCCATGTGACCTGTTAAGGGTCTCTTCAGAGAAAAAAATTTTTACTTTTTACTTTTCCTCCCAGCAAAGGAAGGAGTTAAAAGTAAGGTTCTTACAATAATCTCTCTTTGAGGACTAGAAACTATTTTCTGTATCAGTCCCAGAAGGGCTTGTCATCCTGCAGCTTAATGGTAGTACAAAAGACCACTGAATCAGCATCCAGGGCTCTAATCCAGCACTCTAAACTGGCTAAGGCACTAAAAAGATAAGTGACTTTCACCAAGAGCCACGCTCTGCTGGCCACGGCGGCTCAAGCCTGTAATCCCAGCACTTAAGGAGGCCAGGGTTGGCGGATCACTTGAGGTCAGGAGTTCAAGACCAGCCTGCCAATATGATGAAACCCCGTCTCTACTAAAAATACAAAAAATTAGCCAGGCGTGGTGGCTCATGCCTGTAATCCCATCTATTCAGGAGGCTGAAGCATGAGAATTGCTTGAACCCAGGAGGCAGAGGTAGGAGTGAGCTGAGATCGTGCCACTGCACTCCAACCTAGGTAACAAAGCGTAACTCTATCTCAAAAAAAAAAAAAAGACTCAGGCTCCTTCAGTCCTTCATTTTTCCCTCAGTGAAAACATGGAATGGTTTAGGGCAATGGACTTCAAACTGTGTTCTTCAAAGCTGCCTTGGGGAGCACCCCAGTGGACAAAGGGAAGGCCAGGCGGCAAGGACCAAGCTCTCATCTGCCAATTCTCTCAGAATAGAGCCACCTTTTCCGCTTTATACATAATAGAGTTCTACACAAGATTTATTTATTTATTTTTATTATTATTATTATTATTTTTTGAGACAGAGTCTCGCTCTGTTGCCCAGGCTGGAGTGAAATGGCACAATCTCAGCTCACTGCCACCTCCGCCTGCTGGGTTCAAGCAATTCTCCTGCTTCAGCCTCCCGAGTAGCTGGGATTACAGGCACATGCAACCAGGCCCAGCTAATTTTTTGTATTTTTACTATAGACGGGGCTTCACCACACTGGCTAGGCTGGTATCGAACTCCTGACCTCAAGTGATTCACCCGCCTTGGCCTCTCAAAATGTTGAGAATAGAGGCGTGAGCCACTGTGCCCGGCCTACATGAGATTTTATTTCACAAAGCATTCTGCTACTACAAAGTAAGGCTGAAAAACATTGATCCAGGTGCTCTGTAAAGTCCAGGCCACTCCACACATTTTCAGACCCACAGCTATACACGATGTATTTCATCTGTGAAAGATGTAGTCAATTTTACATTAATTCTGCAATTAACATTCAGTAACATCTTATTTTAGGATAAAATACATCATGCCCAATCACCCCAAAAAACTATCAATAGAATATTCTAGAAATAAAAATAGTCAACAGGAAATGATTCCCCATAAAAGTGACTGAAGGCCAGGCACAGTGGCTCACGCCTGTAATCCCAGTACTTTGGGAGGCTGAAGCAGGCAGATCGCCTGAGGTCAGGAGTTCGAGACCAGCCTGACCAACACGGAGAAACCCCATCTCTACTAAAAATACAAAATTAGCCAGGCGTGGTGGCACACGCCTGTAATCCCAGCTACTCAGGAGGCTGAGGCAGGAGAATTGCTTGAACCCAGGAAGCAGAGGTTGCAGTGAGCCAAGATCGCGCCATTGCACTCCAGCCTGGGCAACAAGAGTGAGACTCCGTCTCAAAAAACAACAACAACAACAAAAGTGACCAAAGTAGCTAGCTGGCATCAAACACAGTGGCAACCTTTGTACCCTGGATGTTAGAAGCAATGACAGCACCTGGTGACCAAATGAAGCACCCAGCCACAGAAGTAGGACTGCCAAGTGCCAGGAATTTCTTTTAAGTAAATTACCCATCTTATCTCTACTACATCTCAATGAAACTTCAGCTTCCTGGGGATGTTATTCCTAGCTTACAGTCTTTCCTTACCCTTTCTCCCACCCTATCTACTAAACCTGCCCAACACACACAGTCCATCCAGAGACACATCTAAATTTCAGGAGTTTGGGGGATACAGGTACCCACACTATATGTTCACAAAGTTGAATGACAGTTGTATGTTACAACATACCCAAGTTTAATGCATTCAATCATGTAATCTAGATGCTCCTTCTTGTTCCTATCCTTTTAGGCTCCATATTCTAAGACTGATTTGAAAATTACAATGCCTAAAAATATTTACATTAATAATTTTTCAAAGAGATGCCTGAAACAATGCACTCTGGAACTGACAAACCAATTTTTTTAATTAATTTTTTTTTATTTTATTTTTTTTTTTTGAGACAGACTCTCGCTCTGCCCCCCAGGCTGGAGTGCAGTGGCACCATCTCGGCTCACTGCAACCTCTGCCTCCCAGGTTCAAATGATTCTCATGCCTTACCCTCCCAAGTAGCTGGGACTATAGGCGTGCACCATCAAGCCTGACTAACTTTTTGTATTTTAGTAGAGACAGGGTTTTACCATGTTGCCCAGGCTGGTCTTGAACTCTTGACCTCAGGCAATCTGCCCGCTTCGGCCTCCGAAAGTGCTAGGATTACAGGCATGATCTACCGCACCTGGCCGGATTATTAATTTTAAACTTACTAGCAAAGGTGTTTAACTAGAAAAATGTCTATGTGGAGCGTAATTCAAACATCAGAGAGAAAACATGGACATATATATTTTATAGGATTTATCTAGTGAGGCTAAGAATTCAACATAAAGTATTATATAAGCCCAAATGTAAGTCAAGGTATTTTCTCAAACAGTATCCTTCAAGAAAGTAGTTTCGACCAGGCATGGTGGCTCACGTCTGTAATCCCAGCACTCTGGGAGCCCAAGGTGAATGGATCACTTGAGGCCAGGAGTTCAAGACCAGCCTGGCCAACAAGGCAAAATCCCATCTCTACGAAAAATACAAAAATCAACCAGGCGTGGTGGCATGTGCCTGTAATCCCAGCTACTCGGGAACATGGTGAAAAAAAAAAAAAAATCAAGTTAGTCATTAAATTCTGACAGTAACAAATGTAATTTGCATAAAATAAATTTTTAAAACTGTCCCACTGTTTTGCAAACAGGTAGTATACAAAAATGAACAATATCCAGTGTCAGTATCGTATATGAATTCAAGAAATACTGTATCAGTTGGGCATGGTGGCTCACATCTGTAATCCCGGCACTCTGGGAGGTTAGGGTGGGAAGATCACATGAGACCAGGAGTTTGAAACCAGCCTGGGCAACAGTGAGACCCCGTATCTACAAAAAAAAAAAAAAACTAGTCAGGTATGGTAGGTAGTGCATGCCTGTAGTCCCAGCTACTTGGGGGCCTGAGGTGGGAGGATCACTAGAGCCCAGGAGGTCAAGGCTGCAGAGTGAGACCCTGTCTCAAAAAAAGAAAAAGAAATGCTATAATGCTAACTGTTTAGACTGTAGGAAATATGATGTTCTCTCTCTCTACCATCTCCACAGCTTTTCTGTAAATTTACAGTTCTAAAAACATAATTAAAAAATATGTTCCCTGGGCCGGGCGCAGTGGCTCACACTTGTAATTCTAGCACTTTGGGAGGCCGAGGCAGGCGGATCACGAGGTCAGGAGATCGAGACCATTCTGGCTATCACGGTGAAACCCCATCTCTACTAAAAATACAAAAAAATTAGCTGAGCGTGGTGGCGGGCGCCTGTAGTCCCAGCTACTCAGGAGGCTGAGGCAGGAGAATGGCGTGAACCCGGAAGGCGGAGGCTGCAGTGAGCCGAGATAACGCCACCGCACTCCAGCCTGGGCGACAGAGCAAGACTCTGTCTCATAAAAAAAAAAAAAAAAAAGTTCTCTAGAAAACCATTTAACTGATTCAAAAAGCACTTACGACGATAATAGTCATTGCTGTTGCAAATCTGAAATGTCTACATAAAACAGCTTCATAAAACAAGAGTGGAAAAGTAGTATTTCTAAATTAACGTAAAATTTTATTTGTGAATTGAAAAATATTTGTAACTTAAGAAATTAAATATCATAAGTAGACATTTGACTATTTCATGTATATCCATAAAGTTTACATGCTCAAATTGTCATAAAATTTAATCTTCTCACTGGGGAATGAGGAAACTTAGAATTAGGGCTGCCTTATACTGAGCTATATAAAGCATAATACAAACTATGAAAAGTTCCTTTGGAGACATACACAACAACCAAATAAAGCACCCCAACCCAAACAAAGAAAAGAAAAAACTCTCTAAGCACTAACTATTCACACAAGTTGCACTATAGCACCAGAAGATTCCATCAAGTTGCCCTACCTTCACCTTTGGTTGGTGGTCATGCGCCTAGAATTAAAAAAGGCTATGAGCTTAAGAATCTGGCAACTCCAGGTAATGATTTTTTTTTAATATTGCCTTATCTGAATATATGTAATACCTTTTTTCCTCTTTGCAAACAGAATACAAGACAATATTAAAAATCTGTGGGTACGACTGGGCATGGTGGCTCACGCCTATAATCCCAGCACTTTGGGAGGCCAAGGTGGGTGGATCACCTGAGGTCAGGAGCTCGAGACCAGCCTGGAAAACGTGGTGAAACCCTGTCTCTACTAAAAATACAAAAATTAGCTGGGCAAGGTGTCATGTGCCTGTAATTCCAGCTACTCGGGCCACTGAGGCAGGAGAATCACTTGAACCCAGGAGGCGGAGGTTGCAGTGAGCCAAGATAGCGCCGTTGCTCTCTAGCCTCGGCAACAAGAGTGAAACTCCATCTCAAAAAAAATCTGTGGGTCCTATTGGACCTCTAATACAAACAGAGCAAGACAAAAATCTCTCTAATCCTTAGTTCCAACATAGATAATACTACCCACCTATACCAATTAATGAAATAATGATAAATTATTTATAAACTGTCAAGATCAGAAAAAAGATACTAATGCTATCTGAAGGCCATCAATGATAAACAAACGTAATAAATTTTTCTCAAATCTCATTCTCCTTAAGACTTCTCTCCCCCAACCGGTTTATCCTTTAACTTTCCTTCCTTTACTTTGCCACAAAAAAAAAAAAAAAAAAAAAATTTCTTTTCTTTTTTTTTGAGACAAAGTCTCACTCTGTTGCCCAGGATGGAGTGCAGCGGCATGATCTTGGCTCACTTCAACCTCCACCTCCCAGATTCAAGTGATTCTCGTGCCTCAGCCTCCCTATGAACTGGGATTACAGGCATGCACCACCACGTCCAGCTAATTTTTGTATTTTTAATAGACATGGGGTTTCGTCATGTTGGCCAGGCTGGTCTCGAACTCCTGGCCTCAAGTGATCCACTCGCTTCGGCCTCCCAAAGTGCTGGGATTACAGGTGTGGGCCACCGCGCCTGGCTCACAAAAGACATTTTCTAAATTTCAGACCAAGCCCTCTTCTCTCCACCATCCTCTTTCCTGCAGTAAGCTGACCTTACTGTCGTAATTGCTTTAAATGTCTCCTTGAAGTCCCAGCTTCCTATCTGCCCATCAGCTCCCTATACCATACTTCCTTTTCGGTTCTAGTCACTTTCAACTTGGTTATGCCTAAAACAAAGTCTCCCTCATCTCCAAACAATTTCTCCCAACTTTCTTTCTTTTTTGAGACGGAGTCTCACTCTGTCGCCCACGCTGGAGTGCAGTGGCACGATCTTGGCTCCCTGCAACGTCTACCTCTTGTGTTCAATTGATTCTCCTGTCTCAGCCTCCCAAGTAGCTGGGATTATGGCACATGTCACCACGCCCAGCTAATTTTTGTATTTTTAGTAGAGACAGGGTTTCACCATGTCGGCCAGGCTGGTCTCAAACTCCTCACCTCAAGTGATCCGCCCACCTTGGCCTCCCAAAGTGCTGGGATTACAGGCGTGAGTCACCGCGCCCAGCCAGTTTCTCCCAACTTTCTTATTCTTCATTAAGTATAACAGTCTAGGTCAAAAAAACCTTTAATTTTGTCATTTTATATTGCTTTTCTCTTCATGTCCCATACTTAATTAGTCCTACTCCTGCTGATTCTTCTTTAAAGAGCTTTTCCAAAATTTAAGAGCCTTAAAAAGGTTCAATGTCTTTGACCTAATATTTCCGTTTGCAGGATTCCACCTAGTCTAAGAAAATCTGAAATGCATACAAAGATATTCACTGAAGTAATACCATGCCAGAAAACTGGAAACATCTGTCTAGCAATAGGGAAATATTTAAGCAAATTAAACAAATTAGAATGTCAGTCATTAATAATTAGTTATGAAGTTTTTAAAGACCTGAAAAAAATTTTTTTTTTTTTTTTGAGTCGGAGTCTCATTCGGTCACCCAGGTTGGAGTGCAATGGCGCCATCTCTGGCTTAAAACAACCTCCGCCTCCTGAGTTCAAGCAATTCTCCTGCCTCAGCCTCCAGAGTAGCTGGGATGGGATTACAGGCGCCCGCCACCACGCCCAGCTATTTTTGTGTTTTTAGTAGAGACGGGGTTTCACCATATTGGCTAGGCTGGTCTCAAACTCCTGACCTCGTGACCCACCCGCCTTGGCCTCCCAAAGTGCTGGAATTACAGGCTTGAGCCACCACGCCCGGCCCATGAAAAATATTTATAACAAAATGTAAAATAAGGAAAGCAGAATACAAAATCATATGTAAGAGATGATAATGTAAGTAACAAAAACACAGGAAGAGAAAAAAACCAGAAGAAAATATAACAAAATATTAGCAACGTCCTATCTGTGCATATCGTGCTGGCTGGTGAGAATATGAGTCATTTTTGTTTTTTGTCTTTTTATATTCCTATAATTTCTAGATAATATTTTTAAAACCTGGAAAAAATTATTTTTAAAAAAATGTGTTGCTAATTCAAGACTTTCAAGGTCTCCCTAAGTAAACTACAAATTTAATATTATCCCAACCCAACAGCAAAACAATACTGAGATAGAGACTTGAAAATATCATCTTAATGAAAAAATATGCAAGAATGGCCCCCAAAAACATAAAATCAAGTGTAACAAGTGGGTATGGGGGTATGAGAGAGCCCTTGCATTTCCAAAAACTGAAATGTAGTCAGGCCAAACACACTGGCTCACACCTGTAATCCCAACACTTTGGGGAGCCAAGGTGGGAAGACAGCTTGAAGCCAGGAGTTCAAGACTAACCTGGGCAGCAAAGCAACACCCATCTCTATTTTAAAAAGAAAAGAAAATGTATTCAAAATCACAGCAATTAAGGTAACCTGGAACTAGAGCAAGGACAGAGAAGTCAACACACTCAACTACAGGTGGAAATACAATTGAGTTGGCACAACTAGATAAGCTATTTAGAAATAAATAAGCAAGCAACAAAAGCCTAACAACCACAAAACGGCCAACCTTTACTGAATATTTACCACAGGTCCACAATCCTTGGGACCAGATGTTTCCCTATTCAAGTTTTTTGGGTTTTCCAAAGGTAATATGGCACCCATATCATGTATTATGCAATATTCCAGAAAGGTATGGAGAAGCGCACCATAGGTATTTTAAAACATGCAACTTATAGCTGGGCACAGTAGGGCAAACACCTGTAGTCCCAGCTACTCAGAAGGCTAAAGCAGGATCACTTAAGCCCAGGAGTTTGAGTACAGCTTAGGCAACATAATGAGAATTCATTTCTTTTTTTTTTTTTTTTTTTTTTTGAGATGGAGTCTCTGTCACCCAGGCTGGAGTGCAGTGGTGCAATCTCAGCCCACTGCAAGCTCCGCCTCCCAGGTTCACACCATTCTCCTGCCTCAGCCTCCCATGTAGCTGGCACTACAGGCGCCCATCACCACGCCCAGCTAATTTTTTGTATTTTGTTTAGTAGAGACAGGGTTTCACCGTGTTAACCAGGATGGTCTTGATCTCCTGACCTTGTGATCCATCCGCCTTGGCCTCCCAAAGTGCTGGGATTACAGGCGCGAGCCACCACGCCCGGCCAAGAATTCATTTCTTAAAACACACACACATAAACACACGCCCCTACGGCATTCTTCATCTCAGAGCAAAGAGTTGTAGTCCATCTACCACCACCCCATCCCATCCCTATCCATTGAAAACCTGTGCTGTAATCTCACTACTGCCTGACAACTCAGGATTTTTGCTCCAAATACCCCTTTTCTTGCCCATATTTTCAACCTCTAACTTTCTACTAGCTCCTTGCCATCCTTTTTTTTTCTTTTTTTTTGGTGAGGGGAGGGGATAGAGTCTCACTCTGTTGCCCAGGCTTGAGTGCAGTGGCACGATCTGGCTCACTGCAACCTCCACCTGTCAGGTTCAAGCAATTCTCCTTCCTCAGCCTCCAGAATAGCTGGGATTACAGGCGTGCACCACCACTCCCAGCTAATTTTTATATTTTTAGTAGAGACGGGGTTTCACCATGTTGGTCAGGCTGGTCTCGAACTACTGACCTCAGGAGATCCACCCGCCTCAGCCTCCCAAAGTGCTAGGATTACAGTAGTGACCACCGCGCCCACCTCTCACCCCCCGCTTTTTTTTTTTTTTAATAAAAAGCACCTTTTCTCCTTTACACACACACACACACACACACACACAAAAGCTTATTCAATAACTAATCTTAAGAAAAACAAACAAAACAAAAAGGACCCTGCTCTGTCTTCCTATTCACTTGTACAGCTGCAAGGTTGCTTTTATTTTAAAACACTGTGCTAAAATAGCTCCAGCTATAGTCTCTAATGATTTTCTAACTGCCAGAAGCAAAGGCCAAGATTAAGGCTCATCTCACTTGAACTTTATCTGCAGACTAACACTGCTGACCACGCCCTTCTTGAAATGCTGTATTCTCTTGGTTTCTGGGAGACAACTTTCTCCTGGGTCTCCCATCTCTCTGGCTCCTCCTTTACCAACCCTACCTGTAGCCTTCTCTTCACGTGTTAATGCACCTTCATTCAGCCAGTTCCCTACCATCAGCTATACCTGACAACTCCCAATATATATCATCCTCAACAGAGCTCTTCCCAGTGCTCTAGCTACAAACACTGACCAAACAGCTCTTAAAGGAATTCATATGGAGACCTCGAAAAGCCTGGCCAGGCTAGGCGCGGTGGCTCATGCCTATAATCCCAGCACTTTGGGGGGCGGAGGAGGGTGGATCACCTGAGACCAGGAGTTCAGGACCAGCCTGGCCAACATGGTGAAACCCCATCTCAACTAAAAAAAAAAAAATACAAAAATTAGCCAGCCGTGGTAGTGGCACTGTAATCCCAGCTACTCAGGAGGTTGAGGTGGGAGAATTGCTTGAACTTGGGAGGCAGATGCTGCAGTGAGAGCTGAGATCACGCCACTGCACTCCAGCCTGAGCAACAGAGCAAGACTTTGTATCAAAAAAAACAAGAAAAAAAGAGAAAAGGCTGGACAAAGTCACCATTAATTTTTCCGAAACACACTCTGCATTCCCTATTACAAAGAATGGCAACACCACCCATAAATTTAGCTAATTCAGAAACATGGAATTCATCCTAGAACCCTCCCACTCTCCTCTCATATTAAACTGGACACTAAGTCTAGTGGATTCTGGCCCCTTAATACACATCAGTCTCCTGAAGCCTCATGCAATAGCCTCCCAATGGAGCCCCTGGCCTCTAAGCAACTCTCCACACAATAGCTAAAGGAATCTTTCTAAAAACCTGAGTGTGTACCCCTTAACAGCTCCCCAGTCCTTTGACTTCCTCAGAGCCCTATTTATTGCTTACCACACCCTGCACTCCAGCCTTACTAACCTGCTTGACATTCCAAGACTACAGGCCATTTTAAACCCCACATGTTGACATCAACTGCAGTGTTTCTTCTGCATGGAAGGTCCTTGCCCTGCCCCCTTATTTTACTTGCCAAATTATTACTGGTTCTTCTAGAACCAGTTTAGAATGCCCTCCTGATTTCCAGTTTACTTTTAGATTACAAAATGATATCCATAATGATTAGAAAGATACACAACTTATACATACATCTGAAAAAGAAGTCATCTGAAAATCTACAAATTTTTATAAACCAGTAAGAAAAACTTACGACACAGTATTTTTTTTAAAGGGTAGAGGGCAAAAGACTTAAAAAGGCACTTCACAAAATAGGAAACTCAAATGACCAAGAAACATATGAAAAGATGTTGGCTGGGCCCGGTGGCTCACGCCTGTAATCACAGCACTTTGGGAGGCCGAGGTGGGCAGATCACGAAGTCAAGAGATCAAGACCATCCTGGCCAACAGGGTGAAACCCCGTCTCTACTAAAAATACAAAAATTAGCTGGGCGCAGTGGCACACACCTGTGGTCCCAGCTACTAAGGAGGCTGAAGCAGGAGAATTGCTTGTACTCAGGAGGTGGAGGTTGCAGTGAGCCAAGATCATGCCACTGCAATCCAGCCTGGCAACGGAGAAAGACTCCGTCTCAAAAAAAAAAAAAAAAAAAAAAAAAAAGATGTTTAACATCACTACTCAGGAAAATGCAATTGAAAACCATAATGAAACATCAGTACACACCCGTAATAGGTAAAATTTATTACAATGACACTGCCAAGTGTGGGCAAAAATGTGAAGCAACCATAAGTGTCTTTACATTGTGGGAGTGTACGGTAGTTCAATCAAAACTACATCTTTGAGCCTGGGCAACATAGGGAGATCCCATCTCTACAAAAAATTTTAAAATCAGCTGGGCATGGTGGTGCTCACCTGTAGTCCCAGCTACTCAGGAGCCTGAGGCAGGAGGATCATTGGAGGCCAGGAATTTGAGGTGGCAGTGGGCTATGATTGTGCCACTGCCAGCCAACAAAGCAAGACCCAGTCTCTAGAAAAAAAAAAAAATATATATATATATATATATATATAGTCAGCCCTCTGAAACTGTGGACTCTGCACCCATAGGTTCAACCAATCATGAATCAAAAACAATCAAAAGTAAATAAATAATAACAAAATAAAAACTACAAATAAAAAAAACCGTGTAACAACTATTGACATGGTATTTACATTGTATAATATATTATTAGTAATCTAGAGATAATTTAAAATATACAGGAGGATGTGTGAAGGTTACAAGGGACTTGAGTATCCTCAGATTTTGTTATTTGAGGGTGTCCCGGAACAAATCCTCCAAGGATACTGAGGGATGACTGTATATTGTATACGATTTCATTTATATGAAATTCAAGAACAGACAAAACTAATCAATAATGATAGATATCAAAAAAGTTGTTGCTGCTAGGTGGTAGAGTACAGACTCGGGAGAGGCATGAGAAAACTTACGGAGCATTGAAGGGGTTTTATATACTGATCTACGTGGTGGTTACAGGGGTATAAATAAATGTAAAAAAATCATCAAACTGTACAATTAAGACAATGCACTGGGCCGGGCGTGGTGGCTCACGCCTGTAATCCCAGCACTTTGGGAGGCCAAGGCGGACAGATCACAAGGTCAGGAGATCGACACCAGCCCGGCCAACATGGTGAAACCTCGTCTCTACTAAAAATACAAAAATTAGCCGGGGAGTGGTGGCGCGAGCCTGTACTCCCAGCTACTCAGGAGGCTGAGGCAGGAGAATGGCTTGAACCGGGGAAGCGGAGGTTGCAGTGAGCCGAGATAGCGCCACTGCACACCAGCCTAGGGACAGAGCAAGACTCCGTCTCAAAAAAAAAAAATGAGTGCACTGCCAGGCATGGTGGTAGGCACCTGCAGTCCCAGCTACTTGGAAGGCTGAGGTGGGAAATCACCCAAACCCAAGAGGGTGAAGGCGGCCTAGGCAACAAAGCAAGATCCTATCTCTAAAACAGAAAATTAAAATTAAAAATGATGTTTTATCCTTCAGACGGAGTTTCACTGCGTCGCCCAGGCTGGCATTCAGTGGTGCAATCTCAGCTCAAAGCAACCTCCACCTCCCGTGTTCAAGCAATTCTCCCACCTCGGACTCTGGAATAGCTGGGACTATAGGCACGTACCACCACTCCCAGCTAATTTTTGTGTTTTTAGTAGAGACGGGGTTTCATCATGTTGGCCAGGCTGGTCTCAAACTCCTGACCTCAAGTGATCCTCACTGATCTTTAAAAGATCAATGCACTTTACATACATGCATATACATGTATGCTAGGACTCAATTTTTTAAAAATGAACAAAACCATGCACAAGTAAAAGAATAACAAACCAAAACAATTAGATACCCTAAATTAACATGCTAAAATTTTTTTTTTTTTGAGATGGAGTCTCGTTCTGTCACCCAGGCTGGAGTGCAGTGGCGCAATCTCGGCTCACCGCCAAGCTCCGCCTCCCGGGTTCAAGCGATTCTCCTGCCTCACCCTCCTGCGTAGCTGGGATTATAGGCACATGCCACCACACCTGGCTAATTTTTGTATTTTTAGAAGAGACGGGGTTTCGCCATGTTGGTCAGGATGGTCTCGATCTCCTGACCTTGTGATCTGCCTGCCTCGGCATCCCAAAGCGCTGGGATTACAGGCGTAAGCTACCATGCCCGGCCGCTAAAAAATTTTTAAATTAAAAATAATTAGTGGAGCCACAGCTGATGCTTACTTCTTAAATCTTCTGTATTATACTGAATTCTGTACTGAATTTTTTACCATGACCATATTACTTTTATTACTTTAAAAAAAAAAAAAAAGGCTGGGCCAGGGGCAGTAGCTCATGACTGTAATCCCAGCATTTTGGAAGGCTGAGGCAGGCAGATCACTTGAGGCTTAGGCCAGGAGTTCCTGACCAGGCTCCACTAAAAATACAAAGAAAATAAGCTGGGCATGGTGGCGCATGCCTGTAATCCCAGCTACTTGGGAGGCTGAGGCATGAGGAGCGCCTGAACCCAGGAGGCAGAGGTTACACTGAGCCAAGATCATGCCACTGCATTTCTGCCTGGGTGACAGAGCAAGACTGTCTCAAGAAAAAAAAAAAAAAAAAAAAAAAAAGTTATTTCATTAAAATGACAATGTTAAAATGAAATGTGGCCAGGCGCGGTGGCACAAGCCTGTAATCCCAGCGCTTTGTGAGGCCAAGGCAGGTGGATCATGAGGTCAGGAGCTCGAGACCAGCCTGGCCAATATGGTGAAACCCTGTCTCTACTAAAAATACAAAAAAGTAGCCAGGAGTGGTGGCAGGCATTTGTAATCCCAGCTACTCAGGAGGCTGAGGCAGGAGAATCGCTTGAACCCAGGAGGCAGAGGTTGCAGTGAGCCAAGACTGGGCCACTGCAGACCAGCCTGGGCAACAGAGCAAGACTCCATCTCAAAAAAAAAAAACAAACAAAAACAAACAAAAAAAAAAACTAAGCACTACTGTACCTAAATCTTACAGTTCTCATCACACTGTCCTGCAATGGTCTTTTCACAAAGCAATCTCTTCTACTTTAATTATCTTACTCCTCTAGCATCCAAAACACACCCTGGCACTAGCTACCTGCAGCACTAGGTATCTGCTTCATGTCCATTTACTGTATTCTACTGTAGAGGTAGTAAGCAAAAATGTTTGTTGAATAAACAAATGTGTAAAAAAAAAAGAAATGAAAATTAGGTAATCCATGAGAAGTATTCCAAAGTCATGGGCTTATGAGCTTGAATTTATACTACAGGGAAGGGTTGGGGCTTACTGAATAAGAATATAAACTTGTATCATTACATTCCAAAATTGTCTCACCAAACTGGGCACGGTGGCTCACGCCTGTAATCCCAGCACTTTGGGAGGCTAAGGCAGGCAGATCATTTGAGGCCAGGAGTTCATAACCAGCCTGACCAACATGGTGAAACCCCATTTCCACTAAAAATACAAAAATTAGCCAGGCATGGTGGCACATGCCTGTAGTCCCAGCTACTTGGGAGGCTGAGCCAGGAGAATTGCTTGAACCTGGGAGGTGGCAGTTGCAGTGAGCCATGATTGCGCCAGTGCACTCCAGCCTGGGCGACAGAGCAAGATTCCATCTCAAAAAAAACTAGAAGCAAAGTATATCCAGATATCCTTTAGCCTGTGAATAAACTGTTAATCCACACAATGGAATACTTGTTACCAATAAAAAGGAAAGCACAGCCGGGCACGGTGGCTCATGCCCATAATCCCAGCACTTTGGGATGCCAAGGCGGGTGGATCACCTGAGGTCAGGAGTTCAAGACCAGCCTGACCAACATGGAGAAACCCCGTCTCCACTTAAAATACAAAATTAGCCTGGCATGGTGGCACATGCCTGTAATCCCAGCTACTCAGGATGCTAAGGCAGGAGAATTGCTTAAACCCGGGAAGCGGAGGTTACGGTGAGCCAAGTTCGTGCCACTGCACTCCAGCCTGGGCAACAAGAGCAAAACTCCATCTCAAAAAAAAAAAAAGGAATGCTCTGCTCACACAGGCAACAATATGGATGAATCTCAAGGGCATTACGCTGCGTGAAAAAAGGCGAATCACAAAAGGTGACATACTGTATAATTCCATTTATATAGCATTCTCGAAGTGGCAACATTAAGTGATAGAGAACAGATCAGTGTTTGCCAAGCTTAGATTTGAAGAGAGAGAGTGTGACTCTTCTTTGTGGTAATGAAATAGTTTGGCATCCTGACTGTGGTGATTATTTTAATCTACACAAGTGACACAATTTGTTAGAACTACACACACAAAGGGTGCATGTAAAACTGATAAAATCCAAGTAAAATCTTTCTTGAATTAATAACATTGTGTCAATGTCAATTTATTGGTTTCAACAATGTTCTATGGTTAAGATATCAACGTCAGGAAAGTTGAATAAAGAGTACACAAAGAACTCTGTACCACTTTTGCAAGGTCTTGTGAGTTTGAAATTATTTCAAAAAAAAATTTTTTTTTTTTTTTTGAGACAGAGTCTCGCTCTATCGCCCAGGCTGGAGTGCAGTGGCACGATCTCGGCTCACTGCAAGCTCCGCCTCCCGGGTTCACGCCATTCTCCTGCCTCAGCCTCCCGACTAGCTGGGACTATAGGCACCCGCCACCATGCCCGGCTAGTTTTTTGTTTTTTTTGTTTTGTTTTGTTTTGTTTTTTTTCAGTAGAAATGGGGTTTCACCATAGCCAGGATGGTCTCGATCTCCTGACCTCGTGATCTGCCCACCTCAGCCTCCCAAAGTGCTGGGATTACAGGCATGAGCCACCGCACCCAGCCTCAAAATTAAATGTTTTAATAAAAATTTTATAAGAACAAAAAACAAAACAATTTTTTTTTTTTTAAATTGAGACGGAGTCTCGCTCTGTCACCCAGGCTGGAGCGCAGCGGCACGATCTCGGCTCACCACAACCTCCGTCTCCCAGGTTCAAGCAATCCTTCTGCCTCAGCCTCCCGAGTAGCTGGAACTGCAGGAGCACACTACCATGCCCGGCAATTTTTGTATTTTTAGTAGAGACGGGGTTTCACCATATTGGCCAGGCTGGTCTCGAACTATTGACCTCGTGATCCGCCCACCTCGGCCTCCCAAAGTGCTGGGATTACAGGCATGAGCCACCACACCTGGCCAGAAATAGAAAAATTTTAAGCAACAATGGATAAATGGATAAAATGTGGCATATTGACACAACTATTCAGCAATATAAAGGAACTAAGTACTAATACATGCCATAACATGGATGAACCTTGAAAACATTGTTCTAAGGAAACCAGACAAAGCCACATACTGTATATTCCATTTATATGAAATGTTCAGAATAAGCAGATTCATAGAGACTTAGAACGTAAATTAGTTGTTGCCAACGCAGGGGGAAGGGGAATGGAGAGTAACTGGGAAATAAATATGGAACTTCTTCCTGGGGAAGTGAAAATGTTATAGAATTAGATAACGGCTGCACAATTTAATGAATAGACTAAAAATCTGTAAATGGCCTGCTTTAAAAGGTAAATTTTATGGTATGTGAACTATATCCCAATAAAAGAGTTATGAAAAAAATAAATAAAAGGGATCCTTTAAAAATTGTACCTCCATATAAACATAACCTAAGGCAAAAATTTATCCCAAGCTATGTGATGTAGCTAATTCCTAAGATTTGTGACTAAACAGCGCTACAGTCCTTCCGTTCTGCCTGTTACTCACAAAGCAGCACAATTAATAATTAGCAAACTAAACTCACAGGACAATCTAACAGGATTAAAATTTTGACCCACTAAATACTCTTAATCTTATTCCTGACAACTACAATTTCCAGTGTACCATAAAAGTAGCCTCTAGGAACTGGCTCAATTCATAAAAGCTCACAGATTTGAAATGAACTAAAATTAATTAAAAGCCAGCTTGTATATACAAAAGTAGATAATGACAAAAGTAAATCATATTACACCAAGCCAGACCCACAGTCACATAATTCAAGTTTGCCAGTCATCATATTAATAGTTTAAAATTATACCTATTACTCCTTTTCCTCCTCTGGAAAATTAATCAAAAAGCAAAAACAGTGCTTCAAGAGACCTGAATTCTGATCCAAACGAAGCTATTGTGGGCTTAACCTGTCAGAGCTGTCTGTAAAATGCAGCGTACCCTGAAAATACTAGTCTCCCGGAGATTCTTTTACCACTTCTCAGGTGCCACTCCTTACACACTCAACGCCACCTGGTTTCCCATGCACTACTGCAGGCCACTTCTGTTTCCACTACTAACCCCTTCCCCACAATCTATTCTCCACATAACAGCCTTTTTTTTTTTTTTTTTGAGACAGAGTCTCGCTCTATCGCCCAGGCTGGAGTGCAGTGGCACGATCTCGGCTCACTGCAAGCTCCGCCTCCCGGGTTCACGCCATTCTCCTGCCTCAGCCTCCCGAGTAGCTGGGACTACAGGCGCCCGCACACCCGGCTAATTTTTATATTTTTAGTAGAGACGGGGTTTCACCGTGTTAGCCAGGATGGTCTAGATCTCCTGACCTCGTGATCCGCCCGCCTCGGCCTCCCAAAGTGCTGGCATTACAGGCGTGAGCCACCAAACCCAGCCTTTTTTTTTTTTTTTTTTGAGATGGAGTCTCGCTCTGTCGCCCAAGCTGGAGTGCAGTGGCACAATCTCGGCTCACTGCAAGCTCCGCCTTCCAGGTTCACGCCATTCTCTCGCCTCAGCCTCCCAAGTAGCTGAGACTACAGGCGCCCACCACCACGCCGGGCTAATTTTGTTTTTGTATTTTTAGTAGAGACGGGGTGTTAGCCAGGATGCTCTTGATCTCCTGACCTCGTGATCCGCCCGCCTCGGCCTCCCAAAGTACCGGGATTACAGGTGTGAGCCACCGCGCCCGGACAGCAGCCCTCTTTTTAAACAGGAATCAGAACCTGTCCCTTCCACATATAAGCCTCCAATGGCCTACGAGGGCAGACACGCTCTGACTCCTGCCTCCCATCAACCTCTCTGGGCCACTCAGGCCACCCTTACTTTTGGGTTTCTCGAATACTTCCAGCCCATTCCTCCCCAGGGCCTCTGCCACACTGGATCTCCTCCTCATTCTCGATCCTGCCCAAATGCCATTTCTCAGAGAGTGGACTCTGGTCCCGGGCTGCCTTGATTCAACAGCTGGGCACGTTACTTACTCTTGCTGTGTCCTTGTTTCATCTGTAAAATGTCCGTAATAACGGTGCCTACCTCTTAAGGTTGTCACAAGGTATATGTAAAGCAATCGACAGAGTGACTGGCACAGTGTTCAAATGTCATCTATCATTATCACTTAAGATGCCCCATCTTAATTTTCTTCCTTAGCCCTATCTGAAATTATCTTCTGTCACCCTCTTTGTGGTTTTCCCCAAACCTCCCAAGGTTAGCTTTGCAAGGAGCTTTGTCTTGTTCAAAACTCTATCACCGGCCGGGCTTGGTGGCTCACGCCTGTAATCCCAGCACTTTGGGAGGCCGAGGCGGGAGGATCACAAGGTCAGGAGATCGAGACCATCCTGGCTAACACGGTGAAATCCCATCTCTACTAAAAATACAAAATATTAGCTGGGCGTGGTGGCGGGCGCCTGTGGTCCCAGCTACTCAGGAGGCTGAGGCAGGAGAATGGCGTGAATTCAGGAGGCAGAGCTTGCAGTGAGCCGAGATCGCGCCACTGCCCTCCAGCCTGGGCAACAGAGCAAGACTCCGTCTCAAAAAAAAAAAAAAAAAAAAAAAAAAAAAACCTCTAACGCCATCTCCGAAGAAAGACATGTAAATACCTATTGAAGACATGAAGAAATAAATAACATCAAACATTTCATTTAAATAATATCTTGATTCAGGCCGAGCACAGTGGCTCACGCCTGTAATCCCAGCTGTGTGGGAGGCCGAGGCGGGTGAATCACCTGAAGTCAGGAGTTGTAGACCAGCCTGGCCAACATGGTGAAACCCCGTCTCTACTAAAAAATACAAAAAAATTAGCTAGGCTTGGTGGCGGGTGCCTGTAATCCCAGCTACTCGGGAGGCGGAGGTTGCAGTGAGCCAAGATCGGGCCATTGCACTCCAGCCCGAGCGACAAGGGCGAAACTCTGTCTCAAAAAAATTATTAAATAAAATTATGACTTGATTCAAAGAGTTAAGTGAAAAATGGCAATACCTCAATCAGTTATATAATTGGGCTGGTTCCGTTACCTTACAGACTAGAGCCAGTTCATTTCATCATTAGCTGGTATGTTATTTTCCCCCTCAAATTCTATCACATGTACACAATACACAGTGGGAGAAACTGGCAGATTAATCTGTGAGAGTAAAAGCTGAGTACTGTGGCTATTCACTAAGTCTTCATAAACATACCACATAAATCCAAACTGCGGCCCACCAAAAAGGCCCTCGACCATTAGGAAAATCATACCCTAATATATGCAAATACAAGACACATACTGACTTAATTAGAACTGTTTTTCCACATGTACGTATAGGTAGCATACACATATACGTGTCTACTTGTATATACATGCACACATAGCCATCTCCGACACTGGGGTCATACTTTTTCCATTTCTTTTTATGTTTCTGAATATAACAGACTACGTGGAATTAAATCAATGCTTTGAATTAAGAGCTGTGATTAAAACCCAGTACTTATTCAGAATCCTAAACATTACAGTTCTCCTTACCACTGGGTAAACTTCCATGGTTCACCAAAGGAAATCTCAAATTTAAGGTTGTAATTCACTTGAAAGCTAGCACTAATTTTTTTTAAAGCATCCAAAACTACCAAAAATTCAGTCCATTTTAACAACTTATGAATTCAATAACCAATTTTTACCGACCAATTAGTTCTTCAAGTCTTTAGGAAGTGCTTTCCCCTTACTCTAATGGTTTTTTCTTTTTTTTTTTTTTTTAAGGTATTTTTAAGTCACTATCCACATTTTGTGAAACTGAAGGACCAAGGCCAACGAGAAGGGGAAAAAAGTCTGAGCATGCTGCGAGGTACCCCCTCAAAGGAAACAAACAACCAAAAATGTTTCTGGATTTTATTAAAGATGATGCTGGACTCTCGTTCCCCATAGTACCAAAGATGCCACACAGAGTATTATTGGTCAAAAGAGCGAAGCAATTAATCTAGAGGAAGAGATAACGATGTCGAGCGCTGGTAAATCAAAAAAATTAGAAGAGAAGAGTGGAAAAGGAGAAGACGCGGCGGCGCTGTGCGGTCTCGGAGCAGCTCTCCAGGAAAGGGTTCTTGGGCAGCGGCCCCCCGGCTCGGGTGAGCGGCCAGGCTGGAGGTGGCCGCCACGGGCGCGTTTTCCACTCTGCCCGGCTCCCGCGCACACGCCCACCGCCCTGCGCAGCCCGCGACCCCGGCGCCCGCAGCGCACCCAAGTCACGCTCAACCCGAGCGGAAAGTTTCGAATCCAAACCCGAGAGCCGAAACGCACAGGTCTCGGGGCTGAACTCGCGCCAGGAACACGCCCGAGGCAAACCACTTGACAACCAGCTTCGGTTCTCAGCAGAAAGGCCGACAGGCGGGGGCCGGGGAGGAAGGGGAGGCGAAACACACGCCCTCGCGCACACTCGGCCCCTCCGCCTCCTCGGCCCGCGGCTCAGGTGGGAGCATCGCAGCCGCTGCACTCCCGCACCAGGCGGGCCGGAGCCCAGCGGCGGACGCCGGGGCCCCTCCCGGAAAGGGCCGCGACCCCCGGGCCAGCTCGCGGGCAAGGGACGGGTGCGCACGCCCTGCCCGGCGCCTTCTCGCCGGCCTCCCGCCCGCCGGCCGGTGGCGACCCGGGGTGGGAGGGCGCGGGGTCGAGGCTCCGTGATGCTCGGGAACTGGCCGCGGCCCGCGCGCCCCTCCCCCGCCGCCGCCCCTCCCCCCGGGCCGCCCGCCGGGCGCAGGAGCCGAGCGCCAGCGTCCCGGGGGACCAGCCCGCCCGCCGGCCTGGGGACCCGGACAACTTTCCCCTGCGCGGCCGCGGGCGCCCCCGACGTGGCGGGGGTGGGGAACGGGGACAGGCGCAGCGTGGACTCACTTTTTCGGATGTTTCTCTCTTTTCGGCCTCCGCTTTCGGGCCTGAATGGCCAGCACTGGGGGAAGAGAAGACACACATTAACGGTCGGGCCGCCCGCCCGGGCCGGCCGCGTGGCGGGGAGAGGGCGCGCCGCAGGCCACTCACCTTTCCGGGAGCTCATTCCGACGCGGCGGAAGCGGGGCGGGGGGCTTCGCGGCGGCGACGCGGGCGCCGAGACGAGCTGGGCTGCAGCCTCCACTCGCTCCGCCGGCCGGGAGGAGACGAGAACCGCGCCTGCGCCGCCGCCGCCGCCGCTCCAGCAGGGACCCAGCAAGACCCGCCCCCGTCCGGCCCCGCCCCCGCCCCGCCCCCACCCGCCGGCCCCGGGGGTCGGGACCCCCGCGCCGCGCGCCCAGCGCCCCGCGCCCCCGCCCCACCCACCTGTGCAGAAGTGGCCGCAGCCCATGGCCGCGCTGGCCCTCGGCCTCCCCCACCCCAGCCCGCGGCTCGGGCCTCCGCCTCCTGCGCTCCTGCGGCTGGCCCAGGCCGCCCGCCTCTCCCGGGCACCGGACCCGCGGGACCCTCCCTCCCCGCCGCGGCCTCTCCCCTCCGCACCCCGGCCGGTCGCGCCGCCCGCTGCTCCATGCGCCCTTCCTTGGCCGGCGCCTCCGCGGGTCTCGCACCACCTCTCTTCCCGCGGCCTCTTCTCTCCCTTTGCTCCTCTACATCCTTGCATCCCCATGAGCGCCGCTTCCTCCTCTCCGGCAGGCGTGGAAAGGGCACACGACTAAAAGCTGGGAAACCTGGGTCCGCGATTAGTGGTGTGACCTTGGAGAAGTCATTTTCTCTCCCACCTCTACGTGCCCTCCAGGATTGCATGAGTTTAATGAAGGAAAAGATACAGATAGCATTCAAAGTAGGACAAAGGTTTTGCACATGAATTGAAACCCGGTTCCGTAAACACCAGGTGTATAACAATTCAAAACAACAATCACACAAAGTAGTTATTTTCTGCATCCTACAATGAGGAAACTGAGTCCCAACGAGGTTAAACCGTTTAACCAGCCAGGATCGAAATTCAGGCCTGGCCGTCAACAAACTCCACCTTATCAGGCTGCCTACAAAAGATGTGAATCAAGTTGATAGTGGCACAAAAAGATAACTGCAATGTTCTCTTATTTATGTAAATAATTACAATAGTTTTTGAAAGATACGCATTCTGACTATTAACTCCCTAATTGGTCACACAACTGTATCTTTAACTGACAAAGTGGCTTACTCTAAGGATGATAAATCAGACAGAACGGGAAACGCTGCTTGGATTTTGAAGAGCCCTTAACTTTTTATATTCAAAAATATCAAACCCTATAGAAAAGTTACAAGGAAAATATAATTAACAGCCAAATTAACCCATATTCACCAATTTTTAACATTCTGCCACATTTGCTATCCATGTGTCTGTGTGTATGGTTTATTTTGCTGAATCATTTGAGTTTTTGTAGACACTGTTACCCTTTATCCCTAAATATTTCAGTACATATCTACCAAGAATAAAGATAATCTCCCACATAATCAGAATTCCATGATCACTCCAAGAAACTCTCATACTAATACAATGTAATCATCTGTAACATACACGCCATATATATTCAATTTTGCAAAATATCCCAGTAATATCCCTTGTAGCTGATTTTCTTTTTTTCCCAGTTAGTCTACCATTAAGGATCATCCATTGCATTTAATTGTCATGTCTTTTTAAACACCTTTAGTCTAGAATCATTCTTGGTTTTGTGTTTTGGTTTTCTTTCTTTCTTTCTATGTATTTATTTATTTATTTTGAAATGGAGTCTCACTCTATCACCCAGGCTGGAGTGCAGTGGCGCAATCTCAGCTCACTGCAACCTCAGCCTCCCGGGTCCAAGCCATTCTCCTGCCTCAGTCTCCCGAGTAGCTGGGATTACAGGCATACACCACCACATCTAGTTAATTTTTGTATTTTTTTTTTTTTTTTTTTTTAAGTAGAGACAGGGTTTCACCCTATTGGCCAGGCTGGTCTCGAACTCCTGACCTCGGGTCATCCACCCACCTCAGCCTCCCAAAGTGCTAGGATTACAGGCCTGAGCCTCGGCACCCAGCCTTTTTTTGTTTTGTTTTGTTTTGTTTTGTTGTTTATAATATTGACTTTTTTGAAGAATCCACTTCCACCATTTTGCAGAATGTTCCTTGTTTTGGATTTGTCTGTTTCCCTATGGTTAGATTCAAGTTAATTTTGTTGGGTATACTATAGATGATGTTGTATTCATCTTAGTGCATCAAAATATGATGTCAGTTTGTTCCATTACTGGTGATGTTACAGTTAATTATTTCTCCAAGATACAGGTACCTTTTCCCTCTGTATTTAAGAAGTCTGTATGAAAAATGAGCAAAGGATTTGAAAGGACATTTCTCCAAAGACATACAAATGACCAAACTAGCATGTGACAAGAGAATTAACATCATTAGTTGTTAGGAAAATACAAAGCAAAACTATAATGAGCTACTACTTCACATCTACTAGGATGACTATAAAATTTATTTATTTATTTATTTATTTTTTTTTTTTTTTTTTGAGATGGAATTTCGCTCTTGTTGCCCAGGCTGGAGTGCAATGGCACGATCTCAGCTCACCGCAACCTCTGCCTCCCAGGTTCAAGCGATTCTCCTGCCTCAACCCTCCGAGTAGCTGGGATTACAGGCATGCACTACCACGCCTGGCTAATTTTGTATTTTTAGTAGAGATGGGGTTTCTCCATGTTGGTCAGGATGGTATCAAACTCCCGACCTCAGGTGATCCCCCTTCCTTGGCTTCCCAAAGTGCTGGGATTACAGGCATGAGCCACTGCGCCCGGCTAAAAATTTTTGTAATGGAAAATAAGGCCAAACGTGATGTCTCACAAGCGTAATCTCAGCATTTTGGGAGGCTGAGGCTGGAGGATCATCTGAGTCCAGGAGTTGGTGGCTGCAGTGAACTATGATTGCACCACTGCACTCCAGCCTGGGCAATAGAGTAAGACCCCATCTCAAAAAAAAATGTTAATGGAAAAAAATTGTTGGTGGGGATTTTAGAACCCTCATATGTTGGAAACATTGAAACCCTCCTACATTTCTGGTGGGAATGTAAAATGGTGCAGTTATTATGGAAACAGTCTGTTGGCTTCTCAGAAAGCTAATTATAGAATTAACAGCAATTCCACTCCTAGGTATATATGCACAAGGACTGAAAACAGATACTCAAACAAATCTTTGTACATGAGTGTTCATAGCAGCACTATCACAGCCAAAAGGTGGAAAAAACCTAAATGGTCATCTATAAATGAATGGATAAACAAATTGTGGTATATACATACACTGGAATATTTTTTTGGCCATAAAAAGAATTTAGTACTGACACATGCTACAATGTGGATGAACATCAAAAACATTATGCCAAATAAAAGCAGCCAGACACAAAATGTCACATATTGTATGATTCCATTTATATGAGATATCCAGAATAGGCAAATCTACAGAAAGCCGATTGGTGGTTGCCAGGAGTTGAGGGGTGGGAGAAGGAGGGAGCAACTGCTTAATGGGTACCAAGTTTTATTTTGGTGTGATGAAAATGTTTTGGTGCTAGATAGAGGTGGTGGTGGCACAACATTGCTAATAGACTAAAAGCCACTGAATTGTTCTCTTTAAAGTGGTTTCTTTCATCTAATGTGAATTTCACTTCAAAACAAAACAACAAAGTTACTTGTGTGGGGTGATACTTTGAAACTGTGTGAATATCTCTTCCCTGACAATATCTCAATGGGTTGGCATCCATTGATGATTCTTGCCTAAATCAAATATTACCACACTGGTTGTAGAACAGTGATTTTATAATCCTATCATTCCATCTATGTTAAGTGACACATTCTTTTTTCTTTTCTTTTTTTTTTTTTTTTTTTTTGAGATGGGCATCTTGCTCTGTTGCCCGGGCTGGAGTGCAGTGGTGTGATCTCAGCTCACTGTAACCTCCACCTCCCGGGTTCGAGTGATTTTCCCACCTCAGCCTCCCAAGTAGCTGGGACTACAGACGCACCCCATTTGTATTTTTAGTAGACACGAGTTTTCACCATGTTGGCCAGGCTGGTCTCAAACTCTTGGCCTCAAGTGATCCACCTGCCTCTGCCTCCCTAAGTGCTGGGATTACAGATGTGAACCACTATACCCAGACTTAAGTGATATTCTTTTTTTCTTTTTTTTTTGAGAGAGGGTCTTGCTCCGTCACCCAGGCTGTAGTGCAGTGGTGTGATCTCCGCTCATTGCAACCTCCACCTCCCAGGTTCAAACAATTCTCCTGCCTCAGCCTCCCAAGTAGCTGGGACTACAGGCATGCACCACCACACCCGGCTAATTTTTGTTTTTTTTTTTTTTTTTTTTTGGCGGCGGGGGGAAGGGAAGTCTCGCTCTGTTGCCCAGGCTGGAGTGCAGTGGCGTGATCTTGGCCTAACGCAACCTCCGCCTTCCAGGTTCAAGTGATTCTCCTGCCTCAGCCTCCCGAGTAGCTGGGATTACAGGCACCCGCCACCACTCCTGGCTAATTTTTTTGTATTTTTAGTAGAGACTAGGTTTCACCATGTTGGCCGGGCTGGTCTCAAACTCCTGACCTCAAGTGATCTGCCTGCCTCGGCTTCCCAAAGTGTTGGGATTGTAGGCTTGAGCCACTGCGTCCGGCCTAATTTTTGTATTTTTAGTGGAGATGGGGTTTCACCATGTTGGCCAGGCTGGTCTCAAACTCCTGACCTCCAGTGATCCGCCCACCTCGGCCTCCCAAACTGCTGGGATTAAAGGCGTGCACCACGGCATAAGGAGGAGCTTTTTTTTCTCTCTCTGGTTTTTTTTTTTTTTTTTTTTTTTTTTTTTGTCCCCTCCTGCTCCTCTGCCTTTTTTCTTTCTTTCTTTGTTTCTGGCTTGTTTTTTGTTTTTGGTATCAATATTGACAAAAATTACTGTCACTATTTTTTTGTTGTTTTCAGAGGACAGGGTCTCACTCTGGACATGAGCCACCACATTCAGCCTTTTTATTATTTTTAAAAAGGCTTTATTGAGATATAACTCACATATATACAATTCAGCCATTTTAAAATATAGAATTCAATGGTTTTTAGCATGTTCACAGCGTTGTGCAACCACTACCACAATCTAATTTTAAAACATTTCTGCGCCAGATGTGGTGGCTCTCATGTATAATTCCAGCACTTTGGGAGGCTAAAGTAGGAGGATCACTTGAGCCCAGGAGTTCAAGGTTAGGGAGGTTATAGTGAACTATGATCGCGCTGCTGCACTCCAACCTGAGCAATAGAGCAAGACACTGTCTCAAAAAAAAAAAAAAAAATTGTTCCCCCCAAAAAGAACTCCATACAGATTAGCAGACACTCCCCATTTCCTCCAACTTTCCCCTGCACTAGGCCTAGGCAGCCACTAATGTACTTCCTGTCTCTATAGGCTTGCCTGTTCTGGACAGTTCATGTAAATGGAATCATACAATATGTGGCCTTTTGTGGCCAGAGTCTTTCTTTTTTTTTTTGAGACGGAGCCTCGTTCTGTCGCCCAGGCTGGAGTGCAGTGGCATGATCTCGGCTCACTGCAAC
Source organism: Pongo abelii (assembly GCF_028885655.2). Lineage (NCBI taxonomy): Eukaryota > Metazoa > Chordata > Mammalia > Primates > Hominidae > Pongo > Pongo abelii. The sequence goes on from NC_071991.2 coordinate 102,111,340, forward strand.
CTCCGCCTCCCGGGTTCAGGCGATTCTCCTGCCTCAGCCTCCCAGGTAGTTGCGACTACAGGCGCATACCACCACGCCCAGCTAATTTTTGTATTTTTAGTAGAGATGGGGTTTCACCATATTGGCCAGGAGGGTCTCAAACTCCTCACCTCATGATCCGCCCGCCTCGGCCTCCCAAAGTGCTAGGATTACAGGCGTGAGCCACGCGCCCGGCCAATTTGTGGCCAGAGTCTTTCACTTAGCCTAACATTAAAACCATTTCTGCTACTTAATTTCTGCATGACCTTGGGCAAGTTACTTAATTACAACATCTGGAAAGTGATAACAACATATACTAATACTAGTCCTCATAGGTCAGTTCGATAATCAAATAAGATAAATCTCCAATAATAGTCATTCTTAACAACAGTTGGGAGATACATTGCCAATCTGTTTGTTGGATTTTTGCATTCAATTTTCAACAAATACTTATCAAATACCTATTATGTAGCAAGCATTATTCTAGACACTGATTCTATAGCAGTGAACAAAGCACACAAAAATGTCCCTGCCCTCATGGAGCTTACATTCTACTGCCAGAAAACAGAAAATCAACAACATAAATATGCGAAATATATATTATGTTTACTAGATGGTGATCATTTTTATTTAAAAACAAAACAAAACAATCCGGCGCGGTGGCTTATGCCTGTAATCCCAGCACTTTGGGAGGCCAAGGTGGGCAGGACATGAGATTGGGAGATCGAGACCGACCATCCTGGCCAACAAGGTGAAACCCCATCTCTACTAAAAATACAAAAATTAGCTGGGCGTGGCGGCACATTTTGAAAGTCCAAAAAGCAAGAGGATTGCTTGAGCCCAAGAGTTCAAGACTAGCCTGGGGAACATAGTGAGACCCCCCCCACCTCTATCAACTAAAAAATAAATTTAAAAAAAAACTGAAAGCAAAAAAAATCAACAACCTGTTAGGAGTATGGTTCAAGAAGGCCTCACCGAGAAAGTAACACTGAATTAAAGAACTTAAAGCTGGCTGGGCACAGTGGCTCACGCCTGTAATCCCAGCACTTTGGGAGGCCGAGGCGGGCGAATCACCTGAGGTCAGGAGTTCCAGATCAGCCTGGACAACATGGTGAAACCCCGTCTCTACTAAAAATACAAAAATTAGCAGGGTGTGGTTGTGCACCCCTGTAATCCCAGCCACTCAGGAGGCTGAGGTGGGAGAATTCCTTGAACCTGGGAGGCAGAAGTTGCAGTAAGCCAAGATTGCGCCACTGCACATTCCAGCCTGGGCAACAGAGCAAGACTCTGTCTCATAAAAAAAAAAAAAAAAAGAACTTACAGCTATCTTGCCAGTCCTTTTTACTTCTATAAATTAGAAGAAAACTATCTTTGCAAACCAGATATTTATAAATTGCTTTGATTTTATTGAATTAAAGTATACCAAATTAATTATCAATTAGCTTTACACATACTATAGTGATGCTTTTTTAAAATTTTTTTTTGAGACACAGTTTCATTCTTGTTGCTCAGGCTGGAGTGCAATAACATGATCTCGGCTCAACGCAACCTCCGCCTCCCAGGTTCAAGCGATTCTCCTGCCTCAGCATTCCAAGTAGCTGGGATTACAGGCATGTGCCACCACACCTGGCTAATTATGTATTTTTAGTAGAGACGGGGTTTCTCCGTGTTGGACAGGCTGGTCTCGAACTCCAGACCTCTGGTGATCTGCCTGCCTCGACCTCTCAAAGTGCTGGGGTTACAGGTGTGAGCCACTGCGCCCGGCTAGTAGCTTTTAGAAAGAATGGTAAGTGGGGCACAGAGACGCTCACCTGTCCTGTCAGCTTCAGTCCAGTAGTTTGACTCCAGTAGTTGAGTCCAGCCTGAGCAATGAGACCATACATCTTAAAAAGATAAATGATAAATGATAGCCAGGCATGGTGGCTCATGCCTGTAATCCCAGCACTTTGGGAGGCCGAGGCAGGCAGATCACGAGGTCAGGAGATAGAGAACATCCTGGCTAACACGGCGAAATCTCATCTCTACTAAAAATACAAAAAATTAGCTGGGTGTGGTGGCAGGTGCCTGTAGTCCCAGCTACTTGGAAGGCTGAGGCAGGAGAATGGTGTGAACCTGGGAGGCAGAGCTTGCAGTGAGCTGAGATTGCGCCACTGCACTTCAGCCTGGGCGACAGAGCGACACTCCGTCTTGAAAGAAAGGGGGAGAGAGAGAGAGAGAGAGAGAGAAGAAGAAGAAAAAGAGGAGGAGGAGGAGGAGGAAGAAGGGGGGGAGGGGAGGGGCAGGGGAGAGGAGGGGGGAGAGGAGGGGGAGAGGAGGGGGGAGAGGAGGGGGAGAGGAGGGGGAGGGGAGGGGGAGGGGAGGGGGAGAAGGAAGAGGAGGAGGAGAGGAGAGGAAAGGGAGAGAGAGAAAGAAAGAGAAAGAGAAAGAGAGAGAGAAAGAAAGAAAGAGAGAAAGAGAAAGAGAGAGAGAAAGAGAGGGAGAGAAGAAGGAAGGGAGGAAGGAAGGAAGGGAAGGAAAGGAAGGAAGAGAATTATAAACCTAGTCTCTGTTGACTTTGAAATTAAGTATTTCTTCAGAAATGCATCACAATACAGAGTGACATTTTATTTTTTTATTTTTATTTTTAGTGGATGCTTTTTTTTATTATTGTTTTTACTTATTTTGTTTTTTTGAGATGGAGTTTCCTTCTTGTTGCCCAGGCTGGAGTGCAATGGCGTGATCTCAGCTCACTACAACTTCCGCCTCCTGGTTACAAGCAATTCTCCTGCCTCAGCTTCCCGAGTAGCTGGGACTACAGGTGCACGCCACCACACCCAGCTAATTTTTGTATTTTTAGTGGAGACGTGGTTTCACCATGTTGGCCAGGATGGTCTCGATCTTTTGACATCGTGATCCACCCGCCTTGGCCTACCTACCAAAGTGCTGGGATTACAGGCATGAGCCACCACATCCGGCCGCCTAGAGTGACTTTCTTTTTTTTTTTTTTTTTGAGATGGAGTCTCATTTTGATGCCCAGGCTGGAGTGCAGTGGCATGATCTCGCCTCACTGCAACCTCCGCCTCCCAGGTTCAAACAGTTCTCCTGCCTCAGCCTCCTGAGTAGCAGGGACTATAGGCACACGCCACCATGCCCGGGTAATTTTTGTATTTTTATTAGAGACAGGGTTTCACCATATTGGCGAGGCTGGTCTCGAACTCCTCACCTTGTTTTCTACCTGCCTCAGCCTCCCAAAGTGCTGGGATTACAGTCATGAGCCACCACACCTGGCCTAGAGTGACATTTTAAAGTAATTTTTTTTTTTTTTGGAGACTGAGTCTCACTCTATCACCCAGGCTGGAGTACAGTGGCACCATATGAGCTCACTACAACCTCCGCCTCATGGGTTCAAGAGATTCTCCTGCCTCAGCCTTCCGAGTAGCTGGGATTACAGGCACCTACCACCATGCCCTGCTAATTTTTTTTTGTATTTTTAGTAGAGATGAGGTTTCACCATGTTGGCCAGGCTGGTCTTGAACTCCTGACCTCAAGTGACCCACCCACCTCAGCCTCCTGAAGTGCTGGGATTACAGGTGTGAACCACCGCGCCCAACCGGTTTTAAAGGAATTTTTAAGATAAATAATGTAATGAGGATGGTTTAAACTTTTTTATTCGACCATATTTATTATTGCATAAATGAAATTAGTTATGTAAATATTATAATTAATAAGCGGAAGTATTAAATATTTATAAAACTGGATATATTTTGGTCTCCATAGCAGTCCAAAATAAGTGAAAAAGGCAGTACATACGTATTTTTCCCCAATCTGTTACAATGAAACTCAAAATGTCCACATAATATTAATTTTTCCCAAATGTAATAGAAAATGAAAAGAATATTGTAAAAGCAATTGGATTATAATATTTCCCAGTGGAGTCACTAAATCATGTTGCATCTTAGAAGGTATATTTAATATGTCATAGAATTGGAAAAAGACGGGAAGTCATATCACCCATCTTGGGGCCTTTAATGGATGAAAACCCAGCCTCCTTTTTTTTTTTTTGAGACGGCGTTTCGCTCTTGAAGCTCAGGCTGGAGGGCAATGGCGCAATCTCAGCTCCCTGGAACCTCCGCCTCCCAGGTTCAAGTGATTCTCCAGCCTCAGCCTCCCGAGTAGCTGGGATTACAGGCATATGCCACCACGCCTAGCTAATTTTTGTATTTTTAGTAGAGACTAAAATTTTAGGCTTTCACCATGTTGGCCAGGCTGGCCCAAGCCTCCTTTTAAAAGCACCTCCAAGGCTTTTAAATTCTTTAAAGTTTATTTATATCTAATCTGCCCATTCAATTATGAAGCTTAAACCTGTCTTTTGTTGTTTCACTATAGTGTACTTCTCAGTGGCAATAGCACCATCATAATAGTGTAACATAGAAGAGAGTGGCAAAGCCAGACTGCCAGAGTTCAAGGGCTAGTTCTGCCATTATTTACCTGGGTCAGCTTGAGCAAGTTAGTCTCTCTGTGCCTTAATTGCCTGATCTGCAAAATGTAGATAGTAATATTACCTACCCTATAAATTTGTTGTGAGGATTTAATGAGTTAGTTCCCATAAAATACTTGGAGAAGTACCTAAGCATGTCTGTTTGGAGGATTAAATGACTTAGTTCACATGCAACACTTAGAGAAGTATCTAAGCATTCAATAAATACTAGCTGATCATATATATGTGCCATGTTAAGCAATGTGTTATTTATCTATTGCTGTATAACAAATTTCTCCCAAATTTAGTAGCTTAAAAAAATAAACATTTCATAACTCACAGTTTTTGTGGCCCAGCAATTTGGGGGCAGTTTAGCTGGTGAGTCAAGATGTCACTTGAGGCTGCAGTCATCTGAAGGCTTGACGGAGGCCGAAAGACCTGTTACCAAGATAATTCACTTGCATAGCTGTTGCAGAGGCCTCATTTCCTCACTGCGTGGACCCCTTCATAGGACTGCTTGAGTGGCTGGCTTCCCCCAGAGTGAATGATCCAAGAGATAACAAGGGAGAAACTTCAATGCCTTTTATGACCTACCCTCAGAAGTCACAATCCATCATTTCTGCCACATTCTAATCATCAGAAATAAGTACAGCACATGCTTAAAGGAGGGGAATTAAGTCCCTTTCTGGAAGGGAGTATTATCAAAGAATGCTGGACATATTTTAAAATCACCACAAGGGGTCATTCCTTCTTTTCTTTAAATGCCTCTGATTTCAAGGGAGAATCCTTAGAGGCTCTTATTCTGCTATTTATTTAAGCAGTAGATATCAAAGGGAATTTTCAGTTCAACATTCAGACAAAAGAAAAAGGAACAGGGACTGGATTGTCTAGAGAAAATCACCAATAGTGACAAGTTTGTTATAACTAAAATAGTATAGGAGACTCTTACATAAGCCAGTTCAAAAATGATGCCTAAAAATTTACCTGGGGCTGTATTAAAATTTAGAATATTGTCTAATATGCCAGCACATAATCAAATAGATTAGAAGATCTGGCCATAATCAGTGCTAAGTTTAACACCCTGGGCTCCATTTCTTCCAAGTCTTAGAACATGGATATAGCTATGATATAATACTCATTTCTCAAATGCTTAAGCTCTCTGAGTATAAGAATTTGCTTTCCGGCCAGGCACGGTGGCTCATGCCTGTAATCCCAGCACTTTGGGAGGCCAAGACGGGTGGATCACGAGGTCAGAAGATTGAAACCATCCTGGCTAACACGGTGAAACCCCGTCTCTACTAAAAATACAAAAAATTAGCCGGGCGTGGTGGCAGGCGCCTGTAGTCCCAGCTACTAGAGAGGCTGAGGCAGGAGAATGGCATGAACCCCGGAGGCGGAGCTTGCAGTGAGCCGAGATCGTGCCACTGCTCTCCAGTCTAGGAGACAGAGTGAGACTCTGTCTTAAAAAAAAAAAAAAAAAAAAAAGAATTTGCTTTCCATTTTATTGTAACTAATGAAAGAGATTCAATGTAAAAATTTTTTTTTAATTTTTTTTTAATTTTGAGACCCTCTGTTGCCCAGGCTGGAGTGTAGTGGCACCATCTCGGCTCACTGCAAACTCTGCCTCCGCCAGCACTTTGGTGAGGCCCAGGCAGGCAGATCACTTGAGGTCAGAAGTTCGAGACCAGCCTGGCCAACATGACAAAACCCCGTCTCTACTAAAAATACAAAAATTAGACAGGCGTGGTGGCAGGCACCTGTAATCCCAACTACTCAGCAGGCTGAGGCAGGAGAATCACTTGAACCGGGAGGCGGAGGTTGTGGTGAGCCGAGATGGTGCCACTGCACTCCAGCCTGAGCAACAGATTAAGACTCCATCTCAAAAAATTAAGAATAAAAAAAATAGGTTGGGCACGGTGGCTCACATCTGTAATCCCAGCACTCTGGGAGGCCGAGGCGGGCAGATCACCTGAGGTCAGGAGTTCGAGACCAGCCTGGCCAACATGGCAAAACCCCATCTCTACTAAAAATACAAAAATTAGCTGAGCATAGTGGCGCGCATCTGTAATCCTAGCTACCAGGAGGCTGAGGCAGGAGAATTGCTTGAATTCGGGAGGTGGAGGTTGCAGTGAGTGGAGATGGCGCCACTGCACTCCGGCTTGGGCAATAAGGGTGACACTCTGTCTAAAAAAAAAAAAAAGACAATTGCATATTACCAGTATCCCAAAAGTCCCCCTTCTCTCTCCTCAGTCACAGCCCCTACCAAGATAGCTTCTGTTCTAATTCCTAACCCCACAGATTCATGCTGCCTGCTTTTAAATTTTATGGAAATGGAACCCTACACTAATTACTCTTGTATCTGGCTGGTTTTTTTCAACGTTTTGTTTGTGAGCCTCACCCATGTGTTGTCTGTACAATCTTTTCATTGTTTTATAGTATTTCGTTGTATGAATATGCCATATTTTAAAAATATCTTCACATTATTTATTAAACTGCTATCTCAGCCCCAAACCCACCGTTCTATTATCAGCTTTGTGAGGGGGGAGTTGTGGCCACATTTGTTTATTTGTTGTTTTGTTTTGTTTTGTTTTGTTTTTGAGACAGAGTTTTGCTCTTGTCGCCCAGGCTGGAGTGCAGTGGCCACATCTTGGCTCACTGCAACTTCCGCCTCCCGGGTTCAAGTGATTCTCCTGCCTCAGCCTCCTGAGTAGCTGGAATTACAGGCATGCACCACCACGCCAAGCTAATTTTTGTATTTTTAGTAGAGACGGGGTTTCACCATGTTGGCCAGGCTTGTCTCAAACTCCTGACCTCAAGTAATCTGTCCGCCTAGGCCTCCCAAAGTGCTGGGATGAGCCACGCCAAGCTACATTTGTAATAGAGGAAATGTGATCTTATTTCTCCTTTGCCAATGTGCTCCGCCATTAATTCTGCCAGTTGAGGTCACTAGAGGGAGACTGGAAGCCTGGAGAAGAGGGACAGGAGCAGGGAAATGCTCCTTCCTGTTTGCTGGCCTTTTGGTCACCGTCATCACGGGCTCTTTATCACAGGGACAGCAGTGGTTCCAGTCCCAGGTTTCATGGAGCCCCTCAAATCAGCCTCATTATATTCCCCTAGAAATAACAGCAACTCCTGGGAGTACTCCCTCTTTACATATCTGGGTCCCAGCTCCCTCCTCTAAGCTTCTAAGGTCTGATAACCCTTACTGCTAACTGTATTTCCCAGCCCCAGAGATGGGTGCTGATTCCTGACTTATTACTGGGTTACTTCAGTATCCCCTTTACTTAGTTCTCTAATACCTGTTCAAACAAACCTTTCCTTAATTTTTTTATTATAAAATAATTGGCCCAGCTGGGTGCGGTGGCTCACACCTGTAATCTCAGCACTGTGGGAAGCCGAGGTGGGCAGATTGAGACCACCCTGGCTAACACGGTCTCTACTAAAAATACAAAAAATTAGCTGGGCATGGTAGCACGCGCCTGTAGTCCCAGCTACTCAGAAGGCTGAGGCAGGCGAATCTCTTGAACCCGGGAGGCAGAGGTTGCAGTGAGCCAAGATCGTGCCATTACATTCCAACCTGGGCAACAGAGCAAGACTCCATCTCAAAAAAATAAAAAATAAAATAAAATAAAATAATTGGTCCAACTTCAAAAAAAAGTAAATAATTTCTGTGTCCCCCCTAGATTCTGATGGATAGGTGATTTCACCAGTCGTGGGTGATTGGGTTGTCTCCAACTTAAGCTATTATGAATAATGTTGCTGTGAACACCCTTATATGAGGTTTTTGGTGAATATGTGTATATATCTAGAAACGGAATTGCTGAGTCATAGGTTATATCTATGTGCATTTTTAGCATATACAGCCAAAAGTTTTCTAAAATGGTTATATTAGTGATTGCATTGATTTTAAAGCATTCCCAGTATTTCACATCTAATCCTCAAAACTTTTTAAATTTAGAAAAAAGTCAATACACTTCACACTTTTTTTTTTTTTTTTTTGAGACAGGATCTCATTTTGTAACCAGGCTTGGACTGCAATAGCGCAGTCTTGACTCACGGCAGCCTCGACCTCCTGGGCTCAAGTGATGCTTCCACTTCAGTCCCCCAAGTAGCTGGGACTACAGGTGCTACCCACCACGCCCGCTAGGTTTTTTGTTTTTTGATTTTTGAGACAGAGTCTCACTCTGTCACCCAGGCTGGAGTGCAGTGACGCCATCTCAGCTCACTGCAACATCCGCCTCCCGGGTTCAAGCGATTCTCCTGCCTCAGCCTCCCTAGTAGCTGGGATTACAGGTACGTGCCACCACGCCTAGCTAATTTTTTTGTGTTTTTAGTAGAGGCAGGTTTCACTATGTTGGCCAGGCTGGTCTTGGAGCTCCTGACCTCAGGTGACCTCCCCTCCTTGGCCTCCCAAAGTGCTGGGATTACAGGCATGAGCCACCACGTCCTGCCTTTTTTTTTTTTTTTTTTTTTTTAAGACAGGGTCTTGCTCTGTCACCCAGGCTGAAGAGCAGTAGCGCAATCTCAGCCTCCCAAGCAGCTGGGATTACAGGTGCCCACCACCAGACCTGGCATATTTTTAGTAGAGGTGGAGTTTCTCCATGTTGTCCAGGCTGATCTCAATCTCCTGACCTCAGGTGATCATCCTGCCTCGGTGTCCCAAAGTGCTGTGATGACAGGGCGTGAGCCCTGGCTTCCACTAAATTTTATTGTTTGTTTGTTATTGTTTGTTTTTTTGTAGAGACGGGGTTTCCCCATGTTGCCCAGGCTGGTCTCAAATTCCTGAGTTTAAGCAATTCTTCCACCTCAGCTTCCCAAAGTGTTGGGATTACAGGTATGAGCCACAGCACTCAGCCTGTAATTTAATTTCTATTCCAGAATCAATCTTTCTTTCCCTTCCTTCCTTCCTTCCTCCCTCCCTCCCTCCCTTCATTCCTTCCTTTCTTTTGACAGCGTCTCACTTTGTCACGTAAGCTGGAGTGCAGTGGTGAGATATTGGCTCACTGCAGCCTCAACTTCCCGTGCTCAAGCAATCCTCCCACTTCAGCCCCAAAAATAGCTGGGATTACAGGCGTGAGCCACCACGACCAGCTAATTTTTTGTAGAGATGGGGTTTCACCACGTTGCCCAGGCTGGTCTCGACCTCCTGAGCTCAAGTGATCTGCCTGCCTTGGCTTCTCAAAGTGCTAGGATTACAGGTGCGAGCCACTGGCCTTCTATTCCAGAATTTTTATATTGCAATGTTAAGAAAACTAAACTCTGGGCCAGGCACGGTTGCTCATGCTTATAAACCCAGCACTTTGGGAGGCCGAGGTGGGCAGATCATGAGGTCAAGAGATGGAGACCAGCCTGACCAACATGATGAAACCCCATCTCTACTAAAAATACAAAAATTTGCCGGGTGTGGTGGCACGCGCCTGTAGTCCCAGCTACTCAGGAGGCTCAGGCAGGAGAATCGCTTCAGCCTGGGAGGTGGAGGTTGCAGTGAGCCAAAATGATGCTACTGCACTCTAGCCTGGGGACAGAGTGAGACTCTGTCTCAAAAAAAAAAAAAAAAGAAAAGAAAGAAAACTAAACTCTGTTGCTATTGGACAAAATAAAAAGAAAAAAGAAAGGGCCCAGGAATTTGGGATCAGCCTAGGCAACATGGCAAAACACCATCTACAAAAAATACAGGCCGGGCGCGGTGGCTCACGCCTGAAATCTCAGCACTTTGGGAGGCCAAGGTGGGTGGATCACGAGGTCAGGAGATCGAGACCATCCTGACTAACAAGGTGAAACCCCGTGTCTACTAAAAATACAAAAAAATTAGCCGGGCGTAGTGGCGTGCGCCTGTAGTCCCAGCTACTTGGGAGGCTGAGACAGGAGAATGGCGTGAACCCGGGAGGCGGAGCTTGCAGGGAGCCGAGATTGCGCCACTGCACTCCAGCCTGGGCGACAGAGCCAGACTCCGTCTCAAAATAAATAAATAAATAAATAAATAAATAAATAAATAAATAAAAATAAATAAAAAAGAAAATTAGCCGGCTGTGGTGGTGTGTGCCTATAGTCTCAGCTACTCGGGAGGCTGAGGCAGGAGAATCGCTTGAACATGGGAGGTGGAGCTTGAAGTGAGCTGACATCACGCTACTGCACTCTAGCCTGAGCGACAGAGCGAGACTCTGTCTAAAATAAATAAATAAAATAGATTTAGAGATGATGGAAGTGTCCAGAAAATGAGTTAGCTGAGAAATGTAAAAGAAACAAAAAAAGCTTACCAAGCACATTTTTAGTGGCATAAAGTCTGAAAATAGACCGATGTCGTCTAAAAGAACAAATAGGACTCCTTCATTGACCAGTGACAATTACGGAGTAACATCCTGAACTTTAACTTCTATAGTACTTCCGGAGCCCCCTCACTTGCAGCACCTTGGACAGAGATGCGACTGGTTCATTTGCCTCAGCAGCTCTTAATTAAGATTCTATCATAGACCCTATGTGTCTGTGAACATGCTCCTCCACTTCCTCATCAAACTGTCTTCTTCATAGTTTTTCCTCTGGATCACTTTGTTTCACAACTTAAAATTGTTGTTTTTTGAAATGCAAACATATAATCCAAGAAAAAAAAAGGTAGAAATATTTCCACATTTGAGGCACAGGATTAGTATAATCACTTTCACTGGTTAACTAACCTCCTGATATCTAGACTCTCCTTACTACAAATTTCCTACGCTACTCTTAATAACACTATAGCCAGACACTTTCCTCATTCCCTGCTTCAGACTTCTCACTGCTAATCACAGCCTTCTAGACACTTCCCATAATCCTTATAGGAAGAAAAGCTGATTTGCTCTTATTTATCCCGAGCCAGCCTTACATTTACTTCCTTTCTTCCTTTGTCATGTACCAGTTCCAAACCAGCTCCTTCCAGTAGCAGATGTCGTTGGATATCTACCCAGAAACAATTTTCCTCTTGCTCCATGCTGGCAGAGCTCTAGTTTTGGCTACATTTTGAATGGTCTAAGCCAGTGGTTCTCAAACTTTTGGTCTCAGGGCCTCTTGACACTCTTAAAAATGGATAAGAACCTCAAAGAATTTTTTTGGGCTATGCACAGTGGCTCATGCCTGTAATCCCAGCAATTTAGGAAGTCAACATGGATCACTTGATTCCAGGAGTTTTAGACCAGCCTGAACAACATAGTGAGACCCTGTCTCTACAAAAAATAAAAAAATTAGCCGGAGGTGGTGGCATATACCTGTAGACCCAGGCTGAGGTGTGAGGATCACCTGAGCCCAGGAAGTCAAGGCTGCGGTAAGCCATGATTGTACCACTGCACCCCAGCCTGGATGACAGAGTGAGACCGTTTCTCAAAAATAACAACAACAACAAAAATGCAAAAAAAAAAAAAAAAAAATCCAGTGGTGGAGCTGAGGGGAAATAAATGAAACAAAATTGGTCATAAGTGGATCAGATTGTTGAAGCTAAGTAAGGGGTACATAGGGGCTTAGTTTTTGTTTTTGTATTTGTTTTACAGACAGAGTCTCGCTCTGTCACCCAGGTTGATGTGCAGTGGTGTGATCACAGCTCACTGCAACCTCAAACTCGAGCTCAAGCAACCCTCCCTCCTCAGTTAAGACCACAGATGTGCACCACTGGGCTAATTTTTGGGGGAGGGGCCTGGGTGCAGTGGCCCATACCTGTAATCGAAACATTCTAGGAGGCCGAGAGGGACAGATTGTTGAAGCTTAGGAGTTCCAGATCAGCCTGGATAAGACGGCAAAACTCTGTCTCTATAAAAAGTACAAAAATTAGCTGGGCATGGTGGTGCACGCCTGCAGTCCCAGCTACTCAAGAGGATCATGAGCCTGGGAGGCAGAGGTTGCAGTGAGCCAAGAGTCTGCCACTGCACTCCAGCTTGGGTGACAGAGTGATACCCTGTTTCAAAACAAAAACAAACAAACAAAAAAAAACACACAAAATTTGTATATATGTTTTTCTGTAGGGACAGGGTCTGGCTATGTTGATCAGGCTGGTCTGGAACTTCTTGGCTCAAGCAATCTTCCTGCCTTGGCCTCCCAAGGTGCTGGGATTACAGGCATGAACCACTGCACACAGATTTCAGGATTTTAAAAAAATTCTTCTTTTGGCTGGGCATGGTGGCTCACGCCTGTAATCCCAGCACTTTGGAAGGCCGAGGTAGGCGGATCACCTGAGGTTGGGAGTTCAAGACCAGCCTGACCAACATGGAGAAACCCGTCTCTACTAAAAATACAGAATTAGCTGGGCTTGGTAGTGGGTGCCTGTAGTCCCAGCTACTTGAGAGGCTGGGCAGGAGAATCGCTTGAACCCGGGAGGCGGAGGTTGGGGTGAGCCAAGATCATGACATCATACTCCAGCGTGGGCAACCAGAGTGAAACTTCGTCTCAAAATAATTCTTTTGCATATGTTTGAGATTTCTCATATGAAACTGTTAAAAAATTATCTTAAAAACTGGCCAAGCTTGGTGGCTCACACCTGTAATCCCAGCACTTTGGGAGGCCAAGGTGGGCAGATCACTTGAGGTCAGGAGTTCAAGATCAACCTGGTCAACATGGTGAAACCCCATCTCTACTAAAAATAAAAAATATTAGTCAGGTGTGGTGGCATGCGCCTGTAATCCCAGTTACTTGGGACGCTGAGGGAGGAGAATTGCTTGAGCCTGGGAGGCGGAGGTTGCAGTGAGCCTGGGTGACAGAGCAAGATTCTGTCTCAAAAAGAAAAATAAAAAAATTACCTGAGGTTAACATCTTTTTTTTTTTTTTTTTTGAGACGGAATCTTGCTCTGTCACCCACACTGGAGCACAGTGGCACGATCTTGGCTCACTGCAAGCTCTGCCTCCCGGGTTCACACCATTCTCCTGCCTCAGCCTCCCTAGTAGCTGGGACTACAGGCACCCACCACCATACCCAGCTAATTTTTTTTTTGTATTTTTAGTAGAGACGGGGTTTCACCGTGTTAGCCAGGATGGTCTCGATCTCCTGACCTCGTGATCCGCCCGCCTCGGCCTCCCAAAGTGCTGGGATTATAGGCATGAGTCGCTGCGCCCGGCCACCTGAAGTTAATATCTTAAGAAATTGTCAGACATTAAAACTTAAAAAGAGATTAAATGCTCAAATTACTCTCCACTGCAACAACTTGGCTACAGGCTACAAAATGTGAGCTTTGCTGGAAGGAAAGAACAGAGGAGGCAAAGATTGCATGTGGTGGCCTGATGGTCATATCCAGCCTGGGCAATAGAATGAGACATTGTCTCAGAAAAAATAAAAGCTAAAAAAAATTATCTGGGTGTGGTGGTGTGTACCTGCAGTCCCAGCTACTCAGGAGGCTGAGGTGGGAGCACTCCTTGAGCCCAGGGGTTCAAGGCTGCAGTGACCCATGATCGTGCCACTGCACTCCAGCCTGGGTGACAGAGCGAGAGCCCATCTCAAATTTTAAAAAAACGTTGTTGGATACAGAGGTACAGAAGATAAAAAGACAGAGGGAAGAAGTCCATGTGATAATGGAGTCAGGAATTGGAGTACAGCCAGGGAAGGTTGTTAGCAGCCACCAGAAGCTAGGGAGAGGCAAGGAAGGAGGAAAGATTTTTTTCAAAGGAGTATGGACCTGCTGACACCTTGATTCCAGATTTCTAGCCTCCAGAACCGTCAGGGAATAAATTTCTGTTTTTTAAACCACCCAGTTTGTTAAGGCAGCTCTGGGAAACTAATACAGACCCCCATGATTGGAGAGGTCTTTTGAGTTCCTAAGATCTGAGAACATGAAGAAGAAAGACAAACCTTAAGTGCTATCCTTCAGTTTGGTCTTTCAACAATCTACCAGCACAGCTCCTAATTCTTTTTTCTTTTTGAGACAGAGTTTCAATCTTATTGCCCAGGCTGGAGTGCAGTGGCACGATCTCGGCTCACTGTAACCTCTGCCTCCCAGGTTCAAGAGATTCTCCTGCCTCAGCCTCCTGAGTAGCTGAGATTACAGGTGCACGCACCATGCCTGGCTAATTTTTTGTATTTTTAGTAGAGACAGGGTTTCACCATGTTGGCCAGGCTGGTCTCGAACTCCTGACCTCAAGTGATCTGCCTGCCTCGGCCTCCCAAAGTGCTGGGATTGCAGGCGTGAGCCACTGTGCCCGGCCACACAGCTCTTAATTCTATGTTTCATTCTGAGTAACAGCCTCATGACTCCAACCCAGTGAAGCAGACCTTAAGTTGATCAATGCACCATGTGAATGCACACATCCTTGACCAGAGAAACAGCCTAGTGAGCCCACCTCTGGCAAAGCTGCACCACCACTGCCTCGAACTTTCTTAGCCTAGGCTATTGAGACACTCTCAAACATCACAAGTGTGGATTACAGCTGAAGAAACTACACAAAGGCTTCACTTCTGCATCCACCTAGAACCAAGGCCAACCAAGACCCATCTCTATGAATAAGTCTTTCCCTATGAAACCTACTCCATAAAATTGGAAGAGGTAAGATTTCCACCAGATGTGTAGAAATCAATGTAGGGACATGTCAAACAATAAAAAAAGCAAAGAAACATGACACCTGTAAAAGAACACAATATTTCTCCAGTAACACACCCCAATCATAAGGCAGTACACAAAGTGCCAGAAAAAGAATTCAAAATAGGCTGGGCAGGCTGGCTCATGCCTGTAATCTCAGCACTTTGGGAGGCTGAGATGGGTAGATCACTTAAGGTCGGGAGTTCGAGACCAACCTGGCCAACATAGTGAAACTCCCATCTCTACTAAAAATACAAAAATTAGCTGGGCATGGTGGTGCATGCTTGTAGTCTCGGCTACTTGGGAGGTTGAGTGGGAGGATCACTTGAGCCCAGGAGGTGGAGGTTGCAGTGACCGAGATTAAACCACTGCCCTGTCGCCTGGGCAATAGAGTGAGACTTGGTCTCAAAAAAAATAATAATAATAATTCAAAATAATACTCTTTAGGAAGCTCAGCAAGATACAAGAGAATAAAGATAGATAATTAAATGAAATCAGGAAAATAATTTATTATTTGAATGAGAAATTCAACAAAGAGATAGATATAAAAAAGAACCAGCCAGGCGCAGTGGCTCGTGCCTGTAATCCCAGCATTTTGGAAGGCCAAGGTGGGTGGATCACCTGAGGTCAGGAGTTCGAGACCAGCCTGGCCAACATGGTGAAACCTTGCCTCTACTAAAAATACAAAAATTAGCTGGGCATGGTGACGCACGCCTGTAATCCTTGCTACTTGGGAGGCTGAGGCAGGAGAATCCCTTGAACCCGGGAGGCAGAGGTTGCAGTGAGCCGAGATCGTGCCACTGCATTTCAGCCTGGGCAACAGAGCAAGACTCCGTCTAAAAAAACAAAAACAAAACAAAACAAAAAAACAAAGAGAACTCTTAGAGGTGAGCAGTTCAATTAAAACGCAAAAAAAAAATGCAATTGAGAGCTTCAGCAACACACTAGACCAACCAGAAGAAAGAATTTCTAAACTTGAACACAGGTCTTTTGAAATAACATAGGAAGAAAATAAATAAATAAATAAATAAATAATAAAATTAAGTCTGGGTGCAGTGACCTGTAATCTCAGCACTTTGGGAAGCTGAGGCAGGCAGATCACTTGAGGTCAGGAGTTTGAGACCAGCCTGGCTAACATAGTGAAACCCTGTCTATACAAAAAATGCAAAAATTAACCAGGCGTGGTGGTGAGTGCTTGTAGTCCCAGATACTCAGGAGACTGAGGCAGGAGAATTGTTTGAACCTGGGAGGTGGGGGTTGCAGTGATCA
Organism: Pongo abelii; assembly: GCF_028885655.2. Classification (NCBI taxonomy): domain Eukaryota; kingdom Metazoa; phylum Chordata; class Mammalia; order Primates; family Hominidae; genus Pongo; species Pongo abelii. Next base: position 102,127,603 of record NC_071991.2, read on the forward strand.
GAGATCTTGCCACTGCACTCTAGCCTAGGAGACTGAGCGAGACTCTCTGTCAATAAATAAATTAATTAAAATAAAAGTAAGAATTAAAAAGAAGGGGCCAGGTGTGGTGGCTCACGCCTGTAATCCCAGCACTTTGGGAGGCCGAGGCGGGTGGATCACGAGGTCAGGAGTTTGAGACCAGCCTGGCTAAGATGGTGAAATCCCGTCTCTACTAAAAATACAAAAATTAGTTGGGTGCAGTTTCGGGCGCCTGTAATCCCAGCTACTTGGGAGGCTGAGGCAGGAGAATCACTTGAACCTGGGAGGCGGATGTTGCAGTGAGCCGAGATCACGCCACCGCACTCTAGCCTGGGCAACAGAGCAAGACTCCATCTCAAAAAAATAAAAATAAAAAAGAACGAAGAAAGGTTCAGGATTTATGGGACAGGATACTGTTAAGAGAACAAATATTCACATTATGAACATTCCAGGAGAAAAAGAGAAGGAAAAAAGATATAACAAACACATTTAATGAAAAAATAGCTGAAAATTTCCCGTCCTGAGAAAGAGATGAACATCCAGATAAAGAAAGCTCAAAGTGGCCAGGTGCAGTGGTTCATGCCTGTAATCCCAGCACTTTGGGAGGCCGAGGCAGGCAGATCACTTGAGGTCAGGAGTTCAAGACTAGCCTGGCCGACATGGTGAAACAGGCCTCTACTAAAAATAGAAAAATTAGCTGGGTGTGGTGGCATACACTTGTAGTCCCAGCTACTCGGGAGGCTGAGGCAGAAGAATCACTTGAATCCAGGAGATGGAGGTTGCAGTGAGCCGAGATCATGCCACTGCACCCCAGCCTGGGCGACAGAGCGAGACTCCATCTGAAAAAAAAAGAAGAAGAAATAAAAAGTAGAACAGCAGATACTAGGGGCTGGGAATGGTAGGGGAAAGGTGGAAGAGGGAGGGACTTGTTAAAGGATACAAAATTACAGCTAGATAGGAGGAATAAATTCTAGTATTCTACACCACTTTAGGATGAGTATAGTTAACAATAATATATTACATATTTTCAAATAGTTAGAAGGAGGATATTTCCTAACACAAAGAAATGATGTTTGAGATGATGGACATGCTAATCACATTGATCTGATAACTATACATTATATGTTTCAAAACATCACTATGTATCTCATAAATATATACAATATTATTTTTTTGGTTGTGTTTTCTTTTGTTTCTTTTTTTTTTTTTTTTTTTGAGACAGGGTCTTGCTCTATTACCAGGCTGGAGTGCAGTGGCGCGATCTCAGCTCATTGCAACCTCCACCTCCCAGGTTCAAGCCATTCTCCTGCCTCAGCCTCCAGACTAGCTGGGCGTATAGGCATGTACCACCATGCCTGGCTAATTTTTTGTATTTTTAGTTGAGACAGGGTTTCACTGTGTTAGCCAGGATGGTCTCGATCTCCTGACCCCGTGATCCACCTGCCTTGGCCTCCCAAAGTGCTGGGATTACAGGCGTGAGCCACCGCTCCCAGCCTTTCTTTTGTTTCTTTAATACAGAGTCTCATTCTGTCACCCAGGCTAGATTGTGGTGGTGCAATCACAGTTCACTGCAGCCTCGAACCCCTGGGCTTAAGGGATTCTCCTGCCTCAGTCTCCAGAGTACTTGAGACTACAGGCATATGCCAGACACCTGACTAATTTAAAAACTTTTTCTTTTTTTGTAAATACAGGGGGTCTCACTATGCTGCTCAGGCTGGTCTTGAACTCTTGGCCTCAAGCGATCCTCCCACCTTGACCTCTGAAAGTTCTGGGATTACAAGTATGAGCAACCATGCCTGGCCTTAAATATGTACAATTTTTACATGTCAATTAAAATGAAATAAAATGAATTTAATTTTTTAAATTTCTTTTTCTTATTCTCAGTGTAAAAAAATGAATTTTTAAAAAGTAAATAAATACAAAATATAATTATGAGGAAGGTGTCATTTCAGCAAACATTGAATTTAACAATGTGTCAGAAATCTGATCTGTGTAAAAGGCCCTCTGATGCCCCATCCCAGCTCTGTCATTTCCCAGCAGGGACTGTGAACAAGTATTTTAATCTTTTTAGATCTTAGTCTCCCCCTCTGCAACATGAGAATGACATCACTTGTCTTCTGGAGTTTTTGTGGTTTTGTAAAGAATAGAGCTGATATATGATAGGCACCTAGTACAGTGCCTAACACATAGTGTCAATTATAGGAAGTTCTTAATAGCAGTAATAACAAAAATTCAACTAGCTTAGAGACAAGATAAAATGTAACATTCTTGGGCCATATGGCTGAGGTGGGAGGATCGCTTGAGTCCAGGAGTTCAAGACCAGCCTGGGCAACATGGCAAGACCCCAACTCTATTAAAAAAAAAAAAAAAAGCAACATTCTTAAAGTGCCATACACATTTAGAACAACTATTTATTTATTTATTTATATTTGAGAGAGGGTCTGGCTCCGTCACCTAGGTTGAAGTGCAGTGGTGCAATCTCACCTCAAGCTATCCTCCTACTTTGGACTCCTGAGTAGCTAGGACTACAGGCACACACCACCATGCCCAGCTATTATTTTTGTATTTTTAGTAGAGACAGGGTTTTGCCATGTTGTCAAGGCTGGTCTCAAACTCCTGAGCCCTAGCAATCGAGACCCACCTGGACTCCCAAAGTGCTAGAATTATAGGTATGAGGCCACTACACCCCAAAATAATAATTTATTTAGCTAGGACTTTTAACCTAGCTAGACTTTTTCTTTTCCCTGACAGTGGCATGAAGGACTTTACATAAAATACTTGCCATGACTTTACCTTGAAAGGGTGGGAATATTTACACATTATAAGTTTGGGATCTATAGTTAATTTCCCTGTGTTTCTCACAAATTTATAAAAGGTTCGAATCATTATACCATCCCTGCTAGTAATACGTTCCCTAAATGTGGCTGTTTGTAAAGTAGCACTTCTGGTCTTTTAGCCCTAAACAAACTCTACCAAGATACAAAATTTTCTTTCATTCTAATATGTCACTAAAATAATTATAAAATTATATATTTAAGCAAAAAAAAAAAAAAGCAAACTCAAAGGCAAAATAACAGTAAACTCAGAAGTTGATAAACTATTTCAGTACGTTTAATTAAATTGAACATTTTGAGGGTTTTAAAACAATAGTTGGAGCAAGAAGAGATGTTCAAACAGTAGTTAAATCATTCCCATTTTAAATAATGAATAACTTTAAGCTTTGTTAGAAACATTTATAATTATGTACACTAAAAAGGTAAGGATAAGAGATACAACACCAAAAGCACAGTCCAAAAAGAATACAGGATAAGTTAGACATCATCGAAATGTAGATCATGTGCGCTTCACAATCCACTGATAAGACAGTGAAAAGACTGACTGAGAGTGGTGGCTCACACTTGTAATCCCAACATTTTAGAAGGCTGAGGCAGGTGTTTTGCTTGAGGCCAGGGGTTCCTGACCAGATTGGCCCACATGGCAAAACCCCATCTCTACTAAAAATTCAAAAAACTAGCTGGGTGTGGTGGCACATGTCTGTAATCCCAGGGGACTGAGGAATAAGAATCTCTTGGCCGGACGTGGTGGCTCACGCCTATAATCCCAGCATTTTGGGAGGCCGAGGCGGGTGGGTCACGAGGTCAGGGGTTCAAGACCAGCCTGACCAACATGGTGAAACCCCGTCTCTACTAAAAATACAAAAAAATTAGCTGGGCGTGGTGGTGGGCGCCTGTAATCTCAGCTACTCAGGAGGCTGAGGCAGGAGAATTGCTTGAACCCAGGAGGCGGAGGTTGCAGTGAGCTGAGATCGCACCACTGCACTCCAGCCTGGGCGACAGAGCAAGACTCTGTCTCAAAAAAAAAAAAAAAAAAGTCTCTTGAACCCGGGAGGTAGAGGTTGCAATGAGCCAAGATTGGGCCACTGCACTCCAGCCTGGGCGACAGAGCAAAACTCCATCTCAAAACAACAAAAAAATAAAAATGGTATATATAAAGAAAACTCTGGCCCGGCATGGTGGCTCACGCTTGTAATCCCAGCACTTCAGGAGGCCGAGGCAGGCGGATCACTTGAGGTCAGGAGTTGGAGACCAGCCTGGCCAACATGTGAAACCCTGTCTCTACTGAAAATACAAAAATTAGTTGGGCATGGTGGCGGATGCCTGTAATCCCAGCTACTAGGAAGGCTAAGGGAGGAGAATCTCTTGAGCTTGGGAGGTGGAGATGGAGGTTGCAGTGAGCTGAGATCATGCCACTGTACTCCAGCCTGGTTGACAGAGTGAGACTCCATCTCCAAAAAATAAATATATAAATAAATAAAAGAAAGTCAAGCTGGGCGTGGTGGCTCACACTTGTAGTCTCAGCACTTTAGGAGGCTGAGGTGGGAGGATCATTTTAGGCCAGGAGTTCAAGACCAGCCTGTGCAACATAGGGAGACCCCCTATCCCTACAAAAAGTAAATAAAAATAATTAGCTGGACATGGTAGTATGTGCCTGTAGTCCCAGCTACTTAGCAGGCTGAGACAGGAGGATTACTAGAGTTCAGGAATTCAAGGCTGCAGTATGCTAAGATTGTGCCACCACGCTTGTCTCAAAAAATAAAACAATAGAATAGACATGTGTTAGTCCATTTTCACACTGCTATAAAGAATACTGGGTGCAGTGGCTCACGCCTGTAATCCCAGCACTTTGGGAACCTGAGGCAGGCGGATCACGAGGTCAGAAGATCGAGATCATCCTGGCTAACACAGTGAAACCCTGTCTCTCTAAAAATACAAAAAATTAGCCAGGAGTGGTGGTGGGCGCCTGTAGTCCCAGCTACTTGGGAGGCTGAGGCGGGAGAATGGCCTGAACCCAGGAGGCAGAGCTTGTAGTGAGCCGAGATTGCACCACTGCACTCCAGCCTGGGTGACAGAGTGAGACTCCATCTCAAAAAAAAAAAAAAAAAAAAAAAAAAGAATACCTGAGACTGAGTAATTTATAAATGAAGGAGGTTTAATTGACTCAGAGTTCCACGTGGCTGGGGGAGGCCTCAGGAAACTTACAATCAAGGCAGAAGGAGAAGGGAAAGCAAGGTGTGTCTTACATGGCAGCAGGAGAAAGAGAGTGCAGAAGAAACAGCCACTTTCAAAACCATCAGATCTCATGAGAACTCCCTCACTATCAGGAGAACAGCATGGGGGAAACTGCCCCGATGATCCAATCACCTCCCACCAGGTCCTTCCCTCCACATGTGGGGATTACAATTCAAGATACCTAATGCTAGATGACAAGTTGGTGGGTGCAGCGCACCAGCATGGCACATGTATACATATGTAACTTACCTGCACATTGCGCACATGTACCATAAAACCTAAAGTATAATAATGATAATAATAATAATAATAATAATAATAAAATAAAATAAAAAAAATAAAAAAATAAAAAAAATAAAAAATAAAAAAATAAAAAAATAAAAAAGAAAAAAGATTTGGGTGGGGACCCTGAGCCAAACCATATCAAGACGTTTTTACAATTCTGAGAGGCATATACATTTTCCTTCCCTTCCTACCTTCCTTCCTTCCTTCCTTTTCTTTCTTTCTCTATCTTTCCTTCCTTCCTTCCTTTCCTTCCTTCTTTCCTTCCTTCCTTCCTTTCCTTCCTTCTTTCCTTCCTTCCTTCTTTCTTTTTCTTTCCCCTTCCTTCCTTCCTTCCTTCCTCCCTTCCTCCCTTCCTCCCCTGCTCCCCTCCTCCCCTCCTCGCCTCCCCTCCCTTCCCTTCCTTCTTTTTTTGACAGGGTCTCCCTCTGCAGGCTGGAGTGCTGCAGTGGCACAATCACAACTCACTACAGGCTCTACCTTCCCGGGCTCAGGCGATCCTCCCACCTCAGTCTCACCACCCCCAGCTAATTTTTGTACTTTTTGTAGAGATGATGTCTCCCTGTGTTGCTCAGGCTGGTCTCAAATTTCTGGGCTAAAGCAATCTGCCTGCCTCAGCCTCCCAAAGTGCTGGGATTACAAGTATAAGCCACCACACCTGGCTGTCAGGATATACATTTTATGATATGTAATAACATATATACATCTGTACTTTTCTAATATATAATACATATCTACATATATAATTCTTTCTTAAAAAATTATTTATTTATTTATTTTGAGACAGAGTCTCACTCTGTTGCCCAGGCTGGAGTGCAGTGGCATGATCTTGGCTCACTACAAGCTCCACCTCCCGGGTTCACGCCATTCTCCTGCCTCAGCCTCCCGAGTAGCTGGGACCACAAGTGCCCACGACCACGTACAGCTAATTTTTTGTATTTTTAGTAGAGACGGGGTTCCACCATGTTAGCCAGATGGTCTCGATCTCCTGACCTCCTGATCCACCTGCCTTGGCCTCCCAAAGTGCTGGGATTACAGGCGTGAGCCACCGCGCCTGGCCTACATATATAATTCTTAGAGGGATAAAGCATTTTAACCAGAGTTGAGGTGGGAATCTTTGTTATTTACAGTCATGGAAAAAACTATAAATTGAGAATATTTGAATGAATGCTAATATTATATAAGACATCTAAAAATACCTGCCCTTCTTTAACCAAAGAAACATATAGGCCGGGCATGGTAGCTCACGCTCGTGATCCCAGCACTTTGGGAGGCAGAGGTGGGAGGACCACAAGGTCAGGAGTTCGAGACCAGCCTGGCCAACATGGTGAAACCCTGTCTCTACTAAAAATACAAAACATTAGCCAAGCACGGTGGCACGTGCCTGTAATCCCAGCTACTCGGGAGGCTGAGGCAGGAGAATCACTTGCACCTGGGAGGTGGAGGTTGCAGTGAGCTGATATCGCACCATTGCACTCCAGCCTTGGGGACAGGGTGAGACTTAGTCTCAAAAAAAAAAAAAAAGAAAGAAACATAATGTTAGATTTTAGATGGAAAAAATTGTATTTTCTTCTAACACCTGGAGTTGATATTCCTAGTAATCCTTGAGCATGAATAAAACAGTAAAAATGGGTTTAGTAGGCCTTTACTATTAGCTGATAGTTTTGGGAAATGTTGTGAACATTTTGAATTTATTATGTCTCTAACAAATTACAGCTACAAAAGTATTACATCATGAATGATTGGTTATCCTAAAATTTTGGCAAGCAATAAGGTAATAAGACCATCTCTACATTGGGTTCTGAATTGAGAAGCTACCTAAAGACCAACATTATTCACAGATGATGAAATTCATGAATAATTACTTAAAGAACATATTATGGGGCTGTGAAAAATACTGTCCAGGCCAGAAGCAGGGCTCATTTCTGTAATCCAGAACTGTGGGAGGCTGACGTGGGAGGATTGCTTGAGGCAAGAGTTCAAGACCAGCCTGGGCAACGCAGGGAGACCCGTCTTTACAAAAAGGAAAAAAAAATTAGCCAGGCATGGTGGTGTGTACCTGTGGTCCTAGTTACATGGGAGGCTGAGGCAGGAGAATTGCTCAAACCCAGGAGTTCAAGGCTGCAGTGAGCTATGACCTTGCCACTCCAGCTTGGGTAACAGAGCAAGAGCGAGACTCTGTCTGTTAAAATAAAATATATATATTTTTTGAGACAGAGTCTCACTCCGTTGCCCAGGCTGGAGTGCAGTGGTGCCATCTCAGCTCACTGTAACCTCTGCCTCCCGGGTTCAAGTGATTCTCCCACCTCAACCTCCCGAGTAGCTGGGAGTACAGGCGCCTGCCACCACACCCCAGTAATTTTTGCATTATTAGTAGAGACAGGATTTCACCATGTTACCCAGGCTGTTCTTGAACTCCTGGCCTCAAGTGATCTACCTGCCTCAGCCTTACGAAGTGCTGGGATTACAGGTGTGAGACACTCACCCAGCCAAAAAATATATATATATTTTTTTGATGTCCGTATCCAGGATCTATGAATCAGCAAACTTTTTTTTGTAAAGAGGCAGGTTTGTTTGTGTTTTTCACAATCCTGAAAAATGTAAAAAACATTTTTTTTTTTTTTTGAGACAGAGTCTTGCTCTGTCACCCAGGCTGGAGTGCTGTGGTGCGATCTTGGCTCACTGCAAGCTCCGCCTCCCGGGTTCATGCCATTCTCCTGCCTCAGCCTCCTGAGTAACTGGGACCACAGGCGCCCGCCACCACGCCCAGATAATTTTTTGTATTTTTAGTAGAGACGGGGTTTCACCGTGTTAGACGGGATGGTCTCAATCTCCTGACCTTGTGATCTGCCCACCTCAGCCTCCCAAAGTGCTGGGATTACAGGCGTGAGCCACAGTGCCCGGCCAAAAACCATTCTTAACTTAGGCTATGCCAAAACAGGCCAGTGACTGAAGTTGGCCTTTGGTCTACACTTTGCTCAACCCATCCCAGGGAAAGTCACTTTCTTTGACTCATCATTATTGATTAAAGACCTAGATTTTGAAGTACATGTAAAATTGTAGATTTTTGTCCAATAGAGGTAAAAATAGTTTTTGTCTGGAAGAAGTGTAATACCAAAGTTTATTGTCACATATTAACCAGTTTTGTCTGTAACTGAACAATCTGTTTTTTGTTGTTGTTTTGTTTTTGTTTTTGTTTTTTGTTTTTGAGATGGAGTTTCACTCTTGTTGCCCAGGCTGGATTGCAATGGTGCGATCTCAGCTCACTGCAACCTCCACCTCCCAGGTGCAAGCGATTCTCCTGCCTCAGCCTCCCGAGTAGCTGGGATTACAGGCGCCTGCCACAAAGCCTGGCTAATGTTTTGTATTTTTAGTAGAGACAGGGTTTCACCATGTTGGCCAGGCTGGTCTCGAACTCCTGACCTCAGGTGATCCACCAGCCTCAGCCTCCCAAAGTGCTGGGATTACAGGCAAGAGCCACCAGGCCCGGCCAACAATCTGTTTTTTTAAATTAAACCTTTAGGCCAGGCGTGGTGGCTGATGCCTGTAATCCAAGCACTTTGGGAGGCTGAGGCAGGAGGACGACCTGAGGTCAGGAGTTCAAGACCAGCCTGGCCAACATGGCAAAACCTTATCTCTACTAAATATTCAAAAATTAGCTGGACATGGTGGTAGGCACCTGTAGTCCCAGCTACACAGGAAGCTGAGGCAAGAGAATCGCTTGAACCTGGGAGGCACAGGTTACAGTGAGCTGAGATTGCATCACCGCACTCCAGCCTGGGTGACAGAGCGAGACTCCATTTCAAAAAAAAAAAAAAATTAATTGGCCGGACGCAGTGGCTCACGCCTGTAATCCCAGCACTTTGGGAGGCCGAGGCGGGCAGATCACGAGGTCAGGAGTTAGAGACCAGCCTGGCCAAAATGGTGAAACCCCATCTCTACTAAAAATACAAAAATTAACTGGGTGTGGTGGCATGTGCCTGTAATCCCAGCTACTTGGGAGGCTGAGGCAGGAGAATTGCTTGAACCCAGAAGGTGGAGGTTGCAGTGAGCCAAGATTGCATCACTGCACTTCAGCCTGGGCGACAGAGCAAGACTCTGTCTCAAAAAATAATAATAATAATAATACTTAAACTTTTAATTTTGAGATTTTTATAGTTTTACATTCAGCTGCAAGAAATAATAATGAGGCTGGGTGCAGTGGCTCACGCCTGTAATCCCAACACTTTCAGAGGCCGAGGCGGGTGGATCACTTGAGCCCAGGAATTTGAGACCAGACTGGCCAACGTAGTGAAACCCCTTTTCTACATAAAATACAAAAAATAGCCGGGTGCGGTGGTGCACGCCTGTAGTCCCAGCTACTCGGGAGGCTGAGGTGGGAGGATCACTTGAGCCTGAGATGTCAAGGCTGCAGTGAGCCGAGATTGCACCACAGCACTCCAGCCCGGGCAAAAGGATGAGACCCTATTTCATAAGAAGAATAAGAAAAAAAAGAAAGATAAAGAATCTTACTTAAAATTTCCCTTTTTTTTTTTTTGAGATGAAGTCTCACTCTGTTGCCAGGCTGGAGTGCAGTGGTGTGATCTCGGCTCACTGCAACCCCCGCCCCCCAGGTTCAGGCAATTCTCCTGCGTCAGCCTCCCAAGTAGCTGGGACTACAGGCACGTGCCACCACACTCAGCTAATTTTTATATTTTTAGTAGAGACAGGGTTTCACCATGTTGGTCAGAATGGTCTCGATCTCTTGACCTCGTGATCTGCCCACCTTGGTCTCTCTAAGTGCTGGGATTACAGGTGTGAGCCACCGAGCCCAGTCTAAAATTTCCCTTTTTCAGGAAAATACTCATTTTGTCAAACACCCTTTGAACTGGCTTTATTATCTTGTTGTTTCTTCATTAGTAAGTTGAGAAAACATCTTTGACATGTGTTCATTTTCATCTGTGAGCCATATTTTTAACTCTTTGAAAATAATATTGTCATAATTATTTAGCCCACAGATAATTTGTTCCTACAGTTAGTTTCCAGTTTGGCTCAGTTTTTTATTTAGAAAATTGTATCTGGTTAGGAAAGATCAGACCAACTCTTCTCTTCCCAAATCAAAAGAAATGTAATTCACTTTATTTGAGTTTCACAGTGATGATAACATGTTCTGTCTTCAGTGGCAGGTTATTTCTGTGAGATATTTTGGGTGAGATAAGAAGAAATAAGTTTTAAAATAGCAGATACCATGGGCTCTTTTTTCTTTTTCCTTTTTTAAATGTGAGATGGGGGCTGGGTGTGGTGGCTCATGCCTACAATCCCAGCAATTTGGGAGGCCAAGGTGGGAGGATGGTTTGAGCCTAGGAGTTCAAGACCAGCCTACATAACATAGTGAGACCCTGTCTCTACAAAAAATGAAAAAATTGGCTAGGCACGGTGGCTCACGCTTGTAATCCCAGCACTTTGGGAGGCCGAGGCGGGTGGATCACGAGGTCAGGAGATCGAGACCATCCTGGCTAACACGGTGAAACCCCGTCTCTACTAAAAATACAAAAAAATTAGCTGGGCATGGTGGCGGGCACCTGTAGTCCCAGTTACTCGGGAGGCTGAGGCAGGAGAATGGCATGAACCCGGGAGGCAGAGCTTGCAGTGAGCCGAGATCACGCCACTGCACTCTAGCCTGGGTGACAGAACGAGACTCCGTCTCAAAAAAAAAAAAAAAAATTAGCTGGGTGTGTGCTGTGGGCCTGTAGTTCCAGCTACTGGGGAGGAGGAAGTGGGAGGATCGGTTGAGCCGGGGATGTCAAGGTTGCAGTGAGCTGTAATCACACTACTGCACTCCAGCCTGGGTGACAGAGCAAGACCCTTTCTCAAAAAAAAAAAAAAAAAAAAAAAAAAGATGGAGCGTTGCTATGTTGCCCAGGCTGGAGTGCAGCATCTATTCACAGGTGCAATCCCACCACTGATCAGCATGGGAGTTTTGACCTGCTCCATTTCCAACCTGAGCCGGGTCACCCCTCCATAGCTCCATAGGCAAGGCTCTTTTTCATTTTTAAAGTAATTATTCTGTCTGGGTGAGATGGCTCACGCCTGTAATCTCAGCACTTTGGGAGGCCGAGGCGGGAGGATTCCTTGAGCCCAGGAGTTCAAGGGCAGCCTGGGCAACAAAGCAAGACCACATCTCTACAAAAAATAAAAAACGTTAGCCAGGTGTGATGGTGTGTACCTGTAATCCCAGCTACTCAGGAGGATGAGGTGGGAGGATTGCTTGAAACTGGGAGGTCAAAGCTGCAGTGAGCTGTGATTGCATCACTGTGCTACAGCCTAAGTAACAGAGTGAGACACTGCCTCAAAAAATAAACAAACAAATAAATAATGATTCCAACAGTATATCAGCATAAATGTTTATGAGTAATTGGAAAAAAAAACCTATTTGTCCTTCAGACTTCAATTTTTTGCTTCTAGTGAGAAGCAGGTGGTTAATAATAGAAATCCTCACCTAACAGAAAAGGTATGTTTTCTCAGATGGAAAGGTTAGAAGTCATTTAGTCTAGTACACTGTTTCTCAGCATGACTAGAATAAACCTTTTAAAAAAAACTATAAGACGGTGGGGCATGGTGGTTCACACCTGTAATCCCAGCTGTTTGGGAGCTGAGGCGGGTGGATCACTTGAGGTCAGGAGTTTGAGACCAGCCTGGCCAACATGGTGAAACCCCATCCCTACTAAAAATAAAAAAATTAACTGGGCATGGTGGTGGGTGCCTGTAATCCCAGCTACTCAGGAGGCTGAGGCCAGAGAATTGCTTGCACCTGGGAAGTGGAGGTTGCAGTGAGCCGAGATCGCGTCACTGCACTCCAGCCTGGGCAAAAAGAGCAGATCTCTGTCTCAAAAACCAAACAAAACAAAAAAACCATAAAACAAAATTTTATTATGTGAATCTCAACATACACATAAATAAAGACAATACTATAACAAACCCCATGTAACCACCATTTAAATCCGGTATTAGCAATATTTGGCAAATCTCGTTTCATCCATTTCCATCATTTCCCCTAACTTGGCAAATCCCAGATATCTTAGAATTTCATCATTAAATACTTCGGTCTGTATGTGTAAGAGATACTGCTATGGTCTGAATGTTTGTGTCCCCCCCAAAATTCGTATCTTGAAGCCTAATCAGCCGAGCACAATGGTGTGCACCTGTAATCCCAGCACTTTGGGAGGGTGAGGCTGAGGGATCGCTTGAGTCCAGGAGTTTGAGGTTGCAGCGAGCAGTAATCATGCCACTGCACTCCAGCTTAAGTACAGAGCAAGACCCTCTCTCAAAAAAAAAAAAAGAAAGAAAAAAGAAATCTAATCACCAATGTGATGGTATATATTAGGGTTCTCTAGATGGAAATAGGATAGATGGACATATGAAAGGGAGTTTATTTTACTTTATTTTTATTTATTTATTTATTTTTTTGAGACGGGGTCTCCCTCTGTCGCCCAGGCTGGAGTGCACTGGCGCGATCTCGACTCACTGCAAGCTCCGCCTCCCGGGATCACGCCAATCTACCGTCTCAGCCTCCCTAGTAGCTGGGACTACAGGCGCCCACCACCACGCCCGGCTAATTTTTTTTTTTATTTTTAGTAGAGACGGGGTTTCAAAGTGTTAGCCAGGATGGTCTCAATCTCCTGACCTCGTGATCCACCCGCCTCGGCCTAACAAAGTGCTGGGATTACAGGCGTGAACCACTGCGCCCGGTCATGAAAGGGAGTTTATTAAGGAGTATTGACTCACACGATCACCAGGTGAAGTCCCACAATAGGTCGTCTGCAAGATAAGCGAGGAAGCCAGCAGTGGTTCAGTCCGAATCCCCAAATCTCAAAAGTGTGGAAGACCACAGTGCAGCCTTCATCTGTGGCCAAAGGTCCCAGAGCCCTTGGCAAACCACTGGTGTAAGTCCAAGAGTCCAAAAGCCAAAGAACTTGGAGTCTAATGTTCAAGGGAAGAAGGCATCCAGCATGGAAGAAAGTTGAAGGCCGGAAGACTCAGCAAGTCAGCTCATTCCACCTTCTTCTGCCTGCTTTTTCTAGCAGTGCTGGCAGCTGGTTGGATGGTGCCCACCCAGATTGAGGATGGGTCTGCCTCTCTCTGTCCACTAACTCAAATGTTAAGCTCCTCTGGCAACACCCTCACAGACACACCCAGAAACAATACTTTGCATCCCTCAATCCAATCAAGTTAACACTTAATATTAACCATCAAATGATATTAGAAGATAGAGCCTACGGGAGGTGATTAGTACCTGAGGACTTCACCCTCATGAGTGGGGCTAGCGTCCTTATTAAAAAAAGTTCCCAGAGGCTGGGTAAAATGGGTTACACCTGTAATCCCAGCACTTTGGGAGGCTGAGGCAGGAGGATCACTTGACCCAGGAGTTTGAGACCAGCCTGGGCAACAAAAATTAGCCGGCATGGTGTACATGCCTATAGTCCCAGCTACCACTTAGGAGGCTGAGGTGGGAGGATCACTTGAGCCCAGGAGGTCAAGACTGTAGTGATCACACCACTGCATGCCAGCCTGGTTGACAGAGTGAGACTGTCTCAAAAACAAAACAAAACAAATCAAAACGCAAAAACCCAGAGAGCTACTTTCCCTCTTTCCCTCTTCCACAACATGAGGATACAGGGAGAAGGTACCATTTTTTTTTTTTTTTTATACGGAGTCTCGCTCTGTTGCCCAGGCTGGAGTGCAGTGGCACGATCTCAGCTCACTGCAAGCTCCACCTCCTGGGTTCACGCCATTCTCCTGCCTCAGCCTCCCAAGTAGCTGGGACTACAGGCACCCGCCACCACGCCAGGCTACTTTTTTGTATTTTTAGTAGAGACGGGTTTTCACTGTGTTAGCCAGGATGATCTCGATCTCCTGACCTCGTGATCTGCCCGTGTTGGCCTCCCAAAGTGCTGGGATTACAGGCGTGAGCCACCGCGCCCAGCCAAGAAGGTACCTTTTATGAACAAGGAAATGGACCCAGACTCTCACGAGACACTGAATCTGTCAGTGCCTTTGCTTTTGGCTTTCAGTATCCGGAACTGGGAAAAACAAATTTCTGTTGTTTATACTCAGTCTATGGTATTGAGTTATAGCAGCCCAAATGGACTAAGACAGACACTTTTTAACATTACAATACCATTCTCACACCAAAAAGAGTAATAATTTCTTAACAGAATCTATTATACAGTCAGTATTTAAATATGCCCCAGGTGTCCAGTATCTTTTTATAAATGACTCAAAACAGGATCTAAACAAAGACTGTGTATTTGGTTGAAATTTTTTTTTTTTTTAATGGAGTCTTGCTCTCTCACCCAGGCTGGAATGCCAGTGGCGTGATCTTGGTTCACTGCAACCTCTGCCTCCCGAGTTCAAGCAATTCTCCTTCCTCAGCCTCCGGAGTAGCTGGGACTACAGGTGCCCACCACCACGCCTGGCTAATTTTTGTACTTTTAGTAGAGACAGGGTTTCGCCATGTTGGCCAGGCTGGTCTCGAACTCCTGGCCTCAAGTGATTCTCCCACCTTGGCCTCACAAAGTGCTGGGATTACAGGCATAAGCCACCACTCTCGAACTGATTCTTTTCTTTTTAAAACATTACTTAAAAAAAAAAGATTTAAGGTATAATTGACATACAATAAATGGTACATCTTAAGAGTGTACAATTTGAGAACTTTTGACATATTATTCACCTGAGAAATTGTTAACACAACCAAGATGATGAACATATCCATCACCTCCAAAGTTTTCTCATACCCTGTGGTAATCTCTCCTAATCTCACCATACGATCCCATCCCTAAACACTTACTGATCTACATTTTACCCTTTTTTGATTGCTTTACGGAAGAATTTGCTTTATTGTGGTGGCCTGGAAATGGACCTGCAATATCTCCGAGGAAGGCCTGTATGCTGGGCAAAAAAAGCCAGACAAAAAAGGGTATATATTCTATTATTCTATGTTTAGAAAATTTTAGAAAAGTAAACTAATCTATAGTGACAAAAAGTAGTCAGTAGATCCTATCTCAAGACACCACTTTCTTTGCTCATCCGTAAGAAGGAACTCCTTATCTATTCAAGTTTGATCACGAGATTGCAGAAATTCAGTTACATCTTCAGGCTCCACTTTCTTTCTTTCTTCCTTCCTTCCTTCCTCCCTCCCTCCCTCTCTTCCTTCCTTCCTTCCTTCCTTCCTTCCTTCCTTCCTTTCTCTCTCTCTCTCTCTCCCTCACCCCACTTTCTTTTTTTCTTTTTTTTTTTTTGACAGAGTCTCACTCTGTTGCCCAGGCTGGAGTGCAATGGCGCGATCTTGGCTCACTGCAATCTCTGCCTCCTGGGTTCAAGCAATTCTCCTGCCTCAGCCTCCCAAGTAGCTGGGATTAACAGGCGAACACCACTATGCCTGGCTCATTTTCAAATTTTTTTTTAGTAGAGATGGGGTTCACCATGTTGGCCAGGCTGGTCTCGAACTCCAGACCTCAGGTGATCTGCCCGCCTTGGCCTCCCAAAGTGCTGGGATTACAGGCATGAGCCACCGCATCCGGCCCAGGCTCTACTTCTAATCCTTGTTCTCTCACAATCTGTACCACATCTGCATTTACTTCCCCCACTGAAGTCTTGAACCTATACTCAACCACGAGAGTTGGAGTCAACCTCCAAACTTCCATTAATGGTGATATTTTGACATCCTCCCACGAATCACGAATGTTCTTCATGGCATTTAGAATGAGTGAATCCCTCCCAGAAGGTTTTCAATTTACTTTACTCAGATTCATCAGAGGAATCACTAACTATGGCAGCTATAGCCTTACAAAAGATAGTTCTTTTTTTTTTTTTTTGAGATGGAGTCTTGTTCTGTTGCCCAGGCTGGAGTGCAGTGGCGCAATCTCGGCTTACTGCAAGCTCCGCCTCCCAGGTTCACGCCATTCTCCTGCCTCAGCCTCCCGAGTAGCTGGGACTACAGGCACCTACCACCATGCCTGGCTAATTTTTTGTATTTTTAGTAGAGACGGGGTTTCACCATGTTAGCCAGAATGGTCTCAATCTCCTGACCTTGTGATCTGCCCGCCTCGGCCTCCCAAAGTGCTGGGATTACAGGTGTGAGCCACTGCGCCCAGCCCAAAAGATATTTCTTAAATAATGAGACTTGAGGCCGGCATGGTGGCTTACGCCTATAATCCCAGCACTTTGGGAGGCCGGGCCAGGAAGATCACCTAAGGTCAGGAGTTCGAGACCAGCCTGGCCAACATGATGAAACTCTGTCTCTACTAAAAATAGAAAAATTAGCTGGGCATGGTGGCAGGTACCCATAATCCCAGCTACTTGGGAGGCTGAGGCAGGAGAATTACTTGAACCTGGGAGGCAGAGATTGCAGAGAGCTGAGATCATGCCATTATACTCTAGCCTGGGAGACAGGGCGAGACTCCATCTCAAAATAAATAAATAAAATAATAGTAAGAATAATGAAACTTGAAAGTCACAATTACTCCTTGATCCATGGGCCACAGAATGTATGTTATATTAGCAGGCATGAAAATGGGTTTACATGTAAATTTCCACTAGAGTTCCTGGGTGACCAGGTGCGTTGTCAATGAGTGATAATACTTTGAAAGGAATCTTTTTTTCTGAGTAGTAGGTCTCAAGCAGTTGGCATAAAATATTCAGTAAATCATGCTGTAAACAGATGTGCTGTCATCCAGGCTTTGTTTTTCTACTTATAGAGCACAGGCAGATCAGATTTAGCATAATGCTTAGGATTAAAAGCCCTAGGATTTTCAGAATGGTAAATGAGCATTGGCTTCAACTTAAGGTCACCAGCTGTGTTAGGCCCTATTGAGAGAGTCAGCCTGCCCTTTGACGCCTTGAAGCCAGGCACTGATTTCTCCTCTCTAGCTAGGAAAGTCCTAGATGGCATCTTCTTCCAAAAGAAAGCTGTTTGTCTACATTGAAAGTCTGCTTAATGTAGTCATCTTCAGCCGGGTGCAGTGGCTTATGCCTGTAATCCCAACACTTTGGGAGGGCAAGGTAGGTGAATCATGAGGTCAGGAGTTTGAGACCAGCCTGGCCAACATGGTGAAACCCTGTTTCTACTAAAAATACAAAAAATTATCTGAGTGTGGTGGCGGACCTGTAATCCCAGCTACTCAGGAGGCTGAGGCAGGAGAATGGCTTGAACCCGGGAGGCAGAGGTTGCAGTGAGCTGAGATCACGCCACTGCACTCCAGCCCAGGTGACAGTGTGAGACTCCATTTAAAAAAAAAAAAAAAGTAGTCATCTTCGTCAATCATCTTCATTAGGTCTTCTGGATAACTTGCTGCAGCTTCTACTTGTTTCACCTTGTATTTTCACTATGTAGATAGATGCCTTCTTTCCTTAAACCTCATGAACCATCCTCTGCCAGCTTCAAACTTTTCTAGCTTCCTTACCTCTCACAGTCTTCATAGAATTGGAGAGAGTGGCTGGGTGTGGTGGCTCATGCCTGTAATCCCAACACTTTGGGGGACTGATGTGGGCAGATCGCTGGAGCCCAGGAGTTTGAGACCAGCCTGAGCAACACAGTAAAACCCTGTCTCTAATTTAAATTATTTAAAAAAAAAAAAAGTATTGGCCTTGCTCTGGATTAGGTTTTAGCTTATGAGAACATTGTGGCTGGTTTGGTCTTCTGTTTGGACCACTCAGGCTTTCTCCATTTCAGCAATAAGATTCATGTGCTTACTGGAGAAGCAATTTTAACTTCTTTCAAAAACTTTTCCTTTGCATTCACAATTTGGCTGTGTAATGCAAGGGGCCTTGCTTTTGGCCTATATCAGCTTTTGACATGCCTTTCTCACTAAGATTAATCATTTCTAGCTTTTGATTTAAAGTGAGAGGCATGTGACTCTTCTCACTTGAACACTTAGGGACCACTGTGGTGTTATTAACTGGCCTAATTTCAATATCGTTGTGTCTCAGGGAATACGGAAGTCCAAGTAGAGAAAGAGAGATGGGGGAATGGCCAGTTGGTGGAACAGTCAGACCATACACAACATTTATTAATTAAGTTCAGTGGCTTATGTGGTGCAGTTCATGGTGCCTCAAAACAATTACAATAGTAACATGAAAGATAACTGGTCACAGATTACCATGCAGTTATAATAATACTGAAAAGCTTAACATATTATGAGAATTACCAAAATGTGACATAGAGACATGAAGTGAGCACATGCTATTGGAAAAATGGCACTGATCAACTTCCTTAATGGAGGGTTGCCACAAACCTTCAATTTGCAAAAAATACAATATGTCTGCTGCCTGAGGAACATAGTGAGACCCCATCCCTAAAAAGCAAAACAAAATAAGTCATATAATATCTGCAAAGTACAATAAAGCAAAGTGCAATAAAATTAGGTATGCCTATATCATAAAACAGAAATAAAGGAAATATAGTGGTTACCAGAGGCTTGGAAGAGTAAGGGAAGGGGGAATAGGAAAAGAATGGTTAATGGATGCAAAATTACAGTTAGAAGGGAGGAATAGGCCAGGTGCGGTGGCTCACACCTGTATTCCCAGTACTTTGGGAGGCCAAGGTGGGTGGATCACCTGAGATCAGGTGTTCAAGACCAGCCTGGCCAACATGGCGAAAACTCATCTCCACTAAAAAATACAAAAATTAGCTCGGTGTGGTGGTGCACACCTGTATTTCCAGCTACTCAGGAGGCTGAGGCAGGAGAATCACTTGAACTCAGGAGGTGGAGGTTGCAGTGAGCTGAGATCGCCCCATTGCACTCTCAGCCTGGGCAACACAGTGAGACTCCATCTCAAAAAAAGAAAAGAAAAAGAGGAATAAACTCTAGCATCCTATAGCACAGCTGGGTGACTATAGTTAACAACATTGTTTTTGTATATATATATTATTTATTTATTTATTTTTGAGACAGAGTCTCGCTCTGTTGCCCAGGCTAGAGTACAGTGGTGCGATCTCAGCCCACTGCAACCTCTGCCTCCCAGGCTCAAGCGATTCTCCTGCCTCAGCCTCTTGAGTAGCTGGGATTACGGGTGCGCACCACCACGCCCAGCTAATTTTTGTATTTTGAGTAGAGACGGGGTTTCACCATGTTGGTCAGGCTGGTCTTGAACTCCTGACTTTGTGATCCACCTGTCTCAGCCTCCCAAAGTGCTGGGATTACAGGCGTGAGCCACCATGCCCGGCCGTATATTTTTAAATAGCTACAAGAGAGAAATTTGAATGTTCCCAACCCAGCAATATGATCAATGTTGAAGGCGATGAATATCCCAGTTACCTCAATTTGACCACTAAACATATGCATATATTGAAATATCACATGTACCCCCGTAAGTTTGTACAATTATGTATTAATTAAATTTTTTTAATCTTTAAAAAAGGAAATAAGCATTTCAATATGTACACATCAAGATATGACTATGCAAGAAGGCTTAATGAAATCAGATACTTGCATCTTCACATAGCATCATAGTAAATGTGCCAACTACAAGCACAGAGTAATACAGGTGTATTGTATAGTAATGAGTCAATTATCCCACATGGTAGTGATATAGATGTTATGATTGTCTGCAATGGTAGAAAACCCTTGGTAAAGTTCAAGACATCATAAAGTCAAATCCTCCTTTCATATATATAATTGTATTCTTGGAAAAATCAGAGTATGTTAACAATGTGCCAAAGGTACTTGTGTCCCTGTATTACAGATGTCTTTTTTTTTTTTTTTTTTTTTTTTTTTTGAGTCATGGTCTCGCTCTGTCACCCAGGCTGTAGTGCAATGGTGTGATCACAGTTCCCTGTAACCTTGACCTCCCAGACTCAAGTGATCCTCCTCACTCAGCTTTCTGAGTAGCTAGGACTACAGGTGCATGCCACCACACCCAACTAATTTTTTATATTTATTTTTATTTGTAGAGATGAGGTCTCCCTATGTTGCCCAGGCTGGTCTTCAACTTCTGGGCTCAAGCAATCCTCCCACCTCAGCCTCCCAAACTGCTGGGATTACAAGTGTGAGCCACCATGTCCTGCCTGCAGATGTCTTATACATTTGATTTCCACCCATTAAAATGACAGTAGTGCTGACCAATCATTGTGACAATCAATAATACTCTCTCCCACCACATATTCTTCTTCTTCTTTTTTTTTTTTTTTCAGACGGAGTCTCATTCTGTCACCCAGGCTGGAGTGCAGTGGCACGATCTCAGCTCACTACAACCTCTGCTTCCTGGGTTCAAGCGATTCTCCTGCCTCAGCCTCCTGAGTAGCTGGAATTACAGGCGTGCATCACTATGCCCAACTAACTTTTGTATTTTTAGTAGAGACAGGGTTTCACCATGTTGGTCAGGCTGGTCTCGAACTCCTGACCTCGTGATCCGCCTACCTTGGCCTCACAAAGTGTTGGGATTACAGGCGTGAGCCACCGCATCCAGCCCCCAACCACATTTTCAAAATGCTGAGAGTGCAGTTAGAAACTAGGTAGAGAGGAAAGAGCACTGACATAAGAGTCTAGCCCAATCACTTTACTGTTCGGGGTTTCATTTCGCTCATCTGAAAAATGTAGAACTTGGTCTGTGTAATCACTAAGATCTATTTGATGCTTACATGTACACTGATAGACCATATATATTTTGTTTGTTTGTTCGTTTTTTGAGAAATAGAGATGATGTCTCACTATGTTGCCCAGGCTGGTGTTGAACTTCTGGGCTCAAGCAGTCCTCCTGCCTTGGCCTCACACAGTGCTGGGATTACAGGTGTAAGCCACTGTGCCTGGCCCTATATCTTTCTTATTGCTAGTTGATGAAACAATAACTGCTAAAAGGTATACAGCCATATCTCCCTCTGCTGGCTGAGTGACATGTCATAAATGCAAACAGAAGATTTTTAATGTTTTCAGTGTAAGAGCTGTCATCTTTTAGGATTTATTGACCAACACAACATGTTGCCAAGTGATAAATGTAGACAGCATTTGTTTCAAAGCTTGGATACCATCTTCATTTTCACGAATAGATATGTATCTATCACAACAAAGTCTCTATATTCAGGTAATCACTATCTAAATTAAATTTAGAAAAGCAGATCAGACTGCACATGAAACTGACATACTGTGTTGATCAAGGGCTTTTGGCTGGAATTATTTGGCTCATTCCCTCAGCCATCTCCAGGGGATAATTATCTCCAAAGAGGGAATTTCCTGTTAGAGTTAACAGACTTTCAAGAAGTATTCGGCAGATCATTAATCTTTTAATGGCTAAACCGTGAAAAAAATTAGTTACATATTAAACAGTTTTAAAATACTAATGTTACCCCCAGCTTCAGACTTCCTACAGTGTGCTATGGACTGAATGCTTGTGTCCTCTCAAATTCATATGTTGCAATCCCAATCCCCAATGTAATGGTGTTTGGAGATGGGGCCTTTGGGAGGTAATTAGGTCATGAGGATGCAGCCCACATGATGGGGCTAGTGCCCTTATAAGAAGAGCCAAGAGAGAGCTTGCTTTCTCTCTCTCTGCCATCTGAGCACACAGTAAGAAGACGGCCACCTGGGCCAGGCACAGTGGCTCACGTCTGTAATCCTAGCATTTTGGGTGGCTGAGGCAGGCGGATCAACTGAGGCCAGGAGTTCGAGACCAGCCTGGCCAACATGGAGAAACCCTGTCTGTATTAAAAATACAAAAATTAGTCGGGCGTGGTGGCGTGCGCCTGAAATTCCAGCTACTCTGGAGTCTGAGGCAGGAGAATCACTTGAACCCGGGGCGGTGGAGGTTGCAGTGAGCCAAGATCGTGCCACTGCACTCCAGCCTGGGTGACAGAGTGACACTCTGTCTCAAAAACAAACAAAACTAAACTAAACAAAAAAACAAACAAAGAGATAGCCATCTCCAAACCAGAAGGAGGGCCTTTACCAGGACAGGACCGTGCTGGCACTCAGATTTTGAACTTTCTCCAGACTGTGAGATATAAAATTCTGTCGTTTAAGCCACCCAGTCTATAGTATTGTTATAGCAGCCCAAACTGATGAAGACAAATGAGTTTCCCTCTTTCCTGAATTAGTCTAATTATTACTACTATTATTATGGTTTGTATTTTTGTAAGGTACTTTAATTGTTTTAGGAAAAAAATGTTATGTGTGTATATATATTTTAATTTTTTTATTTTTATTTTTATGTTTTGTTTTTTTTTTTTTTTTGAGACGGAGTCTCGCTCTGTTGCCCAGGCTGGAGTGCAGTGGCGTGATCTCGGCTCACTAAAAGCTCCACCTCCCAGGTTCACGCCATTCTTTTGCCTCAGCCTCCTGAGTATCTGGGACTACAGGTGCCCGCCACCACACCCAGCTAATTTTTTGTATTTTTAGTAGAGACGGGGTTTCACCGTGTTAGCCAGAATGGTTTCGATCTCCTGACCTTGTGATCCGCCCATCTTGGCCTCCCAAAGTGCTGGGATTACAGGCGTGAGCCACGGCGCCCGGCCTTATTTTTATTTTTTGAGACAGAATCTCACTCTGTCACCCAGGCTAGAGTGCAGTGATGCAATCTCAGCTTACTGCAACCTCCACCTCCTGGCTTCAAGTGATTCTCCTGCCTTAGCCTCCTGAGTAGCTGGGATTACAGGTGTGTGCCACCATGCCCAGCTAATTTTTGTATTTTGAGTAGAGACAAGGTTTCATCATGTTGGCCAGGCTCGTCTTGAACTCCTGACCTCAAGTGGTCCAACCGCCTCGGCCTCTCAAAGTGCTAGGATTACAGGCATGAGCCACCGTGCCCGGCCAAGTTCTATATTATTTTAGAGCTATTTTAAAATTACAGTTATCCATGCAAGGTTAAAAAAAAGGGGGGTAGAAAGAACTCAAGTCACACTGAGGTGCAGAAATGAAAAATGAAAGTCTCTTCTCCCCCCACACATTACCAGTCCACATCCAGAATCAATCACCATTCATAGTTTCTGGTTTTAATTCATAATCATCGTAATAGTAAATATTACCTTCTTGGCATTACTTTTGTATGCTAATTTATCAAGTTTGGGCACTGTATTTTTTACAAATTATTATTATTAAAGAATCCACTTGTACGACAGTAATGAAGCCCAGGCTGAGTTTGGGCATAAGTACACCCCACTCAGGATTTTCTAGTTATAATCCCTGTCTTCTCTCTAGACCTCAACTGAAAACCCAGACTCATGAGCCCTCAATCCCTGATGAGCCTAGGTTTCCAGTTGAGGCTGTCCTATACTTGGTACATGCCAAAGGCAACCATGCAGGAGGCTTTTTCAGAGAAAACAACTTTGTCTTCCCAGAAGACAAACCCTCCCCTTTGCTTTATGAGGCAGAGAGCAACCCCACGCCACGGACAGGTTGGGGCCTACATAGCCCTCAATTAATTTATCAACTTTGGACTGTATTTTTCACTTCCTGCCATATAAGATAAACAATTTATTACACTTGTAATATATCCCATTAATTCTTTCCATAGACCTCCCAGTGATTCTAGTTGGCTTCTATTTTACTTCTAATGGTTGTCTTTTTTTGCCTTTAAATATTATATGATATCATCTATTTCTTTTCTTTTCTTTTTTCTTTCTTTTTTTTTTTTTATTTTTGAGATGGAGTTTCGCTCTTGTCGTTCAGGCTGGAGTGCAGTGGCGCCATCTCAGCACACTGCAATAACTCCCTCCTGGGTTCAAGTGATTCTCCTGCCTCAACCTCCCGAATACCTGGGATTACAGGCACCCGCCACCATGCCTGGCTAATTTTTTGTATTTTTAGTAGAGACGGGATTTCACCATCTTGGGCAGGCTGGTTTCAAATTCCTGACCTCAGGTGATCCACCCACCTCGGCCTCCCAAAGAGCTGGGATTACAGGCACGAGCCACCGCGCCCGGCTAAGTTAATGCATTTATTCTTTTCTTTTCTTGTCTTGTCTTTTCTAGACAGGGTCTTATACTGTTACCCAGGCTGGAGTGCAGTGGCATGATTGCAGCTCACTGCAGCCTCAACCACCTGGGCTCAAGCCATCCTCCCATCTCAAACTCTGGAGTAGCTGGGACTACAGGCATGTGCCACCATGCTCGGCTTATTTTTTATCTGTTGCAAAGGTGGGGTCTCACTATGTTTCCAGATTGGTCTCGAATTTTTGGGCTCAAGCAATCTACCTACCTCTGCCTCCTGAAGTGTTGGGATTACAGGCGTGAGCCACTGCACCTGGCCTGTCTTTATTATTTTTGCCTCCTCCACATTTTTGCTAGTTAAAATATTATCTTACTCTGTCAAGACATCATATTTATATGCTGTATTTATACTTCTGTCTAAACTTACATTTTCTCTTTGCTACTGCAGGCCATGCATGTTTCTGCCTCAGGACCTTTCCATTTGCTCTTCATGGCTTACTCTTGATTTAGATCTCAGCTCAGATGCCATCTTCCTGAG
Source organism: Pongo abelii (assembly GCF_028885655.2). NCBI lineage: Eukaryota > Metazoa > Chordata > Mammalia > Primates > Hominidae > Pongo > Pongo abelii. The sequence continues at coordinate 102,152,405 of NC_071991.2, forward strand.
CAAGTTATCTAAAAAGGCAACTCTTCCTCTCCACCCCATTCATTTCCTTACTGTTTAATTTTCTTTATAGCATTTATCAAGATTTAATATTATATATTCATGATACAATTAATTATAATTTAAAAAAATTCGGCCAGGCGTGGTGGCTCATGCCTGCAATCCCAGCACTTTGGCAGATCAAGGTGGGCAGATCACTTGAGGCCAGGAATTCGAGACCAGCCTGGCCAACATGGCGAAACCCCATCTCTACAAAAAATACAAAAATTACCTGGGTGCAGTGGCTCAGGCCTGTAATCCCAACACTTTGGGAAGCCAAGGCGGGCAGATCACAAGGTCAGGAGCTTGAGACCAGTCTGGCCAACATAGTGAAACCCTGTCTCAACTAAAAATACGAAAAATTAGCTGGGTGTGGTGGTGTGTGCCTGTAATCCAAGTTACTCGGGAGGCTGAAGCAGGAGAATCATGTGAACCTGGAAGGCAGAGGTTGCAGTGAGCCGAGATTGCACCATTGCACTCCAGCTGGGGCTATGGTGTGAGATTCCGTCTCAAAAAAAAAAAAAAAAAAAAAAAAGGCCAGGAGCAGTAGCTTATGCCTGTAATCCCAGCACTTTGGGAGCCCAAGGCAAGTGGATCACGAGGTCAGGAGTTTGAGACCAGCCTGGCCAATATGGTGATACTCGTCTCTACTAAAAATACAAAAATGAGCCGGGCGTGGTGGTGCCCCGTGCCCATAGTCCCAGCTACTCGGGAGGCCGAGGCAGAAGAATCGCTTGAACCTGGGAGGTAGAGGTTGCAGTGAGCCGATATCGAGCCACTGCACTCCAGCTTGGGCAACAGAGTGAGACTCCATCTCAAAAAAAAAAAAAAAATTAGCTGGGCATGGTGTCCCTCACCTGTAGTCCCAACTACTTGGGAGGCTGAGGCGGGAGAATTGCTCGAAACCGGGAGGCAGAGGTTACAGTGAACCAAGATCGTGCCACTGCATTCCAGCCTGGGCGACTGGGCCTGGGCGACTGAGAAAGACTCCATCACACACATACAAAAAAACCACACCAAAAAAAATAATAATAATAATAAATATATATATATATATTTTTTTGAGACGGAGTCTCGCTCTGTCGCCCAGGCTGGAGTCTTGCTCTGTTGCCCAGGCTGGAGTGCAGTGGCATGATCTCAGCTCACTGCAAGCTCCGTCTCCCCGGTTCACGCCATTCTCCTGCCTCAGCCTCCCAAGTAGCTGGGAATATAGGCGCCCGCCACCATGCCCAGCTGATTTTTTGTATTTTTAGTAGAGACGGGGTTTCACCATGTTAGCCAGGATGGTCTTGATCTCCTGACCTCGTGATCCGCCCACCTCGGCCTCCCAAAGTGCTGGGATTACAGGCATAAGTCACCGCGCCCGGCCCAATAATAATAATTTTTAAAAATTGGTCTTCATCACACATTCCTGGCACAGCGCTCCTAAAACCTATAAAATATCCTTGGTGGGCCGGGTGCAGTGGCTCACACCTGTAATCCCAGCACTTTGGGAGGCCGAGGCGGGTGGATCACGAGGTCAGGAGATCGAGACCATCCTGATTAACACTTTGAAACGTCTCTACTAAAAATACAAAAAAAAAAAAATTAGCTGGGCGTGGTGGCAGGCGCCTGTAGTCCCAGCTACTTGGGAGGCTGAGGCAGGATAATGGTGTGAACCCAGGAGGCAGAGCTTGCAGTGAGCCGAGATAGCGCCACTGCACTCCAGCCTGGGTGACACAGTGAGACTCAGTCTCAAAAAAAAAAAAAAAAAAAAAAAAATTTCCTTACTGAAAAGAGGTAAAAAGAGTGTCTTTGGTAATTCATAAGAAGCCCCTTTCAACTACACCTGAATTTAAGTGCATGAAGTGACTTTGGACATCCCCTAGATAATCCCAGGATGTGGGCTGGCTGCCAGGGGAACCAGTTATGTGACTTAAAGGCTGAGACTTTCAGCACGCCCCGCCCTATGCCCAAAGGAGAGGAGCCAATGATTTAATCAATCATGCTCCATGAAACCCCAAAAGTATTGAATTCTGAAAGCTTCTAAGCTGGTGAACACATTGAGGTGCTGGGAAGGTGTTCTGCCTGGAGGGGGCATGGAACACCTTCCCTCTGAGTCTTGCCCTATGCATTTCTTTAGTCAGCTGTTTCTGAGTTGCACCTTTTATAATAAACTGGTAAATGTAAGTAAAGTGTTTCCCTGAGTTCTGCAAGCCATTCTAGCAAATTGTCAAACCCATGGATGTCATAGGAGGCTGTGATGTGTAGCAAGTTGGTCAGAAGTGTGGGAGGTCTGGACTTGCCATTAGCATCTGAAATCGGGGCAATTTTGTGAGACTGAATTCTTTAATTTGTGGGTTCTGACATTAACTACAAGTGAATAGGCCGGGTGCGGTGGCTAACGCCTGTAATCCCAGCACTTTGGGAGCCCGAGACGGGTGGATCACGAGGTCAAGAGATCGAGACCATCCTCGCCAACATAGTGAAACCCCGTCTCTACTAAAAACACAAAAATTAGCTGGGCGTGGTGGTGGGCACCTGTAGTCCCAGCTACTCAGGAGGCTGAGGTAGGAGAATCACTTGAACCTGGGAGGTGGAGGTTGCAGTGAGCCGAGATTGTGCTACTGCACTCCAGCCTGGCAACAGAGTGAGACTCCGTCTCAAAAAACAACAAGAACAGCAACAAAAAAAACTACAAGTGGGTAGAGTCAGAATTGCATTACATTGGAGGACAGCCATTTGGTCAGAGATTGGTCAGTATGGGAAAAAACCCACACATTTGATGTCAGGAGTGTTGTGTACATTTAGGGAAATAGTGTTTCCCTAGAATATTTAAATGTTATCATAGTTTCCTCACTAGAAAGTAAGCCCATGAAGGAGGTTTTGCTGTGTTCATTGAGTATTCCCATTCCCAAGAACAGTTCCTAGCATGTAATAGGTGCTGAGCAAACATTTGTTGAATGAATGAATAAATCCTAAAAGAGGAAAACCAAAGAAATATCATAAAAACTGTGAATATGCAAACATTATTATTATAGAACTAGTGTACTGGAACCAGTTAAAATATACATATATAACCCTAGTTTATATTTTTTTGACATCCTGATTCACAAAACCTTAGTTCATGAATAGTTGGGCAATCAAAGGAGAACCTTCCTAATACCAATATCTAACGTATCCTTTTTTATTTCTATCATTAATCATATTGTACTGTACTTTAATTACTCTTTTCTTTATTTTTTTTTGAGACAGAATTTCACTCTGTCGCCCAGGCTGGAGTACAGTGGCATGATCTCGGCCCACTGCAACCTCTGCCTCCTGGGTTCAATTGATTCTCCTGCCTCCTCCTCCTGAGTAGCTGGGATTACAGGTGCGTGCCACCACGCCTGGCTAATTTTTGTATTTTTAGTAGAGACGGGGTTGGCCAGGCTGGTCTCAAACTCCTGACTTCAGGTGATCTGCCCATCTCAGCCTCCCAAAGTGCTGGGATTACAGGTGTGAGCCACCGCACCCAGCCTTTTTTTTTTTTTTTCCTGAGACAAGGTTGATAGGGTTTGGCTGTGTCCCCACCCAAATTTAATTTTAAATTGTAGTTCCCATAATCCCCATGTGTTGCAGGAGGGAACCGGTAGGAGGTAATTGAATCATGGGTGTGGTTACCCCCATGCTGCTGTTCTCATGACAGTGAGTGTGTTCTCACAAGATCTGATTTTTTTTTTTTGAGATAGAGTCTTGCTCTGTTGCCCAGGCTGGAGTGAAGTGGCGTGATCTCAGCTCAGTGCAACCTCTGCCTCCTGGGTTCAAGCAATTCTCCTGCCTCAGCCTTCCAAGTAGCTGGGATTACAGGCATACACCACCATGTCCAGCTAATTTTTTTGTATTTTTAGTAAAGACGAGGTTTCACCATGTTGGTCAGTCTGGTCTCAAACTCCTGACCTCAAATTATCCACTCGCCTTGGCTTCCCAAAGTGGTGGGATTACAGGTGTGAACCACCATGCCCGGCTGATCTGATGGTTTTATAAGGGGCTTTTCCCTCTTTTGCTTGGCACTTCTCCTTCCTGCCATCATGTGAAGAAAGACGTGTTTGCTTCCCCTTCTGCCATGATTGTAAGTTTCCTGGGCCTCCCCAGCCATGTGGAACTGTGAGGCAATTAAACTTCTTTCCTCTATCAATTACCCAGTCTTGGGCAGTTCTTTATAGCAGCGTAAGAACAGACTAATAGAAGGGTCTGGCTCTGTCACTCAGGCTGGAGGATTGCAGTGGCATGATCTTGGCCCACTGCAGCCTTGACCTCCTGGGCTCAAGGATCCTCCCACCTCAGCCTCCAAAGTAACTGGGACTGCAGACATGTGCCACTGTGCCTATGTTGTCCAGGTTGGTCTCAAACTCCTGGGCTCAAGTGATCCTCCCGCCTCAGCCTCCCAAAATGTTGGGATTACAGATGTGAGCCACTGTGCCCGGCCCTATACTTCAATTTCTAGTTGCTACTCCCATGTCATCTTCCTTTTTGGGATTTGTTTAGATTTTTTTTTTTTTTTTTCCGGAAAATCCCCTCAAAAAATTTCTCATGAAGGATTAGGCTTTTTTGAATATCTTTATGTCTGAAAATATCTTTATTTTATCTTCACATTTGATGGATGCCTTAGTTAAGTATAGCATTTTAGGTCTAACACTTTTCTCCTCCATCTTTGAAGATGTTTTTCCAATTCCTTCCAGCACTTGGTGATGAGAAATCTGAAAGCAGTCTGAATTTGGACATTTTGCAAGTGACACGGTTTTTCAACTCCCACTACTGAAGACTTTTGGATTTCTGAAATCTCACTAGAATGTGTGGATGTTTTTAATTAGTCCTGTTTGATACTTGGTGGGTTATTTTTGCCTGAGTTAGGGGAAATTTTCTTTTGTTATTTATTTTCCCACTCTCTTGTCTCTGTTCTCTCCTTCTTTACCTTAAGATATCTTCCATCTGCTGTCTTTCTGATTTATGTTCTGAGAGACTTCCTCTACTGTGTCCTCCCAATTACTTGATTCACAGCTAATCCCCTTGATCATTTTCCCAATCCTTTACAGTATTTTGGCAATCACTCATTCAGTTATCTGATTAATGTCCTTTCACTGAAGACTTTTTGCACTATGTCATGTATCTTAACACTAATACATGGCATAGCATATTTGCATTCTGCCATAGTATACCATGTACACTAATTAGGACAATTTGAAATTCTCTTGTTTTCAGAAGTATTGCTATTTCTGATGGGGGTCTGTTATTCAGTTAGTTCATCTTGGTCCTTTATTTTTGTTTTTGTTTTGTTTTGTGGTTGTTTGTTTTTTTTAGACAGGGTCTCACTTTTGTTGCCCAGGCTGAAGTGCAGTGGTGTGAACACAGCTTACAGCAACCTGGACTTCCCAGGCTCAGGTGATTCTCCCACCTCAGTCTCCTGAGTAGCTGGGACCACAGACATGTGCCACCATACTTGCCTAATTTTTTTTTTTCTTTTTTTTTTTTTGTATTTTTAGTAGAGACAAGGTTTCACCCTGTTGGCCAGGCTGGTCTTGAACTCCTGGGCTCAAGAGCTCCACCTGCCTCAGCCTCCCAAAGTGAGCCACCAGGCCCAGCCGGTCCTTTTCCACCATGCCTCTATGGCCTTTCCTCCTGTTTAGCGAGCTCTGACATTCACTCATAGGTAGGAGTAAAGCCCTCCATTGGTTAGTCTGGGCTGAGGTGGGCGTGTGTGTTTCTGTATCAGTGATCTGTTTTCCGGCAGGCCTCTCCCTGAGGGGAGAGCTGGCAGCTTCCATGTAAGTGGCAGGGCATACTTCACTAAATAAAAGATGTGTGGGTGAGCAGTCTGGGGAACCCCACGATTGCTAAATTCAGGAGGGTTGTATTTCCAATGGAACAGGTTTCGTGTGTTTCTTTCCTAGGCAGAGCTGCCTGTCCTGCTCCCCACCCACGTCTGCTATGGAGTTCTAAAGGCAGCGCAAGCTCTGCTCGCCTTCACTTGGGCATGAAGCACTTCACTGGGTGCCCTTCTTGGGCTGCCTGTCCACTTGCTTTAGAAAACTGTTCATGCTCTTTATCCTGAGGGCAAAACACTCAAAACAGTGCCTAGTGCTTTTCAATGTGCTCAACAAATATTCGTTGAATGAATCATGGTGGAAGAGGAGAAGAGGAGGGAGCTGATAGTCCCTGTAATTCCAAGCATGCTTCCTTAATGAATTACCCTAAAGATGGCTTCCTGGCACAGCCCTGCTCTTTTTGTTGACCATGGGTTTGCCAGTTACCAGGATTTCCTCCATTACATACCATGTGTTGGGCTAAGTGCAACTTCCTCTTCTTTTTCTCCATGGATAGGATTCCACCTGCTGGCTCTTTCCTATAATTCCATAATTCATTGAGACCTTGGGAAGGAAAGAAGATGGAGGTGTGTGTTTAGGCTGCCAACTTTTTCTTTTTCTTTTTGAGATGGAGTCTCGCTCTGTCTCCAGTCTGGAGTGCAGTGGTGTGATCTCGGCTCACTGCAACCTCTGCCTCCCGGGTTCAAGCAATTCTCCTGCCTCAGCCTCCAATATAGCTGGGGTTACAGGAACAGACCACTGCGCCCAGCTAATTTTTGCATTTTTAGTAGAGACAGGGTTTCGCCATGCTGGCCAGGCTGGTCTTGAAGTCCTGACCTCTGGTGATCTACCTGCCTCGGCCTCCCAAAGTGCTGAGATTGCAGGTGTGAGCCACCGCGCGTGGCCTAGTCTGCCATCTTGAATCAGAAATATATCTGAAAGTGTAGCTACCAAAAAAATGAATTTTTTTTTTTTTTTTTTTTTTGAGACGGAGTTTCACTCTTGTTGCCCAGGCTAGACTGCAATGGTGCGATCTTGGCTCACTGCAACCTCTGCCTCCCGGGTTCCAGTGATTCTCCTGCCTCAGCCTCCCGAGTAGCTGGGATTACAGGCATGCACCACCACGCCTGACTAATTTTGCATTTTTAGCAGAGACAGGGTTTCTCCATGTTGGTCAGGCTGGTCTCGAACTCCTGACTTCAGGTGATCCACCAGCCTTGGTCTCCCAAAGTGCTGGGATTACAGGCATGAGCCACCGTGCCTGGACCCCCAAAAATGTATTTTAAAACATCTGTTGGCTGGGTGCAGTGACTCACACCTGTAATCCCAGCACTTCAGGAGCCTGAGGCAGGCGGATCACCTGAGATCAGGAGTTCGAGACCAGGCTGGCCAACATGTTGAAACCCTGTCTCTGCTAAAAATACAAAAATTAGCCGGGCATGGCTAATTTTTAGCATGGTGGCGGGGTCTGTACTTCCAGCTACTCGAGAGGCTGAGGCATGAGAATCACTTGAATACGGGAGGCGGAGGTTGCAGTGAGCCAAGATCGCGCCACTGCACTCCAACCTGGGAGACAGAGAGAGACTGTCTCAAAAACAAAAATGAAAACATCTCTTGAAACTTCAAAAGATTTTTTTATTATATGTTAATATTTTATATAGGAATTAGAAAAATAATGACATAAGTTAATCGAATACTTGCTCAGGCAATTAGTGGGAAATGAGTTAAAGATTTATTTGCCTGTGTTTCAAATAGAATCACAAATTTTCTCTTTTTTTCAAGGACAGGGTCTCACTCTGTTGCCGAGGCTGGAATGCAGTGGCACAATCATAGCTTACTTCAGCCTTACACTCCTGGGCTCAAGTGATCCTCCAGACTCAGCCTCATGAGTAGGTGAGACTACAGGCATGTGCCACCATGCCTGGCTGGCTGGCTTATTTATGTATTTTTGTATTTATTTGTTTATTTATTAGAGACAGGGTCTTGCCATGTTGCCCAGGCAGGTCTTGAACTCCTGGCCTTACGTGATCCTCCCACCTTGGCCTCCCAAAGTGCTAAGATTACAGGTGTACACCACCATGCCTGTCCTAGAATCACAGTTGTTTTTTTTTTCTTTTGAGACAGAGTCTTGCTCTGTCACCTAGGCTGGAGTGCAGTGGTGGCAATCATGGCTCACTGCAGCCTCTGCCTCCGAGGTTCCAGTGATTCTCCTGCCTCAGCCTCCCAAGTAGCTGGGATTACAGGTGTGTGCCACCATGCCCAGCTAATTTTTGTATTTTTAGTGAAGACAGAGTTTCACCATGTTGGCCAGGCTGGTCTCAAACTCCTGACCTCAAGTGATCTGCCTGCCTCGGCCTTCCAAAGTGCTGGGATTACAGGCATGAGCCACCACGCCTGGCCATACAAAATTATTTATAGATTCAAAGAGTCTTCAATATTTATTTAAGAAAACTAGTAATTACGAATAGATGAAATTTCAAGATTACTGAGGAAAAATAGTTTCGTCACTTGAATGTAAACTTCATTTGAAATAAATCTAGCTTTTATTTAATTAATTAATTTTTTTTGGAGACGGAGTCTCTCTCTGTCACCCAGGCTGGAATGCAGTGGTGCAATCTCGGCTCACTGCAACCTTCACCTCTCAGGGTTCAAGCAATTTTCCTGCCTCAGCCTCCCGACTAGCTGGGACTACAGGCGCCCACCACCACGCTCAGCTAATTTTTTTGTATTTTAGTAGAGACAGGGCTTTCACCGTTTTGCCCAGGCTGGTCACGATCTCCTGAACTCAGGCAATCTGGCCGTCTCAGCCTCCCAAAGCCAAAGTGCTGGGATTATAGGCGTGAGCCGCCGTGCCTGGTCTTTATTTTATTTTATTTATTTATTATTTTTATTTTATTTTTTTTGAGATGGAGTCTCGCTTTGTCACCCAGGCTGGAGTGCAGTGGTGTGATCTCGGCTCACTGCAACTTCCACCGATTCTTCTGCCTCAGCCTCCTGAGTAGCTGGGATGACAGGTGCACACCATACCATGCTAATTTTCTTACTGTTTTTTTTCTTTTTTTGGAGGAAGTCTTGCTCTGTAGCCCAGGCTGGAGTGCAGTGGTGCAATCTCGGCTCACCGCAACCTCCACTTCCTGGGTTCAAGTGAGTCTCCTGCCTCAGCCTTACAAGTAGCTGGGATTACAGGCACGCATCACTGCACCTGGCTAATTTTTTTTTGAATTTCTAGTACAGATGGGGTTTCACAACGTTGGCCAGGTTGGTATCAAACTTCTGGCCCCAGTGATCCACCTGCCTTGGCCTCCCAAAGTGCTGGGATTACAGGCATGAGCCACTGCACCCACCCTAAATTTAGCTTTTAAAGGAAAAGACAGTATAGAGAATATTAAATGGAAAAAGAAGTTACAGCATAGCATTATACACACATCACACCCATGTAAAAAATGTATATGTGGATTTATACACACACATACATACAGATATGTATATATGTGCACACATAGATCTATAGATTATATATACATATCTATATATGTGTGTATGTATATATATATTAATATCTATAGATACAGAAACACAAACATAGATAAAAAATTAGAAATCACATCAAACTCTTGACAAAGTATTTTAGGTTTAGGATTACTATAATGGTGACTGAAAAGCATTAGCATTATGACATTTATTCCAATTAGAAGAGACTAATTATATATAATTACATATATATTTGAAAAAAATACATTCCAGTTTCATTTCTGACATGCAAAGAGCTTAGAATTTGTCACTCATGTCCTTTCAGTAAGAAAGCTGAAAAACTAAAAATCAATGACTTTAATAATTTTTCTTGGACCCATGAGAGAGTTGAGGTTGCAGGGCAAAGCATCACCTCAAAATCCAGAGAGACAGGAGAATAAAGAGAATCACAGATGAGGTCAGTTTACCTGGAGCAGTCATTCACTGGCAGGAATACTTACATGGTAACTGATGAATGGCTAAAGGCTGGGTGTGGACCAGCATAAGAGTGAGAAACTCCTGCGGTGGCTCACGCCTGTAATCCCAGCACTTTCGGAGGCCGAAGTGGGCAGATCACTTGAGGTCAGGAGTTCAAGACCAGCCTGGCCAACATGGTGAAACCCCATCTCTACTAAAAAATTTTTTAAAAATTAGCCAGGCGTGATGGTGGGCGCCTGTAATCCCAGCTACTCTGGAGGCTGAGGCAGGAGAATCGCTTGAACCTAGGAGGCAGAGGTTGCAATGAGTCGAGATCATGCCACTGTACTCCAGCCTGGGCAACAGAGTGAGACTCCATCTCAGAAAAAAAAAAAAAAAAAAATGGTGAGAAACTCCTGGGGGTTGGAGTCTTAGTGGGTTTTACTTCTAGGAACCCAACCAGATTCTTACTATAAAGAATCAGGAAGGAGCACTTGTTTCTGGTTGTGTAAGAGGAAAATTAACCATTCGAAAATATGTCACAGTATTCTCTATATCAAAGGCCCAGTCAGCAGGACAAAAATGTTATCAGAGCCTTATCTGACCTGGCGAAGTTACCCAAATTCAGCCCCATTAGCCTTTCTGTCTCACCTGAGGAGGAAAAAGTCACAGTCCAGAGATACAAGCCTGAGCTTTATTCATTTTTTTAAATTTTTATTATTATTATTATTTTTGAGACAGAGTCTCGCTCTGTTGCCAGGCTGGAGTGCAGTGGCGTGATCTCGGCTCACTGCAACCTCTGCCTCCTGGGTTCAAGCGATTCTCCTGCCTCAGCCCCCCTAGTAGCTGGGACTATAGGCGCCTGCCACTGCGTCTGGCTGATTTTTGTATTTTTAGTAGAGACAGGGTTTCACCATGTTGGCCAGGATGGTCTCGATCTCTTGACCTCGTGATCTGCCCACTTCAGCCTCCCAAAGTGCTGGAATTACAGGCATGAGACACTGCGCCCGGCCATGCCTGAGCTTTAATAATAGAATTATAGAATGATTTGTATTTCCCTTGTGTACCTTACCACCACATCAACATAGCTCCAGTATAATAACAATGAATTACAGCTGAAGGAGCTGTGATTGCCGTATAATAACAATGGATTACAGCTGAAGGAGCTGTGATTGCCGTATAACAATGGATTACAGCTGAAGGAGCTGCAAGGTAACGATTCCATTTAAGGAGTTTTTAGAGAAACACAAAGACAACAGGGGAGACAAAAACTAGGACACTAGAATAAATTAAAGCCTCCAACACCTATAGCAACAAATTTAAACGCAGTCCAACTCCTAGCCAGATTAACACAAAACCTCACACTATCTGCCTACTTATCTCAGTTCCTCTTACCTGATAAATAATGCCCATATTTCTACACAGAAATCACATGGCATACTATGTTTCAAGGCAAGAAAAAAAAACAAAGCAAGCATCAGACCAGACTCAGCTAGGTGTCACAGATTTTGGAACTGAGAACAACTATGATTAATATGTTAAGGGCCCTCATGGAAAAAGTAGATTACGTGCAAGAACAGATGCATAATGCATGCAGAGAGATGGAAACTCTAAGAAACAATAAAGGGAAATGCTAGAAATTTTAAAAATAACACCGTAACAGAAATGAGGAATGTCAGTGGACTGGACACAATCAGTGAGCCTGCAGATACGTTAACTGAAACTTCCAAATTGAAATATAAAGAGAAAAAATAATGAAAAAATAAAACAAGAAAACCTGAATGGAATGTCCAAGAACTGTGGGACAATATGAAAAAGTATAACATACATGTTTTGGAAAACCAGAAGAATAAAGAACAGAAGAAATATTTGAATAATGACTACAAATTTTCCCAAAATTAATGACAGACATCAAATCACATCCAGTGTCTTAGTCATTTTTGTGCAGCTATAAAAGAATATCTGAGATTATTTAATTTATAATGGATATAAATTTATTTCTCACAGTTTTAGAGGCCGGGACGTTCAAAATCAAAGAGCTGGCAACTGGCAAGGGCCTTCTTGTTATGTTATCCCATGGCAGAAGGTGGGAGGGCAAGAGAGGGTGAGAGACAGAGAGAATGCAAGAGAAACCCAGACTCCTCTTTTTATAAGGGATTCACTCTGATGGTAACAAACCCACTCCCCAGATAATGGCCCTGCCCTCGTGACCTAACCACCTCTTAAAAGTTAAAGTCCCACCTCCCAACCCTGCCACATTGGGGATCAAGTTTCCAATACATGAATTTTGGGGGACCCATTCAAACCACTGTATCCAGAATCCTCAGAGAGTACTAAGCAGGATAAATATTATAAAAACTACATTTTAGCATATCATATTCAAATTGCAGAAAATCAAAGCTAAAATCTTTTTTTTTCTTGAGATGGAGTCTCGCTCTGTTGTCCAGGCTGGAGTGCAGTGGCGCGATCTTGCTCACTGCAAGCTCCGCCTCCTGGGTTCACACCATTCTCCTGCCTCAGCCTCCCGAGTAGCTGGGACTACAGGCGCCCGCCACCACGCCCAGCTACTTTTTTTGCATTTTTAGTAGAGACAGGGTTTCACCATGTTAGCCAGGATGGTCTCGATCTCCTGACCTTGTGATCCGCCCGCCTCAGCCTCCCAAAGTGCTGGGATTACAGGCGTGAGCCACCACGCCCGGCCCAAAGATAAAATCTTGAAAGAAGCCAGGAAAAAACACCTTACCCATAGAAGAACAAGCATAAGAATTACATTGGTCTTCTCATCAAAAACCATGAAAATATAAAGAGAGTGGAGTGAAATATTTAAAGTGTTGAAAGAAAAAACCCACCAACTTAGAATTCTCTACATCCAGTGAAATTATCTTGCAAAAGTGAAGGAGAAAGAGACTTTTTCAAAAAACAAAAACTGAGGGAATTTATTGCCAGCAGACCTGCCTTGCAAAAAGTGTTAAAAGAAGTTCCTCAGTGAAAAGGAAAATGATATAGGTCAGAAACTCTCATGCACATCAAGAAAGGAAGAGAATCAGAGAAGGAATAAAAATGTTTTACTTTTCTTATTAACTGATCTAATAGATGACCATTCAAAATAATAATAGCAAGAAGGAATGGCATGATTATAGGATGGAAATGTGAAATCAATGAAAGCCATGTTTCTTTGCTTTAGAAAGCAGTAGAAAGGAGTTGCAAATACTGTTTTTTTGTTTGTTTGTTTTTATTTTTTGTTTTTTAGACAGAGTCTCACTCTGTCATCCAGGCTGGAGTACAATGGTGCAATCCCAACTTGGGATGCCTCCCGAGTAGCAGGGATTACAGGTGCCTGGCACCATGCCCGGCTAATTTTTGTATTTTAGTAGAGACGAGGTTTCACTATGTCGGCCAGGCTGGTCTTGAACTCCTGACCTCACATGATCCGTTCACCTTGACCTCCCAAAGTGCTGGGATTACAAGCATGAGCCACCGCACCTGGCCAGCAAATACTGTTATAAAGTATCTGTACTATCCATGAAGGACCTGTACTACTCATGAAGCAGTATGTGTTATTTGAAAGTGGACTTGATTATGAATGTATATTGCAATTTTTTTTTTTCTGAGATGGAGTCTCGCTCTGTTGCCCAGGCTGGAGTACATTGGCACAATCTCGGCTCATTGCAACCTCCCTCTCCCAGGTTCACGCCATTCTCCTGCCTCAGCCTCTCAAGTAGCTGGGACTACAGGCACCCGCCACCACGCCCGGCTAATTTTTGTATTTTTAGTAGAGACGGGGTTTCACCATGTTGGCCAGGCTGGTCTCAAATTCCTGACCTCAGGTGATCCACCTGCTTTGGCCTCCCAAAGTGGTGGGATTACAGGCGTGAGCCACCGTGCCTGGCCAGCAATTTTTTTTTTTTTTTTTTTTTGACATGGAGTCTTGCTCTGTCGCCCAGGCTGGAGTGCAGTGGCGCGATCTCGGCTCACTGCAAGCTCTGCCTCCCGGGTTCCCGCCATTCTCCAGCCTCAGCCTCCCAAGTAGCTGGGACCACAGGCACCTGCCACCACGACAGGCTAATTTTTTGTATTTTTAGTAGAGACGAGGTTTCACCATGTCTTGATCTTGATCTCCTGACCTCGTGATCCACCCGCCTCGGCCTCCCAAAGTGCTGGGATTACCGGTGTGAGCCACCACGCCCAGCCAGCAATTTTTTAAAGTAGTGAAAAATTCACATGGTAAGAGAGGAGAGAAAATGGGTTATTGCTCCAAGCATAGATGACAACTTCTGGAAGACTGGGCCCAAGTTCTGGAGGGAAGATGATCCTACTTGGCATCACTTCGTCTTCCTACCTCTGTGGACCGCCAATCCCACTCAGATGGGACCGTGTACAGGCTTCTTCCTTAGCCTGCAACAGTGGGAACTGATGGTGCTGTGATGGGTCCACAAGGGAGACATGTGCAATGGAGTTGATGACAATGTTGTTTAGGGTGATGAGGAGTTAGAGGCAATCTGATGTCCGTCCCTGGAGCTCCGTGTAGTCCATATGTGATGGGTGCACTCCACGGAGTACTCTGCAACAGTTAGCATTGAGGGATTCTCTGGAGAAAGCTGAGGTCCGGAGGAGGGATGTGGATCTCTGAAGGTCTCTGAGCAACAGTCAGTGGCAGGGCCAGGACTTCAGCCTGTGCATTTTGACTCCTGGTTTGATGTCTTTTCCTCTTTACCACAGCAGCCTCCAGTGCTTTATTTAATTTTGGATTTTCACTTTTTGGAGTTATCCACATCGTGACTTCCTCCTAATTAATGAGCAGGGGTCCTAAGAAACCAGGATGGCACAGGAGAGAAACAGACTTTAGCTCCACTTTATTAGACAGATACTATTATTAGAAAAAAGGATAAACTAAGACTCTATCATCTTTCCAAAGGGATAAGCTAATGGAAGGTGGCTAACTCGTTAAGTGGAATGACTCTGTGTCAGCTTGACGAGCAAGTTTTTTGATAGTGAAACATTTCTGTCTAGGCCAAAACAGGTAGTAAGATCTTCTATGTTGAAAATTAATTTTGTAAACAGGAAGAGAGAAATGTAGAAAACAGGATGAATGTGGCTAGTAAAGAACAGACGTGAGTGCTGGGCTAAGGAGAGTTATGTTCCCCATTTGCAGCTCTCAGAGGGTGCAGGTGGAGTTGAACTCAGCTGAAACAAAAGCGCTCCCAAGTGCGCCTAAGTGGTTTTTGTTGTTATTGTTGCTGTTTGTTTTCAGACGGAGTCTCACTCTGTCACCTAGGCTGGAGTGCAGTGGCGAGATCTTGGCTCACTGCAACCTCTGCCTCGCGGGTTCAAGCAAGTCTCGTGCCTCAGCCTCGCAAGTAGCTGGGATTATAGGCGCCCACCACCACGCCCGGCTAATTTTTGTATTTTTAGTAGAGACAGGTTTCACCATGTTGGCCAGACTGGTCTTCAACTCCTGATCTCAAGTGATCCACCTGCCTAGGTCTCCCAAAGTGCTGGGATTACAAGTGTGAGCCACTGCACCTGGCACTGCCTGACTATTTTCATCCTGTAAAGTTATGGTTGTGAATTCTTACGCTTAACCCTGAGCCCTCCCAGTCATGAAAATCCATTTTCAGATTGTTACTGTGGACACTACAGCAATCTAGTTATTATGGACACCATAGGAACTTAGTTTAGAAACAAAATCTCAATAAAGAATATCTCCTACAGCCTTTAAAACCCAACCCTCGGCTGGGCGCAGTGGCTCATGCCTGTAATCCCAGCACTTTGGGAGGCCGAGGAAGGCAGATCACGAGGTCAAGAGATCGAGACCATCCTGGCCAACATGGTGAAATCCCGTCTCTACAAAAATACAAAAATTAGGTGGGCATAGTGGCATGTGCCTGTGGTTTCAGCTACTCGGGAGGCTGAGGCAGGAGAATCACTTGAACCCGGGAGGGGGAGGTTGCAGTGAGTTGAAATCACGCCACTGTACTCCAGCCTGGTGACAGAGCGAGACTTTGTCTCAAAAAGCAAAACAAAACAAAAACCCAACCCTTAAGAAAGTAAAGATGGGCCAGGCTCAGTGGCTCAGGCCTGTAATCCCAGCACTCTAGGAGGCCGAGGCAGGCAGATGGCTTGAGCTCAGGAGTTCAAGGCCAGCCTGGGCAACATGGTGAAACCCCATCTCTACCAAAAATACAAAAATTAGCCTGTAGTGGTGTGTGCCTGTAGTCTCAGCTACTTTTGAGCCTGGGAGGTTGAGGCCTCAGTGATCCGTGATTGTGTTACTACAGCCAGCCTGAGCAACAGTGAGATCTTGTCTCAAAAAAAAAAAAAAAAGAAAGAAAGTAGACAACCCATGGAACGGGAGAAAATATTTGCCAATCGTATACCTGATAAAGGATTTGTACCTAGAACATACAAATAACTCTAGATCTCAACAACATAAAGAAAAATAACACCCTCCAAATGGGCAAAAGATCTCAATAGACATTTCTCCAAAGAATAAACAAATGGCCAATAAGCATACAAAAATATTCCACATAGTCATCAGGGAAATGCAAATCAAAACCATAGTGAGAAACCCCTTTATTTTCATTTGTTTAAATTTATTTTTATTTTTGTTTTTGAGATGGAGTCTTGCTCTCTCGCCCAGGCTGGAGTGCAGTGACGCAATCTTGGCTCATTGCAACCTCTGCCTCCTGGGTTCAACAGTTCTCCTGTCTCAGCCTCCCAAGTAGATGGGATTACAGGTGACTGCCACCATGTCTGGCTGATTTTTGTATTTTTAGTAGAGATGGGGTTTCACCATGTTGGCCAGGCTGGTCTTGAACTCCTGACCTCAAGTGATCTGCCCGACTTGACCTCCTAAAGTGCTGGGATTACAGGCGTGAGCCACCACGCCCAGCCGAGAAACCTCTTTATACCCAAAAGGATGGCTACAATCACAAAGACAGATAACAACAAGTGTTGACGAGGATGTGGAGAAAATAGAACTGCCATACACTCCTAGTGGGAATGTAACATGGTGCAGCTACTTAGGAAAACAGTCTGACAGTTCTTCAAAGATTAAACACAGTTATCATATGACACAGAAATTCCACTCCTAGCTTCATACTCAAGAGAAATGGAGACATATGACCGTACAAAAATTCATACCAAAATATTTATAACAGCATTATTCATAAAAGCCAGAAGGTGGAAACAATCCAAACGTCTATCAATTGATGAACATGAATAAAATGTGGTATATTCGTAGATGGAGTATTATTTGCCTAAAAAAGGAATAAAGTACTTTTACATCACAAACTGGATAAACCTTGAAAACATTATGCTAAGTGAAAGTCAGTCCCACATATTGTATAATTTCATTTATATCAAATGACTAGAAGAGACCAATCAACAGAGATTGAAAGTAGCAGGTGCCAGGGGCTTCGGCTGAGGTGATAATAGGAAGTCAACGCTAATGCGTTTGAAGTTTCTTTTTGAGATTATAAAAAAAATGGGCCGGGCACAGTGGCTCACGCCCGTAATCCCAGTGCTTTGGGACGTCGAGGCAGGCGGATCACGAGGTCAGGAGTTCAAGACCAGCCCGGCCAATATGGTGAAACCCCATCTCTACTAAAAATACAAAAATTAGCTGGGCATGGTGGCACGCACCTGTAGTCCCAGCTACTTGGGAGGCTAAGGCAGGAGAGCCACTTGAACCTGGGAGGCAGAGGTTGTGGTGAGCTGAGATAGCGCCACTCCAGCCTGGGCAACAGAGTGAGACTTTGTCTCAAAAAAAAGTAAAAATGATTGTGATAATGGTTGTGCAACTCAAATATACCAAAATCCTTTGTACACTTAAATGAGTGAATTGTATGGTATGTAAATTATACCTCAATAAAGCTATCATTAATAAAAGCCAAAACAAAACCTCAGCCCTGCCTAATCACCTTGCCATCCTGTACAACCTGAGTTCTTAGCTTCATGTGCTGTTTTCACAATTTTTTTTTACTTCTGACTCTATCCTTATTCTCATCTCCCAAACCTCAATTTATATTCCATGAACATGGAATTTAAAATCTAAATAGAAGGCTGGGTATGGTGGCTCACGCCTATAATCCTAGCTACTTGGGAGGCTGAGGCACGAGAATCGCTTGAATCCGGGAGGTGGAGGTTGTAGTGAGCTGAGATCACACCACTGCACTCCAGCCTGGGCAACAGAGCGAGACCCTGTCTCAAAAATAAATAAATAAAAAATAAAATAAAATCTAAATAGAGGTTGCACTGAGGATTAGCTTTTCATTATTTATAGGTGAAAGAAAATTGTAGGGTGTTATCTGAATTGCTTGGAAAATTTCAAACACTCTGATAATATTTTAGAACCTAATAACAACCATGTTTGTTATGTGCTCCCATAGCAAAAGTATTTACTCCCAATCAGTATAAAACTTAACAATCCAGTAAACATTTCAAAATCATATTTAACTAGCTGTGCTTCCAACCTACATATTCCCAATTTAAAAAAATCAAACCTTAATACTCAAATTTACCATTATACTGGTGACATGCAACAAAGAACAAGTAATCTTTCTGAAGACTCAATGTCCAATGTGGTAGCCATTGGCCACAAGTGGCTATTGAGCACTAAATATACAGCTAGTCCAAATTGATATATATTTTAAGTGTAAAATACACACTGGCTTTTAAAGACTTAGTACAAAAAAGAGAATGTAAAACATTGAGTTTTTTATATTACTTATAAGTTGAAATGATATTTTGGATATGTTGCTTTATAGAAACTACATCATTAATTTTACTTCTTTCTTTTCATTTTCTTAATAAGGCTACCAGAAAATTTCAATCACATACGTGGCTCACATTATATTTTTATTGGACAAAGCTGCTCTAAAGATCCATGCAGGGCTTTTGAGGGGACCGTAAATATGCATTAGGAGACAGGGGCTTTGAATAACTTCTCCCATCGTAGTTTCCTGTTGTCATCTCTTTTTACATACTGGGTACTTTCCAGGAGTCTAGCACAGCTGGATAAGCCATAACAGAAAATCAACACAGTATACCCGAAGGACAACACAATAATATGGGCTCTCTGGCCATTCCTGCTTTTTGCAGCTGCTGCTTTCGTAAGAAGCAGTTTTTAATTACAACAATTATGACTTCTTTGGGGGGTGGAGGGTAAATTTTCTGTATGGAGTAACAAGGCCACAGTGCCTTAAGAATGGTTTGACGAAACCTTTGGACAAGGGCAGCAAAGAAAGAAAAGGCAGGGAGCAGTGATCCATGCCTGTAATCCCAGCACTTTGGGAAGCTGAGACGGGTGGATCACTTGAGCCCTGGAGTTTGAGACCCACCTGGCCAACATGGCGAAACTTCTTCTCTACCAAAAATACAAAAACACTAGTCAGGTATGGTGACACGTGCTTGTGGTCCCAGCTACTCGGGAGGCTGAGGTGGGAGGATTGTTTGAACCCAGGAGGCGGGGGTTGCAGTGAGCTGAGATCCCGCCACTGCACTCCAGCCTGGGTGACAGAGTGAGACTCTGTCTCAAACAAACAAGGAAAAAAGAATTATTAGTGATCCCGGAAGAAGCCAAAAAATAAGAAGCATGGAAGCGAGTTTAAGGAAGGCTCTTAGCGATCTCAAGCGTGAAATCTTAGATCAGCAATATGAGCCTTGGATCTAATTACAATGTAATCCCTTTTGCACATATATTCATTGTTCGCCTGTAATCATCAGCATCACCAGGTGTTGATAGATGCAGGAGGAAGATACGGGGCAGGGTCCCAGGAGAATCTTGGACCGGCCTGAGCACTGGGAGAACAGGATGGAGCCACGGAAGTTCACGCTGCTTGCAGGGGGAAGGAGCCTGGGTTCTTCAGTTCCTGTGTATGGCCTGGAATCAATCTGTGAGGTGGGGCCTGTTAGCAGAAACCCCTCTTGCTTTGCTGAGAGTTTTTTTTCTTTTGCCCATTTTGCCCAATAAATTCTGTTCCCCTCACCCTTCAATGTGTCTGTGTGCCTAACTTTTTCCTGATCATGACACAAGAACCTGGATTTAGCTGAACTAAGGAGCAGAAATTCTGCAACATTTGCAACTGTATTACTTTTTTTTTTTTTTTTCCAGATGGAGTTTCCCTCTGTTGCCTAGGCTGGAGTTCAATGGTGTGATCTTGGCTCACTGCAACCTCTGCCTCCTGGGTTCAAGCAATTCTGCCTCAGCCTCCGGAGTAGCTGGGATTACAGGCATTTGCCACTATGCCTGGCTGATTTTTGTATTTTTAGTAGAGACAGGGTTTCACCATGTTGGCCAGGCTGGTCTTGAACTCCTGACCTCAGGTGATCCGCCCGCCTCGGCCTCCCAAAATGCTGGGATTACAGGCATGAGCTGCAGCGCCCAGCCTGCAACAGTATCACATCTGATCAATGCAGACTCTCCTTTGTATCTCAGGTGATTGATTTATTAACTGTGTCAGTGCTGTACACCACAGAGCCACTAGCCACACATTTGGCTATGGAGCAGTTGAAACTGTGACTGAGAAGCTTAAGTCAAGTTTAAGTAGCCACATGGCTAGTGGCCACTGTGTTGGCCAGTACAGGTCTGGAGCCTGGCTGCTTCGTGTGTAACAGCAGCACATGTAGGGAGTTAGTCAGAAATGCAGTATTTCATATTTTACCTGGACTTCCTGAAATACATCCTACAGTTTAAGAAGATCACCAGGTGACTCTTAAATTAAGTACATTAAAGGTTGGAAAGCACTTACCTAGAGTAGGGGGTCTTATTGAATACATTGAAGCCCCTAAAATTGTATAAAAAGTTTGCATGAATTTGTAACACACACACACATATGGATACACTTTCCCACTTTCCTTTTCCTGGAAGCAATGTCTATACTTCTCCCTCAGATTTTCCAAGGTGTTCATGATCCAAAACTAAGTTCTACCCTACACTAAGTGGAAAAGCAGATTTCACTGAACAAAGAAAACCTTAAAGTTAACCTTTGCTGAGCAAGCAAATGCTTTTGAATTTACAAAGACGAGAAGCTAGCCATACTCAGCTTTGTCATTCTTCCAATGTGGTTTCATTTCTTCATATGTCTGAAATAAAAAACTACATGGTACACTCCAGGTCTGCTTTGGTTTCAAAAAGGCACATGCACGTCAGTGCACATTGGTAGCTATAAAACATTTATATGTACTCTATTTTGTATTATACACATACATCCTTATTTTTTTAAGTGCAAATTGACCACAAAATGCATTCCAGTGCAAATACCAGTCGATGTTAATTCATACAGCCTGGGGCAACTGGTGAAATTTTAAGTACTGATGTACTACTGCAGCTGTTACCAATTTTTTGGTTGATTCAGGAAATCAACCAGAAATTTTTAAAACTGGTATAATGGCTGTCTAGTTATTACCTACAACATGAAACCATGAAGATTCAGGAAGCAATCAGGATTTTTTTTATTAGTATAATAGCAGTCTGATTATTATCTACAACATGAAACCATGAATAAAAACATTGGAAAGAACAATTCTGATTATTTAGCTTCCTTTCCTGTTACGGAATAGTGTTGGTTTTACATTATAATAAAAATAATGATCCTTTATTATTTCTTTTTTTTTTTCTTTTTTTTTTTTTTAATTTATGAAGTATTTATTGATCATTCTTGGGTGTTTCTCGGAGAGGGGGATATGGGAGGGTCATAGGATAATAGTGGAGAGAAGGTCAGGAGATAAACACATGAATAAAGGTCTCTGGTTTTCCTAGGCAGAGGACCCTGCGGCCTTCTGCAGTGTTTGTGCCCCTGGGTACTGGAGATTAGGGAGTGGTGATGACTCTTAAAGAGCATGCTGCCTTCAAGCATCTGTTTAACAAAGCACATCTTGCACCGCCCTTAATCCATTTAACCCTGAGTTGACACAGCATATGTTTCAGAGAGCATGGGGCTGGGGGAAAGGCCATAGATTAACAGCATCCCAAGGCAGAAGAATTTCTCCTAGTCAGAACAAAATGGAGTCTCCTATGCCCACCTCTTTCTACACAGACACAGCAACAATCTGATCTCTCCTTCCTTTCCCCACACTTCCCCCCCTTCTCTTCAACAAAACCGCCATCGTCCTCATGGCCCGCTCCCGATGGTCGCTGTCTCTTCGGAGCTGTTGGGTACACCTCCCAGACAGGGCAGCCGGGCAGAGGCGCTCCTCGCCTCCCAGACAGGGCGGCCGGGCAGAGGCGCTCCTCGCTTCCCAGACGGGGCCGCCCGGGCAGAGGCGCTCCTCACTTCCCAGACGGGGCCGCCCAGGCAGAGGCGCTCCTCACTTCCTCCCATACCGGGTGGCAGCCGGGCAGAGGCGCTCCTCACCTCCCAGACGGGGCGGCCGGGCAGAGGCGCTCCTCACTTCCCAGACCGGGCGGCCGAGCAGAGGCGCTCCTCACTTCCCAGATGGGGCGGCCGGGCAGAGGCGCTCCTCACTTCCCAGACCGGGCTGCCGGGCAGAGGCGCTCCTCACTTCCCAGACGGGGTGGCCGGGCAGAGACGCTCCTCACTTCCTCCCAGACGGGGTGGCGGCCAGGCAGAGGCGCTCCTCACCTCCCAGACAGGGCGGCCGGGCAGAGGCGCTCCTCACTTCCCAGACTGGGCGGCCGGGCAGAGGCGCTCCTCACTTCCCAGACTGGGCGGCCGGGCAGAGGTGCTCCTCACCTCCTAGACGGGGTGGCCAGGCAGAGGCGCTCCTCACTTCCCAGACGGTGTGGCGGCTGGGCAGAGGCGCTCCTCCCTTCCCAGATGGGGCAGCCAGGCAGAGGCGCTCCTCACTTCCTCCCAGACGGGGTGGCGGCCAGGCAGAGGTATTATTTCTTTTAGGCAAAAATTTAGGAAGCAATGATACTTTTATGTTGAGGATGAGGTTGCTTTCAGGCTTTGTAAATTTGTCTCAGAGAAACTTCCTCCCTTTCTGAACAACAAAAATATTCTGAATTCTATGCTAAGGCAATGATTTATTTCAGGTTGACTAAGTCCCTAGAGTTAGGTGGTGTGCCCCCTGAGTCTCAAAACAGCTTTAAGAATCCACCTTGAATCATTATTTATCCACTGGTGTTTATGAAGAGACATGTACAAACTGGTACTAGCTAACACAGCCAGGAAAATTAATGATAGAGCCAGAAGTATTTCTCAGATGAAGAAAACACAAGTTTAGCTTCACTTTTGTTTTGGAATACAAATTTATACTGGTTGAGCATCCCAAATCTGAAAATCCAAAATCCAAAACTCGCTCATTGGAGCATTTTGGATTTTTGGATTCCAACCAGTAAGTTGAAGTACAAATCTAAAAAAAAATTGAAAATCAAAAACACTTCTAGTCCCAGGCATTTTGTGTAAGGGATACTCAACCTGTAAATGCAGAACTGCTGAATGCAATTTCAAGAGAAAGACTTAGATCCCTTCATAAATAATTTTCTGTCAGATGAAGAACTCCAGCTATTACTGGAAGGTACAGACAGGACTACTATACATTTAATACATGTTTAGCTTTTGTAAGACAAAATATATATATTTATATATATAGACAGGGTCTCACTATGTTGCCCAGGCTGGTCTCAAGCTCCCGGGCTCAGGCAATCCTCTCACCTTGGTCTCCCAAAGTGTACAGGTGTGAGCCACCGTGCCTGACCTAGGACAAAATATTCTTTCAAAACTAGCTAGCTAGAAGGATAATTTACTGGGCTGGGCATGGTGGCTCACGTCTGTAATCCCAGCACTTTGGGAGGTAGCAGCGGGCAGATCACTTTAGGCCAGGAGTTTGAGACCAGCCTAGCTAATATGGCAAAACTCTGCATCTACTAAAAATACAAAATTAGCCAGGCCCGGCGGCGGTGCCTGTAGTCCCAGCTACTTAGGAGGCTGAGGCACGAGAGTCACTTGAACCCGGTAGTGGGAGGTTGCAGAGCCAGGATCACGCCACTGCACTCCAGCCTGGATGACAGAGGAACACTGTCTCAAAAAAAAAAAAAAAAAAAATATATATATATATATATATATATATATATATATATATAAAATTTACCATGCTATTTCCAATCTTTTTTAAGCCTCAGCAGTGTGGTGGTGGTGGATGTCATTAAAACAAAAGGGTTGAAAAACCGTTCTCAATCTCGTTTCTACTACCAGACACAAGACAAATGTCATTCACATTCCCACGGTGCGATGCTCCTGGTATGGTAGCTCTTTTCCATTCCTTTCTTTTCTACTCCATAAAGCATATTGGAATGTGAGTAAGTGATTCCAATAACCTGGAGTCCAGTCCAACACAGTCAATTATTCACAGCATTTGACTCAGATTATCCTCATACTTCACAGCTGATCACAACATTTTGGTGTCAACACCATTTCTGATGAGGATCCCTCATTCATTTAGTTCCTTACCTTTAGTCAAGGTCAAGATTCTTATCTGCACTCATTTTGATATATTTATTTGATTTATTTACATAACCAGTAGAAAGGAGATTTTAAAAATATTTATTTGTTTCTAGAAATCATAGAAAATAAAAATTGATACAATTATTATATACAACTTTAGAAAGGCATATTTATCCTTTCACACAAGAGAAGTTTATGCAATGACAGACACGGAAATACCAAAGCCATTGGTGACAAAGGGTAAACGCTACTGATAGAAGAAGGCCTTGTCCATTTTTATAGTTTTCTTCTCTACCATTATTTATTTTTGAGCAAATACCAGTCCAGTGGAAAGATTTCTGAACATAAAAGGCACCTAGAGTAGAAATTAGACCTTAACTAATAAAACAGCTGTACAGGTTTACATCAAGAAAAAAAACCCGGCCAGCACAACTCACGCCTGTAATCCCAGGAGTTAGCCTCGGCAACATGGCAAAACCCCCGTCTCTAAAAAAAATACAAAAATCAGCTAGGCGTGGTGGTGCGTGCCTATACTCCCAGCTACTTAGGAGGCTGAGGTGGGAGAGTCACTGGAGCCTGGGAGGTCGAGGCTGCAGTGCAAGATTGAGAATTGCAGGATTGCACTGCAATCCAGCCTGCGCTACAGAGTGAGACCCTGTCTCGAAAAAAAAAAAAGAAAAAATTAAAATGGGCCTATCAATGCAACGTTCCTGCAAGGCACTGATAACATAAATGCAAAAGCCACTGCAACTAAAAAGTCTATAATGCTTGCCTGAATCTAGTACATAAGCAGGATAATGACAATCACTTTTTGTTTATAAATTTGTAGATGTCTTATTATTTCAATCAGCATGAGTACTGTATTTATATTTGTGGGTGGCAGCTCTCAAATTATTTATCCATAGTCCAGATTTGTTTTGTTGCATTTGCTCTTAAAATGCATTGTATACTCCACCACAGATGTGTCAAATACTCCTGCTGTCTTTTGAGAATGTAGCAAAACCTAAACCTGCTACTTTAAACCAAAGTCCTTTTTTTATTATTGTAAAGCTGACATTTTACTCTGATTTAAGCACCTGAAGTATATTTTGACTAATTTATATTCTGAGCTAAAATTAAGAACCTCAGGATTTGTGTACACGTACAAATATTGCAAATTATTTATTTAAGCTAATAAAAACTTAAAAAATACAAATATTTTTTTATTACAAAGATTCGAAATCCATATATGAGTCTGAACTAAGACAAAAATGCACAGGGAGCCAGGAAGCAAACACTTGTGTGCATTTTTTAATCTGTGGACAAGGTACTGCTCAGCGAAGCCAGGTTGTATTCAGCTGTGTCTGGTTCTTGATACTGGTATCCATTTTTAGCACTTCTCGAATGGCCATGGTGGCGTAAGTAGAAGGGGGTAGAGAAAAATCCATTTTCAGAGCCCTGTATTTGCCTTCTGCAAGGCAAGAAAGAAAACAGTCAGAAAATGAAGGCAGCTGCAGACAGACCAGTGAGAGTCACATAATCTCTAAGCAAATACAAAGAACTGTGCTGCTTTCCTTAGACTCCACTTCCCAGGGGGCCTCGGAGAATGAGACCACGGAAGTAAGAGGTCTGTGAGTGTGAACCTGCTGAATGGTTACAGAAATTCTGCCCGGGAACTTTCACAAAAAGGCAGATGACAGAAGAACACAAAAGAGAAACGCATGTAAAGTTAAAGAAGTAATAATAAATTATGGCCTGGGAAGAAACAGAACAAGAATTTGACGATGAGAATGCCAATTTAATTAATTAATTAATTTATTTATTTGAGACAGAGTCTCGCTATGTTGCCCAGACTGGAGTGCAGTGGCGTAATCTCGGCTCACTGCAGCCTCCACCTCCTGGGTTGAAGCGATTCTCCTGCCTCAGCCTCCCGAGTAGCTGGGATTACAGGCGCCCACCACCAAGCCTGGCTAATTTTTTTCTGTATTTTCAGTAGAGATGGGGCTTCGTCACGTTGGCCAGGCTGGTCTGGAACTCCTGACCTCAAGTGATCCACTCGTCTTGGTCTCCCAAACTGCTGGGATTACAGGTGTGAGCCACCACACCCAGCCACCAATTTAATTTTTTTTTTTTTTTTTGAGACGCAGTCTCGCTTTGTCGCCCAGGCTGGAGTGCAGTGGCGCGATCTCGGCTCCCTACAAGCTCCGCCTCCCGGGTTCACACCATTCTCCTGCCTCAGCCTCTCCGAGTAGCTGGGATTACAGGCACCCGCCACCACGCCCGGCTAATTTTTTGTATTTTTAGTAGAGACGGGGTTTCACCATGGTCTCAATCTCCTGACCTTGTGATCCGCCCGCCTCGGCCTCCCAAAGTGCTGGGATTACAAGCGTGAGCCACTGTGCCCGGCCAACCAATTTAATTTTTTAAACTCTTCCTGAATTTTCACTCACCTTTAGTAAGTCTCTGTGGGGGATAGGGAGAAATACTCCATCACCTAATATCACAACCATCTATAACATGCACTTATTTTCAGGAGGATTTACTGGTTTTAATTACTAACTTCCAGCCATAATTGTGAAAGTAAGGTCATAAAACAAAACAATGAAATCATGGGTGGTGGTAGTGCTTGTAAGAGCAGTTTTCAAAAAAAAATTATGTTTTTGTTTAACAAAACATTTCAAAGTCAACACAGAGCTGATGACTGAGTAAACTTACCAGAAGCAAAAACTGGTGGTGGCTTCCCTTCTAGGTTGTCCACATCTGTGTTGAAAAGTGGAATTTTGGGATCATCATATGCAACGACTTCCCTTCAAAACATATGAATAAAGATAAGTGTGAATGTGAACTTTCATAAAAGGCACTAAGCCACTCATCATCATTTATTTAGCAATAAAAACACATAAGTTTACTGTAAATAATTATAGTTAGGAATCTTGAATAACAGAGCAGGGCCAGATTTTATACCTAAGTTTTGCTTATAAATAAAATTTTTTTTTTTTTTTGAGATGGAGTCTCAAATCTGTCACCTAGGCTGGAGTGCAGTGGTGTGATCTTGGCTCACTGCAACCTCTGCCTCCTGGGTTCAATCGATTCTCCTGCCTCAGTCTCGCAAGTAGCTGGGACTATAGGTGTCTGCCACCATGCCTGGATAATTTTTGTATTTTTAGTAGAGATGGGGTTTCACCATGTTGGCCAGGGAGGTCTCAAACTCCTGACCTCAGATGATCCACCCACCACAGTCTCCCAAAGTGCTGGGATTATAACGTGAGCCACTGTGCCCAACTCAATCCAATTATATTCTATTAGTTATTTAAAAATGTACAACTGGGGCCAGGCATGGTGGCTCATGCCTCTAATCTCAACACTTTGGGCGGCCGAGGTGGGATGACTGACTAAGCCCAGGAGTTCAAGACCAGCGTGTGCAACATGGTAAAACCCCATCTCTTTATATTAATAATTAAAATTTTAAAAAGGTACAACTGACAAATCTTTTTTTTTTTGGACGGAGTCTCGCTCTGTCGCCCACGCTGGAGTGCAGTGGCACAATCTTGGCTCACTGCAAGCTCCGCCTCCCGGGTTCACGCCATTCTCCTGCCTCAGCCTCCCGAGTAGCTGGGACTACAGGCGCCCGCCACCACACCCGGGTAATTTTTCGTATTTTTAGTAGAGACGGCGTTTCACCGTGTTAGCCAGGATGGTCTCAATCTCCTGACCTCGCGATCTGCCTGCCCCGGCCTCCCAAAGTGCTGGGATTACAGGCGTGAGCCACTGCACCCAGCCGACAATTCTTTTTAAATGAAGTTGAGAGGCAGTAAACTTCACTTTGCACATCTGTGATCAAATTACTTATGGCATTTACATTTTCTCCAGAGTGGGTGCCACAACCAAGAACAGCTTGTTACTAAGAAGGAACAGTTCTCTGGAGTGGGGAAGACAAAGTCCAACCATGTGGACCTCTTGCCTATAATCCAGAGAGGAGGAGGTAAGAGAGATGGAGAAGAGAAGGAAATAGGGAATGAAATAATTTCCTGGCAATAGGCAACTAGTTCAGGATTTCATTTTAAAATTACCAAATAAAGCTTTAGATAATACTGGGTATTAAAATTTGTTTTTGAGACAGGGTTTCGTTTTGTCACCCAGGCTGGAGGGCAAGTGGCGTGATCACAGCTTACTGCAGCCACGACCTTCCAGGCTCAAGCAATCCTCCCACATCGGCCTCCTAAACAGCTGGGACTACAGGTGTGCACCATCACAGCAGGCTAATTTTTGTAATTTTTTGTAGAGATGGTCTTGCTATGTTGCAGAGGCAGGTCTCAGGCTCCTAGGCTCAAGTGATCCTCCCACCTTGGGCTTCCAATAAAGTATTTTTAAACGAACTAACACAAGCATCTTTTCCTCTCTAGAAACATGATATTAAAACAACCAGAGCAGTGTTTGGAACTCACAGCTAATTCTAAGTAAGGTAATTTGCTCAGGGATAGCTCTGTAAGCAAATCTAAGTTTTTAGAAATAGGAAAAAAGTTCACTCTACAAATTTCTTCAATAATTCAGTGATGCCAACAAAATGTAAATGAACTCACTTCCCATAACTATTTATATTCAAAACAGCTTCTTTATTTCTTTTCTTTTTTTAGAGACAGGGTCTCACTATATTGCCCAGGCTCATCTCAAACTCCTGACCTCAAGCAATCCTCCCGCTTCAGCCTCCCGAGTCTCCGGGCTTACTTATGAGACACTGTGCCCGGCTTAGCTTCATTTACTTCTTGATGATTTGAAAAATACAAAGTAGTAGCAGTAGTGGTAACAATAGTAATAATAACAATAATAACTAACACTTTTGAAACACTTATATACTGGGTTGTAAGCACCGAAAAAATACAGTCATGCACTGCTTAACAACAGGGACATGTTCTAACCCTTGTCAGTCATTTCATCACCGTGTAAACATCGCAGAATGTACTTACACAAACACAGATGGTATAGCCTACTCCACACCTTGGTTATAGAGTATAGCCTATTGCTCCTAGGCTACAAACCTATACAGCATGTTACTGTACTGAATACTGGAGGCAACTGTAACACAATGTAAGTACTTGTGTATCTAAACATAGAAAAGGCAAAGGCTGGACGTGGTGGCTCATGCCCGTAATCCCAATACTTTGGGAGGCCGAGGTGGGAGAACTGCTTGAGCCCAGGACCTTGAGGCTGCAGGAAGCCATGATTATGCCACTGCATTCCAGCCTGGGTGACAGAGAAAGAACCTGTCTCTATTAAGAAAAAAAAAAAGAAAAGAAAGAAAAGATAAGAAAAAGATAGAAAAGGAAAAGAAAAAGAAAAGGAAAAGAAAAGAAGATAAAAGAGAAAAAAGAAAAGAAAAAAGGTAAGGCCAGGTGTGGTGGCTCGCACCTGTAATCCCAGCGCTTTGGGAGGCCAGGGCAGGAGGATCACCTGAAGTCAGGAGTTTGACACCAGCCTGGCCAATACGGTGAAACGCTGTCTCTACTAAAAATACAAAAATTATCCAGGTGTGGTGGCAGGTGCCTGTAATCCTAGCTACTCTGGAAGCTGAGGCAGGAGAATCGCTTGAACATGGGAGGCAGAAGTTGCAGCAAGCCGAGATCATGCTATTGTGCTCCAGCCTGGGTGACTAGTGAAACTCCGTCTCAAAAAAAACAAAAAAATAAAAGGTAAGTAAAAATATGGTGTTATAATCTTACGATACCACCATCATATAAGCAATCTGTCACTGACTGAAAATTCTTGTGCAGTACATGACTCTATATAAAGTGAAACAAAAGCTTACAACTTATATGGTAATTCAGTTCTATTTCATTCTAGATGATTACTCACCAGCTAACATTCTGAGGACGAATAATGATCTTTCGGTAGGCCCCTGACAAGGAATAATCTCGAATTTTGTGTCTCATGTTGTCAATATCAAGATTGTCAGCTGTGAGCATTTCCCTGTAGGCTTCTTGAACTAATATAAAATACAAAAAGTTAGTTGAAATGCAGCTTGTCAGTCAAGTTATCCTGAACTAGATTATAAAGAGAGTAACATGTAAGTTCAGTTAGACTGCCCTAATAAAATTAGTCACCTTAATTTATAATCCAAAATCTGTTCCCTGGAATCAAAATTTAGTGACTTAGTAACTAGGACTACAGGGTGTACTAAGCTTTGGTTTGGCCAATTTGTAAGTTATTTTTGCAACCAGTCACAGTACCTGTGGTGTAAGGTTCCCAAGCCAACTACAAAAGGCCATTTCATCCAAAGTTGCTAAACTGCATTTTATATGGGCTGAGAGTTGGAAGACACCATATACAGAGGCTTCAAACACTCTCTGGTAGAGGCAGTTATAAATAAATGTATAAAAATAAGAGACCTTGGAAAACCATCTGGCTCACCCGTGCACCTGATGTAGAGTCTTTTTTTATAGCACTCAAGAGAGACAGTTTTCCAGCCTTTGCTTGCACAGTCATTAATGGGGAAATACTTCTTTGTGAGGCATGCAATTATTAGAAAGTTCTTCCTATTCCAAGCTGAAATCCATTTTCTTATAACTTCTGTTGACGCTTGGGAACACAGTGGATTAACTGTCTTCTTCCACATATAGTCATAAGTACTGGATCTTTCAGCCATATCTTCTCTAGACCAAACAATGCTTCCCTTAGCTGTCCCTCCTTTAACATTTCTGTATTTCCCACCAAACCTTTTTTATCTGCCCGAGGGTAACAGGCTCACATACAACAATAACTCCAGATATTTTAAGCTTTTTATACAAACTACTATCAAACTGGGCCTTTTCTATTGGCATTTGATCACTGGGCATAAATGTGGGAATTTACATTTATTCCTATTAAATACCTTCTGCAGTTCTTTTTTTTTTTTTTTAACATCTTACTAAATTATTTATTGCAAACTTGCCCCTCTATTACAACTTTTGCTAGCCTTCTACTCATTCAGTAACTAATATAAGACATTGAATATGAGGTGTCATACATATTAGATAAATTAATGGATGGATAAATGCAAATACATTGAAATTGTGTTTTTAAAATTAATACCCCAATAGAATATTATGCAATTCTTAAATACTTATTTTTCATATAATTAATACTAACTATTTTGCACAATTTGCAAATATAACAAGCAAATTTCTTTGTTCAAGTTACTCATAAAAAATATTGGCTAGAACAGGTCCCTCACCACACACTAAGGACAACAGGGATCCCTCAATCAAGCACTGTCAGGTACCAGGTATGCATGTGTTACATACCCAGAAACCTGAAATATCACCCATCCAGTCTACAAATGGCCATCCTGGCTACAGGGTTTTCATGAACGGCTTTGTCAAAGGCTTTGCTGAATTTATGTTCTAATTGGTACTGGCAAAGTTCCTGATCCCAAAAGGTTTAAGAGAGAAGAGGAAAATAATGTTTTCTTTCTTATGATAGTTGATTTTGGGTGTCAACTTGACTGGGGTAAGGGAGACCCAAACAGCTAGTAAAATATGATTTATTTTCACTGCTTCAGTAGGCACTGAGCTCAGCCTTCTTCTCGGAGGGAAATCCAGGTGGTTTGGCATTTGATTAGAGTGACCGGACTGTGCCGGCTGTGTCGGTGAGGGTGTTTCTAGAGAAGACTGGCATGTGAGTTGGTGGGCAGAGTGGGGAAGATCTGCCCTCAAGGTGGGCGCACACCTCCAATCGGCTGGGGGCCTGGATGGAACATAAAGGCAGAGGAAGGCTGAATTCTCTCCCTCTCCTTCCCAGAGTCAGATGCCCTTCTTTGCCTGTCTCTGGATGTCAACTCCAGGTTCTCTGGCCTATGGACTCTGGGACTTATACCAGTGGTTCCCCAGGTCTCAAGTCTTTGACCTCCAACTGAGAGTTACATCATTGGCTTCCCTGGTTCTGAGGCCTTCACACTTGGACTAAACCATGCTGCTGGCTTTCCCAGTTCTCCCATTTGCAGATGGCCTGTCGTGGGACTTCTCAACTCCACAATCAAGTAGGCCAATTTCCTAACAAATCCCCTCCTTCCCTTTTTTTTTTTTTCTGAGACAGAGTCTTGCTCTGTCACCGAGTCTGGAGTGCAGTAGCATGATCTCGGCACACCGCAACCTCTGCTTCCTGGGCTCAAGACATCCTTCCACCTCAGCCTCCCAAGTAGCTGGAACCACAGGTGCGCACTACCAGGCCCGGCTAATTTTTGTATTTTTAGTAGAGACGGGGTTTTGCCAGGTTGCCCAGGCTGGTCTCGAATTCCAGAGTTCAAGCGATCCACCCATCTCAGCCTCCCAAAGTATTGGGATTATAGGCATGAGCCACTGCACCTGGCCTATTTATTTTATTTTATAATTTCAACTTTTATTTTAGATTCAGAGGTAGAGTTTCTTAATTTAAGTTATCCATGTGAATGCATCCCTTTCTGGGAGACTGTCATAAATAACCAAAGTTTATATATGCTTGAAATAGTAGCTTCATTATGTTAAACTTGTTTTAACTATTTTCCCCATACAGGGAACTTACTTTTATGCTTTGGGTAGATAACATCGAAACCAGGCAAGGGCATTACCACATCATGGATAGAGTAATTATTAACATCATCTTCCTCAATATAGGTGGCTGTGGCTGTAAATTCACAAGTGAACAATAAATTAAGAAAACAGGCAATATTGTTATGAACTCAATCTTCTAAAAGTATACACATCTAAGCAAGTCAGAAGTACAAGTTGGTACAGGTTCAATGACTTGAAAGCTTAAAGAAATTATGCCAGGCGTGGTGGCTCACGCCTGTAATCCCAGCACTTTGGGAGGCAAAGGCGGGTGGATCACTCAAGGTCGGGAGTTCGAGACCAGCCTGACCAACATGGAGAAACCCCGTCTCTACTAAAAATACTAAAATTAGCCAGGCATGGTGGCACATGCCTGTAATCCCAGCTACTCGGGAGGCTGAGGCAGGAGAATCACTTGAACTCGGGAGGCGGAGGTTGCAGTGAGCTGAGATCACACCATTGCACTCCAGCCTGGGTAACAAGAGTGAAACGCCTCTCAAAAAAGAAAAAAAAGAAAGAAAAAAAGGAAAAAGAAATTAAGCTGGGGCCAGGAGCAGTGGCTCATGTCTGTAACCCCAGAACGCTGGGATGCTGAGGTGGGTAGACTGCTTGAGCCCAGGAGTTCCAGACCAGCCTGGACAACATGACGAAACCCTATCTCTACAAAAAACATAAAAATTAGCTGGGTGGGTGGCAAACACCTGTAGTCCCAACTACTCGGGAGGCTAAGGCAGGAGGATCACCTGAGCCTGGCAGGTTGAGGCTGCAGTGAGATGTGACTGCACCACTGTGCTCCAGCCTGGGTGCTGGAGTGAGACCCTATCTCAAAGGAAAAAAAAAAAAAAATTAAGTTTGGATATATATCCTTCTGTCTTTTCTACTCTACCCAAGAAATAAAAATCAAGGACTTAGAAAAAGTAAAAGAAATTCTTTTTTGTTTTTTAAGACAGGGTCTTGCTCTGCCACTCAGGCCAGAGTGCAGTGGTGTGATTAAGGTTCACTGCAGCCTCAACCTCCTGGGCTCAAGTGATCCTCCTGCCTCACCCTCTCGAGAAGCTGGGACTGTAAGTGCATGCTACTACGCCTGGTTAGTTTTTAAATTTTTTGTAGAGATGGGTCTTTGTTGCCCTGGCTGGTCTTGAACTCCTGGGCTCAAGTGATTCTGCTGCCCTGGCCTCCCAAAGTACTGGGATTACAGGTGTGAGCTACTGCACCAAATCTAAAGTAAAATTTTCAATGAAAATTTAAAAACATTTATCTCTCAGCTGCATCCACATTTTTTTGAATGCCTATTTAAAATCAGTTCCTCTATCTTTCTTAAATAAAATAACACAAGAAAACACTTTGAAAAGCCACCATACTACAAAATCGTATTTGCAGTGGCATCATAAATGGATGCATTTTGCTGGGAAAAAAAAAAACAGTTAAAAAAAAAAACCGGAATGTACTTAAGAGGATGAAGCACAGTGGCACCCAGGACATTAAAATACACTGGATGTGACCAACATGGCATGAGGAAAAAAAAGCTAAATCAGGAAAAATAATTTAAAATTTCTGAACAGAGTTAGAACCTTAGTGGGTTTACGGGGTCTGCCTGCAGATGAGCAGACCATGTATTCAGCTAATAGATGGTAGCCTAGTATGCCAGAGACACACATGGAGTTTGGAATCAGATAGATTGAACTCTGAATCCCAGTTTTTTCTGTTTTTTTAACTAGCTGTGGAACTTTGGGCAAGTGACCAAACCTCACCTGAAAAAACAGAGAAAATACTTCACAGTAACACTGGGGCTTTAAACTAAAAGACACAGGTACAGGGCTTAGTACCAAGGCCTGGCACACAGAACGGGCTCCATGGAAGATGGGATATTAGGACTGTCTTGGGAACATTTTGGGCACAGCATATACTAAATGCCCATTCTATTTGAGTTTGAAGAAACTCTTCTTTTTTTTTTTTTTGAGACAGTCTCCCACTGTCACCCAGGCTGGAATGCAGTGGTGTGATCTCAGCTCACTGCAAGCTCCGCCTCCCGGGTTCATGCCATTCTCCTGCCTCAGCCTCCTGAGTAGCTGGGACTACAGGCGCCCGCCACCATGCCCAGCTAATTTTTTGTATTTTTAGTAGAGATGGCGTTTCACCGTGTTAGCCAGGATGGTCTCGATCTCCTAACCTCGCGATCTGCCCGCCTCGGCTCTCAAAGTGCTGGGATTACAGGTGTGAGCCACTGCGCCCAGTGACTTGAAGAAACTCTTTAAGGTTGGCTAACAAGACACATCCAGAGGTGTATTTATTTGCTAGACCTAGATCAAAGTTTCGAAAGAGATTTCAGCAATCATTTAGCCCAAATCCTATTTGAGTTGAGAAAAGGGAGGCCCAGAGAGAGGTGCTTACTCAGGCCGGGCACAATGGCTCACACTTGTAATCCCAGCACTTCGGGAGGCCAAGGCGGGCGGATCACCTGAGGTGGGGAGTTCCAGATCGAGGTGCTTACTCAAACCAGATATACATTTTTTCTTTAAAGATGCAGATACAAACTAACCCATGCAAGTTTGCATCGTCCCTTCATCTCAAACTTACTAGACATCTTTTTTTTTTTGAGATGGCATCTCACTGTGTCACCTAGGCTGGAGTGCAGTGGTACTATCTTGGCTCACTGCAACATCCGCCTCCTGGGTTCAAGCGATTCTCCTGCCTCAGCCTCCTGAGTAGCTGGGATTACAGGCATGCACCACCACACCCAGCTAATTTTTGTATTTTCAGTAGAAACAGGGTTTCTTCATATTGGCCAGGCTGGTCTTGACCACCTGACCTCAGGTGATCCACCCACCTTGGCCACCCAAAGTGTCAGGATTACGGGCGTGTGCCACCATGCCTCACCACATCTTTCTTAATTAGTAGCCAGGATGGATTTTAAAGCCACTAGTGGCAACTAACTGAACCCTAGCTTAGTTGTGTAACAAAGACATCTGCCTTTTTACCTCCTTTGAGAATGAGGTCCCCTGGAACAGGTTTCAGTCCATAGTCTTCTATCCTCTTGCTTACCATGTTATTCCACACATAGCTTTGGTAGCTATGAATATACATTAAGCGATTATTTCTGGGTATCTGGAGGGAAGGAAAAAAAATAGGCAAGAAAACATATTCTAAATATAAAAAGTGCTGCACTTTTTTTTTTTTTTTTGAGATGGGGTCTCGCTCTGTTGCCCAGGCTGGAGTGCAGTGGTGCGATCTAGGCTCATTGCAGCCTCCACCTCCCAGGTTCAAGCAATTCTCCCATCTCAGCCTACTGAGTAGCTGGGATTACAGGGGTGCACCACCACGCCTGTCTAATTTTTGTATTTTTAATAGAGACGGGGTTTCACCATGTTGGCCAGGCTGGTCTCGAACTCCTGACCTCAGGTGATCCGCCCACCTTGGCCTCCCAAAGTGCTGGAATTACAGGCGTGAGCCACCACGCCCAGCCAAAAAGTGCTGTACTTTCTAAGACACTTTGCTTGTTAGTGGTAATCACGTAATAAGAAACTTCTACTGTATTTATTTACTTTTATGTATTTATTTTTGAGACAGGTTTTCATTCTGTCGCCCAGGCTGGAGTGCAGTGGCGTGATCATGGTTCACTGTAGCCTCAAACTCTCAGGCTCAGGTGATTCTCCCACCCCAGCCTCTTGAGTAGCTGCGACTACAGGCGTGTACCACCATGCCAAGCTAGTTCTTTGAATTTTCTTTCTACAGACAGGGTTTTGCCGTGTTGCCCAGGCTGGTCACAAACTCCTAGGTTCAAACAATCCACCAGCCTCAGCCCCCTAAAGTGCTGGGATTACAGGCAACAGCCACTGTGCCCAGCCAAAACTTCTACTTTAATCTCTCATTTTTTCTTTTTCTTTTTAATCTCTCATTTTTCTTTTTTCCTTCTACTTTAATCTCTCATTTTTTTCTTTTTTTTGTTTTTGAGACAAGGTCTCACTCTGTCACCTAGGCTGGAGTGCAATGACACGATCCCAGCTCACTGCAACTTCCGCCTCCCAGGTTCAAGTGATTCTCCCACCTCAGCCTTCTGAGTAGCTGAGACTATAGGTGCACACCACCATGTCCGGATAATCGTTTTATTTATTTATTTTGAGACGGAGTCTCGCTTTGTTGCCCAGGCTGGAGTGCAATGGCGTGATCCCGGCTGAATGCAACCTCTGCCTCTTGGGTTCAAGCGATTCTCCTGCCTCAGCCTCTCAAGTAGCTGGGATTACAGGTGTCTGCCAACACGTCTGGCTATTTTTTGTATTTTTAGTAGAGACAGGGTTTCACCATGCTGACCAGGCTAGTCTTGAACTCCAGACCTCAGGAGATCCACCCGCGTTGGCCTCCCAAAGTGTTGGAATTACAGGCGTGAGCCACTGTGCGGGCGTGTTTTGTATTTTTAGTAGAGACAGGGTTTCACCACATTGGCCAGGCTGGTCTCGAACTCCTAGCCTCAAGTGATCTGCCCGCCATGGCCTCCCAAAGTGCTGGGATTACAGGCATGAGCCACCATGCTCGGCCATAATGTTTTAGGAAAAGTTTACAAATTTGTGTGGGGCCACATTCAAAGCTGTCCTGGGCTGCATGTGGCCCGCAGGCTGTAGGTTGGACAAGCCTGCCTTACATCAATGGCACAGTCTTCAAACTTAAGGAATTTACATATCAATTTTCAAGCTAACAGTGCTTTTTTCTCCCATAATTCCACGGTTAAACAGAGAACCTAAATGACGGAAATGACAACTAATTCCATGCAGCAAGAATTCTGCTTTCTTTGTGCATCTAGGAAAAGTAAGACTTAGGCTTAAGGGTTAAACTTTAACATTTGTTAACTTTAACTTTGTTGCTCAGGCTGGAGTGCATGGAGTCCTGGATTATACATATCCAAATACTGGCGTAGGCTACTCTTGAATCACCATGATGAAACCAGACTAAAATGCAACTATAGACTGCTTACTGTTCAACCCTTTTACTAAGGCAGTTTACAGTTCTGGTAACAGAATGATCAAGAAATGACTATACAATAGATTCTGAATTTCTCAAATACCAAGAGACTTAATTTACACAGAATTTCCACTGAAGATTATTTTCCACATTGACGCTTTTCTTGTGTTCTTGTGCCCTCAGTAAGTAATGCCCGCATCCACCCCCTCATCACCACTCAGGGTCTGAACAAAGATTACTCAGGTGAAACACCTCAGAGATCAACAAAGGATCCTTATTTACCTTCTGCTCTTTCAAAATTTAGTAAAATCTTTCAAGATGAAATTTAAAAAGCATTAAAACACCTCGAGCCATTGCCTGACTTCACAAATTGCACTCACTATGCCAAATGCAGAGACTATATTCTTCATTCCATATTTTGAAAGTCCTCGAAGCAGCTGCCCTTCCACACACCTTTTGACAGGTAGTTTTCTGAGGGCAGCAGTTGGGTCTTTTGTCTTTGCCCATTCTTCTCTGCATTTAACCAAGTAGCCCTTTTCAGCTGTGGGGGAAAAAAGCTAGGATTAAATGACTTACCCAATAGACAGACTTCCATAACTTAAAGTACACTTCACAGAGAACACAAAATTAGAAAATGCTACTTGAAATATAGGTGCTGTTTATAGCTTCCACTCATCTGAGGAAGCGCAAAGATGGGAAATGTAGAAAGTTTACAGAACTATTTGGCTTTGTCAACATAAGATCACCCTCAGATCAAAAGTAAAAGCTATTTAACTGTTCATTATCACAGCTGATTCAACATGACAAAAACACAGTAGTACTTTCTTCCTTCTTTTTCCATTGTAATGTCAAGTTTAATGGGTTACTTTCCTTAAAATTAGATAATTTTATCTTTTTATAGTTTGCAAATGAATTACCCAAAGTGAGCATAATTATTTTGACAATCAGTAGTTTAATCCTTTTCATTCAAGATGATTTTAGAGATACTCTTTGGAAAGTTTTTGGTGACTTCTTCACACTGCAAATCCTCAAGGTGTTTTTGCCAAGTTTTTATATTCCATTACACTATGTTTTAACAAAATAACCACAAGTGAAATGTTTTAGATTCTTATACACTCAGATTTAGTAGTGAGTGAAGAAAAATATATATTCATTTTTAAAATATATTTATATTCTGTTATGAATTAATACACTGAACAAGCTAAAGAGCTAAAATAGAGGCTGGGCGTGGTGCTCACGCCTGTAATCCTAACACTCTGGGAGGCTGAGGTGGGCGGATCACCTGAGGTCAGGAGCTCCAGACCAGCCAGCAACATTATGGCTGAGCATGGTGGCTCATGCCTGTAATCCCAGCACTTTGGGAGGCCAAGGCAGGCCGATCATTTGAGGCCAGGAGTTCGAGACCAGCCTGGCCAATGTGGTAAAACCCTGTCTCTACTAAAAATACAAAATGACCCAGGCATGGTGCTGCATGCCTGTAATCCCAGCGACTCAGGGGGCTGAGGCAGGAGAATCACTTGAACCCAGGAGGCGGAGGTTGCAGTGAGCTGAGATCATGCCATTGCACTCCAGCCTGGGAAACAAGACTAAAACTCCTTATCAAAAAAAAAAAGCTAAAATAGGATATAAATTATAAATCTGTTTTTTTGTTTGTTTGAGACAGGGTTTCGCTTTTGTTGCCCAGGCTGGAGTGCAATGGCTCCATCTCGGCTCACCGCAACCTCGGCCTCCTGGGTTCAAGCGAGTCTCCTGCCTCAGCCTCCCGAGTAGCTGGGACCACAAGCGTGGGCCACCATGCTGGGCTAATTTTTTTGTATTTTTAGTAGAGACGGAGTTTCTCCATGTTGGTCAGGCTGGTCTCGAACATAAATCTTAAATACACATATAAAACTGTTGAAAAATATAAATAAACTTATACTTTTATTGTAAAAACAAATAAAATACTGAAACGACCTCAATTTGCACAAAAGCTTTTATTCAAAGCAATTTCATGAATACCTAGCCATACATTCTATTTATTTTCTTAACATGAATTTTATTCTCACCTCCAGAGCGGGGTTTCAATATTAAATCCATGACTTCTGTCCAGGAATTTTGTAGTATAGCTCTAAAATTAAACAACATTTATTTTACTAAATTTTGCATGAAGATAAAACTTTATATGTGCAAATCTTTGAAGAGTCAACAAATCATATTAACTATACACCGAAGCCTTGACCTCCCAGGCTCTACTCCCAGGCTCTAGTCTAGTGATTCTCCCACCTCAGCTTTCCCACCATCCTGACAGTAGCTGGGACTACAGATGCACACCACCATACCTGGCTAAGTTTTTAATTTATTGTAGAGATGGGGTCTCA
Source organism: Pongo abelii (assembly GCF_028885655.2). NCBI lineage: Eukaryota > Metazoa > Chordata > Mammalia > Primates > Hominidae > Pongo > Pongo abelii. The sequence continues at coordinate 102,192,448 of NC_071991.2, forward strand.
CTATTGGTCTTAAACTTCTGGGCTCAAGTGATCTTTCCACCTTGGCCTCCCAAAGTGTTGGGATTACAGGTGTTAGCCATTACACCTGGTCCTACATTATCTCATTAAACTTAAAAGTAAGCAGAAAATCTAATATGATACAGATTTCAAATGTAAAAGAACTTCAAGTGCCAAAGAACTTTCAAAAAATAATAAAAAGGAAAACATAATGCTTACCTGTAACATTTAATATCATTTCAGCTTAAAAATGTGATAATAGTATAAATACTACATAGTCATGCTTTAAGTAGTTACACATGGTATTATTTATTTATTTATTTATTTTTGAGGTGGAGTTTTGCTCTGTTGCCCAGGCTGGAGTGCAATGATGCGATCTCGGCTCACTGCAACCTCCGCCTCCCCGTTTCACGCCATTCTCCTGCCTCAGCCTCCTGAGTAGCTGGGACTACAGGCACCCACCACCATGCCCAGCTATTTTTTTTTTTTTTTTTTTAGTAGAGATGGGGTTTCACCATATTGGTCAGGCTGGTCTCGAACTCCTGACCTTGTGACCCACCCGCCTTGGCCTCCCAAAGTGCTGGGATTACAGGCATAAGCCCCCGTGCCCGGCCCACATGGTATTATTTATATAAATCACAGTTAAGTCTTTATGTGTGAAAACTTGTTTGAAACTTCTCAAAAGATTTCTCCATGTTAATACCTTCTTGCCTAGGCAAATAGATAGAATAAATACGATTTACTCTTCTTTATCATTCTTGTCAAAATATCTATATATTTGATGATTACAAAGGTTATATGCTTTTTAAAAAATTTTTATTTGTTGAGACAGTCTCCCTCTGTTGTTTAGGCTAGAATGCAGTGGCATGATCTTGGCTCGCCGCAACCTCTGGCTCTTGGGCTTAAGCAATTCTCCTGCATCATCCTCCTGCACAGCTGAAACTACAGGCTGAGTCAGCGTGCCTGCCTAATTTTTTTTTTTTTTTTTTTGAGATGGACTCTCATTCTGCTGCCCAGGCTGGAGTGCAGTGGCACAATCTCAGCTCACTGCAACTTCTGCCTACCGGGTTCAAGCGATTCTTGTGCCTCAGTCTCCCAAACAGCTGAGATTACAGGCTTGCGCCACCATGCCTGGCCAATTTTTATATTTTTAGTAGAGATGGGGTTGTGCCATGTTGGCCAGACTGGTCTTGAATTCTTGGCCTCACGTGATCCACCTGCCTCGGCCTCCCAAAGTGCTGGGATTACAGGCACGTACCACTGTGCCCGGCCAATTTTTGTATTTTTAGTAGAGACGAGGTTTCACCGTGTTGACCAGGATGGTCTCGAACTCCTAGCCTCAAGTGATCAGCCCGCCTTGGCCTCCCAAAGTGCAGGGATTATAGGCATGAGCCACCATGCCTGGCCTATATATGCTTTCAAAAAACTGAATGGTACATAAGAAAGCTTATGCATTATTCAATCTCTAAGAAATTAAGCACTGTTAACACTTTAGGGCATATTTTTGTTGGCAAATCTGTAAGTGTATGTAATTCTTCCTTTAACTTTTACTATAGTACTGCTGCACAGAAATTATATTTTGTGGATTATATCTGAAAGTTTTAAGATTTCTCATCTTGGAGTCATGTTTAGAAAGACCCTTCTCTATCAAAAGAATATAGCAATCCTCTTCTATTAATTTTTCTGTTTTTCCAGTTAATTATGGTTCTTTATTTTCACATTTAAATTACACAATACTGGGCATTTCTGGATATTAAATGATCTAAAATGCTATTTGGTATCTACCGATGACATCACCTGGATTTTCAATCCAATAGTGTAATTACATCAACAGATTTCCTATTGCTGCCCACCTCCACAGTCCTGGAACAAGCCATGTTAAATCAGTCCTTAAATATAGTCCTGGGGTGATAAATTATTTACTTGGATAATCTTTTAGCCAATACTGACAAAAAGAGTATAGTACTAGTTGGTACTAGGGACTGGTCTGACAGATATAACAGACATAGATTTTTACACTAAAAAACCTTTGTTAGGCCGGGCATGGTGGCTCACGCCTGTAATCTCAGCACTTTGGGAGGCTGAGGCAGGCGGATCACAAAGTCAGGAGATCAAGACCATCCTGGCTAAAATGGTGAAACCCCATCTCTACTAAAAATACAAAAAAAAAAAAAAAAATAGCTGGGCATGGTGGCACGTGCCTGTAGTCCCAGCTACTTGGGAGGCTGAGGCAGGAGAACTGCTTGAACCCAGGAGACAGAGGTTGCAGTGAGCTGAGATGGTGCCACTGCACTCCAGCCTGGGCGACAGAGCAAAACTGCATCTCAAAAACAAAACACAATAAAACAAAAAAACCTTTGTTAAATATCAATTACAGCATGCAGGCCCAATCTGGTTGTCCACCTAATTCTGTAGTTTTACTAGAAAACAGCCATGCTCATTGCTTTGCATATTATCCATGGCTGCTTTCGCAGTGTAACTCCAGAGTTCAGTACCTGCAACAAACATTGAATGGCCCACAAAGCCTAAAATATTAACTAACTGTTCCTTTACAGAAAATCTTTGCCAACACCTGATGTAACATATTAAATAGTTTCTTAACTGCAGGACTTTTCAACGCCTTTAAGATGCTACCATATACTGTAAAAGTTTAGTATACAATGCCATATTAAATATACAGAGATTTGGTTTACAATAGGCTGTACTATCTAGCACGCTGCACGTTAAGATGTTTTGTACTTTTTTTTTTGAGATGGAGTCTCGCTCTGTCACCCAGGCTAGAGTGCAGTGGCGTGATCTCGGCTCACTGCAAGCTCCACCTCCCGGGTTCATGCCATTCTTCTGCCTCAGCCTCCCAAGTAGCTGGGACTACAGGCGCCTGCCACCACACCTGGCTAATTTTTTATATTGTTAGTAGAGACGGGGTTTCACTGTGTTAGCCGGGATGGTCTTGATCTCCTGACCTTGTGATCTGCCGCCCTCGGCCTCCTGGAGTGCTGGGATTACAGGCGTCAGCCACCGCGCCTGGCCATTTTTTCGTATTTTTTTAGTAGAGATGGGGTTTCACTGTGTTTGCCAGGATGGTCTCGATCTCCTGACCTCGTCACCTGCCTCCCTTGGCCTCCCAAAGTGCTGGCATTACAGGTGTGAGCCACCACGCCTGGCCAGATGTTTTGTACTTTTCTTACTTTATCTTTTCTTCTTCTACCTTCTTTTATTTTATTGTGGTAAAATACATGTAACATAAAATTTACCTTTTTGGCTATTTTTAAGTATACACTTCTGTAGCATTAAGTGCATTTACACTGTCGGGCAACCATCACCACTGTCTACCTCCAGAACTTTTTAATCTTCCCCAACTGAAACTTTATCCCCATTAAATAATAAATCCCTATCCACCCAGCCCCCTAACCCCTGTAAGCCACCATTCTTTCTGCCTATGGCTTTGACTACTCTAGGAACCTCATGTAAGAGAAATCATACCATACTTGTCCTTTTGTTACCGGCTTATGTCAGGTAACATTAAGTTTCCAATGCTTACCCATGTGACAGCACGTGTCAAAATTTCCCTCCTTTTAAATCGCTTGAGCCCAGAAGGTGGAGGTTGCAATGGGCTGAGATGGCGCCACTGCACTCCAGCCTGGGCGACAGAGCAAGACTCCATCTCAAAAAAAAAAAAAAAAAAATCCCTCCTTTGAAAGGCTTACACATTCCATTGTATGTATGGGCCACATTTTGTTTGGATAAACACTTGGGTTGCCTGGGTAGCTCCTACCTTTCGGCTATTGTGAATGGTGCTATTATGAACATGAGTGTACAAATATCTGGTGAGTTCCCACTGTCATTTCTTTTGGGTATATACTGAGAAGTGGAATTGTTGGATCATAACATAATTTATATTTCTTTTCTTTTTTTTTTTTTTTTTTCTGAGACAGAGTCTCGCTCTGTCGCCAGGCTGGAGTGTAGTGCTACCATCTCGGCTTACTGCAAGCTCTGCTTCCTGGGTTCAAGTGATTCTCCTGCCTCGGCCTCCTGAGAAGCTGGGACTACAGGCATGTGCCACCACACCCGGCTAATTTTTGTATTTTTAGTAGAGATGGGTTTTCACCATGTTGGTCAGGCTGGTCTCGATCTCTTGACCTCGTGATCTACCCACCTCAGCCTCCCAAAGTGCTGGGATTACAGGCATGAGCCACTGCGCCCGGCCTATAATTAATTTCTTAAGAAATCACCATACTGTTCTCCACAATGGCTATATTATTTTACATCCCCACCAGCAAAGCCCAGGTTTCTAATTTCTCTGTACCCTTACCAACACTTGTTATTTGTTGTTTTGTGATAATAGCCTTCCCAATGGATATGAAGTGGTACCTCGTGGTGGTTTCGATTTGTATCTCCCTAATGACTAGTGATGTTGAACACCAGTCTGTCTATCTTTGGAAACACATTTATTGAAATCCTTTCTCCATTTTTGAATTGGTTTTTCTTTGGTTGTTGAGTTGTTCTTTATATATTCTAGATTTAAGTCTCTTATCAGATGTATGATTTGAAATATTTTCTCCTATTCTGTGGGTTATCTTCTCATTCTGTTGATAGCATCCTTTGATGCATGTTTTTAATTTTGATAAAGTCCAACTTATCTATTTTTTGTTTGTTGCCTGTGCTTTTGGTGTCATATCCAAGAAACCACTGACAAATCCAATATCATGAAGTTTTCCCCCATGTTTTCTTCTAAGAGTTTGCGTAAGTGCAGCTCTTATGTTTAGATCTTTGGCCCATTTTGACTTTATTTTACTTTATTATTATTTTTTTGAGACAGAGTTTCACTCTGTCGCCCAGGCTGGAGTGCAGTGGTACAATCTTGGGTCACTGCAACCTCTGCCTCCCGGGCTAAAGCAATTCTCCTGCCTCAGCCTCCTGAGTAGCTGGGATTACAGGTGTGCATGCCACCACACTCAGATAATTTTTGTATTTTTAGTAGAGGGAGGGTTTCACTATGTTGGCCAGGCTGGTCTCAAACTCCCGACCTCAAGCAATCTGCCACCCACCTCGGCCTCCCAAAGGGCTGGGATTACGGGCGTGAGCCACTGTGCCTGGCTCACTTTCTTTTTTTCAAAGTTTTTATTGAGTTATTCAATAATTCACATAACATATAATTCACCCATGTAAGTGTACAATTCAATGGCTTTTAGTATTTTTAAAGAACTGTGGAGCATTACACAATTTTAGAACATTTTTATTACCCACCCCCACCAAAAAAAAATCCTGTCCCATTAGTAGTCACTCCCCATTGGTCCTGTTCCAGCTCTTTTTCTATAGATTTGCTTACATTGGAAATTTCATAGAAATTGATTCATTCATTCATTCACAGGCAGGGTCTTGCTCTGTCATCTAGGCTACAGTGCAGTGGTGGTACACTGTTCACTGCATCCTCAAACTCCTGGGCTTCAGTGGTCCTCCTGCCTCAGACTCCTGAGTAGCCAGGACCAAAGCCAGGCAGCACCACACTCAGCTAATTTTTTAAAAATTTTATTTTGTAGAGATGGGGCCTTGCTATGGTGCCCAGGCTGGTCTTGAACTCCTGGCCTCAAGTGATCCTGCCGCCTTGGCCTCTTAAATTGTTGGGATTACAGGCATGAGCCACTGTGCCCTGCCTACTTAGCAATGTTTTCAAGGTTCATTCATGTTGCAGAATGTATCAGTACTTCATTCCTTTTTATTGCTAAGTAATAGTCCACTGTATATTATTGTATATTACATTGTATATTTTGTTTATCTATTCATCAGTAGGTGGACATTTGGGTTGTTTCCAGTCTTTTGGCTGCTATGAACATCTGTATAAACTTTTGTGTGAACATATGATTTTCAGTTGTCCTCAGTATATACCTAGAAATGCCTGGGTCATAGGCTAACTTTATAACCTTTTGAGGAACTGTCAGGCTATTTTCCAAAATGGTTATACCATTTCACATTTCCATCAGGAATGTATAAGGGTTCCAATTTCTCTAATCCTAACACCTGTTATTCTCTGCCTTTTTTATTTTAGCCATCCTAGTAGGTAAGAAGTGGCATCTCACTGTGGTTTTGATTTGCATTTCCTAAAGATTAGTGATAAGCATCTTTTTGTGTGCTTATTGGCCATTTGTTTACATTATTTAAAGAAAGGTCTGTTCAGACCCTTTGCTAAGTTTTAGAATGCGTTGTCTTTCTGTTCTTGAGTTGTAAGAGCTTTTAATATTTTGGATACAAGTCATTTTTCTACCTATACAATATAAACTGGAAGTCTGTTTTTTCCCTCAGGAAATTCTATGGTGTTAACAGTGGGTTTCTTTGAAAGCAGGAAATATTCTTATGTTGTGGAAATGAATGATTTGGAATTCTGAGCTGACCGTACTGACCTTTGGTCATGCTATGTAATTTTTGTTGTGGGATAAATTTGACCTCATTTTAGTTATTTATATTTATTTACACCATCTTTGGCATACACAACGTATAGGATTCGATGGCTGTCCTTCTGCCAAATTAATTACAAATTTATAGGTTGATACAGCCCTCCCTTATTCTGTCCCATAATACAATTAGCATTTTTACTATTTTATCAATGTCCTCTAACCATTAGCAAGGTTGAAAACACATTAGCAATCACTATATTCTAGGCATAAAAATAGATGTAGCATAAACATCATCTCACTTCATTTTCACCATCCTGTGAATTGGTATTATTATCTCCATTCTACAGATGAGTAATTTAAGCCTCAGAACTCAAGTCTGTTTTCACCTGAGCTTTTTAACCTCCTCAAAGAGGCAGAGGAAATATAGATTTTTATCATTTTGCGCTTTTAAAATCACAAAAATGAATGCAACTTCATAGTTTAGATGCTGAAACAATGGACTGGAAGCCCGGAAAACTCTATTCCCAAACTATAGCCAAGCAACTGATAAGTTCAGGCAGACCTCTCTAAGCCTAAGTTTGCTAACATGAAGGGTCTGAAAGACAAGGAAGAACATGAACGCTCAGATAACTTCCAGCTTGTAACTACCACAATTCTAACTCCCACGCGAATAATTAGTTTATGTAACAGAATCTCTGCTGGGCAACAGGATTCCAGAAGTAGATTTAGGAACCCAACGATTTATTGATGGGATTCCCACTGTAGGTTACCCTAGAGGGGTTCTTAATTGTTTAAAAGTAAATGACAATTCTTAAATTCCATGTCACTAATTTTATCATTTATTACTTTCTTTGAAGAGTGAGGGAAGGGGCCCAGGCACAGTAGCTCATGCCTGTAATCCCAGCACTTAGGGAGGCCAAGGCGGGCAGATCACTGGAGGTCATGAGTTCGAGACCAGCCTGGCCAACATGGCAAAACCTCGGCTCTACTAAAAATACAAAAATTAGCTGAGTGAGGTGGTGCGTGCCTGCAATCCCAGTTACTCGGGAGGCTGAGGAAGGAGAATCACTTGAACCTGGGAGGTGGAGGTTGCAGTGAGCGGAGATGGTGCCACTGCACTCCAGCCTGGGCGACAGGAACAAGACTTCATCTCAAAAAATAAAAATAAAAAATAAAATTAAATTAAGAGTGAGGGAAGGGCAGATCAAAGTTTAATAAACGTATTAACACAGATCAGAAAATGTAACATCTCTGTCTAGCTACTCTGGGTCTGAGTTACCCAACAGATTACTGTTGAATCACTTACTGAGCCAAGACTTACCTGTTACAAAATAAAATTAAAAATACAGCTGGGCGCAGTGGCTCACACCTGTAATCCCAACACTTCGGGAGGCTGAGGTGGGCGGATCATTTGAGGTCAGGAGTTCAAGACCAGCCTGGCCAACATGGTGAATTTCCCGTCACTACTAAAAATACAACAAAGTTAGCTGGATGTGGTGGCAAGAGCCTGCAATCCCAGCTACTCAGGATGCTGAGGCAGGAGAATTGCTTGAACCTGGGAGGTGGAGATTGCAGTGAGCCAACATCGCACCACTGCACTTCAGCCTGAACAACAGAGATTCCACCTCAAAAAAATAAAAAATAAATAAAAAATAAAAAAATAGCCGGGCATGGAGGCTCATGCCTGTAATCCCAGCACTTTGGGAGGCCGAGGTCGGGGGATCACCTAAGGTTGGGAGTTGGAGACCAGCCTGACCAACATGGAGAAACCCCATCTCTACTAAAAATACAAAATTAGCCAGTCATGGTGGCGCATGCCTGTAAACCCAGCTACTCAGGAGGCTGAGGCAGGAGAATCACTCGAACCCGGGAGGCGGAGGATGCGGTGAGCCGAGATTGCGCTATTGCACTCCAGCCTGGGCAACAAGGGTGAAACTCTGTCTCAAAAAAAATAAATATATAAAATAAAATAAAAAAATAAAAATAGAACCTCTGGATGGGTTACCAACAGTGGTAGGAAACCTCACTTTTCAGGTCATATCCTTTTGAACTCTGATTTTTTTACCTTGTGCATTCATTAACTTAAAACAAAAATCATGAGACTGTGGTTCCTTGCCCCAGACATGGGAGAACATAGAAATAATTAAGAACACCACCAACAACAAACCCTGCTTTTTTTATGAGAAAGCTATTTTTGATAAAAGAAATAAAATACCAACCTTCCAACCTGATACGTAGGGACAGCTGTGGTTCCAAATCTTTGCATTCCATAGTAGTTAATAAATCCAATCTCCTTGAGAGAGTTCATAGCTTGCTGTACTTGGTCATCAGTTCCTGTTATATTTCTACAGGGACCCAAATTATCCAGAGGAAAAAAACTTACAGTCAAATACTCAGGGATGCAGATCATAAATGACTACAGCCTAGCTTCCAAGTCTTTCGTTCACTCTCCTGCAGCTTTCTCTCTACCTCCCAAGGGCTCTTTCTTTCTTTCTTTAAGTTGTGGTAAGATATTTACAATGTCAAATTTACTATTTTAGCCGTTTTTAAGTGTGCAATTTGGCGGTATTAACCCATTTATGGCAGAGGTTGCAATTTTTTGAATTTCTGCAATCAGACCTTGGCAATGACCTTGAGCAGTAGGATATAAATAATTCCTACATACTTAGTGTTCCAATAATGGAACACTAGCATAAATGGGTTAATTATATGCACAATGTTGGACAATCTTCACCACTATCTACTTCCCAAATTTTTTCCTGTTCTCAAAATGAAAGTCTGTACCCCTAAACAATAACTTTCCATTACCCCTACCCCTTTCCCCAGTAACCACTATTCTACTTTCTATGTTCATGGATTTGACTATTCTAGGTGCTTTAAGTGGAATCACAGGCTCGGTGTCTTTTTTTTTTGAGATGGAGTCTCACTCTGTTGCCCAGGCTGGAGTGCAGTGGAGCGATCTCGGCTCACTGCAAGTTCTGCCTCCTGGGTTCATGCCATTCTCCTGCCTCAGCCTCCCAAGTAGCTGGGACTACAGGTGCCTGCCACCACGCCTGGCTAATTTTTTGTATTTTTAGTAGAGGCAGGGTTTCACCATGTTAGCCAGGATGGTCTCGATCTCCCGACTCGTGATCTGCCTGCCACGGCCTCCCAAAGTGCTGGGATTACAGGCATAAGCCACTGCGCCCGGCCGGCTTGGTGTCTTTTACCACAGTATTTGAAGGAGATGGTGTCTTTCCAAAGGCTGCACTAGGTTTTCAACGGGCAAGGTGTCCACACAAATCCTACAGAGGTATTTGCTTTCACAGAGGTATTTGCTCTCCCAGCCTTGCCAGGCCCTGCTCTGCCCTCCCTTGCTGCCACTCCTGTTCTGTTAGTACCAGCTCACCAGGACCATATGACCAACCATGAGTAACATACTCAAGATGCCCGGGCCAGACCCTCTGGTCTACATTCCCACCTGCAGTTCTTTACCTGAGAACAACAGTGAAGTGGTTTCCTTGAAGCTCTCCCAATTTCAGAGGGTTTTTTTGATAGCTGAAATTCCCTAGCTTAAAGTTCATCAAGCACTTATTCAGGTGGGCAAGTCTTTGTGCAGTTATTCTTTAAAAAAAAAAAAGAAAAGCAACAAAACAAAAAAGAGTAGAAAGAGGATCATGAGATACTGATTGTCTGCCTGGAACAGTACAGAAAACAAGATACAGCACACCTATGACCCCCTGAAAGGAAAAGGCACTGCAGCAGGTGAGGTGGGCGTGTCCTTCTCTTCTCTCTGCATTCTTCCTTCAGTGTAATGGTATGTGCTCCTGTTGAAATTGGATACTCCTGGCCATATTTTATATACTTAAAGCCTCTTGTTATTTATATGCTGATGAGTAACAGAACAATAATATCTGTGGAATTTTCTACTTTTTGTGGGGAGAGGGATGAGAAAAGGGATTGGGACAGAGACAAATCCCATAGAAAGAATGGTATCAAGCATTTAAAAAAAGGACATTATTTTTGTCAACCAGAAAAATACTGTAAACTCATTACAGAAAACTTGTAAAATACAAAAAAAGAGAAAAGGAAAAGAAATTCATACTTTCATTGCCTGAAAAAAATTTCCACTGACATCTAACTTATTTCCTCCCTTTCTTTTTTTAAAGACATGTTATATATAGCTGGAATTCTACCCAAATCTGTACCATGCTGCTATCATTTAATATATAGAAATTTTCATTAGAAATTCCTTGCCTTCTTTAATAGGAAATGTATATAGGGAAACAGAGTACTGAAAAGCCTTTCTCCCCTTTTTATCTCTAGTGTCACTACTAACAGCCAATGTTGTTTCTTTCTTTCTTTCTTTTTTTTTTTGAGACAGAGTCTCTCTCTGTTGCCCAGACTGGAGTGCAGTGGCATGATCTCGGCTCACTCTGCCTCCCAGGCTCAAGCGAATCTCCTGCCTCAGCCTCCCGAGTAGCTGGGATTACAGGCGCACACCACCATGCCCGGCTAGTTTTTGTAGTTTTAGTACAGATGGGGTTTCACCCTGTTGGCCAGGCTGGTCTTGAACTCTTGACCTCAGGTGATCTGCCCACCTCGGCCTCCCAAAGTGCTGAGATTACAGGTATGAGCCACCGTGCCCAGCTAATTTTTGTAGTTTTAGTAGAGATGGGGTTTCACCATGTTGGCCAGGCTGGTCTTGAACTCCTGACCTTAGGTGATCTGCCCGCCTCAGCCTCCCAAAGTGCTGAGATTACAGGTATGAGCCACTGTGCCCAGTTAATTTTTATACTTTTAATAGAGACGGGTTTCACCATGTTGGCTAGGCTGGTCTTGAACTCCTGACCTCAGGTGATCCGCCCACACTGGCCTCGCACAGTGCTGCGATTACAGGCGTGAGATTAAGTTCGAGAGATTCTTCTGCCTCAGCCTCCCGAGTAGCTGAGAATACAGGTACACACCACCACACCTGGCTATGTTTTTTTGTATTTTCAGTAGAGACAGAGTTTCACCATGTTGGCCAGGCTGGTCTCGATCTCCTGGCCTCAAGTGATCCACCCACCTCAGCTTCCCAAAGTGTTGGGTTTATAGCAATGAGCCAGTGCACCTGGCAGTCTTTTTGTTTTTTAAGCCGCCAGGATCCAATTAAGGATCACACATTGCAGTTGTGATGTCTGTTTGGTTTCCACTAAGTGATCTGTCTAGCCTTGTTTTTCATGACATCTGGCCCTTAGAAGAATCCAGGCCAGTGCTTTCACATGTCTTCCAATGTGGATTTGTCTGATTGTTTCCTCATGCTGAGACTCAAGTAAACATTTTGGTAGAAATATTACTGAGGTGATATGGCCCTTTTCAATGCATCACATCAAAAGGCAGTGATTGAGTTTGTCCATCATTGATAATAACTTTAATCATTTAATTAGGATAGTATTTACTAGATTTTTACACTCTAAAAGTCTCTTTGTCTTTGCTTTTAATTAGTAATCAGTGGGGAAATACTTTTGAAATTGTGTAAAAATCCTGCTCCCCCAAAGTCTTTTACCCAATTATTTAGGTACCCAAGCATGATTGTTGGCTGAATTGATTATTACTGTGTTGACTGAAACTGTGTTTCTATATTTGTTGGCATTCTTCTGTAAATAAAAACTACGTAGGGGCCAGGCACGGTGGCTTACGCCTATAATCTCAGTACTTTAGGAGGCCTAGATGGGCAGATAGCTTGAGCCCAGGAGTTCGAGACCAGCCTGGCCAACACAGCAAGATCCCGTCTCTAAAATTAAAACAAATAAACAACTATATAGAGAAATTTTAGTTAAATTCATGAATCTTTTTTTCTTAAAAAAAAAAAAAAAAAAGCTCTGGGGCTGGGCGCGGTGCTTCATGCCTGTAATCCCAGCACTTTGGGAGGCTGAGGCGGGCGGATTACCTGAGGTCAGGAATTCGAGACCAGCCTGGCCAATATGGTGAAACCCTGTCTCTACTAAAAATACAAAAATTGGCCGGGCGTGGTGGCACACACCTGTAATCCCAGCTACTCAGGAGGCTGAGGCAGGAGAATTGCTTGAGCCCGGGAGGCAGAGGTTGCAGTGAACTGAGATCGTGCCACTGCACTCCAGCTTGGCCATCCAAAAAAAAAAAAAAAAAAAGCTCTGAGATTTAAGTCATACTTAGCATGTCGCCAGTCAGAGATTTTTTTTTTTTTAAGATGGAGTCTTGCTCTGTGTCGCCCAGGCTGGAGTGTAGTGGCATGATCTCAGCCCACTGCCACCTCCGGCTCCTGAAATCAAGGAATTATCCTGCCTTGGCTTCCTGAGTAGCTGGGGCTACCGGCACACACCACCATGCCTGGCCAATTTTTGTATTTTTAGCAGAGATGGGGTTTTACCAGGTTGGCCAGGCTTGTCTCAAACTCCTGGCGCCTCAAATGATCTGCCCGCCTCGGCTCCCCAAAGTGCTGGGATTACAGGGGTCAGCCATCACACCTGGTCAGAGATTCTTTTTTTTTTAATCTCAAATGTAAGTAGAGTACTGTTTGTTGTTGTTGTTGTTTTTGAGACGGAGTTTTGCTCTTGTTGCCCAGGCTGGAGTGCAATGGCGCGATCTCGGCTCACTGCAACCTCCGCTTCCCGGGTTCAAGCGATTCTCCTGCCTCAGCCTCCCGAGTAGCTGGGATTACAGGCATGCGGCACCATGCCCAGCTAATTTTGTATTTTTAGTAGAGACAGGGTTTCTCCATGTTGGTCAGGCTGGTTTTGAACTCCCGACCTCAGGTGATCCGCCCACCCCAGCCTCCCACAAATGCTGGGATTACAGGCGTGAGCCACCGCACCCAGCCTAAGCAGAGTTCTTTTAAAGTTGCATTTTAATGTTCAAATTTATGATCCACCTGGAATTTATTTAGCAAAGCGAAATGAGGTAGGGCAGCCACACTTAACGGTTTTTTAGATGGTTACTCAGTTATCCAACATTTTTTGAATCAACCATTATTTTCTCCACTTGTCTTAAATGATACTTTGAATACGTACTAAATCCTTGGATGTATCTGAGTCTAGGATTACTCTATTCTACCTAGTCATGTTCCAGTATGAAATTGCTTTAAGTGCTATATCTCTTTTTTGTTTTTGAGACAGAGCCTCTGTCGCCCAGGTTGGAGTGCAGTGGTGCAATCTAAGCTTACTGCAACCTCTGCTTCCTGGGCTTACAAAGACTCCAGCCTTAGCATCCTGAGAAGCTGGAACTACAGGCATGCACGACCATGCCCGCCCACCCTGGCCTCCCAAAGTGCTGGGATTACAGGCGTGAGCCACCACACCTGGCTGTGTATATTGATTTTTGTATATTTTCTTATCTAACTTTTTCTTTCTTTTTTAGAGACAGGGAATTGCTCTACCACCCAGGTTGGAGTGCAGTGGTGCAATCACAGCTCACTGTAACCTTGAATTCCTGGACTATGTATGGGGGCAATGGCAGAACCCAAGAGCACAAATTAACCCAGGGATTGTATCCCAAGGAATCTAGAAGCGGAGGATCAGTATGAACAGAGTGAGGAGCAGGGGGACAGAACTCCTCTTCAGCCAGTAACTACTGCTGTAGAAACTGACAGAACAATTCAGGGTCAGGAGCTGTCCTAGAAAGAGTGTTCCGGAGACTGCTTCCTGATGGTGCCACAGAAGTGCCTGATAGTTCTGTTCTTTTTTATAAAGTTGAGATAAACTTAACATAATATAAAATTCACAAGGCTGGGCATGGTGGCTTACGCCTGTAATCCCAGCACTTTCGGAGGCCAAAGTGGCTGAACTGTTTGAGATGTGGAGTTCGAGACCAGCCTGGCCATCCTGGTGAAACCCCGTGTCTACTAAAAATACAAAAATTAGCAGGGCATGGTGGTGCACACCTGTAATCCCAGCTACTCGGGAGGCTGAGGCAGGAGGATTACTTGAACCTCAGAGGCTGAGGTTGCAGTGAGCCGAGATTGTGCCACTGTACTCCAGCCTGGGTAATGGAACTAGACCCTGTATCAAAAAATAAAATAAAATAAATAAATATATATATACACATATATAGTTCACCATTTTAACTGTTATAAAGTGTATACATCAGTGATTTTTAGTATATTCACAACAATGTGAAACCATCATCACTATACACTTCAAGAACGTTTCCATCACCTGAAAAAGAAACCCTGTACCTATTCAGCAGTCACTCCCGTTTCCTCTCCCTGGAGACCGTGGCAACCATTAATCTACTTTCTGCCTCTATAGATTTTCCTATTTTGGACACATCATATAAACAGAATCATACAATATCTGGCCTTGTGCGCCTGACTTCTTAGTGGAATGTTTTTAAGGTTTATCCATGTTTTAAGTATATATCAGTATTTTGTTTCATTCTTTTTTGTGGCTGAATAGTATCAATTCTTGAATATACGATAGACATCTATCTCTAAATTCCACTGGCACAGCAAAAAGCAAGAACTATACTCAGTTCTGGTTGGTGTGGGTGCTCCCTGAGAAATGGAATGAAGCTGACAATGTCTTCATGATACTATTCACAGTTTTAATTATGATGATCCCAGATCAAGGTCTTTGGTTGTAAATTTACAGCAAATTCAGTGAGTAACTAGGGAATATAAAAATCTTGCTTTTAAACATCAGGAACCAATTAAGCAACATGTTGCACAGAAAACCTTAATTAACAAAGCCAGGGAAATACTGGCCCAAGTTCAGAAAGGAGACTGGCAGGAACAGGCAGGAAAAGAAACAAATCATTCTGAATGAGACTGTTCCTGCCTGAGACCCTGCTAAAATTACTAGGTGGCTTTAGAGTTTCATGAAGCTGAAAAGACATGCTGCTTATCCCCAGGACTGATCAATCCAGCAATCATTCAAATGCTTGTGCGGCAGAGTGGGTTTCTCCTGTTCACAAGTTCCCACGGGAAAGGCCAATCTGCCTGGCCCCATGTATCCATTAAACAAACTAAGGGTGTAGCCTGTATCCGCGAGATAAGTGCTGTGTGCTTTCAGAGGGCCAACATTTAGGTGTCTAACACAGTTTCTTACTAAGTCAACAGGAAGATGATAAAGGCAGCAAAAATCTGAGGACACAGCAGTGTCCTGATGAAGTGTGACATCTGCTGGCTGACCAAGAAAAAAAAGAAATATTCTTGGTCTTCAACTATTGTAAGACTTCACATCATAAAACGCAAAATAAAATAACAAGATGCCATTTTTTGACCCTCAAATTAACAAATGACTCCCTGTCCCCATCGTAACACCATGCTGAGGAAGATTCTAGGGAACCAGAATAAAGGTGGTAAATTGGTACCACTTTTTTGCAGGATAATTAGGCTTTGCTATTAAAAAAAGAGAGAGAGAACTTCTCTGTGTTTTGACCAGCAGATGGAAAGAAAAAAGACAAACCACATTAAAATGTCATATTCCCTTTAAGTCAGTACTCTCACTGCTAAGTTTATCTTAATGAAGTTATCACAGATGTGTGCCAAGATTTAGCTACAAATATGTCTGTCATGGACTGGGTTATAATAGCAAGAAACGAGAAACAATGTAACATTCAAAAATAGAGTAATAGTTTAAATTAGAATATATCCATACATTCAAACATATTTTGCTATATACCTACAGGAAATAAGGTGCACCACCTATTGTTCAAAATAAGGAAACATAAGTATTGTTGTTTGAAAAGGAAAAAAAGTCCCTCAAAAATATATATACCATGTTGTGAATAAGGTGATCTCGGAGGAAGTACAGTTATGGCAGGCCTTTCATTTTCTACCTAGTTCTTTCCGTGTTGAAAACAAAATAGGCAGGGCCCAGTGGCTCACGCCTGTAATCCCAGCACTTTGGGAGGCCGAGGCGGGCGGATCACGAGGTCAGGAGATCGAGACCATCCTGGCTAACATGGTGAAACTCCATCTCTACTAAAAATACAAAAAATTAGCCGGACGTGGTGGTGGGTGCCTGTAGTCCCAGCTACTCAGGACGCTGAGGCAGGAGAATGGCGTGAACCCAGGAGGCGGAGCTTGTAGTGAGCCGAGATCCCACCACTGCACTCCAGCCTGGGCGACAGAGCGAGACTCCGTCTCAAAAAAAAAAAAAAGAAAGAAAGAAAAGAAAAAGAAAAAGAAACAAAATAAACCGACTTATTTTTTTTATCAGAAACAAAATTCACAGAGCCAGCTAGAAATCATAGGAGGTGACTAGGTATTTTAGATACCAAAGAGAAAGCAAAAACCTTCTGTTGTGACCTCTATCCACACAGGATGAGAAAGCCTGAGCCTTCAAACCCCTGTCCCCCTACCCCCATTCTTCTGAGTTTCTGGGGAGCCCCTGGCCCATTACCCACAGAGGTTATTTCAAATCTCCACTCTCTTTCAAGCTCCCTTACCCACTCCTGCTCCTTCACTCTGAGCAAATGACTCCACATTCTATATGCCACAGGGAGAAAATGAAACCAGGCCACCAGATATGAACACCATATCTTCATGTATTTACTCCTGCTCTGTTTCAAATGCTTCAATATTTGTACACACCACCAGTAAAAGCAATGGTGAGATGACTGCTTTTATGACATCATGCCACTGTCCCAAGGTCAAGGAAGAAAAAGAACTGGAATAAACATTACGATACAACCGGTTCAACAACTACATTATTTCAGGGGAATCAGAAAAGTAGTGGGAAAGAAGCCCAATTGTAGGGGATTATGGGGTAAAGAAGAGATACCACCATAAATTCTTTATAAAAAGATGAGGAAATTCAAAATAAATATCTGGGCTGGGCGTGGTGGCTGATGCCTGTAATCCCAACACTTTGGGATGCTGAGGTGGGTGGATCACCTGAGGTCAGGAGTTCAAGACCAGCCTGGTCAACATGGCGAAACTCCATCTCTACTAAAAATATAAAAATTAGCCAGGCACACTGGTGCATGCCTGTAATCCCAGCTACTTGGGAGGCTGAGGCAGGAGAATCACTTGAACCGGGGAGGTGGAGGTTGCAGTGAGCCAAGATCCCACCATTGCACTCTAGCCTGGGCGACACAGCAAGACTGTTTAAAAAAAAAAATCCGAGAAACCAAAATAAAAACATGTATTTAAGTAGAGGTAGCAAACATAGCGTACTTTATTTTTAATTGCAGTATGACTGACATATAACTGTACACATTTAAAATGTACAAGTTTTGACATGTGTATAAGCCCATTAAACCATTACCATATTAAAGACAATGCATCCATCACCCCCAGAAGTTTCCTTGCCCCTGTGTTATTTCTCTCTCCCACCATTCCTTGCCTCTGGAGGTATACTAATATGACAGCCTAAATGTGTCTGACACAGTACAGCTATTAAATTCATCCTTTCTCTTTTACCTTCACTGTGACTGACTGGGTTCAGACCCTTATTCTCCCTCCCCAGAATATGTCAATAGCCCTGGTCTCTAGTTTTGCGCGTCTTGCTCCACCCGCGATCCGTAATCCAGCCTCTATACACCAATCCCCGTTTAGATTAAGGTCGAGGCAAAGACCCTCAACCTGACCTAACAGGCCCTTCAGGATCTCATCCTGCCTAACTCCTAGATCCTTATTTCTCGCTATGCTCCTCAAAAACTAAAGTACGTGCCAGGTACCAAATATGCTTTCCAACGTCTTTTCTTAACCTGCTTTTTTGGTTTGGAAAAAACAACCCTAAATCCTACCCAGCCCCAGGAACTCTCTACTCATCCTTCTAGAATCTAGACCAGTGGTTCCCAATCAGGGGCAATTCTGGCCCTCAGGGAATATCTGACAATGCCTAGAGACATTCTTTGCTATCATAACTGGGCAATGAGTTGCTACTGCTACATAGTGGGTAGAGACTAGGGATGCTGCAAAACATCCTGCAACGTACACGACAGTCCCCACAACAAAGAATTATCCAGCCCCGAAGGGCAACAGTGGAGAGGCTGAGAAGGCTTGAACTAAATTAAAACTCAGCATCCCATTGTCTATGAAAGCTTTCCTGTGTTCCCTCCACATCAACTCCCATGCTTGTTGACAGGCATACATTAACATCCAAAGTATATCTCTATTTCAGCATTTATCTCACTGCAGGAGAAGTTCTGATTTACATGTCCGTCTATTCCACTAATTATAATTGCTTCAAAAACACAGACTATCGTTTTTATCTGTAGATCTTGAGTGTACAACAAAACAGCATGTTCACTGTTTCGTAATTTTAAATAACATATTTAACAATGAATGAACAAAAGAGAGAAAGAAGCATTATTCTCTTGGCTTTACCAAAAAAATTCTTTAAAAATTACACAAATAATACACGTTTCATAGATAAGAAGAAGAAAAAAACAGAATGAAAAGTAATTTTTAAATAGGCAGAAGCACCATCTAAAGCTGAAAGAGAGAAACCCCCAAAGTAAATTTGAGAATTCTGAAAAGCAGTGCCAGGATTTTTACAGTATAAATCCTGTTACGTGCTCTCTACTTACTTGAGAACAGCAATCTCTTGAACTGTTATAGCCCTTTTATCTTTGGTTCCCATGTAGGAGAATATATTTGGCTTGACTCTGGTAAGAGAGAAACAAGATCATCTGAAGTCACATACCGTAATATTATAAGGAAATCCTAATTCTCATAATTTAAGTTTTAATAAAAACATACTTACAATCATAACACAGTAACAGAAGAATGAGGAGAAACTTTATTTTAACATGAATCCAGGGTGGCTGGGCGCAGTGGCTCATGTCTGTAATCCCAGCACTTGGGAGGCCAAGACGGGTGGATCACCTGAGGTCAGGAGTTCAAGACCAGCCTGGCCAATATGATGAAACCCCAGCTCTAGTAAAAATAGAAAAATTAGCTGGGTGTGGTGGTGTGTTCCTGTAGTCCCAGCTACTTGAGAGGCTGAGGCATGAGAACCGCTTGAACCCAGGAGGTGGAGGGTACAGGGAGCTGACATCATGCACTGCTCTTCAGCCTGGGTGACATAGCAAGACTCCGTCTCAACAAAAAAACAAAAACAAAAACAAAAACAAAAAATGCTGGATGCGGTGGCTCATGCCTGTAATCCCTAGCACTTTGAGAGGCTAAGGCAGGTGGATCACCTGAGGTCAAGAGTTCGAAACCAGCCTAACCAATATGGTGAAACCCCATCTATACTAAAAATACAAAAATTAGCTGGGCGTGGTAGTGTGTGCCTGTAGTCCCAGCTACTCGGAAGGCTGAGACAGGGGAATTGCTTGAACTCAGAAGGCTGAGGTTGCAGTGAGCCGAGACCACACTGCTGCACTCTGGCCTGGGCCACAGAGTGAGACTCCATCTCAAAAAAAAAATCTACGAAAACGACATAAATTCATATGCAAGCTAGAAAAGTAAATGATAGCCAGGTGTGGTGGCATGCACCTACAGTCCCAGTTACTGGGGAGGCCTGAGGCGGGAGGACTGTCTGCGCTCAGGAGTTCGAGGCTGCAGTGCACTATGATGGTGCCTGTGAACAGCCACTGCACACTATACTCCTGCCTCGGTGACACAGTGAGACCTGCTCTCTTTAAAAAAAAAAACAAAAAATGTAAATGATGGCCAAATAATTCTTTGCTTTTTTTTTTTGAGATGGAGTCTCTGTCACCCAGGTTGGAGTGCAGCGGCACAATCTCGGCTCACTGCAACCTCTGCCTCCCGGGTTCAAGCAATTCTCCTGCCTCAGCCTCCCAAGTAGCTGGGATTACAGGCATGCACCACCATACCTGGCTAATTTTTTGTATTTTTAATAGAGATGGGGTTTCACCATGTTGGCCAGGCTGGTCTTGAATGCCCGACCTCAGGTGATCCACCCGCCTCGGCCTCCCAAAGTGCTAGGATTACAGGGGTAAGCCACTGCGCCCAGTCAATAATTCCTTTCTTAGCAGTGTAAACATTTGTGGCTATTAGTAAATAACTGATGTTGTTCAAAGACTTGGGTAGCCAGCAACAAAAAAAGGCAACAATGCACTTCCTACCCATCACCTGCAATTCATTACATTACGTAAGACAGTGAAAGCAAAGAAAAATGCATTCTAGAGATATAATGTACCATTATGAAAATTCATCTTCAATTTTTAAAGTTATTGTGTGAATTTTCCTAAAATGCTGCTATTGCTTTGTATTAAAAAATGAAAAAAGCCAAATGAAATGCTAAAACTGGGATCTGAATAGTTTTGATATGAAGATAATAAGTAACCTAGTTAACTAAGAAGTATTTTATAAACTTAACCGTTCCATATGAGAAGGAAAAAGCCAGGAAGGATTTCTTAAACCCTGAGAAATCCTCAACTCCCGATCTTGGAGGAACTCCCTCCCCACCCACCTATTCCTGTCAAGAATCGTCTGTTCTCTCTGGCTCAGGTACAGGCATAGTATCACAGACTCTCTCCCAGGGAGTTAATAAATAGAGCAAAATAAATGTTACTTAATTGGGTACTGTGTATTATGGGCTGAACTGTGTCTCCCCCAAAATTAGTATGTTGAAGCTCTGACTCCCCAGGACCTCAGAATGTGACTGTATTTGGAGATAGGGCCTTCAAAGAGGTGATTCAGTTAAAATGAGGCCATTTAGGGTGGGCCCTAATCCAATCTGACTGATGTCCTCATAAGAAGAGGAAATGGGGACACACACAGAGATACCAGGGGTGTGCATGCACAGGGAAAATGCCACATGAGGACACAGCGAGAAGGTAGACATCTGCGAGCCAAGAAGAGAGGCTTCCGGAAAAAAAGCAAACTTGCCGACACCTTGAGCTTGGGACTGCTAGCCTCTAGAAGCATATGAAAATTAATGTCTGTTAAGCCACCTGATCTGTGGTATTTTGTTATGGAAGTCCTAGCAAATTAATACACTGTTTCCATATTTAAAATGAGTTAAATATATATTGGAAACCAAATTTCCACAGCATACAGACTTGCTGTGGTGTGTAGCCACTTCCATTTTTAAGAAAAGCTTTGGCACCTTGCCGATCCCCAGATATCTAGTCTCTGCTATATTTACATTCCTGTTAGAAAATCAGACCGGTCTCAGGTTTAGTCAGTCTCCAGGAATTGAGAGCTCCCAGTCTGGCAAAAACAACCTCTGCAACCACGTCAAAGGATAAGTATAGGCTTTCAAAAGAGAAAGTTAATTTTTATTTTCAACCAGATTGGTAACTCTCAACTGCATCAAATCATTTACTTATGGAATTTTCATCTTGAATTATTGGCACTATGTATGTGGGGGTCAAAAAAATTAATTCATCCATTGCCTAAGAAAACTATCCTCACGGCCTGGCACAGTGGCTCACGCCTAGAAGAAACAATGCACTTCCTATCCATGATCGGTGATTCTTTTTTTTGAGACGGAGTCTTGCTCTGTTGCCAGGCTGGAGTGCAGTGGCGCAATCTCGGCTTACCGCAACCTCTGCTTCCCAGGTTCAAGCAATTCTCCTGCCTCAGCTTCCTGAGCAGCTAACACTACAGGCGCATGCCACCATGCCCAGCTAATTTTTGTATTTTTAGTAGAGATGGGGTTTCACCATGTTGGCCAAGATGGTCTCGATCTCTTGACCTCATGATCTGCCCTCCTCGGCCTCCCAAAGTGCTGGAATTACAGGTGTGAGCCACTGCGCCAGGCCGATTGGCAATTCTTAATCCCAGCACTTTGGGAGGCTGAAGTGTGAGGACTGCTTGAGCACAGGAGCTCGAGACCAGCCTGGGCAATATAGTGAGACTCTGCCTCTAAAACCTAATAAAATTAGCCTGGCATTGTGGCACATGCCTGTAATCCCAGCTACTCAGGAGGCTAAGGTGGGAGGAATGCCTGAGCCCAGGAAGACAAGGCTGCAGTGAGCCTGATCATACACCATCATTCACTCCAGCCTGAGTGATAGAGTGAGACTGTCAAAAAAAAAAAAAAAAAAAAAAAGAAAAAGAAAGAAAGAAAACTATCATTGGGAGGAGCGTTTACTATCTGTAATCTGTGCTCCTCCTGCTCCTTTTTCCATTAGCATGGAAAAAGGAATATACATTTCTGTTGCTTTGATTTTGTATAGGCATAACAACAGTAACTCACCTTAAGTATTTGGAGAGTACATTAATAGCATCCATGGTGTCTTTGTTTTCCTTATATAGTACAAAGTGGCAGTAACTTCCCCTAGATTTTGGCCAAGAATGTTTTCTTGGATCTTGAAAGCAAAAAAATTAACATTATATATACCATAATAAAAGTTATAGATGTAAGAGCTCATTTTTCACTATAGAACCTTTGAGTGGAAAATCAGTTCTAGTCTGATAAAGAAATACAGGTTAAGTGGTTACAGCTGTGTGGACTAGCGGTATTACATTTCCTGTAATTGGACACTTAACATTATCTATCCATATTAAAAATAGAAAGCTAAAATGTGGCTGGACACGGTGGCTCACACCTGTAATCTCAGGACTTTGGGAGGCCAAGGTGGGCAGATGGCTTGAGCTCAGGAGTTCAAAACTCGCCTGGGCAACATGGCAAGACCCGTCTCCACTAAAAATAGCCAGGCATGGTGGTGCACACCTGTGGTCCCAACTACTCAGATGGCTGAGGTGGGAGGATCACATGTACATGTTGGGTAGAGGTTGTAGTGAACCAAGATCATGCTACTGCACTCCAGCCTGGGTGACAGAGCAAGACCTTGTCTCAAAAAATAAATAAAAGAAAAATATTTTTAATTAAAAAAAAGAACATAAAAAAATTAAGCCAGGTTAAATGTTAACTTCTGAGCAGCTAGTGTTATTTCAGTTGTTCAATCCTGTGTTAAATAATGTAAGATTTAGGCCGAGTGTAATCCCACGCACTGTACTCCCAGCACTTTGGGAGGCTGAGACGGGCGGATCACCTGAGGTCAGGAGTTTGAGACAAGCCTGGCCAACATGGTGAAACCCTGTCTCTACTAAAAATACAAAAATTAGCTGGGCATTGTGGTGAGTGCCTGTAATTCCAGCTACTTGGGAGGCTGAGGCAAGAGAATTGCTTGAACCCGGGAGGCGGAGGTTACAGCGAGCCAAGATCGTGCCATTGCATTCCAGCCTGGGCAACAAGAGCGAGACTCCGTCTCAAAAAAAAAAAAAAAAAAAAAAGTATGCATATATATATATATAGAGAGAGAGAGAGAGAGAGAGACATACATATATATGCTTTAGATTTAAGCTGCTCAAAGTGGCTTTTTTTTTTTAAGTACTTTGGGAAAAATATGTAAGCCTAAACTGCACTTTACAGATGCTGTACAGTAACATTCATGAGTCCTGTGTGGCACAGAGCTGCAACTGTTACTTAAACAACACATCTAGTTCATTTGATTACTGTAAATCCATGAAAGAAAAACTGAAAAAATGTTTCATACAATTCCTAGAAAGAGTCCTCTTCTTTTAAAAATAATCCTTTTTCATGAACTCATGAATCCCTTATCTTCAGAGCCTTAAGATACTGCTGGTACTGAAGCTGGTACTTGGATACCTGGCTTTGTCAAGGCAAAAGCACTGTTTGGTAAGTTAGTGATAAACTACAATGAAAAGAACAAAAGACTCCATAAACCATTTCAGAAAACTGCCATAGCATGTATGCCTAGTGAATCACCCTTCCTTCTTGATAAATATGTGAGTTTTTTCTGTCTTGGACAGAAAAGTATTACAAGTATTTCTTTAGTCCTTGGTGTGAATTCCTCACAAGTTCTTCAGAAAACTGTTGAGTAGGAATATCATTTTTGGTTTTCCTTCCAGCTCACTATCAGTTAAGCAAAGTTGTCTATACTTAGCACTTGTGACAAAATCTTTGGCATTTCACTTTACATGAAATGCCAAATGCTCTTACCTGCTGCAGTTCTGACCTCTGTCCAAATGCACAGCATAAAGAGCACAAAAGAGCAATGTTTAATTTATAATATTAAAGTGCTTTAGAGGTGAACATGCAAATGATCGCATGGTAAGTTTACACTGAGGACTTCTACAGCATCCAGTAGTTATGCGGTGGGTTAACAGCCATTTAGACATTAACAATGGAATGTTTTAGAGGCAAAAAGTGAACAAGTAGAAAACTCTTCTACAGGTGCAGCCTCCTTGTCTCAATCCCTTCACAATGGGCATGTTAGTTCATGCTCAAAGCTGCACTGTCTGTACCCACGGGATGAAGCAAAAGGTTTAAGGATAGTAAATGCTTCCCCAAAAAGAGACCTGTTTTCTTAAATATGGGAGGACATGTACCAAAATGCTATTTGTGATTATCTTTTTTTGATAGTGAGACTACAATTATTGCTTTGCTTTGTACTTTTCTGCATTTCATGAATTTCTTGCATTGAATTATAAAGACTTTTAAATTTGAAAAATGTTAAATATTATAGAAAACAGCTAAGTTCTTTATAGATTAAAAAAGATTTAAGAGATGACTTAAGAGGCTTATCAATGAGTGCAATGTTCTGACCTTGTTTTTATCATTCTTTGAACAAGCCATCTGTATATAAAAAAGACATTTTTGAGATACAGCAAAACCAAATATGCAATAGGTATGTGATAGGAAGAAATTATTGTTGATGTTTTTGGATGTGATAATAGTTTGGGGTCTCAGTCCTCATCTGGCAAATACATACTGAAATATTTATGAGTGAAAAGCCATGCTATGTAGAATTTCCTTTAAAATGCTCCAGCAAGAAAAAAAAGGAGGAAGGACAGATCAATAAAACAACAGAATGTTGATAATCTTAAAGATGGTTTATGGGTACATAGGTTCCATATACTATTTCCTCTATTTGACTGCAAGTTTGAAAATGTCCATAATAAAAACTTTAAAAATGCTTGTGATAAAAGTTGATGAAGTGTAGCTACATTTTTCTCAACTACCCCTTTGGAGTATTCATAATTAAGTATAATGGCAAGAAATAAATGAAGCCACAAGACTCAAAAACTAAATGCTGCTATACCTTAAGAGAAACCATGACAACAGAGTATGAGTTTTGGCTCACAAGCATGCATGTTCTATTTAGCAAATCCAAGCACTAAGCATGCATACAATTATCTCCTTTGCAAACAACAGATACAAGTATGCATTCTTTTTCTAAGTACACTCAATATACAAAATAGTAAGTATATGCATTGATTAACTGGGAATATTTTAAATAACAGAAAATCAATGAGTCTCCATTTATTTTGGGCAATTTTTGTGACTTTATAAAACTCCACCCCCTAAGAATGCTAAGCAGCATACACTTAGCTTTATAATTTGAGTGAATTTAAAATAACTTGCAGACATTTTTGAGACACTGATCTATACTGCAAATGCACAAAATTCCCAGGCTGGGTAATATGGTTCCTATTTGAAGAAGGCTGCTTCCAGCTTCTGAGGGCCTAACAAGGCAGTCCCAGTCTAGCAGAAATGGAAACCAGATAAAAGGGAAACCAAATTCAGGAAGTGTCATTTATTGAGCACAGAGATCTCCATGAATAAGGAAGGAAAAATGTTTCTAGCTGAGAAAGATGAAAAGATGGGGTAGCATGTGGAACATTCTTTCCTTCTTATTCAAGGTCATTCCCACCATCGCACCTCTGCACACCAACCTTCAGCTTTATCAGGGATCCTACTCCATCCATTATCTTTATTTTGTTATTCGCCTCCCTGAATTTTCACCTTCTTTCTCCATTGTCTCTTTCCTTTTTGAAAATATATATTTTTCTTTTTATAGCGATGAGGTTTTGCCATGTTGGCCAGGCAGGTCTGGAACTCCAGGCCTCAAGTGATCTGCCCACCTCGGCCTCTCAAAGTGCTGGGATTACAGGCGTGAGCCACTGCCTGGCCCTCCATTGTCTCCCTTGCATATATAAATAACTCACAGCTCTTCCATCTTAAAAGCCTAACCTATGTTCCCCTCTCCTTAATCATGTTTGCTTCTTCTCCTCTTTGCAGGTTATTCGAAAAAGCAGTCCATATATACTACCTTCCATCTCAATCTACTGTGTAAACTGGTTTCCAACCTCATCATTCCACTAGAATGCTCTGGTGAAAAGACACCAACAACTTCCATGTTGCTAAACTGATAGACAGGTTTCAGAGTAATTATCTTGCTGGACCTACCTGTAGCATTGTCCATTGCCACAGGAATGGAAGCAATGGTAGTCCATTGACCACTCTGATTATTGGGATTCCCTATTCCTGTAGATTCCATAACACCAGTCTTTCCCAGAGAGCTTCTTTGTACCTGTCTAGCTCTTCCTCCTGAGTCTCTATGGATTCCTACACACAGGGATCCCTCCCGCGGACCATTCATTTCAGAAAGTATAGAGAACCTGTACATATCACATGGCAGAATTTTCTTTTTTTACGTAAGTCTTTAAAAAACTATGTTCTTAGAGGCATTTGGAATGTATACTGTCTCAAAATATAAATTTTCGGTAATGTTATGATAGTTTAGAAGGTATTTTCAAAAAAAATCACATATACATTTTGGTAGGTAAAGCAATGTGCCCCATCAGACTGGCTTAACACATAAAATAATGTCTGAGTTTAAATAGTTGGTAATTTGTGGTGTTTGGGCACCATGACTTAGAATCTATCACATCTATGTTTTGGGATGCACAGTTCTATCTAAGAAAAGTTCAAGTTAAGAATATTGTGAATCTGCTAGATAATGCATAATAACAATTTCTATCAGGATCTGATAGTAATACAGCTAAAAATAATTGTAAATTACAAAGCTTTGTAATGATACTTTAAAAGGTAAATCATTCAAATGCTAGGCAAGATGGCTCAGGAGGACAAGCTGTCAGTGGTAGAGGGCCATGAACAATAGTCTTTGGATACCAGCTCTTCCTCCTTTCCTAGGGGTGTTCACTTTAGGCCACTCTCAGCTTGGGGAGAGTGGGGTCTATAAAAATGAATGCAGGCTCCTAAGTGCCCATCTGGGCCAGGGGTGGCCTTCCATGAGGAGGTGGGAGAGATGGCAGAGATTTAGTCCATCTTTGAATAAATGCCACAACACCACAAGCCCAAGAAGTGTGGTTCTCTATACAAGAGGGGGTTGATCCAATCTGACTTCCTTCCTGCTTCTTTTTAAAGTGAGAAATTCCTTTCTTACTGAAGGTGTCCAAAGGAAAATGGGGAAGGGTGGTTCACATCGCACAGCTCAGTACTTCACTTGTAAAATCTTAAGGAAACTTCGTAACAACAACAAAAAAACGAAAGGCGGGTGTCACATAAGCAGAGAAAATGTGGATAAAAACACAACATGACAGACCTGGCACTGTTTAATGAAGGGGATGGGTAGAAAGACTGTAATGGCTGCTTTGGCCTGCAAATGCCCTCCACCCTCTCACAAAACCCAGCACCCTAAGAAATGATTATCACTTCCAAGAAGCCACCAGTCAAAAAAAGTTTTTGCTTTTTCCAACCTGCTTCCTCATGACCACACCAAGCAGAATAAGACCTTGCCTTGTCTTCCCGCCTTCATAATGGACAGCACTGCTGACCAACGTGGGCTGTTTCTTGACAAAAAATAACTCCCTAGCAGCCTTCCCAACTGGGTTCCCTGAGAGAATTAGGACTAAGTGCCCCAAGGCATGGCTGTCTGTAGAAGTCACCTCTCCTCTCCATCTATAGTAGTTACTAGCTACACACTATCCTTGGGAGAACTGAACCAACAGTGGCTCAAATCACTTTCCACTGGGCTTACTCCCTCTTTGAGCAACCTTGGCTGAAAAAAGGCTGCTCAGGTGATATTTTATACCATGACCCAGACATTAAAGAAACATACAGCAACCACACCATTTGTTTGTGGAGTAAAAAGTAATTCAGAACTCATGCCCCAAGCAGTTCCAGGACACATCATCTGGCTTTTCTTTACAGTGTTCACTGAAAACTGGCCTCTGATCTCCACCTCTTCCTTTGGAACTGCTCAGGTATCTCATCTCTATAGCACTATCCAGACTTGCTGCCTTGACTAGATTATTTCCTCAGGCACAGCTAAGCTTTCTTCCTGTTCTCTTTTTTGTTATACCCTCTCATTTCACTAGAAACATGGTTATAAGCAATTAAGGCTTCATCCATCACAGTATTATCTTTTTGAATTAACCTAAAAGAATACTGACAGAGCCCTAATAAATAAACAAACAGTTTTTTAATATACAGTCTTAGAATTTTGCCCCAACAAATATATCTAGGAATAACTGTTCATTAATACAGGCCACCGCTAGTAGGAGAAGAGGGTGAGGAAATAACTTTTTCTTGTAATTTTCATTTAAATTTTATCTGTCAATTTGGTAGGTAAAAAAAAAATTACTTAATTTTCCTGAAAGGTTATATGCAAATAGAAACTTTTGTGGCTGTAGAGAACACATTAGAACATAAATATCAGTGACTCACTGGGAATATGCCCATTTCAAATGAATGATACACAACAAAAGATGGGCTGAGACAAAAGGGTGTCTTTCTATATATTCCGTATTTTTTATGTGTGACTGAAGAAGATACAGTTGGAAAGCAAAAGCTCTTTCAATATAGGGGCCTGGCAAAAAAATATGCCTCTTTCAATATAGGGGTCTTGGCCGGGCACAGTGGCTCATGCCTGTAATCCTAGCACTTTGGGAGGCCGAGACGGGCGGATCACGAGGTCAGGAGATCAAGACCATCCTGGCTAACATGGTGAAATCCCGTCTCTACTAAAACAAACAATTAGCCAGGCGTGGCGGCAGGTGCCTGGAGTCTCCGGTACTCAGGAGGCTGAGGCAGGAGAATGGCATGAACCTGGGAGGCGGAGCTTGCAGTGAGCCGAGATCGTGCCACTGCACTCCAGCCTGGGCGACATGGCGAGATTCCGTCTCAAAAAAAAAAAAAAAAAAAAAAAAAGGGGACTTGCAAAAAATGTGCCACTGGGATAGGTGACAAGCGTTTTTTGTTCATCTGAAAGCTTTCTTTCCTCCATGAAGAACACAGAATGAGCAATAATCCTTCTATTTTCTTCTTGAATTGCCACTCAGTATACTCTGCTCTTCAGGGAACATATCAAATCCCTAAGACTCTCTCTCAGGCACTACTATAATTTCAGCAAATCTTTACTCACATAAAAGACCTAATGCCCCTTGCCAGGCAGGCTGCAGGACTGCGCTGGCATCTGAAGTGACAATACTCACCCTCTCTGAAGGAGGGACATGATCAATATTGTTCTCTGGACAGCACTATAGTAGCCCTTGAACATGAACAGGCAAGGCTAACGAGGAGTGGGGCCTGCCGCTCACGGCTGCCTGGCAGGAGGAAGCCGCTCACAGACACCTACTTGCCAAAGCCTTTTTCCCAGCTGCGTGGTAGGCTACAATGTATTTCTTCCCCTCCCTATCCTCTGTTTTTGTCTCTAATCCTGGAAACAGAGATTTGATAGCCTGATGGATGACGGTTCTTTTCTCTTTGGTGTCCTCGATAACCTATTAAAAAAAACAGATAGCAATACCACTAAATTAACAAACATTAAATAGGGAAGTAATACAGTGAATTAGTAAAAACACTGCTCACCTTATTAACTACGCAAAATAACAAAAGTGCCTGCATACAATTTCAAAAATCTTTTATTTTTATTTTTTTGACGGTCTCACTCTGTCGCTCAAGCTGGAGTGCAGTGGAGTGATCTCAGCTCACTGCAACCTCTACCTCCCGGGTTCAAGGGATTCTTCTGCTTCAGCCTCCTGAGTAGCTGGGATTATAGGCTCACGACACCATGCCTGGCTAGTTTTTGTATTTTTAGTAGAGATGGGGTTTCACCATGTTGGCCAGACTGGTCTCAAACTCCTGGCCTCAAGTGATCCATCTGCCTTGGCCTTCCAAAGCGCTGAGATTACAGGCGTGAGCCACCGTGCCCAGTCTCAGAAATATTTCAGAGCTTCCCAATATTGCAAATCCTGGGAGCCTGTTGATGGAGCACATCCATCTGCCAGACACTGTACAAAGCACTATGGTCATCATTTTATTTAATCTTTGTAATCTCTCCATCATAACACCATTATATCTATTTAGAAGTGAGGAATTGTGTCTACGGTTATATAGCTGGAAGGTGGTAGAGCTGGATTTAAAATCCAGGCTGTCAAACCCAGGGGCCACCAACTCAGATGCTCCGTCTCGGGGTCTCTGCTGGACAGAAACCTTAGGGCTCCTACGTGAAAATGCAGACAAAACTAGGCCTTTTGGTATGTGAGAAGCTCAGTCCTTTGAACAATCCAACCTACAGCTGCTTCTTATTGAATTATATTCTGAATTATTTTATAATGAGGTTCTAGCACATGGGTTCACAGTAAAGAAAAATCAACATGATATAAACTCCACTAGTTACATGATATTTTCAGCTTGTGAGTGCATCTCATATACAGAATTTTCCCTCCCTCTTTACTCAATATAACCACAAATGTGTGTGTATATACCTCATTTTAAGAATCGAAAAAAATTCACAAAACAAGATTCATACTTACTATTTGCAATGCACAAATATTTTCTATGTTATTGCTATTATTATATATATTTTTTGAGACAGGGTCTGGCTCTGTCATCCAGGCTGGAGTGCAGTGATATGACCTTGGCTCACTGCAACCTCTGCCTCCCAGGCTCAAGCCATCCTCCTATCTCAGCCTCTCAAGTAGCTGGGACTACAGGCATGTGCCTCCATGCCCAGCTAATTTTTTTATGTTTTGTAGAGATGGCGTTTCACCATGTTGCCCAGGCTGGTCTCGATCTCCTGAATTCAAGCGATCTGCCCATCTCAGCTTCCCAAAGTACTGGAATTCCATGCCTGAGCCACTGTGCCCAGCCCTTATTTTATTCCATTTTTTAAAAATGCTGGTTGAGATCCACTACTAAACTGATTTCATGACCTATTAATGGATTGTAACCTGCAAGCTGAAAACATCGAGATACACTGCAACTGCTACTGGCTAAACTTGATGATACTTTTTTTTTTTTTTTTTGAGACGCAGTTTCACTCTGGTTACCCAGGCTGGAGTGCAATGGCACGATCTCGGCTCACTGCAACCTGTACGTCCCAGGTTCAAGTGATTCTCCTGCCTCAGCCTCCTGAGTAGCTGGGATTACAGGTGCCCACCACCACGCCCAGCTAATTTTTTGTATTTTTAGTAGAGATGGGGTTCTCCATGTTGGTCAGGCTGGTCTCGAACTCCTGACCTTAGGTGATCCACCCACCTCGGCCTCCGAAAGTGCTGGGATTACAGATGTGAGCCACCGCACCCAGCAACTTGATGATACTTCAACAAAATAAAAAACGAAAAAAATCCACCAAACTACATTACAATTACAGGTAAATGACTTCTTCATAGCAAAAAGTGAGTCTAGATCTGAAATTACTGATAGCAAGGAGAATGACAGTTTGTGTATATGAATACATGTTTAGACCTCAAAAACTCAGAAAGTCCATCTTCATTTTACAAATGAGGAAGCTTGCCCATAGTTTATGCCTTTTAAATGTAAAGACTTTCAGTAGATGGGAAAAACCTCAGTTTTTAAGACAACAGTAAATTTTACCACATGTATACGAAAATACATATTATAAGCCTAAGATAAACCTCTGCATTGTACAAGCAAAGGAAACTTGGACCATCCTTCTGGATTGCTCTAGAAATCTGCCAGGAATTTTCTTCTTGGCATTGCTAAAGGTTTTGTCTAAAGATTTTGTCAGTAATTGAAGATTTCTAACATTGCAATACCACACACTTTTGGGAAGCTCAGGTAGGGAGGGAGACAAGGGGCAGATAATGAATTCTGAAAAGATGTAGTATGCTTATTAACTAGGACTGATGGGAGGGGGAATTTCAGACAACCAAAAACCCCATAGCTCATTAAAATGTAGTACAAAATTAATTTAACATAATTTTTTTTTTTTTGATACGGGGCCTTGCTCTGTCACCCAGGCTGGAGTGCAGTGGTGTGATCTCTGCTCACTGCAACCTCTGTCTCCTAGGTTCAAGTGATTCTCTTGCCTCAGCCTCCCAAGTAGCTGGGACTACAGGCCTGTGCTACCACGCTTGGCTAATTTTTTTGTATTTTTAGTAGAGACGGGGTTTCGCCATGTTGGCCAGGCTGGTCTTGAACTCCTGACCTCAAGTGATCCGCCCACCTTGGCCTCCCAAAGTGCTAGGATTACAGGTGTGAGCCACCGTGCCCGGTGAACAAAAGCTTTAACAACAAAATTTACTATTCTACTTAGTAGCTGAGCTCTCCTTTTCTTCAATAGCAGAATCGACCCATGATGAGCAAATAAATGCTCCCCTACTTCCTTTCCCCATTTCTTTCGCTTCCCAGAGTCCCAACTGAGACCAAGAAGCTGCTGAAGCCAGAATCTGACCTGGGTCACACACCTGACAGGCAGCAAACGGTGGTCCTGTTACAACGGACATTGTGGCATAATTGGTACTCTGTGATTCTAAACAACATATATCGTTGTTCATTTGTGGTCCCTAAATTTTTTTTTTCAGAGATGATGTCTCACTATGTTGTCCAGGCTAGTCTCCAATTCCTGGGCTCAGGTAAACCTCTAGCTTCAGGCTTCGGAGTAGCTAGGACTTTGGAATAGCATGTAACACTGTACCCAAATAAAAATGTTTTTAAACAAAAATGTAACTTTGGTGGGGCTATAATTTATCTGGGATACTAGTTATCTGCCCCAGTAAAAAAATTTTTTAGTGTAATATCTTTTAGATCCAATAGAGCAAAAAGTCACCCTTTGTTAACCATTGTAATTTTTTCCATAAACACTTAACATCCACCCAAAAAGCAACTAAAACCCTAAAAAATTTTTCATATATTTTTGCATTATTTACCTCAATGGCAACACTGGTTTCCTTATTTTTGAAGAGCTGGAGCTCCTCCAATCGCTGCTTTTCTTCAGCTGTCAAAACTGTAAATATGTCTTCTGAAGGGTCCTTTAAAATAACCATGAGAACTCACAATGAATCATACATAGAATTCAAGTTTAATAAAGCTCTATATTTCTAAATCTCTAGGAAATGCTATTTTTATACAGAAGGTGACATTTGCTAAAGAGCTACTTCTACCTCCTCATCCACTGGAATGGACAAGTCATTCAAATGGCTGATCCGTCCATCTTTTCCTATTTCATGAACAACGAAGTCGGAGTATCTGATAAAAGAAAACATGAACTTTCAGATAATTAACATCCTGTTTTCTATTAACTTTAGGATAAAGTTGATCAACAGCAAGCCTTACTATTGTGCAAAACAAGGAATTTTTAAAAATCTTCAATGCGAAATCACATGGAGTTATTTTTTGTTTGTTTGTTTGTTTTTTTTTTTTTTTTTTTTTGAGATGGAGTCTTGCTCTGTTACCCAGGCTGGAGTGCAGTGGCTCAATCTCTGCTCACTGCAACCTCCGCCTCCTGGGTTCAAATGATTCTCCTGCCTCAGCCTCCCGAGTAGCTGGGATTACAGGCACACGCCACCACGCCCAGCTAATTTTTGTATTTTTAGTAGAGACAGGGTTGCACCATTTTGGCCAGGCTGGTCTCGAACTCCTGACCTCAAGTGATCCGCCCGTCTTGGCCTTCCAAAGTGCCGGGATTATAGGCGTGAAACACCACACCCGGCCTTTTCTGGTTTCTTAATGAATGCTGAGCCATACCTTGGCTCAAGTTTTATATGAGAACTTAAAGAAAAGACCCTCTTAGCTTCTAGAATATTCTTCCAGAGAAATGCAAAAACA
This sequence comes from Pongo abelii, assembly GCF_028885655.2. NCBI lineage: Eukaryota > Metazoa > Chordata > Mammalia > Primates > Hominidae > Pongo > Pongo abelii. The sequence continues at coordinate 102,226,550 of NC_071991.2, forward strand.
AAAGCTTATTAACATTACCCTACGACGATTCAGGCAGCCCACAATAAATTAAATCACAAAATATGCTATATGGTTAATTGAATCAGAACCCAGTAAGTCTACCATGAACTAGCCTGAAGCTTACCTTTATGTTAAATATTTTACATGCATTATTCAAAATCCTCAACAACCCCAATGTGGTAATATGATCCATTTTTAAATTTTATTTTATTACTATTATTTTTTTTGAGACAGAGTCTTGCTCTGTTGCCCAGGCTGGAGTGCAGTGGCTTGATCTTGGCTCACTGCAACCTCCACCTCCTGGGTTCAAGTGATTCTCCTGCCTCAGCCTACCGAGTAGCTGGGATTACAGGCGCGTGCCACCACACCAGGCTAATTTTTGTATTATTAGTAGAGACACAGTTTCGCCATGTTGCCCAGGCTGGTCTCAAACTCCTGACCTCAAGTGATCTGCCTGCCTCGGCCTCCCAAAGTGCTGGGATCACAGGCATCAGCCACCGTGTCTGGCCTGATCCACTTTTTAAATGAGGATGCTGAGGTTCAGAGAGGCTAAGTAACTACTAAGTAGTGAACTTCACACTGGGATCCACCTGGCTCCAAAGACTACCTTCCTCTACCATAGTTGTGGCACATTCAAATGAAAAAAGAGTTTAAGATTATAAAACAAACTCAGGAGAAAACCTGAAACCATTTAAATGAATTTATTCATTTACTTATTTTTTGAGACGGAGTCTTGCTCTGTCATCCAGGCTGGAATGCAGTGGTGCAATCTCGGCTCACTGCAACCTCCACCTCCCAGGTTCAAGCGATTCTCCTGCCTCAGCCTCCCGAGCAGCTGGGATTACAGGTGCCCATCACCACGCCCGGCTAATTTTCGTATTTTTAGTATAGATGTGCTTTCACCATGTTGGCCAGGCTGGTCTCAAACTCCTGACCTCAAGTGATCCGCCCGCCTCGGCCTCCCAAAGTGCTGGGATAACAGGCGTAAGCCACTGTGCCTGGTGAATGAATTTATTTGAGGCATGATCATGCCACTGCATGCCAGCCTGGGTGACACAGTGAGACCCTCTCTCAAAAAAAGGGAAAAAATTAATTAATTAAAATTTAAAAATCCAAGGCTATTTATTCAGGCAGGTTTCCTTCATCCTATTCCTTTTGATCAGTAGTATAAACAATCCTCGGAGATAGAAAGCTAAGTGGAAGAATATAAAGCTAATTTCTTTCTAAAGAAGAAACCTAATACAATCAAAATAACTTTATACATAAACTAAATGTACCTTTCTTTTAAGATTCCCGAGAACCCTTGATGAGAACTCACAAACTTGGTGATGCCTACGTCAGCCTCAGTGAGTCCATGCTTCATCATGTCTGCAAAACTCTCTGATTCCTCCTCCTCGCACTCCTCTGAAAGTCCATCTTCCTCCTCCTCTTCCTCATCTTCCAACTGAGCCTCAGAATTCTTTCCACCTTTCCCAGTACTGACAGTGTCAGGAGGCCCAGGCACGTCTTCACTGATGGACAGAAAGTCATTCTGTAGCCCATCTTGACCTTCGGTTAGACTGCATTCCGACAGCTTCTGTTTTTTTGTCTCCTCAACTGGGACTCCACTGTCATTATCTTCGACAACCAGTGCCCCACGTTTCAGCGACACACCAGTCATTTCTGTCATCTCCATCTTTAAGGCCCCAAGAAAACATTTAAGAAAACCTGTTAGGAAAGAGTAGAAAGTAACAAACACCTATATAAAAGCTGGTTTCAGGCCGGGCGGGGTGGCTCACACCTGTAATCCCAGTATTTTGGGGGAGGTTAAGGTAGGCAGATCACTTGAGGTCAGGAGTTCAAGACCAGCCTGGCCAACATGGCGAAACCTTGTCTCTACTAAAAATTAGTTGGGCATGGGTGGCAGGCGCCTATAGTCCCAGCTCTTGGGAGGCTGAGGCAGGGGAACTGCTTGAACCCGGGAGGCAGAAGTTGCAGTGAGTTGAGATTGTGCCACTGCACTCCAGCCTGGGCGACAGAGTGAGACATCGTCTTAAAAAAAAAAAAAAAAAAAAAAAAAGGTCAGGCACGGTGGCTCATACCTGTAATCCCAGCACTTTGGGAGGCCGAGGTGGGTGGATCACAAGGTCAGGAGTTCAAGACCAGCCTGGCCAACATGGTGAAACCCCATCTCTACTAAAAATAGAAAAAAAACTAGCTGGGCGTGGTGGTGGGCGCCTGTAATCCCAGCTACTCAAGAGGCTGAGGCAGGAGAATCGCTTGAACCTGGGAGGCGGAGCTTGCAGTGAGCCGAGATTGTGCCACTGCACTCCAGCCTGGGGGACCAGAGCAAGACTCCATCTCAAAAAAAAAAAAAAGGAAAGAAGTTGGTTTCAGCAGATAAAGGCATAGTTAATGTTGTTCATACGATCCTAAAAATCATTTATAGAAATAATTCTTTCTGATGTTGGCATACACTTTTTGTGGGACAGAAAACTGGCATAACACTTCTGCATGGAATTTAACAGTGTGCATCATCACAAGCCTTAAAAATATGTATGCTCTTTGACCCGGTAATACTACTTTTAGGGATTTATCTTAAGAAAATAATTAAGAAATAATCAAGTTTTAGCTCTAAGGATATTCATCTCCATACTTTTTTCTTTTTTTCAGTGACAAGGTCTGGCTCTTTCACCCAGTCTGGTGTGCAGTGGCATGATCACAGCTCACTGCAAACTCCAACTCCTGGGCTCAAGCGATCCTCCTGCCTCAGCCTCGCCAGTAGCTGGGACTACAGCAGCATGCCACCAAGACTGGCTAGTTTTTTATATTTATTTTTCTGTAAAGACTAGGTCTCGCTATTATTGCTCAGTCTGGTCTTGAACTCCTGGGCTCAAGCAATGTCTCACTTTGGCTTCCCAAAGTGTTGGGAATATAGGTGTGAGCCACCCTGCCTGGCCACAGTGCTTTTATATTAGCAAAACATTAAGAGCAATGAAACTTGGGTACATAAACTGAACAATACGTAGCAACATTGACAAGAAACTGGGAAAGGTGGTTACCTCTAGGAGAGGGTGTAGAAGTGGTGGCTGGGGACGGAGGTGGGAAATTTGCTGTTCTCACTCAATAACATGGTTGTAATCATTTGAAGCTCGTTTGATGTATATGTATTATCCTTTCAAAAAACTGATTAAATATTGTGGCTGGGATCGGTGGCTCACACCTGTAATCCCAATACTTTGGGAGGCTGAGGCAGGCAGATCACCTGAGGTCGGGAGTTTGAGACCAGCCTGATCAACATGGAGAAATTCCGTCTCTACTAAAAATACAAAATTAGCCAGGCATGGTGGCACATGCCTGTAATCCCAGCTACTCGGGAGACTGAGGAAGGAGAATAACTTGAAACCAGGAAGTAGAGGTTGTGGTGAGCCGAAATTGCGCCTTTGCACTCCAACCTGGGCAACAAGAGCAAAACTCCATCTCAAAAAAATAATAATAATAATAAAATAAAATATTGTATAACCACGCTTACTGACATGAAAGCCATACCTATGTCATACCACATTAAAAAAAAGGAGTGGGAGGTGTCATACAGGTGGTATAGAGATATAGTTCTGCAAGATGAAAAGTTCCGGATAGTGATTGCCTAACAATGTGAATACACTTAACACTACTGAACTGTACATGTGGTTAAAATGGCAAATTTTAATTTTTTTTTGAGACAGGGTCTCACTCTGTTGCCCAGGCTTGAGAGCAGTGGCATGATCTCGGCTCACTGCAACCTCCACCTCCTGGGCTCAAGCCATCCTCCTACCTCAGCCTCCCGGGTGGCTGGGATCACAGGCGTGTACCACCACGCCTGGCTAATCTTTATAATTTTTGGTAGAGACAGGGGTTCACCATGTTGGCCAGGGGGCTCTCGAACTCCTGACCTCAAGTGATCTCCCGACACTGGGCTCTCAAAGTGCTGGGATTTCAGGCATGAGCCACCCTGTCTGGCCTAATTTGATGCTCTTGGTAAAATAAGGATAAAAACTTTTTCTATGTTAATTACGTACAAGATGCTGAAGGTAACATACTGATGAACCTAGTAAACATATCCATAAATAAAGCAAATGAGCAGAAAATAAATATGCTAGTTCTCCAAGGCATGGTTAACAAGAAAGTCACCTATATAAGCATCTACAGCAAAATAACAATGAGGATTAACTAAATTTTATTTATTTATTTATTTATTTATTTTTGAGACAGAGTCTCGCTCTGTTGCCCAGGCTGGAGTGCAGTGACACGATCTTGGCTCACTGCAAGTTCCACCTCCCGGGTTCACGCCATTCTCCTGCCTCCGCCTCCCAAGTAGCTCAGACTACAGGTACCCGCCACCACGCCCGGCAAATTTTTTGTATTTTTTAGTAGAGGTGGGGTTTCACCGTTAGCCATGATGGTCTCAATCTCCTGACCTTGTGATCTGCCCGCCTCGGCCTCCCAAAGTGCTGGGATTACAGGCGTGAGCCACCGTGCCTGGCCGATTAACTAAATTTTAAGAATCCATATTTGATCTTACCCTGTTGTCCAAAATCACGAACAAAAAGAAAATCAAAAAACAAGTACATGCAAAAAGTAAAAGCAAAAAAGGATTATGACGGGAGGGTAAGTGAGCTGGGACCATAGGGACAGTGTGCTTGCGTGGTTCACAGGTGTCAAGGAGCCCCTAAAATAGTTCAGGAAGTGGCCAAGGAGATGGACAAGGAAGACAAGCCTTTCAAATAGAATAAAAGAGGAGTAGAAGAAACTCCCTGGGCTAAAAGCAACAGGGAAGGGCCCCCTGGTCACAGGTGGTATTAAGAAATCCAACAAAAAGCCAGCCGTTCCTTGTACTTGAGGCAAAGGTGACCCTTGGTTCCATTCCTTTTTTTTTTTTTTTTTTTTGAGATGGAGTCTCACTCTGTCATCTAGGCCTGGAGTGCAGTGGTGGTGCGGTCTCGGCTCAACTGCAACCTCCGACTCCTGGGTTCAAGATATTCTCCTGCCTCAGCCTCCCAAGTAGCTGGGATTACAGGCATGCCCGCCACTATGCCCAGCTTATTTTTTGTGTTTTTAGTAGAGATGGGGTTTCACCATGTTGGCCAGGCTAGTCTCGAACTCCTGACCTCATGATTTGCCTGCCTTGGCCTCCCAAAGTGCTGAGATTACAGGTGTGAGCCACCGCGCCTGGCCCCATTCCTGTTTAAACATCTGTATTCCCTGCCATAACATCTTTTGCCACCTATAGCTACTTGAAGTATGGTCTTGGAGCCTGTTGTACATTTAAGAATAAATTTTCATTAAAAAAAAAAAAAAAAGTGGTTGGGCACTGTGGCTCAGGCCAGGTGCGTGGCTCACGCCTGAAATCTCAGCACTTTGGGAGGCTGAGGTGGGTGGATCCCCTGAGGTCAGAAGTTCGAGACCAGCTTGGCCAACACGGTGAAACCCCTCTCTAGTAAAAATACAAAGATTAGCTGGGTGTGAGGGCACACACCTGTAATCTCAGCTGCTTGAGAGGCTGAGGCAGGAGAATCGTTTGAACCCAGGAGGCAGAGGTTGCACTGAGTCAAGATCACGCCACTGCGCTCCAGCCTAGGCGACAGAGCGAGTCTCCATCTCAAACAAAACAAAACAAACAAAACAAAACAAAAAAGTATTATGACAGCTACAAAAAATAGGAGAGAAGGGATTGAAAAAAATGTCAGTTAAAACAATTTCTGGTGGCCTGGTGCAGTGGCTTACGCCTGTAATCCCAACACTTTGGGAGGCTGAGGCGGGTGGATCACAAGGTCAGGAGTTCGAGACCAGCCTGATCAACATGATAAAACCCCATCTCTACTAAAAATACAAAAAATTATCAAGGCGTGGTGGTGGGCGCCTGTAATCCCAGCTACTCAGTAGGCTGAGGCAGAAGAATTGCTTGAACCTGGGAGGCGGAGGTTGCAGTGAGTCGGGATTGCACCACTGCACTCCAGCCTGGGTGACAGAGGGAGATTCCGTCTCAAAAAAAAAAATTCCTTTGAAAGACAAGAAATTAAATACAGAAAATGGAAGAAACTGAAACTGGAATAGAAGTAGACCACAACTGTAGTTACAGAAAAGTATCCCTAATTCAAAGAAGAAAGCACTTACTCTTTGTCCTGAACAGGTGTAGTCAAAAAAAGAACGCTGGTTTATGAAATGCTGATACAATTTCGCTCTCACCTTACAGCAACAAAACTACCCTCAGAGGTTTTGTACAAATGAAAGAGACAAAAATGGACCAGGGCTTACATAAGGACCGGGAGAACACGCCGAAGACAAAACCTAACCAAAGACTACAATGCCTGGGCCAAATTTTGTGGCATAAGGAAGAGGATGGAAAAGCAGGAGAAGGGCATTTGGGGTCACAGGTACAGCATGTGCAAAGGCATGGGGGCGTGGGAGCTCACAGAGTGCTGGAAGAGCAAAAGAACTCATCGCCCACTGTGGGGGTTAGACATACAAGGAGGGTCTGGGGTTACAGCTTGGGAGGGGGCAGAGGCCACATGAGGCTACAAGGAAGGAGTCACAACCTGAAAACCACGTTTTGTAATTTAGCACTGAATTTGTAATTTAGAAAGATTCTGTGGCACCCCTTTGAAGAGAAACTGGGGTTAGGCTGGAAGACCAGGTAAGAGGGTACAGCTGTAATCTAGGCAAGAAATTAATATAATCTGATCTAAGGCTGAAGCAAGGGAGACAGAAAAAGGCAACTTTCAAGAACATTTAGGAAGTAGTAGCGGGACAGGAGAAGGTGACAAATGTGGGAGAAAAGGGGAAATACTTCAGGATAACTCGAGTTTCCATCCCTGGGGAACTGAGAGGACAGTGGTGGTCTTCCTGATATGAGGGCCCCAGAAAGAAGAGCAGGTGTTGGAAGAAGATGAGCCCACCCATAGTCCTGTGGTGTTGCAGGTACCTGGGGAGACATCCCAGTGGAGATGACCTGTGGGCACTCATCACATTGTGTCACACATGCCCTTACCAAAAACCTGCAATGGCTCCCCAATGACCATACAGGCTTCCCAGCTGGCATCACAGCTCTACCAGGAGATCCTGATGCCCTTCCAGAGGCCAGAACTCTCAGTAAGGAAGAAAGAGTGGCCAATAACAGCCATTCACACAGCTTGGCACAGGGACTTCACAGTCAGCAAAATATTCACCTCCTCTCCTTATGCAGAAAAAACATTGGGCCTCCCCCTCTCAACAATCTTGGAGCCAGATCTAGGTTTTGCCATTTACTAAGTGGGTGACTTAACCTCTCGAACCTGTTTCTTTCTCTGTAAAAGTAAAATATGATGACTTGGCCAAAGGTCTGTAATAGCTCCTCTTACTCAACTGTTAGTCCTTAATAGTTATTATGGATGATTTACACAGCTGAACTGTATTGTTGTTGTGTCTGGAGGAGTTTAAAAAAAGAAAAAAAGCTGGCTGGGCACAGTAGCTCACGCCTGTAATCCCAGCACTTTGGGAGGCTGAGGCAGGTGGATCACCAGGTCAAGACATCGAGACCATCCTGTCCAACATGGTGAAACCCCATCTCTACTAAAAATACAAAAAATTAGCTGGGCGTGGTGACGGGCGCCTGTAGTCCCAGCTACTCCGGAGGCTGAGGCAGGAGAATGGCGTGAACCCGGGAGGCGGAGCTTGCAGTGAGCTGAGATCGCGCCACTGCACTCCAGCCTGGGTGACAGAGAGAGACTCCGTCTCAAAAAAAAAAAAAAAAAAAGAAAAGAAAAGAAACAGAATCTAAAAGCTGTTGGAATCCCCAAAACACTTTTTAAGACTTGAGAGAGATGTGACTATGATCTGAGTCACATATGGTTACAATTTGTTTCTCAGATTATAAATTAGCTCACTTTCATTTTTCCTGTTCCATACAATGACTAAAAATTATTATTATTATTTTTTTTTGAGATGGAGTCTCGCTTTGTGCCCCAGGCTGGAGTGCAGTGGCGCAATCTCAGCTCACTGCAAGCTCCGCCTCCCGGGCTCACACCATTCTCCTGCCTCAGCCTCCCGAGTAGCTGGGACTACAGGTGCCTGCCACCACGCCCGGCTAATTCTTTGTATTTTTAGTTGAGACTGGGTTTCACTGTGTTAGCCAGGATGGTCTCGATCTCCTGACCTTGTGATCTGCCTGCCTTGGCCTCCCAAAGTGCTGAGATTACAGGCGTGAGCCACTGCACCCGGCCTACGATGACTAAAAATTCTTAATTAATGACCCTTGTTAGAGAAGAACTTTCCCTTTGGTGTCCTGCTTATGCTTAAACCATATGACAGAAAACCCATAACTATTACATCTTCCCCAATGTACTCTCCCCAAAAAGAAACACTGCCTATAACCAATCAAATTGCTGTAACTATGTGCCAACCCTGTATGAAAAATGTTGTAATCCTGCTAAAAACTCCTGTCTCTGCCTATATAAAACCTAAACTTCCCTACTTCAGAACTTTGACTCCATTTTTTTAGAACTGGGGTTTCCAGGTGGGACACCCTCAAACTTTGCACTTGAATAGTTCTCTTTATACTAGATTCTGACGCTCTTGATTATTTTAGGTTGACAACAGGCCTTTAGGTTGCCAGTCTTTTTCTTGATATTTGTGGACATTTGTCTGATCTCTTTTTCTTGATATATCTAACTGCAAAGACAAGATCATTAACTAAACTCACTTTTAAATTTCAAATGAAATTACATTTTTCATTGTTTAAGTCAATGGCCCTATCATAGACAAAATAATTTTTTTTTTTTGACACAGAGTCTTGCTGTCACCCAGGCTGGAGTGCAGTGGCACAATCTCAGCTCACTGCAACCTCCAACTCCTGAGTTCAAGCAATTCTCACGCCTCAGCCTCCTGAGTAGCTGGGCCTGGCTAACTTCTGTATTTTATTTTATTTTATTTTATTTATTTATTTGTTTGTTTGTTTGTTTATTTATTTTGAGGCAGAGTCTCACTCTGTTGCCCAGGCTGGAGTGCAGTGGCATGTTCTTGGCTCATTGCAACCTCTGCTTCCTGGGTTCAAACGATTCTCCTGCCTCAGCCTCCTGAGTAGCTGGGATTACAGGTGCGTGCCACCAAGCCCAGCTAATGTTTTGTATTTTTACTAGAGACGGGGTTTCACCATGTTGGTCAGGCTGGTCTCGAACTCCTGACCTGGTGATCCGCCCACCTCAGCCTTGTAAAGTGCTGGGATTACAGGCGTGAGCCACCGTGCCTGGCCTAATTTTTGTATTTTTAGTAGATATGAGGTTTTACCAGGTTGGCCAGGCTGGTCTGAAACTCCTGGCCTCAAGTGATCCACCCACATTGGCCTCCCAAAGTGCTGGGATTACAGGCGTGAGCCACCGTGCCCGGCCCAAATTAATTATTAAAGTATATATAGTACCAACGATTTTTAAATCACTTAATATATATTTTTCTAAGTTCTGTCCTATAGGCCTAAAAGCTGAGAGCATATTTACTAGAAGAACTGTTCAAAGTTCTGGACTAGGAAAGGCAAAACTCAAACGAGTGTCATTTTCACAAGCAGGAACTACGTGAAAGGGAAGCTGAAATGGAATTTTTTTTTGAGACGGAGTTTTGCTCTTGTTGCCCAGGCTGGAGTGCAATGGCGCGATCTTGGCTGATCTCAGCTCACAGCAACCTCCACCTCCCGGGTTCAAGTGATTCTCCTGCCTCAGCTTCCTGAGTAGCTGGGATTACAGATACCCGCCACCACGCCCAGCTAATTTTTGTATTTTTAGTAGAGACGGAGTTTCACCATGTTGGTCAGGCTGGTCTTGAACTCCTGATCTCAGGTGATCCATCCACCTCGACCTCCCAAAGTGCTGGGATTACAGGTGTGAGCCACCACACCCGGACTGGAATGTAATTTTTAAATTGAGGGTTGGGGAGAGGAGAGAGAGGTGATCTTATGAACACAGAAGAGGTCTGAGAGAATTAAATTGGAAAGATAAAACAAGCCTGACTACCCCAAGGTGAGAGGCCCAAGGAAATCAGTTTTGCAGTCAGGAAAGCCCAAGCATTCTACCTTGAATGAAGATATAAAGTTACCAGATGTGAAAAGGGGGGAGAGGGCAGTTTTATGCGTTTTTGACATATTTAAAAGAAAAAATTTTAAGAAAACATGCTGCACAAATACACTATCCACGATAGTAATGATGGTATCTTAATTGTCAAGTAAAACTCCATAGACCGGAAGCCTGATGTTACAACCAGGAAGAGAATGAACTCCTCTGATACTTTCCCCAAAACTTAAAATCCTTCACATTTCTTTTTTTTTTTTTTTTTTTTGGCGATGGATTCTTACTCTGTTACCCAGGCTGGAGTACAGTGGTGTGATCTCTGCTCACTGCAACCTCCACCTCCTGGGTTCAAGTGATCCTCCCGCCTCAGCCTCCCAAGTAGCTGAGAGTAGGTACAGGCATGCGCCACCATGCCCGGCTAATTTTTGTATTTTTAGTAGAGATGGGTTTCCACCATGTTGGCCAGGCTGGTCTTGAACTCCTGACCTCAGGTGATCTGCCTGCCTTGGCCTCCCAAAGTGCTGAGATCACAGGCATGAGCCACCACGGCCAGCCAATCCTTCATATTTCTTTGGAGGAAATGCTAAAATAATGTTTTTTGTTTCCTCTGCACTCCAAATGAGACAACCGAGACTAGAAATACTATAATTTTAACAGTATTTTAAAACCCTTTTCATTAAAATACTAGATTCACCAACTAAGCTTTAAGAAGTACTCTTGGGCCAGGCGCGGTGGCTCACGCCTGTAATCCCAGTACTTTGGGAGGCCGAGGTGGGCGGATCATGAGGTCAGGGGATCGAGACCATCCTGGCTAACACAGTGAAACCCCATCTCTACTAAAAATACAAAAAATTAGCCGGGCGAGGTGGTGGGTGCCTGCAGTTCCAGCTACGAGGGAGGCTGAGGCAGGAGAATGGCGTGAACCCCAGGGGGCGGAGCCTGCAGTGAGCCGAGATCGCGCCACTGCACTCCAGCCTGGGCGACAGCGAGACTCCGTCGCAAAAAAAAAAAAAAAAGTACTCTTAGCTAGGCATGTGTGCATGTAGTCCCAGCTAACAGGGCGGCTGAGGCAGGAGGATTGTGTGAGACCAGTTTAAGGCTGTAGTAAGTTATGAGACCAGGAGTTTGAGACCAGCATGGACAACATAGTGGGACCATGTCTCTGCAAAAAATTAAAAAATTAGCCAGGCAGCTGGGTGTGGTGTCTCATGCCTGTAATCCCAGCACTTTGGAAGGCCGAGGTGGGCAGATCACAAGGTCAAGAGTTCGAGATCAGCCTGGCCAGCATGGCGAAACCCCATTTCTACTAAAAATACAAAAATTAGCCATGCATGGTGGTGCGCCCCTGTAATCCCAGCTACTCGGGAGGCTGAGACAGGAGAATCACTTGAACTGGGGAGGTGGAAGTTGCAGTGAGTCGAGATTGCGCCACTGCACTCCAGCCTGGGCGACAGAGGGAGACTCTGTCTCAAAAAATAAATAAATAAAAATAAGCCGGTCAAGGTGGCATGCACCTGTAGTCCCAGCTACTTGCGAGGCTGAGGTGGGAGGATCCATTGCGCCCAGGAGGTCGAGGCTGCAGTAAGCCGTGATGGTGCCACTACACTTCAGCCTGGGTGACAGAGAGAACGTGTCTCAAAAAATAAATAAATAAAATCCTTTTTCAGCATTTTCAAAATTTTAATACAACACTAACAACAGTCTCTTGTTTATTTATTTATTTTTGAGACAGGGTCTCACTCTGTCACCCAGGCTGGAGTGCAGTGGCATGATCTCGGCTCATTTATTTATTTATTTATTTTTGAGACAGGGTCTCACTCTGTCACCCAGGCTGGAGTGCAGTGGCGTGATCTCGGCTCATTTATTTATGGAGACAGGGTCTCACTCTGTCACCCAGGCTGGAGTGCAGTGGCGTGATCTTGGCTCAATGCAGCCTTGACCTCCCAGCTCAAGCGATCCTCCCACTTCAGCCACCCGAGTAACTGGGACTACAGGCATGTGCCACCACGCCCAGTTAATTTTTGTATTTTTTGCAGAGACAGGGTTTTGCCATGTTGCCCACTAGTCTCAAACTCCTGAGCTCAAGTGATCTACCCTGCCTCAGCTGGGATTACAGGTGTACACCACTGCCCAGGCCAAACAGTCCCTTATTAATTAATTCCTCCAAAATAAACATCAGAAAAACAGCCATTAGTCTTTTCTTTAATTATTTTTTTTTTAATTTTATTTTATATATTTTTTGAGACGGAGTCTCACTCTGTTGCCCAGGCTGGAGTGCAGTGGCGCAATCTCGGCTCACTGTAACCTCTGCCTCCCCGGTACACGAGATTCTCCTGCCTCAGTCTCGTGAGTAGCTGGGATTACAGGTGCCCGCCACAACGCCAGGCTCATTTTTTGTATTTTTAGTAGAGATGGGGTTTCACCGTGTTATCCAACATTGTCTCGAACTCCTGACCTCATGATTCGCCCGCCTCGGTCTCCCAAAGGGCTGGGATTATAGGCCTGAGCCACCGCGCCCAGCCTACAAAAACAGCCATTAGTCTTAATTCTATCATTATATTTCAAAACTATCCACAACTTTCACTTTTTAAATACATCTTTCCTCCATCCCCTGCAAATTATCAGTAATCTCTATAGCTCTCACAATAGTGAGCATTTTCTTTAGGGCCAGAGCACAGAGAACACACTAAATTTTTTTTTTTTTCGAGATGGAGTTTTCTTCTGTCTCCCAGGCTGGAGTGCAGTGGTGCAATCTCGGCTCACTGCAATCTCTGCTTTCAGGGTTCCGGCGATTCTCCTACCTCAGCCTCCTGAGTAGCTGGGATTACAGGCGTGGGCTAAAATTACCACATCCAGCTAATTTTTGTATTTTTAGTAGAGTGGGGGTTTCGCCATGTTGGCCAGGATGGTCTCGAACTACTGACCTGACCTCAAATGAGCTGCCCACCTCGGCCTCCCAGAGTGCTGGGATTACAGGCATGATGTCACCGGCCCAGCAGACACACTGCATTCTAATATGCAAAATCATTAAATCTATGAGGGTCATTCATTCTGCAAATATTTATTGAGCAAGTGTCCTATGTGTCTGGCATTGTTGTAGGCACTGGAAGAAAAGGGTAATACCATTTCATGTCCTCACGTAGCTTACAGTGTATTTGAGAATATATCTGAGAACAAAATAAAATTAATCTCAGGACATGCAAGCTCCAAAGAATTAAAGCAGGGTAAGGGGCTGAGAGTAAGAGGGGTGTTCTTCAGTGATGCCTCGTCTAAGGAGGAGACTTCTGAGCAAAGACAAGGAAGAACCAGACAGGAAAAGATGTGTGTGAGAACTCCAGGCAGCCCGAACAGCACGTGTAAAGGACCTGAAACAGGAGCAAACTCAGTCGACAGTATGACCAGCTGGATTGTTCTCTCTCTCTCCTAGGTCAGGAAAAATGCTGTTTCATTAATACAGTACATGCATGCTTCTGCCTCTATCAAAAGACATGTTCAAGGCCGAGTGTGGTGGCACACGCCTGTAATCCCAGCACTTCGAAAGGCTGAGGCGGGTGGATCACCCGAAGTCTGAAGTTCAAGACCAGCCTGGCCAACATGGTGAAACCCCATTTCGACTAAAAATACAAAAATTAGCTGGGTGTGGTGGCGTGCACGTGTAATCCCAGCTACTCTGGAGGCTGAGGCAGGAGAATCGCTTCAACCTAGGAGGCGGAGGTTGCAGTGAGCCAAGATCGTGCCACTGCACTCCAGCCTGGCTGATGGAGCGAGACTCCGTCTAAAAAAAAGAAATCAATAAACAAAGATACGTTGAAGGCCGAGTGTGGTGGCTCAAGCCTGTAATTCCAGCACTTTGGGAGGTCAAAGCAGGAGGACTGCTTAAGGTCAGGAGTTTGAGGCCAGGCTGGGCAACACAGCGAGACCCTGTGTGGTGGCACATGCCTATAGTCCCAGCTACTTGGGAGGCTGAGACGGGAGGATTGCTTGAGCCCAGGAGTTCAAGGCTGCAGTGAGCCATGATCACGCCACTGCACTCCAGCCTGGGCAACAAGAGCAAAATTCTGTCTCAAAAAAATAAAAATAAAAAAACCAAAAACATGTTCACAAGGAGTTGTTAAGTACGTACTGTTGGCTACTTTCCTAATGATTGAACATAATAATTGCCTAACCATCCCCTTTTCAATAGTGTTGTACAGTCTGATTTTCGACAGATCCCTCAATAGTCCAGGCTCCCCCAGGCCAATAGGGCATAGTCATTTCATAGATGATTAGAGGCTTGGGGATGGGGGGGAACCTTAGTAAACCTTTATTTTTGGAATGGAAAAAAAAAGTGGTCTGACGGGACCAAATATTTGAAAAACTAAACTCTTTGCCAACCCTACTCGGCAGGCAACGAAGGTGTGCTTCTAAACCCCTCTGCGCAGGGCTGACGAGGAGGACTCGAATTTCAGCTTGCACAGCAGCACCTCCATCCACTCGTTAATCATTCACCCAGCTTGAGGGCTGGAGAAAGCACTCTGAGTCTGCAGCCCGTCCACTCCTACTCTGGGAAATGCATACAAAGCAATCAGTCCCCAGAGCCCGCGTGGCGCCTAGTAGGCTCCCAGTGAGTGACGACGCAGGACACAGGGGTGGAACACGTGGGCTGGACGCACAGAAAGCAGGCGCGGTGAAGCAGTGGCACTGTGAAGGGCTTCAGGACCAGTGTTCCTCTGACGGAGGGACAAGAGTTTAGGGAGCGTCCGGGGCAAAGAAAGGGAGCAGTGGGAAGGGGGCCCCCGGCGGACAGCGCCGCGCGGGGAGGAGGGGAGCGCTCGGGCGCGGCGCCTCCGGACGACGGGCCGGGTAGAGGTGAGCGGGGAGCGGAGAGCGGCGCCTGCACCGCCGAAGCGCAGGACCCGCCGGGTTCCAACTGTGCTCCCGCGGGCGCGATCCATAATGGAGGCGCCGCGGGCTCTGACCACTGCGGGGCCGCCTTCCCAGTCCGCACTGCCTCTTGGGGCGGGGCCCTGGGGCTGGGGCTGGGGCCAGGGCCAGGCCGGGGAGCTGGCCGAGGAGCCCCAGCGGCCGCGGGGAGGCCGCGCACTTACCCGGAGCCTGGGAGCGCGGGCGCGGCGTGGGCCGGGCGGCGAGGTGGCCAGCGCTCTGGGTGGGACGCAGGAGAGCGGCGAAGGCCACTTGGATGAGCCAGCGGTTAGGGCGGACAGGAATAGGCAGAGCGTTCCGCGCCGAGGACCAGATGCGCTCCAGCCGACTCACCGGCGGCCGGGCTCGCACACGTGCGGCGCAGCGACGCGCCGCGGCCCGGCTGGACCCGCCCCGGGGGCGGAGTCCGCTCCCTGCCGCCGGCCCCGCCCCTGGCCCACCCCCTCGGAGCGGCCTGCGAGCCAGAGAGCACACCAACGCGTACTCCCAGCCTGCGCGCGCTCACCGCGGACCTTCCTCGCGACCGCGCCTGAGTCGCACCTGCGGCAGAGAGCGATTTCACCAAGCATCTAAGAGTTCTTTAGATCTTTAGGAAGTCTAAGGCAGCGATTGCCTCCTTTGGCGTTATATTCTAAGAAGTGTTTCCTTCACATAGTTGTGGCCCTTTCACGTTGCACCGACCACGCAGTTAACAATAATGGAAAGAGAATCACTTTAGGGACTAAATATTGTTCTACATTTGATCCTGGGAATGTAGCGGATCTAAAAGCACCATCTTCCTACTTCTTACCGCTCTGGCTTGATGGCTTGCCATAGGATCTGCTTCAAGAAACCGGATCACAGGTTTTTTTGTTTTGTTTTGATTTGGTTTTGACAGAGTCTCGCTCTGTCGCACAGGCTGGAGTGCGGTGGCGCGAACACAGTTCACTGCAGCCTCGACGTCCCAGGCTCAAGCAGTCCTCCCATTTCAGTATGCCTAGTAGCTGGGACAACAGGTGCATCCCACCAAACCCAGGCTAATTTTTTGGGGGGTGGGGGGTAGAAACAAGATTTCACTATATTGCCCAGGCTCTAATAGTTTTTTTGTTTTTTGTTTGTTTGTTTGTTTTTTGAGACGGAGTCTTGCTCTGTCGCCCAGGCTGGAGTGCAATGGCGCGATCGCGGCTCACTGCAACCTCCGTCTCCCGGGTTCAAGCGATTCTCCTGCCTCAGCCTCCCGAGTAGCTGGGATTACTGGCGCACGCCACCATGCCCGGTTTATTTTTTGTATTTTTAGTAGAGTCCGGGGTTTCACTATGTTGGCCAGGCTGGTCTCGAACTCTTGACTTCGTGATCCGCCCGCCTCAGCCTCTGTGCTGGGATTACAGGCGTGAGCCACCGCGCCCAGCCTCTAATAGTTTTTCTGTTTTGTTTTGTTTTGTTTGAGAGAGAGTCTCACTCTGTTGCAGGGTTCAAGCGATTCTCCTGCATCAGCCTACCGAGTAGCTGGGCCTACAAGTGCTTGACATCATGCCAGACTAATTTTTTTGACAGGGTTTTTGCCTGTTGGCCTTGAACTCCTGACCTCAAGTGATTTGCCTGCCTAGGCCTCCCAAAGTGCTGGGATTATAGGCATGAGCCACCATGCCCTGCCCAATTTGTTTTTGTTTTTTACACAATGAAATATACTATTACCAGCTGGGCGCAGTGGCTCACGCCTGTAATCCCAGCACTTTGGGAGACCGAGGTGGGCGGATCACGAGGTCAGGAGTTCGAGACCAGCCTGGCCAACATGATGAAACCCCGTCTCTACTAAAAATACAAAAAATTACCCAGATGTGGTGGCACCGGCCTGTAATCCCAGCTACTTGGGAGGCTGAGGCAGGAGAATCGCTTGAACCCAGGAGGCGGAGGTTGCAGTGAGCCGAGATCGCACCATTGCAGTGTAGCTTGGGCAACAAGATGGAAACTCTGTCTCATAAAAAAAAAAAAAGAAATATATATTACCATACAATGGATACAATTCAGCAATTACACTCCTTGATATTTACCTAAAATTGAAAACTATGTTCACACAAAAACCTGCACATGTATGTTTATAGCTGCATTATTCATAATTGCCAAAACTTAAGGACAGGCCGGGTATGGTGGCTTACGCCTGTAATTCCAGCACTTTGGGAGCCCGAGGTGGGCAGATCACGATGTCAGGAGTTCAAGACCAGCCTGGCCAAGATGGTGAAACCCCCATCTCTACTAAAAATGCAAAAATCAGCCAGGCGTGATGGTGGGCACCTGTAATCCCAGCTACTCAGGAGGCTGAGGCAGAAAATTGCTTGAACCCAGGAGGCAGAGGTTGTGGTGAGCCGAGATCATGCCACTAAACTCCAACCTGGGTGACAGAGTGAGACTCCGTCTCAAAAAAAAAGACCAAGATGTCCTTCAGTAGCTGAATAAACTGTGCTGTATCCAAACAATGGAATATTATTTGGCGCCAAAAAGAAATGATCTTAGCAAGCCATGAAAAGACATGGAGGAAACGTAAATGAATATTTTTTATTTTATTTATTTATTTATTCTGAGATCTAAATAGACAAGGTGATCCGCCCACCTCGGCCTCCCAGAGTGCTGGGATTACAGGCGTAAGCCACCATGCCTGGCCTTAAACGCATATTACTAAGTGAAAGAAACCAATCTGGGCCAGGCATGGTGACTCAGGCCTGTAATCACAGCATTTTGTGAGGCTGAGGCAGGTGGATCACTTGAGGTCAGGAGTTCGAGACCAGCCTGGCCAACACTGTGAAACCCCATCTCTACCAAAAATACAAAAAATTAGCCAGGTGTGGTGGCACACACCTGTAATCCCAGCTATGCGGGAGGCTGAGGCAGGAGAATTGCTTGAACCTGGGAGGTGGAGGTTGGGCTGAGTCGGGATCATGCTATTGCACTCCAGCCTGAGTGACAGAGTAAGACTCTGTCTAGAAAACAACAACAACAACAAAAAACCTGAAAAGGACACTCACTATATGAATCCAACTAAATGACAAAATGACATTCTAAAAAAGGCAAAATTATATAAGACAGTAATAAAATTAGTGGTCGCCAGGAGTTAGGAGAAAGGGAAGGATGAATAGGTGGAGCACAGAGAATTTTTAGGGAAGTGAAACTGTTCTGTATGATACTGTAATGCTGGCTGCAGGTCATGATACATTTGTCCAAGCCCATAAAATCTACAACAGGGGTCCCCAGCCCCCCAAGCCGCAGACTGGTACCAGTCAGTGTGGCCTTTTGGGAACCAGGCTGCACTGCAGCATTCCCGCCTGAGCTCTGCCTCCTGTCAGATCAGCAGTGGGATTAGATTCTGATAGGAGCGAGAACCCTATTGTGAACTGCACATGTGAGGGATCTAGGTTGCGCGCACCTTATGAGAATCTAATGCCTGACAATCTGAGGTGGAACAGTTCATCCTGAAACCCGTTTCTACCCCCTAGTCTGAGGAAAAAATGTCTTCCATGAAACCAGTCCCGGTGCCAAAAAGGTTGGGGACTGCTGATCTACAGCACTAACAGTGATGTAAACTATGGACCCTTGGTGATAATGTGTCAATGTAGGTTCATCAATTATAACAATTGTACCACTTTGGTGAGGGAGAGGCTATGCACGTGTGGGGTCAGGAGGTATATGAGAAATCTCTATACCTTCCTCTCAATTTTGCTGTAAACTAAAACTGCTCTAAAAAAGTAAAGCCTTAAAAAAAAATCTCTGAGAGGCTGGGCGCAGTGGCTCACGCCTGTAATCGTAGCACTTTGGGAGGCTGAGGCGGGCGGATCACGAGGCCAAGAGATCGAGATGATCCTGGCCAACATGGTGAAACCTCGTCTCTACTAAAAATACAAAAATTAGCTGGGTGTGGTGGCAGACACCTATAGTCCCAGCTACTTGGGAGGCTGAGGCAGGAGAATCGCTTGAACCTGGGAGATGGAGGTTGCAGTGAGCTGACATCTCACCACTGCACTCCAGCCTGGTGAAAGAGCGAGACTCCGTCTCAAAAAAAAAAAAAAAAAAAAAAAAATCTCTGAGAGTGCAGCCCAACTCTTCATAAACAGATTTAGAGGAAAGATTTTTCACATTTCTTTGGCCATTAGACAAACCTTACTCATTTTGCATTTCAGCCAAAACTGCCTAGGTCAAGGTACAAGTGAAACGTGCATTTTTAGTTTTCTGTTTTCCAAAATGGGCAACTCTTTATTGTCTTTTTGATTAAAATAACACAAAAGTGTTCAAAACCTCTTCCTAGTACCAACTTCTTCTAATAAACATGTAACAATTGAATGTTGTCTTCGACTTCAAAATTCCATTCTAACATGTCTATTATGTATAACATACAGTATCCTACTTTTAACTCCACCTCACACTACAGATTGCTAGGTGCCTATCACACACACTTTCTCTCTTCTTTCATCCTTATTATTGACTACTATGCTGTCCACTTCAGATGCCTTTCTCCATGCCCCAGATAGTAGTTCACTGTTTTCTGTGTTCCCTCAGTCATTGCCAACATTTCTGTTGTCAAAACTATACATTTAATCTTAAATTATTTATTTCCCTGTTTCCTTTATCAGAAAGTGGATTTTTCAGAAGCCAAAATTTGGGTTTAGGGCATTATTTTTTCTCCTTTAATTTTATTTTTAATTGTTATCAGAGTTATACATGTTGTAATTTAGAGTCAAATAATTCTGTAGAAACTTTGTAAGGTTTGCAATGAAGCAGCAGGGACTGTATTCCCACTTCAGCTCTCACCTGTTTCCACCTTCTCAAAGGCAGTCATTTCACCTCTTTTTTTTTTTTTCTTGAGACAGAGACTTGCTCTGCTGCCCAGGCTGGACTGCAATGGCATGATCTTGGCTCACTGCAACCTCCGCCTCCCAAGTTCAAGCTATTCTCCTGCCTCAGCCTCCCGATTAGCTGGGACTACAGGTACATGCTACCATGCCTGGCTAATTTTTGTGTTTTTAGTAGAGATGGGTTTTCGCTATGTTGGCCAGGCTGGTCTTGAACTCCGGACCTCAGGTGATCCACCCACCTCGGCCTCCCAAAGTGCTGGGATTACAGGTGTGAGCCACCGCGCCCGGCCCATTTCACCTCTTTTAACTAATTATTTTGGTATTTACCTTAATCTCTCCATACAATGTGTTTGTATTGTTATTTCTTGATTTTTCACTTTTAGACATTATTTACTGACTTCACTTAATGGAAAATAAAGATTTAGCTCTCTTTCTTTCCCCTTTCTCCACCAAACTTTCCATCCCTTATACTGTCCTTTTTTTGGATTTATGTTTACTTCATTATAACTAGGTAAATATCATTCACATTTTAGGCAAATAAGAAACTATGATTACTTCTCTTCTGTACTGCTTTTGTTTTTCCTCTAGTTAATAATTATCTTATTTTAGTTTACTATTCATCACTAGACCAAGCCCAAACCCCTCAATGATTGTGTAAATCTCCCCTTTCCAGAGGTTTAGATGAGGTGTTCTATTTTCATCTTTCTGAAGCAGTCTCTTCTGGAACCTCCTGGCCTATGCCAATCTATGCCTATTGCACAGTTGTTCTCAGGGCATCTCTGTTCCTGTGTTGAATCTTTCTGTTTCCTATATCCCATGTCATCTTTATTCTTGGTTTACTCCCTTATTTTAGTGGAGTACAACCTTCAGTTCCCGAGAAAGGAGAAATAAACGAAAGCTTGCTGGGCGCGGTGGCTCACACCTGTGATCCCACTTTGGGAGGCCAAGGCAGGCGGATCACCTGAGGTCAGGAGTTCGAGACCAGCCTGACCACGTCAAAACCCTGTCTCTACTAAAAATACAAAAACTAGCTTGGCATGGTGGTGGGCGCCTGTAATCCCAACTACTCGGGAGGCTGAGGCAGGAGAATTGCTTGAACCTGGGAGACAGAGGTTGCAGTGAGCCGAGATCGTGCCATTGCACTCCAGCCTGGGTGACAGAGTCACACTCTGTCTCAAATAAATAAATAAATAAATAAATAAAACAAAAGCTAAATTTTTTGAGACCTTTAATGTCTATTTTTATTCTTGACTACAACAGTGTTAAAAAAAAAAACCCCACGTTTTTATTCTAACCTCACATTTGATTCATAGTTCACTAATTAAGTACAGAATTCCAGTTTTTGGCCAGGCGTGGTGGCTCACACCTGTAATCCAGCAATTTGGGAGGCTGAGGCGGGCAGATCACTTGAGGTCAGGAGTTTGAGACTAGCCTGGCCAACATGGTGAAACCCCATCTCTACTAAACATACAAAAATTAGCCAGGTGTGGTGGCACACGCCTGTAGCCCCAGCTACTTGGGAGGCTGAGGCAGGAGAATCACTTGAACCTGGGAGGCAGAGGTTGCAGTGAGCTAAGATCTTGCCAATAAACTCCAGCCTGGGCGACAGAGTGAGACTCCGTCTCAAAATAAAAACAAACAAACAAAGTGTGGGAAGATAAATGTTGATAAATATTCTAGGGAAAAAAAAGCAAAAAAAAAAAAACAAACAAACAAAGAAAAGGCCAGGCGCGGTGGCTCACGCCTATAATCCCAGCACTTTGGGAGGTTGAGGCGGGCAGATCACCTGAGGTCAGGAGTTCAAGACCAGCCTGGCCAATGTGATGAAACCCCATCTCTACCAAAAATACAAAAATTAGCCAGGCATGATGGCGGGCACCTGTAATCCTGGCTACTAGGGAGGCTGAGGCAGAAGAATCACGTGAACCCCAGAGGCAGAGGTTGCAGTGAGCCAAGATCGTGCCACTGCACTCCAGCCTGGGCAACAGAACGAAACTCTGTCTCAAAGAAATAAACAAACACATAAATAAATAATAAAAGGAGCACTCACTTGTGAAAATGGGGAGGATAAAAATAAATAAATAAAATAAAAAGAGCATTCAGAGACCAAAAACTATGACAGCAGAAATTAAAAGCCTCTTGGGTTCAAGCAATTCTTGTTTCTCAGCCTACTAAGCAGCAGGGACTATAGGTGCACGTGCCACTATGGCCAGCTAATATTTTGTATTTTTAGTAGAGACCAGGTTTCACCATGTTGGCCAGGCTGGTCTCGAACTCCTGGCCTCAAGTGATCCAGCTGCCTTGGCCTCCCAAAGTGTTGGGATTACAGGCATGAGCCACTGCACTTGGCCTATCTTCCCACTCTTGAAATTTTAATTTCTGCTGTCATATTTTTTCATCTCTGAATGCTCTTTTTATTTTATTTATTTTTACCCTCCCCATTTACAAGTGAGTGCTCCTTTTATTATTCATTTATTTATCTATGTTTGAGACAGAGTTTTGCTTTGTTGCCCAGCTGGAGTGCAGTGGTGGCGATCTCAGCTCGCTGCAACCTCTGCCTCCTTGGTTCAAGAGATTCTCCTGCCTCAGCCTCCTGGGTAGCTGGGATTACAGGCTCCCACCACCACGCCCGGCTAATTTTTGTACTTTTAGTAGAGACAGGCTTTCACCATGTTGGCCAGGCTGGTCTTGAACTCCTGACCTCAGGGAATTTATTCTGCCTCAGCCTCCCAAAGTGCTGAGATTACAAGCAGGAGCCACCGTGCCCAGCCAATGCTCCTTTTAAATAGTATCCTTTTCTCTCATATGTGGGAGCTTAACATTAAACAAATTGAATTCAAGGAGATAGAGAGTAGAATGATTGTTACCAAAGGCTGAAAGGGTAGCAGGGAGATAGGCATAAATTGGGGATGGTTAATGGGTCCAAAAATTCAGTTAGGGGCCAGGTGCAGTGGCTCATGGCTGTAATCCTAGCACTTTGGGAGGCCAAGACAGGAGAATCGCTTGAGACCAGGAATAGAGTCCAGCCTGGGCAACATAGCGAGTCACTGTCTCAACAAAAAAAAGTTAGTCAGGCATGGTGGTGCCAGTCTGTAGTCCTAGCTACTCAGGAGGCTGAGGTGGGTGGATCCCTTGAGCCCAGGAGTTCGAGGTTACAGTGGGTTATGACTGCACCACTGTACTCCTGCCTGGGCAACAGAGTGAGAACTTGTCTCAAAAACCAAACAAACCAAAAAACCAAAACCAAAACAAACGACGACAACAACAACAATAAAACAGGGTGACTACAGTTAATAATTTATTGCATATTTTAAAATAACTAAAAGAGTGGAATTGGACTGTTCCTAACACAAAGAAATGATAAATTCTCAAGGTGATCGATACCCCAGTTACTCGGATTTGATAGTTACACATTGCATACCTGTATCAAAACATCACATGTCAGATGGCTGGGCAGCCATGGCGTCCTATATCGATGAACACGACTGTGAGCCGTTGGACCCTCAAGCAGGAGACTCGAACCAATATGGTGCTGGAGCTCGTAAGGTCACTTTTCAATAGGATGGACTTTGAAGACTTGGGGTTGGTAGTAGATTGGGACCACCACCTGCCTCCACCAGCTGCCAAGATTGTGGTTGAGAACCTCCCCAGGACAGTCATCAGAGGCTTTCAGGATGAGCTCAAGTGCCTCGTGTGTCTTTTGGAATCTGAGGAGGAGGAGACTGCCATCGAGATGCTTCCCATCACCTTTTCCATTCCAGCTGCATTCTGCCCTGGCTAAGCAAGACAAATTCCTGTCCCTTGTGCCGCCATGAGCTGCCCACTGATGACTACACTTATGAGGAGCACAGACGAGATAAGGCTCGAAAACAGCAGCAGCAGAACCTACTGGAGAACCTCCATGGAGCCATGTACACGTGAGCAGGCTGGGGCTGAGCGCCGGCCCTCTGCGTCTTCCCTACAAACCTTGAATCCTCATTAAAAGTTTCTTTACCCCTCCCCCGCCCCGCCCCAGAAAAAAAGGCCGGGCGCGGGGGCTAACACCTGTAATCCCGGCACTTTGGAACGCCAAGGCGGGCGGTTCACCTGAGGCCGGGAGTTCGAGACCAGCCTGACTAACATGGAGAAACATCGTCTCTACTAAAAATACAAAATTAGCCGGGCGTGGTGAGGCATGCCTGTAATCCCAGCTACTTGGGAGGCTGAGGCAGGAGAATTGCTTGAACTTGGGAGGCGGAGGTTGCTGCGAGCAGAGATAACGCCATTGCACCCTAGCCTGAGGGGGAAAAAAAAAAAAACCACCACATGTACACTATAAATATATACGATTATGTTCCCATAATAGGTAATTTAAAAAATAGTATCCTTGTTTGTTTTTTTTTTTTTTTTAATGAGACGGAGTCTTGCTCTGTCGCCCAGGCTGGAGTGCAGTGGCGCGGTCTCCGCTCACTGCAACCTCCACCTCCCGGGTTCACGCCATTCTCCTGCCTCAGTCTCCTGAGTAGCTGGGACTACAGGCGCCCGCCACCACGCCCGGCTAATTTTTTGTATTTTTAGTAGAGACGGGGTTTCACCATGTTAGCCAGGATGGTCTCGATCTCCTGACCTCGTGATCCGCCCGCCTCGGCCTCCCAACGTGCTGGGATTCCAGGCTTGAGCCACCGCGCCCAGCCAGTATCCTTGTTTTATGCTTGCAACAGTAATTTGTAGCTCGATTATATATCTCTGTGCACATGTATTTGATTTTTCTTCTCACCGTGTGGTTTCTGTTTCCTCTGGGGGTTGCTTTTTTCCCCCTTGTTTGTTTTGGTCTCTGTGGTACTCCTTCCGTGTTAGTTTATGAGGCTGTCAAGTCCACAGGTCCTCTACACAACCGTTGCTGCTAGGTAGCTCCTTTTCCTCTTCCCTGGTAAAAGACAGGGTTTTGGGCAAAACACTTGTTAGATGCTCTGTTCTCTTCATTCAGCTCCCAGAACGCTTATAACCACCTCTACACCCTCTAGGCAGGAAATTAGAAGCTCATCTCTATGGACTCTGACCAACCTTAAAAGAAATATCTAAAGATATTGACATTCATTGGAAACCCCTAACTAAATATTCGAACCAAATAACCCTGCACCGAAGCTCCTAGTCAACAAGCCCCCCACACTCTCGGAACATCTGGATATTGCCTAAAATACAAATTTAAATTATTCATATTGAATTTAAGGCGTTGGGAGAGGGATATCTTAAAGTTCCATCATTAAGAGCTTCAATAAAGTGGAGGGGACTTTTACTGCGGTTGAGTGAGCGAATCCCTTCTCTGGAGCTCCTTGGGGGCGAGTGCCCGCTTCCTGAGTGGCCGTTCCGACCTCCGGTCAGGAGGGGGAGGAACAGAGCACGGCCGGCGGCTGCACGGGCAGGGCCTCTCTGGGCTGAGAGGAAG
The DNA here is from genome assembly GCF_028885655.2 of Pongo abelii. NCBI lineage: Eukaryota > Metazoa > Chordata > Mammalia > Primates > Hominidae > Pongo > Pongo abelii. The sequence goes on from NC_071991.2 coordinate 102,251,767, forward strand.
AAACCAGCGAGACATCGAGAGGAAGTCGCTGTGGCACTCAGTCCTACGGCCTCCGAGGCTGGGTAGGTCGGTGTGTCGCTGGCGTTAGCCAGACTCCACAGGCCACGCTGGCTGCGAATGGAGCCGAGGACTCGCGCGGAGGCGAGATGCTACCAGCCGGCGAGATCGGCGCCTCTCCTGCAGCCCCGGTGAGACGGCCCTGGCGTCCCTGAGAGGGGACATTGGTGGCCCATTGAAGTGGCACAGACCTCCCGGGGGAGATAGTCCCGGTATGGTGGCCATGTAAGCTTGTGTAGGTGCTTCCCGCGCCTTAGATTAGAGGCCCTTGTAAGACCTCCTAGAGGAGGCGGTAGTCCCCGTGAGGTGGCTTTGGCGGCTCTGGTGAGATGACAGATTTCTCTAGGGAGGTGGCCCTAGTGGGCAGGCAAGATAACTCCAGGTCCTGTGGAGGTGACACAGACCTCCTGGGAAGGTGGCAGTGGTGGCAGCAGGGAAGTGGCACTTTGAGGTACCTGATTCGGACGGCCCTGGCCACTCAGAAAGGGGGAGAGCGTCTGGAACCTCTCTGGCCTCCAGTGGGTGCCCTTTGGGAGTCCCGTATGCTTTCCATCCATGACTTTAATCTTAATGTGCTTGTCACATCTGTTCTTCTTCTAGTGCTGCTCTCAAAGTGGTGACGAAAGGAAGAACCTCGAGGAGAAAAGTAAGCCAGCTCCAAACACCTTAGCTTTTTCTTCCCAGCTATCACGCCCAAACTCAGCCTTCCAGGGTCTGCAATAGAGAAAGGTTCTTAGCCTATCTTTTAGATGCAGTATCGTTTTCTGCACAATATGCTTATATGGTAATACTGATGACCATGATACACATATTTTTGTCTTTCTAAAATTGTAAAATATGGGATGCTTTAGAGAGGAGCACTTCCCGATCCATACCTAGTACAGGGACTGGAGTGTTTTCGCTGGAAGTCTGCCTATCATACAGTACTCAGAATAATTGGGGCCTGCCTGTCATTTTAATGAAACATCAACTTATTAAGCATCAGGAATTTGGAGGGGCCCATGATCTAGGACAGACGACCACCACCCTAATTGGGTTCAAAGGAGGCAAATGACAGTTTAGTTCACCTTCAGTAAATTGGCAATTTAAAATTGCTCTGGTAAGAGCACAACGGATAACTTGGGTTCTGGATCTTGAACTGGACAGGAAAGGGGGAAAAGGTTAGTACCAACATTTCCTCCCTAGTACGGGAGTATATGTCAGGGATGTGGACTTTTGCCATTTTACTTTAATGGCAGGTTATTGCAAATCAAGGGCTCTTTAGGGACCTTTGAAGTGACATTTTTTGGGAGAGGAAGGGGAAAAGCATGTGATAGCTCTGCTGTTGGGATTTTTGGTTCTTTTGACTGTGGCAAACAGTTGGGAATGTGTAGGAGTAAGAAAAACGGTACCCACATTACCACATGGCTCTTAGGAGTGAGATTTGCCCTTAACATTAGCAACTGATAGACTCTGCCTCAGAAAGAAGGCTCTGAGCAGTCCATAGCACATGACTGTCGTAACTGCCACATCTCAGCTCCTTTTTCTTGAAGGATTTGAGAGTGCCCTGTATCTCTCAGTTAAACCCTTCCCTTTCCACTTTCCACCTTTGCCTCATTCAGATGCCTGGAAAGTAGTCTGATGCCTACTGAGCTGTCATTTTAATAAAATAATAGATGTAGACGATCATATCAAGGACTTTGACCTTGTTTCTCTTTCCACAGCTCAGTCAAACTGCTTTGCAGTTAGGAGTGCTCTTTACAAAAAATAGAAAAGGAGACACATAAAAACCTCCCAAACCACCGGTGTGTCATTTTGAAGAATGTCATTTCACTAAGAATGTACTATGCCACATTTGAATGGTTACACATCAAGGGTGTAATTTTTTTTTTTTTTTTGAGACTTAGTCTCACTCTGTCTCTCAGGCTGGAGTGCAGTAGCACGATCTCGGCTCACTGCAAGCTCCGCCTCTGAGTTCAAGTAATTCCCCTGCCTCAGCCTCCTCAGTAGCTGGGATTACTGGTGCCCACCACCACACCCGGCTAATTTTTGTATTTTTAGTGGAGGCAGGGTTTTACCATGTTGGTTAGGCTGGTCTTGAACTCCTGACCTCAGGTAATCCACCGTCCTTGGCCTTCCAAAGTGCTGGGATTATAGGCATGAGCCACTGTGCCCGGCGGGTGTAATTTTTTTTAAAAAGTGAAGGTAGAATTTCCTCCCTAAGATACAGCAACTTTAGCATTCACAAAACATTTCCTGCTTCCATTTGTCTGCAGATACACCACACAACTCACTTGTTTTATTTAAGATTAAAAAAAGGCATTGTGAGTTCTGTACATAATAGTAGATTATTATATGTTAATATTATATATAATTATATAGTATAATTAATATATAATTTGTATTATATAGTCCCATTTATAACCTTGAGATATAGGCTGGAGCAAATGTTACAATTTGTTTTCTAGTTGGAAAATTGAGGCATAGTGTTATGTTAATATTGCCTCTCCTACCCTCTAAATTGTCAATTTAAAATTGCTCTGGGAAGAGCACAACGGATAGCTTGGGTTCTGGATCTTGGACTGAACAGGAAAGGGGGAAAAGGTCAGTACCACCTTCTGATTCTCACAGCATGTGAAAAATCTTTTAATTCATATAAGTTAAGTAGAACAAAGGAAATTTTGTTTGTTGGAGTGTAGGGGTGGAGAGAGAAACATACTCTGTATAAAACACATTGGTATATATTCTGTTAATCTTTACATAAATAGTTGAACAATATCTGGCATTTACATTTTGCACTTAGGCATATCATTATTTAGATATTAATAAGTCTAAAGTGTATTGGACTTATTAAATGTCACAAAACAGGGAGTTTATTTGCCATGGAAAGAATCTCACTTTATACTACTTAGTGGTTGCATTTGTCATTTTGATTTTTTCCTAGTAATTTGTTCTCTCATATTTTCTTTTTTCTGTTTCTGACAAAGATGTCTTTGTACAATGACATCAATGACATTTGAAGCTTAAAAACCTTTTTTTTTTTTTTTTTTTTGAGGCAGAGTCTCACTCTGTTGCCCAGGCTGGAGTGCGGTGGCGTGAGCTTGGCTCACTGCAACCTCCGCCTCCCGGGTTCAAGCGATTCTTCTGCCTCAGCCTCCTGAGTAGCTGGGACTATAAGCGTGCACCGCCATGCCCAGCTAATTTTTGTATTTTTAGTAGAGACGGGTTTTCACCATATTGGCCAGACTGGTCTCGAACTCCTGACCTTGTGATCTGCCTGCCTCAACTTTCCAAAGTGCTGAGATTACAGGCCTGAGCCACCTCGCCCAGCCAAAATTTTTTACTTTTTTTTTGTTTGTTTTTAAGAGATGAGGTCTTGCTCTGCTGTCCAGGCTGGAGTGCAGTAGTGTGATCATGGCTCACTGCAGCCTCGATCTCCCAGGCTGCTCAAGCAATCCTCCCACCTCAGCCCACCTGAGACTACAGGTGTGTGCCACCATTCCTGGCTAATTTTGTTAGACGAAGTCTTGCTTTGTTGCCCAGGCTGGTCTAGAACTCCTGGACTCAAGTGATCCTCCTGCCTTGGCCTCCCACAGTGCTGGGATTACAGGTGTGAGCCACTGCGCCCGGTCTTTTTAAAAACATTTTAAAACAAGAGTCTTCTTTTGGTGTTGTTCTAGACCATACTACTGGTTCCTTACACATTTTGAAAAGGTATTATTCCTTGTCTGTTGAAACCTGTGGTTACTGGGTCACACTTGAGGAATTTCTCCTTTAATACTTCCCTCACCTCTTAAGCATTTTGCAGTAGTTGGTTGATAGAGTGCTTTAGAGCTATTCTTCTGGGCATTTGTCTGTGTGTGTTGTTCTTTAAATTATTAACTTTGTTTTGTTTTGGTTTTGTTTTTTGATACAGAGTCTCTCTCTGTCGCCCAGGCTGGAGTGCAGTGGCGCTTTGTTTTGGTTTTGTTTTTTGATACAGAGGCTCTCTGTCGCCCAGGCTGGAGTGCAGTGGCTGATCTTGGCTCCCTGCAACCTCTGCCTCTTGGGTTCAAGGGATTCTCGTGCCTCAGCCTCCCGAATAGCTGGGACTACAGGCCTGTGCCCCCACGCCTGGCAAATTTTTGTATTTTTAGTAGAGACGGGATTTCGCCATCTTTGCCAGGCTAGTCTCAAACTCCTGGCCTCAGGTGATGCACCTGCCTCAGCCTCCCAAAGTGCTGGGATCACAGGTGTGAGCCACCGTGCCTGGCAAAATTATTAACTTTTGAAGGTAGATAAACTGCTTTTACATGTTTTATATTTTCTTTAACTCCATAGTACTTAGTGGCATTGAGTAATTGTTATTCTTTTGTTTTAGGTGACATAAATGTTACAGTTCTTATTGGAAGTAAACAAGTCAGTGAAGGTACAGATAATGGTGATCTCCCTTCTTATGTGTCTGCATTCATAGAAAAGGAAGTTGGAAATGACCTTAAATCTTTAAAGAAACTTGGTAAACTCATAGAACAGAGGACAGTAAGTAAAATGCAGTTAGAAGAACAGGTAAGTATTGAAACTCACTGAAATAATTATCAGTGGTATACTTCTAACAATATAATATAAACATCATCTATTATATATAGAATTTTAAAGATATAGAACGTGACAAATAGTCTATTGTAAACTGTTTAAGAGGATTTAAGAACGTACATTGTATTACCTATTTTACAAATTAGGTAAAAGACAAAGTCCCTAATGATATGGTTTGTCTTGAAAACATAGTGAGCCTAACATTTTACATAGATTTTCATAGAGTGACTTTTTTTTCCTTTCAATCTGTTTCTAGTGAACATACAGTGACTTTTAAATTGCTTTTACAAGCAAATAATTTCATGGCATACAAAAATATATACCATGGTGTAAACACCATCATTTCAATTTGTTTTTTTTGAGACGGAGTTTTGCTCTTGTTGCCCAGGCTGGAGTACAATGGCACCATCTCGGCTCACTGCAACCTCCACCTCCCGGGTTCAAGTGATTCTCCTGCCTTAGCCTCCCATGTAGCTGGGATTACAGGCATGTGTCACCCTGCCTAGCTAATTTTGTATTTTAGGTAGAGATGGGGTTTCATCATGTTGACAAGGCTGATCTTGAACTCCTGACCGTAGGTGATCCATCTGCCTTGGCCTCCCATAGTTCTGGGATTACAGATGTGAGCTGCTGTACCCGGCCACATTTCAGATTTTAATAAATGTACCCATAGGGAGAAGTATAAAGTGAAAAGAAGTATAACATAACGGTTATTCTGTGTGGTTGGTTGACAAATGATGTATTTAAAAAATATTTTTAGGCCTGGCACGGTGGCTCATACCTGTAATCCCAGCACTTTGGGAGGCCAAGGCAGGTGGATCACCTGAGGTCAGGAGTTTGAGACCAGCCTGACCCACATGGTGAAATCCTGACTCTACTAAAAATACAACAAAAAAAATTAGCCAGGTGTGGTGGTGGGCACCTGTAATCCCAGCTACTCGGGAGGCTGAGGCAGGAGAATCGCTTGAACCCAGGAGGCGGAGTTTGCTGTGAGCTAAGATCACGCCATCGCACTCCAGCCAGGGCAACAAAAGCGACACTCCGTCTCAAAAATACACATTTCTATGTATTTATAGGTTTTTTTTCTTTTACAATGAACATATCACTTAAAATAATTTTTTAAATACCCAATGAGTATAAGCTTAAACAAAAAAATAAGTAGGCCCCTCTACTTGCAATGGTGTGTTTGTCAAAGATAAAATATTTTTTTCTTTTTTTTTTGAGACGGAGTCTGACTCTGTTGCCCAGACTGGAGTGCAATGGCGTGATCTTGGCTCACTGCAACCTCTGCCTCCTGGGTTCAAGTGATTCTCCTGCCTCAGCCTCCCAAGTAGCTGGGACTACAGATGGGCGCCACCACGCCCAGCTAATTTTTGTATTTTTAGTAGAGACAGGGTTTCACCATTTTGGCCAAGATGGTTTTGATTCCTTGACCTCGTGATCTGCCCGCCTTGGCCTCCCAAAGTGCTAGGATTACAGGCGTGAGCCACCACACCTGGCCAAGATAAAACATTTTTATCATATAGCTACTAAATTAGGTTAAGTAAATTCTGTGTGGGTTATTTCCAGCTTTTTGGTCATCTTATGTTCTCCTGTCCCCATTACCTTAGGCCTTCACACCTTCCTGTCTTCCCACCACAACTACTGCTAGTCTTCAAGTTTAGCCTGGCTTTGTCTGCCTTTTCACTCCTGCAGGCAGGTTGTTGTGGGCCCAGTTGGAGGAAGTCATACAGCTGAGTAGATTGATGCCAATCTATGTGTGTGGTCTGCCACCCTGGCTGAGTCTTCAGCCCCACCAGCAGTCCTTCCATGGGAAGGTCAGCTCCTCTGCTACTCCCCTCAACTGTTCTTTCAGATTCTCTTTGAAACATCTACCCAACCTGTCCATTCTGCCCTTTCCTTTTCCCTAGCAGAAAAAAATAGAGGCCTAGCGTGAATTTAGTAGCATTGAATTCAGTCTGTTGAATAGTCTATCCCACAATCCACAAATTTATGTGCAGTCATTTTTAACCTCTTCATTCAGCAAAGGATCAGTTGAAGGCAGACCTTATACCCCAGGTTCTATCTGCCACCTCAGTGAACTTGTGTCACTCTTATAATTTTACCTTGTGTTCGTCAACCAGTCCTATCCCTTTAGCATGTGCACATAGACAGGTCTTTTCCATAAAACCTTAACAAAGAAACAAAAAAACCCTTGATCTTTTAGCAGGTATTAGTTCTTTCCTTTGATTGTCAGGCTTCAGAAAGTAACCTTTGTTATCTATCTCTACTTTTTAATTTGTCATTCATCTTTTACCCACTGTAATCAGGTTTGTTTCCCTAATGACCACAGAAACTTTTACTGAAGTTCCTTATTGAACCTTAAATTCAGCATGTCCAAAACTATACTGATCCATTTTTTAGAGGCTTGTCTGTCTTGGTTAGATAATGGCACCACTATCTGCCTGTCACCCAGACCTGAAGCCTAGGAGTCCTAGATTCCTTCTTATCATCCTCTCATCCTCTATCCCATCACCAAGTCATCTGAGTTCTGCCTCAGCATCTCTGGTATCCATCCCATCTTTCCCACTCTTTTTTTTTTTTTTTTTGAGTTGGAGTTTCACTCTTGTCCAGGCTGGAGTGCAATGGCACAATCTCGGCTCATTGCAACCTCCACCTCCCGGGTTCAAGTGATTCTCCTGCCTCAGGCTCCCAAGTAGCTGGGATTATAAGCATGTGCCACCACGCTCGGCTAATTTTGTATTTTTAGTAGAGATGGGGTTTCTCCATGTTGGTCAGGTTGTTCTCAAACTCCCAACCTCAAGTGATCTGCCCGAAAGTGGATCTTGGCCTTCCAAAGTGCTGGGATTACAGGCATGAGTCACTGTTCCTGGCCCATCTTTCCCACTCTTGCTGATACCATCTTAGTTTAGGCAGATTGGGAGCTTTGTAGAAATGCAGAATCTCAGTCTTACTTCAGACTTACTGTATCAGAATCTGTATTATAACAAGATCTTTAGGTGATTAATGTGCCCGTTCATTAAATATAGCCTGTCTATTTTATTGCATTAATCCCACTGTTGAAATTATTTGCTTACAACACTCTTATATACCAAAGTGACCTTAAGGACGGATGCTGTGTCTTGTTTATCTGAATATTTCTAGCGCAGTGCCTGGTACAGAATAAGTATCTAATCGCTGTTGATTGAAATTATTCTATAATGTTCTTTGTATTTTGCTGACTAATATTTGTATATGTTTTCCCAGATACTATAAGAAAAATTCATTTAATAAATGCCATTTTCTTTTTTTTTTTTTTTTTTTGAGATGGAGTCTTTCTCTGTCGCCCAGGCTAGAGTGTGGTGGTGTGATCTCAGCTCACTGCAACCTCTGCCTTCCGGGTTTCAAGTGATTCTCCTGCCTCAGCCTCCCGAATAGCTGGGATTACAGGCATGCGCCACCATACTCAGCTCATTTTTGTATTTGTATTTATTTTATTTTATTTTTTGAGACAGAGTCTCACTCTGTCACCCAGGCTGGAGTGCAGTGGCACGATCTCGGCTCACTATAACCTCTGCCTCCTGGGTTCACCAATTCTCCTGCCTCAGCCTCCTGAGTAGCTGGGATTACAGGCTAATGCTACCACACCCGGCTAGTTTTTGTATTTTTAGCAGAGACAGGGTTTCACCAGGTTGGCAAGGCTGGTCTCAAACTCCTTACCTCAAGTGATCCACCAGCTTCTGCCTCCCAAAGTGCTAGGATTACAGGCATGAGACACTGTGCCCAGCTGAATTTTTGTATTTTTAGTAGAGACAGGGTTTCACCATGTTGGTTAGGCTGGTCTTGAACTCCTGACCTGAAGTGACCTGCCTGCCTTGGCCTCCCAAAGTGCTGGGATTACAGGCGTGAGCCACTGCACCTGGCCAGTAAATTCCATTTCTAAAGGCATTGCCTGGATATCATCTCATCAAGTCAGTGCTTAGCCTGGCCTTAATTCAGAATCACCTGGGGGATGTTGGCAAAATATAGATGCTCAGCCTGTTAGAATGAGATCTTTGTTTCCATTTTTTTTTTTTTTGATATGGAGTCTCGCTCTGTCACCCAGGCTAGAGGGCAGTGGTGCAGTCTTGGCCCACTCACTGCAACCTCTGCCTCCCAGGTTTAAGAAATTCTCTGCCTCAGCCTCCCAAATAGCTGGGATTAACAGGTGTGTGCCACCATGCTCAGCTAATTTTTTTGTATTTTTTAGTAGAGACAAGATTTCGCCATCTTGACCAGGCTGGTCTTGAACTCCTGACCTCGTGATCCACCCACCTTGGCCTCCCAAAATGCTGGGATTACAGGTGTGAGTCACTGCACCCAGCCTGCATTTTTTTTTTTTTTTTTCTTTGAGGAGTCTTGCTCTGTCACCCAGGCTGGTTGGAGTGCGGTGGTGCAGTCTCGGCTCACTGCAACCTCCTCCCGGTTCAAGTGATTCTTGCCTTGGCCTCTCTAGAGCTGGGATTACAAGGTGTGTGCCACCATGCCTGGCTAGTTTTTGTATTTTTAGTAGAGATGGGGTTTCATCATGTTGGCCAGGCTGGTCTCGAACTGCTGACCTCAAATGATCTGCCCATCTTGGCCTCCCAGAATGCTGGGATTATAGGCGTGAGCCACCGTGCCCGGCCCTTCCTTTGCTTTGAAGGAAAATATTTAGTAGGTAGAGCATGTATTAATAAGTTTTCTTGGCCTGGCACGGTGGCTCATGCCCGTAATCCCAGCACTCTGGGAGGCTGGGGTGGGCGGATCACGAGGTCAGGAGTTCGAGATCAGCCTGACCAACGTGGTGAAACCCCGTCTCTACTAAAAATACAAAAATTAGCTGAGCGTGATGGCACACGCCTACAATTCCTGCTACTTAGGAGGCTGAGGCAGGAGAATCACTTGACCCCGGGAGGCGGAGGTTGCAGTGAGCTGAGATCATGCCACTGCACTCCAGCCTGGGTGACAGAACGAGACTCTGTCTCAAAAAAATAAAATAAGTTTTCTCTAGCTGGATCCTCTGCTGAGCCTATGGAGGCAGACTTCTAGATGCTTACTGGAGGCCAGTGAGTTAAGTCCCTTTCTCTACATGTATGTGTATATGTATGTATGCATATATTTTTTATTTTATTTTAATTTTTTTGTTTCACTTATTGTTTTCAACACAAAGGCATACTTCTTCCTGATATTTGTGTGTATATAAAACAGCATTTTATGTTTGGGTTTGATTGGTACAGGATGAAGAAATCAAACCTTTTTTTGAAGGTTTTGATGGATGATTTTCAGTTCTGTTACAAAAAATGTGTATTTTGAAGGGAATGAACTAATAAAAAAGGTTACATACAGCCTGGGCAACATAGTGAGACCTTGTTTCTATTTAAAGAAAAAAAAAAAAGAAAAGCCAGGTGTAGTGGTGCATACGTGTAGTCCCAACTACTGGGGAGGTTGAGGTGGGAGGATTGTTTGAGCCCAGGAAGTCCAGGCTGCAGTGAGCTATGATGGTACCACCGCACTCCAGCCTGGGCAACAGAGTGAGATCCCCTCTCAAAAAAAAAAATGATGAAAATTTTATCTGATTGCCGCTGTTCTTTCTCTCTTTCTTTTTTAAAATTATGGTCAGGTACTTACAATTTCATCAGAAATTCCTAAAAGAATTCAAAGTGCCTTAAAAAATGCAGAAGAATCAAAGCAATTTCTTAATCAGTTTCTGGAACAGGAAACTTGTCTCTTCAGCGCCATTAACAGCCATTTGCTGACTGCGCAACCTTGGATGGACGATCTTGGAGCCATGATTAGCCAAATTGAAGAGATCGAACGTCATCTTGCTTACCTTAAATGGATTTCACAAATTGAAGAACTAAGGTAAAATACGCCTCTTTGTTCTCACAATTACTATTTTCCTTTGAGGCTTCTGTCTTAGAGAGTACATGTGTGCCATTAAATAATTGAGTTAATTAAAGATTATAATAATATAATTTTACCAGTTGTTATGAAAATAGCATTATGATAATGATTCTTTTCCTTTATTGTGAGTGACCATAAACTTTTCAAGGAGCTTAATTAGCATTTGGAAGAAGGTAATGTAAGTACGTTAAACTTTTAAGTCTTTTTTTTTTTTGAGATGGAGTCTCGCTCTGTCGCCCAGCTGGAGTGCAGTGGCGCCATCTTGGCTCACTGCAAGCTCCACCTCCCGGATTCACGCCATTCTCCTGCTTCAGCCTCTCGAGTAGCTGGGACTACAGGCGTCCGCCACCATGCCTGGCTAATTTTTTTTTTTTTATATTTTTAGTAGAGACGGGGTTTCACCATGTTAGCCAGGATGGTCTCGATCTCTTGACCTCGCTATCCGCCAGCCTCGGTCTCTCAAAGTGCTGGGATTACAGGTGTGAGCTATCGCGTCCGGCCAAACTTTTAAGTCTTACAGTTGGATTATGAACACATGATAAAAACTATTCTTTGTAATGCCGAATTAATAAAACAGAGTTTGGTAATAGTTATTCCTATTTAATTTTTAGAACTGGTCAGTTAATGAAATGGATTGCTTTTTTATAGTTTGAATATTTTTCAGTGGGAATCATAAGAGCTACACAGTATTCTTGGATGAATAACAAGAGTTCTGCTACCTCTGGGTAGGAAAAACAAAAAAGCAAGTAAGGCTTGACCTTAGTTCTTTTTGAGTTGAATACCTATCACTGGTGGTTAATTGTATCTAGCTTTGCCTTTCAAACAACCCAAAGTAACATTTCCACCTAGATTAGTAGATGATAAGGTCCCCCCATCCTTGCATTGTTTTAAATAGTACTTGCTGCAGAGCTGTCAGCAACCATTAATGTTGCCTGGAAAACCTGAGGGAGAAAAGTCTTTAGAGAGTCTTAATGTCCTGTTTCAAATGTATCATAGTTAATAAACCTAATATTACTTTTGTTATGGATATGTTATGTATTTCTTTTTCTTGCATATATTTCCCGAAATTTTAAAGAATTTCATATATCAGTATAATATAGAAATCTTTGCTTTTAGGCCAGGTGCAGTGGCTCACACCTGTAATCCCAGCACTTTGGGAGGCCGAGGCGGGCAGATCACGAGGTCAGGAGTTTGAGACCAGCCTGACCAACATGGTGAAACCACGTCTCTACTAAAAATACAAAAAAAAAAAAAAGAAATTAGCCAGGCATGGTAGCGCATGCCTGTAATCTCAGCTACTCGGGAGGCTGAGGCAGGGGAATTGCTTGAACTGGGGAGGCAGAGGTTGCAGTGAGCTGAGATTGTGCCATTGCACTGCAGCCTAGGCAGCAAGAGCGAAACTCCATCTCAAAACAAAAAACAAACACAAAAAAACTTTGTTTTGCATGTATGAGGAGTTTTACATATAAAGTGGTTTAGAACATCTTATTCTTGTTTAGATAAATTATTTGCAGTGAAGGAATTTTAAACCTTGCTTTATTTTACTGCATTTCTCCTTGTCCCTCAGAAAGGAAATATCAGTAAGGGGCAATGTTAATAACTTTATTAAGTAAAATATGTTATTTGAAAGCCTCACTCTTGTAGTAGCCAAAGTAATAGATTAACTAAATTAGGTCGATGGTTATTGATAACCTTTTCTTTTTTCTTCTTTTTTTAACATTTATTTTATTTATTTTAATTTTCTTTTTTTTTTTTTTTTTGAGTTGGAATCTTCCTCTGTTGCCCAGCCTGGAGTGCAGTGGCACAATCTCAGCTCACTGCAACCTCCACCTCCTGGGTTCAAGCAATTCTCCTGCCTTGGCCTCCCTAGTAGCTGGGACTACAGGTGTATGCCACCACGCTACTTTTTAGCTGGTATGCCACCGGCTAATTTTTGTAGTTTTAGTAGAGATAGGGTTTCACTGTGTTGGCCAGACTGGTCTCGAACTCCTGACCTCAAGTGATCTGCCTGCCTTGGCCTCTCAAAGTGCTGGGATTACAGGCGTGAGCCACTGCGCCTGGCTTTGATAAACTTTTCAGATATCTGAATTGTTTATAAGGGAAATATGCCAAGGGATTTATATTAGAAATAGGGATCAAATTCATAAGCAGGTAGAGCACAGTTATTTTTCTGTCTTTAATAATGTGTTATTTCCCTGAGGTCTTTTATGATAATCTCTCCATTTCCAGCTTTCCTTTAGAGCTTCTAGGATTTTCTTCATCTCTAAATTTCTTTATAATGGCCTATTTTTATTCTGATGTACATTGTCTTTTTTTCAAGTAGTTTCTTCTTGCTAGAATTAGCATCCTTATATTAGCTCTGTTTCTTGGATACTATAGTATAGCCCTATCACTCTGAGTGAACCTTGTTTCTCTAGCTTTTCCTATGCTGTAAATGTCATTCATGCTTTAGTGTTGTGAGGAAATGTATTTCATTCCTTCCTTAAAAGCAGTACTCCTGCCAGGCATGGTGGCTTACGCCTGTAGTCCTAGCACTTTGAGAGGCTGAGGTGGGCAGATCGCTTGAGCTCTGAATTTTGTGACCAGTCTGGGCAACATGGCAAAACCCCATCTCTGTTAAAAAAAAAAAAAAATTAGCCAGGCTTGGTGGTGAGCACCCATAGTCCCAGCTACTCGGGAGGCTGAGGTAGGAGGCTCGCTTGAGCCCCAAGAGGTTGAGGTTGCAATGAGCCGTGATTGCACCACTGCACTGCAGCCTAGGTGACAGAGTGAGACTTTCTCAAAAAATAAAAAAAGGCAGTACTCATATTCTGTTTGTACATTTGAAATTCTTCTGTAATATTTATATATTTCTTTTTTTTTTTTTTTTTTTGTGAGATGGAGTCTTACTCTGTCACTGAGGCTGGAGTGCAGTGGCACCGTGTCAGCTCACTGCAACCTCTGTCTTCTGGGTTCAAGCAATTCTCCTGCCTCAGCCTGCTGAGTAGCTGGGATTACAGGTGCCCACCACCACGCCCGGCTAGTTTTTATATTTTTAGTAGAGATGGGGAGGGTTTCACCAAGTTGGCCAGGCTGGTCTCGAACTCCTGACCTCCAGTGATCCACCCATGTTGGCCTCCCAAAGAGGCCACCACGCATGGCCTCTTTTTCTTTGAGATGGAGTCTCACTCTGTTGCGTGATCTTGGCTCACTGCAACCTCCGCCTCCCGGGTTCAAGCAGTTCTCCTGCCTCAGCCTCCTGAGTAGCTGGGATTACAGGTGCCCACCACCACGCCTGGCTAGTTTTTATATTTTTAGTAGAGACGGGGGGTCGGGGTGTGGGGGGGTTTCACCAAGTTGGCCAGGCTGGTCTCGAACTCCTGACCTCCGGAGATCCACCCATGTTGGCCTCCCAAAGTGCTGGGATTACAGGGGTGAGCCACCAAGCCCCGCCTGGAATTATGTTTCTTTGAAGTGGGAAATCAAGTTCAGCTGGGCAAAGTAGGTAACAATTGAAGACCATCATACTTTACCAGATGCTACCACATTATTCCCTTGGATTAAGATACTGAAGACTTCTGTAAAAGGCAGATTTATCAGAAATGAGTGGTGCCCAAAGGAATATGACACAAAACAGGTCTGTCAGGAGAAGTAGGAAGGGAAAGGTCCTGGGAGAGGTCTTGAACATAGGCTGCAGGCTGCTGCTCTTAGAAGAATGCAGAAGTAGAGGACTCTAGGCTCCCAGAGAGGCCTTGGTAAAAGGCCTCAGGGTGGTGCTTTGTTAAAAAACAAAGGCTACCTCAGGGTGGTGCTTCATTCTTCCTTGGATGTAACTTTATATAAAACATGAAGAAGAAGCACTTTTTCCGAATTTGAAATATTCTGAGCAATCCATTCTTTAAATTTGCTTTGGGCTGGGCACGGTGACTCACGTCTCTAATCCCAGCACTTTGGGAGGCCGAGGCGGTTGGATCACTTGAGGTCAGGAGTTCAAGACCAGCTTGGCCAACATGGTGAAACCCTGTCTCTACTAAAAATACAAAAAAAATTAGCCAGGCATGGGGGTGCATGCCTGTAATCCCAGCTACTGTGGAGGCTGAGGCAGGAGAATCACTTGAACCCGGGAAACAGAAGTTGCATTGAGCCAAATTATGCCACTGTACTCCAGCCTGGGCAACAGAGTGAGATTCTGTCTCAAAAGAAAAAAAAAATTGTTTTACTTTGTTTACAGTGATAACATTCAGCAATATCTGATGACCAATAATGTACCGGAGGCAGCCTCCACTTTAGTGTCTATGGCAGAACTTGACATCAAACTTCAGGAATCATCCTGTACTCACCTTCTTGGTTTCATGAGAGCCACAGTTAAATTCTGGCATAAAATTCTCAAGGACAAGCTTACAAGGTAGGGAATTTACCCATATTTTGTGGTAATTGCTTTCCGACGGGTATTTGGTGATCATTTGATGATGTACTGAAATGTATGTGTTACTTTTCTATTGCAGTGATTTTGAGGAAATTTTAGCACAGTTTCATTGGCCATTCATTGCACCCCCTCAATCACAAACTGTTGGCTTAAGTCGACCTGCCAGTGCCCCGGAGATGTACAGTTACCTGGAGACACTGTTTTGTCAGCTTTTGAAACTACAAACCTCGTATCTTTGTTGCAGCTGAAAACTTACTAAAATTTCTTTTTTCTAGAACGGGTTTGTGGCTAGAGAGTAAAACTTTTTCAAAGTGGCCAAGAAAGCCAAATAAGAATCCTGTGTTTGGACTTGGTCTGTAAATGTCCACTGAGTGGTGGACTGTACTCTTGCAAAGTGAATTGCTTGTGGGTGTGAGGGCTATAAGGAAGAGTTCCGGGATACATGACTGATCCAAGTTCATAGCACAAAAAGGTCTTTTGGGGCAATAGAACAAATGGGCAATTGGGAGGAAACCTTTAGTAACATAGCGTGAATTTAATCAAATGATACTTGAATTTTTTTGGTTACTATTTTAGGAAAGATTTATAGATTAATTCTGATACCATTTTTGTGTTTCTTTTTTTTTTTTTTTTTTTGAGATGGAGTTTCGCTCTCGTTGCCCAGGCTGGAATGAAGTGGCATGATCTCGTGATCTCAGCTCGCTGCAGCCTCCACCTCCCGGGTTCAAGCGATTCTCCTGCCTCAGCCTCCCGAGCTGCTGGGATTACAGGCGTGCGCAGCTAATTTTGTATTTTTAGTAGAGACAGGGTTTTTCCATGTTGGTCAGGCTGGCCTCAAATTCCTGACCTCAGGTGATCCACCCGCCTCAGCCTCCCAAAGTGCTGGGATTACAGGTGAGAGCCACTGCCCCTGGCTTATTTTTGTGCTTTTTTAAAGACATGGTCTCACTTTGTCACCCAGGCTGAAGTGCAGTGGTGCAGTCATGGCTCACTGCAGCCTTGACCACCCAGGCTCAGTTGATTCTCCCACCTCTTCTTCCTGTGTAGCTGGGACTACAGGCACGTGCCACCATGCCCAGCTAATTTTTGTTGTTTTTTTGTAGAGATAGGGTTTTGCCATATTGCCTAGGCACGTCTCAAATTCCTGTGAAGTGGCCCAAGTGATTAGCCTGCTTCAACCTCCCAAAGTGCTGGGATTACAGGCATGATTCACCATCATCATGCCTGGCTCTTTGTGCATTTTAACTGAATGTATATTCGATATAAAGAATTAACTGTATGTTTATTCAATATAAAATTAGATTACATATTATTTGCATCATAATTAACTCTACTGAGTATCTGATACATTTGTTGGAAAAATTTATTGTGTGTGTATACATACGTGTGTGTGTGTGTATATTAGGTATGCTTTTGATTCTTTTTCCTTGACTTGATTATGTCAGAGATGAATTACTTACTGAGCCAAAGCAACTCCCAGAAAAATACTCTCTTCCTGCCTCCCCTTCTGTCATCCTGCCCATCCAGATTATGCTGACTCCTCTTCAGAAGAGGTTCAGGTATCACTTCAGAGGGAACCGGCAGACTAATGTGTTAAGCAAGGTGTGTTTTGCCAGCTCTTGTCCTTGGTTTTTATTAGTAACAGATGTTAGAGTCTCTATACCTTTGCTGGTTTGAGTTAAAATCTGACTCTCTTCACATTTCTGTTTTTTTCCTAAAGGGCTAAATTCCTGTTTTGTCACTGCTGTTCATACATATAATTGAGGACTTGTGTTCATATACTGTAGGAAAAATGGTATTTTTCCTCTTGGGCATCAGATATTGCTGAGTTATCATTACAAAACAAAGCAAAGCAGATAGTAAGCACTTGGTATTTCTTTTTTTTTTTTTTTTTTTGAGTTGGAGTCTCGTTCTGTCACCCAGGCTGGAGTGCAGTGGCGCGATCTCTGCTCACTGCAACCTCCACCTCCCAGGTTCAAGCGATTCTCCTGCCTCAGCCTCCCAAGTAGCTGGGACTACGGGAACATGCCACCACACCGGACTAATTTTTGTAATTTTAGTAGAGACGGGTTTCACCATATTGGTCAGGCTGGTCTGGAACTCCTGACCTCAGGTGATCCACCTGCCTCAGCCTCCCAAAGTGCTGGGATTACAGGCGTGAGCCACCGCGCCTGGCATGCACTTGGTATTTCTGCTCTTAAACCTGTATAAGATGTGTAGTTTTTGTAATGCAGACTAGCAATTTTTTTTTTTTGAAACGAAGTTTCGCTCTTGTTGCCCAGGCTGGAGCACAATGGCATGATCTCGGCTCACTGCAACCTCTGCCTCCCGGGTTCAAGCGGTTTTCCTGCCTCAGCCTCTTGAGTAGCTGGGATTACAGGTGCCTACCACCACGCCCAGCTAATTTTTGTATGTTTAGTTGAGACGGGGTTTCACCATGTTGACCAGTCTGGTCTTGAACTTCTGACCTCAGGTGATCCACCCGCCTCGGCCTCCCAAAGTGCTGGGATTACAGGTGTGAGCCACCACGCCTGGTCAGCAATTTTTTTCTTACTTTTTGAAAATAAAAACCATAAGAAAATAATATTAAAATTATTTTCAAATGCTATTTCAAAAAATATAGGCCATCAGTTCTTTGTAATACTCATCATTTTACATATTATTGAAGTGCTAGGTTTTAAATATATATGGCATTGTAAATTTATGAGTTTATTGACTTAAGTCACATTATTGAAATTTGTTGGGAGTACATTGGTAAACATTTGATTATTAAGCCTTGCAGGAGTTTAAAATTCGGAGTAGAAATTGTGCTCTTACCTACAGGAATTTTCAACTAATTTTTATAAGTGTTGTGCATATACAATTAAATAGACTCATATAATTGTAACTTTCTAATTGGAATGACTTAAGAATTCAAACTATTTTCCTACTTCCTTAGCCAGAATGGTACTTGGCTCAAGTACTTATGTGGATTGGAAACCATACTGAATTTCTGGATGAGAAGATTCAGCCAATATTAGACAAAGTAGGCTCTTTGGTAAATGCAAGGGTAAGAGACTCAGTCATAAGTGTTTCTGTTTTAGAACTGTATGTGTGCATGGATAACTTTTTATTTACATACCTCATGTTTGTGTATTTTTTTAGCTTGAATTTTCTCGGGGCCTTATGATGCTGGTTCTTGAGAAGTTAGCCACTGATATTCCTTGTCTGCTGTATGATGACAATCTCTTCTGTCATTTGGTGGATGAAGTACTCTTGTTTGAAAGGGAGCTACACAGTGTTCATGGCTATCCTGGCACTTTTGCTAGTTGTATGCATATTCTATCAGAGGAAACCTGTTTTCAGAGATGGTTGACGGTGGAGAGAAAATGTAAGTGCTGATGTGGCCAGAGGGTAGGGAGATATGTCTGTTTCTGTGGATATACATTTTTGATATTTTTCTTCTCCAGTTCTAAATAGGAACTAGAGCCATTTGAAATTTTCTTTGTCAGGGTTTTCTGAGTTTCCTTCAGAGATAATCTTTTCTTTACTTCACATGAAACTTCCATTTTTCCTGGAATTACACTCTACATATTTCTAGAGTGGAATAGTCAAGCCAGTGGGGTGTTTGTTTTATAGATTTTATCATATAATTTATTTTATTTTTATTTATTTATTTTGGGACAGACTCTTGCTCTGTTGTCCAGGCTAAAGTGCAGTAGTTCGATCTCAGTTCATTGCAACCTCCACCCCCTGGGTTCAAGCGATTCTCCTGTCTCAGCCTCCCGAGTAGTTGGGATTACAGGCATGCACTACCATGCCTGGCTAATTTTTCTGTTTTTAGGAGTGACAGGGTTACAACATGTTGGCCAGGCTGGTCGGGAACTCCTGACTTCAAGTAATCCGCCTGCCTTGGCCTCCCAAAGTGTCAGAATATTTTATTTTTTTATTTTTGAGATAGGGTCTCACTTTGTCACCCAGGCTAGAGTGGAGTGGGCCGATCATGGCTTACTGCAGCCTCGACCTCTGGGGCTCAGGTGATCCTCCTGCCTCAGCCACCCCAGTAGCTGGGACTATAGGTGTATGCAAGCCATGCCTGGCTACTTTTTGTATTTTTTGTAGAGATGGGGTTTCCCTGGGGTTTTTCCCACGCTGGTTGTGAACTCCTAGACTCAAGCAATCCACCCACCTTGGTCTCCCGGAGTGCTGGGATTACTGGTGTGAGCCACCGCGCCTGGCCAATAGAATCTTTTTGACTGTAGCTTATCTAGTCAACATAACTATTTTCAGAATTTGGGGGTGGGAGTAAAGTATCCTGTTTAAAGCATTAATTAAGTTAAATTTAGTACAACTAGTGGGAGATTGTAGGTTTGTTTCTTTTTTATAGAAAAGCCATCATTCCTAAAAAATTACAAGTTGAATAATTAGGAACGACTGTAACTACTTAATCGACATAATCGTTTTGTCTGCTTATCAGTTGCTCTTCAAAAAATGGACTCAATGCTTTCCTCAGAAGCTGCCTGGGTATCGCAATATAAGGATATCACTGACGTGGATGAAATGAAAGTTCCAGATTGTGCAGAAACTTTTATGACTTTGCTCTTGGTTATAACTGGTAAGTATAAGTCTTTTAAGATATGACTTTGTTTTAAAAGTACTGTTTTCACATGGTACTTTTTAAAGTAGCTCAGTAGGCTGGGTGCAGTGGCTCATGCCTGTAATCCCAGCACTTTGAGAGGCTGAGACGGGCAGGTTCCTTGAGCCAGGAGTTCGAGAACAGCCTGGGGTACATGGTGAAACCCCCTCTCTTCCAAAAAGTACAGAAATTAGCCAGGTGTGGTGGTGTGTGCCTGTAGTCCCAGCTGCTTGGGAGGCTGAGGTGGGAGGATTGTTTGAGCACGGGAGGTAGAGGTTGCAGTGAGCCGTGATCGCGCCACTGCAGTCCAGCCTTGGTGACAGAGTGAGACTCTGTCAATAAAGTAATCAATAAATAAGTGGCTCAGCAAATTAATATTATATGATGGTTATCTTCAAATTCAGTTTCTATATTGGTAGAAATCTAACACAATATTCTGACTTTTGGGTTTTTAATAATTTAAGGATTTAAACATTGGTATACATGAAGGAAAACTTCCTGAATAATTACACAAAAACAAATAAGAATTTAATTTTATTATCCAAACTGTCTTGCTACTGGGCTTTTTAGGTGTCTTCAGTAAATGGTGATTGGCCTATATTTTAAATATTTTCTTGATCTTGATTTATCAAAGATTGCAGGAGAGAGTAAAATAATGAAGTAATTTTAAGGACTGGAGTAGTAATAGGAACTTTTGTTACAGTACTGGGATTCTCTGGCTGGAGGGTAGCCTAGCATCCTCTGGCCCTGGTTGGTCTTTAGCCAATCACGTTGCCCCCTTGTGGGCCTGCTTGTTGTCCAGGTGCCACTGGACCCTCATTGCCACTATCCCTGGCCCTCTTCGCCTTCGTCGACCACTAGCCTCTCCATTTCTTAGGCTCGTCTGGTAACCTGAAGAAGTATCATTCCAGCCCAGTCAGTAAATAATTCCTTTTTTTTTTTTTTTTTTGAGACGGAGTCTCACTGGGTCACCTAGGCTGGAGTGCAGTGGCACAATCTCGGCTTACTGCAACCTCTGCTGCCCGGGATCAAGCAATTCTTCTGCCTCCGCCTCCCAAGTAGCTGGGATTATAGGCACCTGCTGCCACACCCAGCTAATTTTTGAATTTTTAGTAGAGACGGGGTTTCACCATCTTAGCCAGGCTGGTCTTGAACTCCTGACCTTGTGATCCACCTGCCTCGGCCTCCCAAAGTGCTGGGATTACAGGCGTGAGCCACCGCACCCAGCCATCATTCCATATTTTTAAGAAAAATATGAAAAACACTAAGACAAAAAAATTAAGGAAAATTCATGTGTCTCTTAAAAGCTTTTTATTCAGAAAATTTTCAAACATACACAAAAGTAGGATAATACGATGAACTCTCAGGTACCTATTACCAAAGTTTAAAGCAATTATCACTTTTCTGTTATATTTTACTCCTCAATTTTTTTTTTCTGGAGTATTTTAAAGAAAATTTCAGACATCTCATCATGTCAATTGTAAATTCTTTTTTTTTTTTGAGACAGAATTTCGCTCTTGTCACCCAGGCTGGAGTGCAATAGCGTGATCTCGGCTTACTGCAGCCTCCGCCTCCTGGGTTCAAGCAATTCTCCTACCTCAGCCTCCTGAGTAGCTGGAATTACAGATGGCTGCCACCATGCCTGGCTAATTTTTTTTTGTATTTTTACTAAAAATACAAAAATTTACAGGCAGTTGGCCAGGGGCAGTGGCTCACGCCTATAATCCCAGCACTTTGGGAGGCCGAGGTGGGCAGGTCACAAGGTCAGGAGATCAAGACCATCCTGGCTAACACAGTGAAACCCCATCTGTACTAAAAATACAAAAAAATTAGCCAGGCATGGTGGCGGCTCTGCTAGAGATGGGGTTTCATGTTGCCCAGACGGGTCTCGAACTCCTGACCTCAGGTGATCCACCTGCCTTGGCCTCCCAAAGTGCTGGGATTACAGGTGTGAGCAACCATGCCTGCCTGTAAATTGTTTTTTTTTTTTTTTTTGAGACGGAGTCTCGCTCTGTCGCCCAGGCTGGAGTGCTGTGGCGCAGTCTCGGCTCACTGCAAGCTCCACCTCCTGGGTTCACACCACTCTCCTGCCTCAGCCACTCGAGTAGCTGGAACTACAGGCACCCGCCACCATACCCAGCTAACTTTTTTTTTTTTTTTTTTTTTTGAGATGGAGTCTCACTCTGTCGCCCAGGCTGGAGTGCAGTGGCACAATCTCGGCTCACTGCAAGCTCTGCCTCCCGGGTTCACGCCATTCTCCTGCCTCAGCCTCCTGAGTAGCTGGGAGTACAGGTGCCCGCCACCGTGCCCGGCTAATTTTTTGTATTTTTAGTACAGACGGGGTTTCACTGTGTTAGCCAGGATGGTGTCGATCTCCTGACCTCGTGATCCACCCACCTCGGCCTCCCAAAGTGCTGGGATTACAGGTGTGAGCCACCGTGCCTGGCCAACTGCCTGTAAATTCTTAAATGTGTATCTTTTAATTTATCCAAGTTCTTTCTTTTTTTTTAAAAAAGCCGTTTGTTGAAGAAACTGTCATTTTTTTTTTCCTTTTTTTTTTGTTAGACAGAGTCTCACTCTGTTGCCCAGGCGGGAATGCAGTGCTGCCATGTTGGCTCACTGCAACCTCCACTTCCCGGGTTCAAGCAATTCTCCAGCCTCAGACTCCCGAGTAGCTGGGATTACAGTCACACGCCACTACTGCCTGGCTAATTTTTGTAGTTTTGGTAGAGATGAGGTGTCACCATGTTGGCCAGGCTAGTCTTGAACTCCTGACCTCAGGTGATCCACCTGTCTTGGCCTTACAAAGTGCTGGGTTTATAGGCGTAAGCCACTGCGCCTGGCCAAAACTGTCATTTTTATATATAATTTTTTCATTTGCCTTTTTAAAAACTTGAGGCATAGTTTACATACAGTGTAATGTGCAGATCTTATGTATATTGTTCAATGAGTTTTGGCAAACGTATATACCTTTGAAACTCATATCCTTAAGAGAGCTCAGAAATAAATCCACACTTGACTGGTCAATTGATTTATGACAAAAGCACTGAAGCAGGACAGTAGGGAAAACTTATAACTATATCATAGATGGTACCAAAACCTTCATATGTCTTACTAACTTTTTCCACAGACAGGTATAAAAATCTTCCCACAGCTTCCCGAAAGCTGCAGTTCCTGGAGTTACAGAAGGACTTAGTAGATGATTTCAGGATACGATTAACACAGGTGATGAAAGAAGAGACTAGAGCTTCCCTTGGCTTTCGATACTGTGCAATTCTTAATGCTGTGAACTACATCTCAACAGTACTAGCAGATTGGGCTGACAATGTTGTGAGTTAATATGCTTTTATATTAAGTAATATATTACCAGTTCGGACTATTTTATTAATACTTTTAAAAATGTTGAATCTATTGCAAGCAAAAATAAACATGCTAGACAGAACCATAGTGCCATAATTAGAAGGTGTAATTAAAATACACATTTTTCTCAATCAAATCTCAAGTAGTTAAATAATCCTGATATTTTAATGTATTTAATCATTGGAAAAGCAAGCAAGCCTTTCATGAAATAGTTGTTTATAGAGTGAACCATACTTGGAAGTATTCATGTATGGTAATTGCAATCACAGGAAAAGCTAAGATTAAATAATGATGTCAAAAGCAATCCAGGACTTTAAGGAAAATAAAAGAATAACATTTAATACCTCTTGAATGTCTTCAAAACATGACAGATTATAAAGAGTCATGAAAATAGGAAGAAACATTTAAAGTTTTAATTGTTTCATACTTTAAAAATCTATTTGGCTGGGTGCAGTGGCTCATGCTCTTAATCCCAGCACTTTAGGAGGCTGAGATGAGAGAATTGCTTGAGCCCAGGAGTTGGAGACCAACCTGGGCAACATAGGGAGACTCCATTTCTCCAAAGAATAAAAAATAAAATAAAATTAGCCAGGTGTGGTGGCATATGCCTGTAGTCCGAGCTACTTGGGAGGCTGAGGTGGGAGGATCACTAGAGCCCAGAAATTCATGACCAGCTGTGCAACAGTGAACCCTGTCTCTACAAAAAATAAAAAATAAAAATAAGAAACTAACATTTTGTGTATCATATTTTCAAATATATGCAAGAATAAATAGAATAGGAAAATGAACTTCTGTGGTGTGGCTATCACTCAACTTTTTTTTTTTTTTTTCTGAGACAGAGTTTCACTCTAGCTGCCCAGGCTGGAGTGCAATGGTGAGATCTTGGCTCACTGCAACCTCTGTCTCCTGGGTTCAAGGGATTATCCTGCCTCAGCCTCTTGAGTAGCTGGGATTACAGGCACCTGCCACCATGCCTGGCTAATTTTTTTTTTTTTTTTTTTTTTTTTAGTAGAGATGAGGTTTCACCATGTTGGCCAGGCTGGTCTCAAACTCCTGACCTCAGGTGATCCACCCGCTTCTGCCTCCCAAAGTGCTGGGATTATAGGCGTGAGCCACCATGCCCAGCTCACTCAACTTCTTACACCAATTTTGTTTTATTTAAACCTCTCTTCTGCCCCCCAATACTTGATTATCTTGAAGCAGATCTCAGATATCATATTTCATGGTAATATTTATATAGAGAGATATATATTAGTATTTCTCTCTAAAAGGTAAGAACTCTTTAAAAAAAACAACACTATGATTGTATCTGAAAAAATTAACTGATTTATTGGAAGGTATATTTTAAATAAATCTATAAATAAAAACCTTGGGTCCAGTTAACAAATACCCTAAGACCTTTTCCCTCCAGATTCTACTGACCCTTCCCTTCTCCATGCAGATTCTGACAAGATTTGATCTACCTAATTATTATTAAGTAAACCTACTGACAGATTTGATATGCCTAAGTATAATTATTAAGTAGTAATTTATTTTTACTGTTTTAATTAATTCAAGGAATATCCCGGCTATCAGGACTTTTGGCAACCAGATTTTCCAGCAGATGCTTCCAAACAAAAGTCTAATTAGCCTTTATAACCTCAACATAGACAGATGAATTCTTTTAGATGTTTTAGATATTAACATAATCTCAGAGGACCTTCAGAACTCCCTTCTTGAACAGGGTGCCCTTAGGTTAAGAATCACTGTTCTGAGATCATCTGTGAGAATACAAAATCAACTTAGGTTTATACCAACTTGGGGGTCCCATAAAGTAAATTTCGTGACAGAACGCATAAACAGAGAACCAGGATGACCATGAAATGGTAAAACAGAATAGACATTAAATATTAAAGAAACTAACTGTACTGAATAAATCTGACGACTATCAAAGTTTTCATATGAATTATTAAAAATATAAAATATATAATTGTGTCATAAAATGAAAACAGGAAGGTAAATAAGACAAATACAATTTTAACTAAAGACTTAAATATACTATTAGAATGTGATAGAGTGAGAATTAAAAAATTGTAAAGTTAAATGATTAGATTGATTAACTGAAGATTAGTGGTACATTCCATAGTATAATAGGGAAAAACACAATTTTCAAGTGTGTCCAGATGAGTCACAAAGATGGACAAGGTAAATTAATTTAAAATTTCTGTACATTATCTTAATGCAATAAAACAAGAAATAAAAGCAGAAATGAAATATATTCAAACACGGACATGTAAAAACATTAAATGCCTGGATTAGGAAGGAGGTCTAGAAAGCATTAAATTTTAAATTATGAGTTTAGGAATAAAAATTATAGTATACCAATTAATGCATTATATAGTACATTTTGTTATATGTAGAATGAAAATTTATGGTTACTTCTAAAGCATTGTATAGAAGAAAATGTATTCCTCATAATACCTATTTTAATGTGAAAGAAAAAGCCAAACAAAAACCATTTTTATTTAAATTTTAAATAAGCCAAATAAATAGGGGGCAAAAATAAATATAATAAATATACTAATCATAGATATAAACAAGATAAAAATCTGATAAACACAATCATAGTTTATGCTTATCTGTACTCTGTCTGGGACTTAGTAATTAGTTAAAGTTTTTTTCCTATAAAAATAACTGAAATCCATGTGCATAATGTCATTCTGCTGAGCAAGGAAAATAAAACAATTATTTCATAATACAAGATAGAGGGTAACGATCAATTTGTTTATAAAGTCAGCTAATCAGTCTGGGTGTGGTGGCTCATGCCTGTAATCCCAACACTTTGGGAGGCCGAGGTGGGTGGATCACCTGAGGTCAGGAGTTCGAGACCAGCCTGGCCAACATGGTGAAACCCTGTCTTTACTAAAAATAAAAAAATTAGCCTGGCTTAGTAGCACATGCCTGTAATCCCAGCTACTCAGGAGGCTGAGGCAGAAGAATCGCTTGAACCCGGGAGGCAGAGGTTGCAGTGAGCCGAGAATACGCCATTGCACTCCAGCCTGGGCAGCAAGAGCGAAACTCTGTCTCAAAAAAAAAAATAAAGTCAGCTAATTAGCATACATGCATTCATTTTGTACTTTTATGTGTTGTGTTTCTAATTTAAGTAAGTATTCTCTCAGCACCCCCACAGCTCCACATTCTGCTAAGCGTTTTTAGTAATATGAAACAAATTATTATTCTTGATTCTTGTGCCAGAATTTTTTCTTCAATGAAATTATTTGTAGAACATCATTAACTACTTTACTTGGTGCTATTCTGTTTAAGAAAGATGGCTGGGCACGATGTCTCACACCTGTAATCCCAACACTGGGAAGCCAAGGTGGGCTGATCACTTAAGCCCAGGAGTTCGAGACCAGCCTGGGCAACATGGCGAGACCTCATCTCTACAAAAAATAAAAAAAATTAGCTGAGCATGGTGGTGTACCCCTGTAGTCCTAGCTGCTTGGGAGGCTAAGGTGGGAGGATCACTTGAGCTCAGAAGTTGGAGACTAGCCTGGGCAGCATAGGGAGACCCTGTCTCTATATAAAATTAAAAAAAAAAAATTAACTGGGCATGGCGGGCATGCCTTGTGGTCCCAGCTACTTGGAGGCTGAGGTGGGAAGATTGCTTGAGCCTGGGAGGTTGAGACTGCAGTGAGCCTTCATCACACCACTGCACTCCAGCCTGGGCAACTCCCCCCACCAAAAAAAGAAAGATGAATTAGCCATCATCCCTACCCTTAGAAAACATATAATCCCATGCTGGATTAACTAGGTTCTCTGTCAGCAGAGAAATAAATTTCAGAGTTGATTGTTCAAATTGTGAATGAATTGTGCCCTAGCATGGTTATGATGGTACAAATCTGGCCGGTTGTGGTGGCTCACGCCTGTAATCCCAGCACTTTGGGAGGCAAAAGTGGGTGGATCACCTGACGTCAGGTGTTTGAGTCCAGCCTGGCCAACATGGTGGAATCCCGTCTTTACTAAAAATACAAAAAATTAGCCAGGCGTGGCTGGGCACAGTAGTTCTCGCCTATAATCCCAGCACTTTGGGAGGCCGAGCCGGATGGATCACCTGAGGTCAGGAGTTCGAGACCAGCCTGGCCAAGATGGTGAAACCCCATCTCTACTAAAAATACAAAAATGAGCCAGGCATGGTGGTGGGCGCCTGTAGTCCCAGCTACTCGGGAGGCTGAGACAGGAGAATTGCATGAACCTGGGAGGTGGAGGTTGCTGTGAGCTGAGATTGTGCCATTGCACTCCAGCCTGGGTGACGAGAGCAAAACTCCGTCTCAAAAAACAAACAAACAAACAAAAAAACACTATATAGTGCAAATTCTGTCTTAACCTCAAACATTCTTTAATCATATTCACAGTCCTTCAGCCAGTGAATACTGTGTAAGTAAAAATTATAAAAGCTCTTGTATTACATAATTAGAAAAAGGAAAAAGAATGGACAGAATTAACTTTCCATTTATTTCAGGTTCTCTACTGATAACTGTCTGCCGGTTGCCAGATTGTGCCAAGCCTGAAATAAGCAGCCATTCAGAATTAGGAATTTTTAATTGTAGGTGACAGATATCAGATTCAAACTGGCCTAAGTTGGGGTGTGGGGTGAGATATGGGAGGTGAGGAATTTAACTTTCTAAAAGGATTAGGCATGGCTGTTCTAAAGTTGTCCATTTCTGGTTTTGTTCTGAGGCAGGCTCTGGACGTGTGGCCACAGGTGGTTCCAGGCTCACATGGTCCTTCTGCAATCTGAAAAGAAGGATGCTGCTTCTCTGATAGTTTCAGCAGAAATACCAAGGTGCCTCTCATATGTCCATCTCTGAACAATCACTAGTGCAGCCAGGGCATGGTATTACCAAGTTATGTGTGCATCCCTGGCACCAAAGGATAGGTCTGACACCACCTAAGTTGTCTCAGATTGGGGAAGTGGTTCCCCAAAGGAAAATTGGGGTACTGTTAAAAGGGGAAAAGTTGCCATGTAAAAGTAGTTGATGCCCATGACACATTGCCATGGAAAAAGATATGGGGCGGCGGCACGGGAGGAGAGAGGGAGATGGGGAGAGACAAAGAGAGATGATTTAGGTTCATGTTGGATAGTCTGAATTTTAATAGTAAATGTATAAAAAAATTAACCACCAGATTTTATGGTTTGTTTGTTATCCATGAAATCTTTGGGAGAATTCTAAATGGCTTTTGGTTTTTAAAATTTTAGTTTCATTTCAAGAACTTTAAAAGAAAAGCAACTGAAAATTCTTAAGAAAACATTTCAAGGGTAGCCAAATGTTTTTTATTTTGGTTTTTTTTGAGACAAGAGTCTCACTTTGTCACCCAGGCTGGATTGCAGTGGTGTGATCTTGGCTTACTCCAACTTCTGCCTCCCAGGTTCAAGTGATTCTCCTGCCTCAGCTTACTGAGTAGCTGGGATTACAGGTGTGCGCCACCATGCCCGACTAACTTTTGTATTTTTAGTAGAGATGGGGTTTCACCATGTTGGTCAGGCTGATCTGGAACCTCAGACCTCAAGTGATCCACCGCCCTGGGCTCCCAAAGTGCTGGGTTTACAGGCGTGAGCCACTGTGCCAGGTCATCAAGGGAAGCCAAATGTTTGATGACCTTAATATGGCTTATGATGTGTTCATGGCCTAATGCTATTCAGAGTTTTAGAGAAAAAAAATAACCTTGGCAAGGTGATTTATTTAGTCCTCTGTAAATTGTATTTTGGAAAAATAAAATTTCAGACGTTTATAATCTTATGCTTACATGCTTATTGATAGTGTCATTTAAAAATTATTTTTAATTTTATTTAAAACAAGGCCAGGCATGGTGGCTCACACCTGTAATCTCAGCACTTTGGGAAGCCAAAGCGAGAGGATTACCTGAGGTCAGGAGTTCAAGATCAGCCTGGCCAACATGGTGATACCCCATCTCTACTAAAAATACAAAAATTAGCCAGGTATGGTGGTGCTCGCCTATAGTCCCAGCTACTCGGGAGGCTGACACAGGAGAATCGCTTGAACCAGGAAGGGGAGATGGCAGTGAGCTGAGATTGCTCCGTTTCACTCCAGCCTGAGGGACAGAGTGAGACTCCGTCTCAAAAAATAAAAAATAAAAAAAACAAGTAGATAGTATCATTTTTTTGTTGTCATTTTTTGTGACGGGGTTTCGCTCTTGTCGCCCAGGCTAGAGTGCAGTGGCACAATCTTGGCTCACTGCAACCTCTGCCTCCTGGGTTCAAGCAATTCTTCTGCCTCAGCCTCCTGAGTAGCTGGGATTATAGGCGCCTGCCACCATGCCCAGGTAGTTTTTGTATTTTTAGTAGAGATGGTGTTTCCCTATGTTGGCCAGGCTGGTCTCGAACTCCTGACCTCAGGTGATCCACCTGCGTCAGCCTCCCAAAGTGCTGAGGTTACAGGCATGAGCCACCACGCCTGGCCGATAGTGTCATTTTTTTTTAAGTTCATGATTACCGTACACAGAAGTTGAAAGAGAAAAATATTTTTCACTATATGTAATCCACGTGATATAAAATTCAAAAGCCACAAAACTGTATATATTGAAAAATATATATAGTGAAAATAAATCTTACTTCTAATCTTCCCTAAAGCCAATCACTTTGATCAATTTCTTGTGTGTACTACTAAAGCTATTTATATAAATAACTGGTGTGTGTATGTCAACGTGTGGTAACATACTATGCAAACTCTTCTGCTTTTTCCAGTTAACAATATATCTTGAGATTGTTCCATTTCAGAATAGTTTAACATTGACTAGTGGGAATGTAACATGGTACAGTTGCTGTGGAAAACAGTATGGCAGTTCCTCAAACTGTTTTTTTGTTTTCTGAGATGAGATCTCGTTCTTTCGCCCAGGCTGCAGTGCAGTGGCACAATCTCAGCTCACTGCAACCTCTGCCTCCTGGGCTCCAGCAGTCTTCCCATGTCAGCCTCCTGAGTATCTGGGACTACAGGTCTGTGGCCACTACACTCAGCTAATTTTTAATTTTTTTCTAGAGATAAGGTCTCACTATAAAATGATTCTCTGGCCTCAGCCTTTTAAAGTGCTGGCACTATAGGCATGAGCTACCATGCCCAGCCTTTCAGACTGTTAAAACATAGACTTACCATAAGATCCAGCAATTCCACTCTTCAGTACATACCAAGAGAAATGAAACATATGTCCACATAAAAACTTGTACTGCCAGGCTTGGTGACTCACGCCTGTAATCCCAGCACTTTGGGAGGCTGAGGCGGGCGGATCATGAGGTCAGGAGTTTGAGACCAGTCTGACCAACATGGTGAAACACCATCTCTACGAAAATTACAAAAAAAAAAAAATTAGCCGGGTGTGCTGGCACACGCCTGTAATCCCAGGTACTCAGGAGGCTGAGGCAGGCGAATCACTTGAACCCGGGAGGTGGAGATTGCAGTCAGCCAAGATCACCCCACTGCACTCCAGCCTGGGTGACAGAGCGAGATTCCGTCTCAAAACAAAAAACAAAAAGACAAACAAAAAAAAAACTTGTACAAAAATGTTCACAGCAGCATTTATTCATAATAGACAAAAAGTAGAAACTACCCAAATGTTCATTAGCTGATGAATGGATAAATAAAATGTGGTCTATCCATATAATGGAATATTATCTGGCAATGTAAAAAAATGAAGTGCTGATACATGTTACAATATGGATAGACCTTGAAAATGTACTGAAAGACAGTCACAACCAACCATACATTGTATGATTTCATTTATATGAAATGTCCAGAATAGGCAAATCCATTGAGACAGAAAGTCGAGTAGTGGTTGCCTACGAGTTGAGGGAGTGGGGAGATGGTATTGGAGGATAACGGCTAAGAGTGAGGGCTTTTCTTGGAGAGTGATGAAAATGTTCTAAAATTGTGATGGATATACAACTGAATATATAAAAAAAATCATTGAATTATACACTATTATTAGTTTTGAGATGGAGTCTCACTCTGTCGCTCAGGCTGGAGTGCAGAGGCATGATCTCAGCTCACTGCAACTTCCACCTTCCAGGTTCAAGCTAGGATTACAGGCACATTCCACCACGCCCGGCTTATTTTTGTCTTTTTAGTAGAGATGGGGTTTCACCATGTTGGCCAGGATGGTTTCAAATTCCTGACCTCAGGTGATCCACCCACCTCAGCCTCCAAAAGATTACAGGCGTAAGCCACCGCGCCCGGCCGAATTATACACTTTAAATGGGTGAATTGTATGATAACATGAATTCTATTTCAAACTGTTAAAAAAAAAAAAGTATGTTAATGTGTTAACATGTTTTTGCTTTCAGTTCTTTCTACAACTTCAACAGGCTGCACTGGAGGTGTTTGCGGAGAATAATACTCTGAGTAAATTGCAGCTGGGACAGCTAGCCTCTATGGAGAGCTCTGTCTTTGATGACATGATTAACCTCTTAGAGCGTTTAAAGCATGATATGTTGACCCGTCAAGTAGATCACGTTTTTAGAGAAGTTAAAGATGCTGCAAAATTGTATAAAAAAGAAAGGTATGTCCTCTATGTAAGTCAGCTCTTAACACCAGTTTGGTAAAAGTTAAAGATGGTATATGTGGTCAGATTTCCAAGGTGTCTAGATAGAACCTGGTTTGGCCTTATGTACTTTAAACTTTATTGTTGATGGAAATATTTCTGAAGTATGTTCTCTTGGACATTTTTTTTTTTTTTTGAGACAGTCCTACTCGTCACCCAGGCTGGAGTGCAGTTGCACGATCTTGGCTCATTGCAACCTCTGCCTTAGAGGTTCAAGTTATCTTCCCACCTCAGCCTCCCAAGTAGCCAGGACTACAGGCATGCACCACCACACCTGGCTAATTTTTGTATTTTTAGTAGAGACGTGGTTTCACATTTTGGGCAGGCTGATCTCCAACTCCTGACCTCAGGCGATCCACTTGCCTTGGCCTCCCAAAGTGCTAGGATTACAAGTGTGAGCCACCACACCTGGCTGACATTCTTAATCAGAATAAACTGATAATAATTTAGTTGTTTGTAAATGTAGCAATAGGATAGTGTGTGATCTGGGGTTGAATAGCCTAACCTGTCTCCCATTTTGCAAAGTAAAGTGCACCTGTGGTACTCTGCATACTTTTGTTATAGTTTATCCCACTACCATTCACTGTGAACACCTGTGTTACTTTCATCCTTAATAGCAAGCAGTATCTTTTTGTCCTAGCATAGTCCCTGCCACACAGTGCGCTTAAAATTCATTTATTAGTCCTGTTTTTACTGAAAATTAGAGCATAATATTAGCTGATGCCTTAATTAAAATGCTAAAATCAGGCTGGGTGCAGTGGCTCACACCTGTAATCCCAGCACTTTGGGAGGCCAAGGCGGGCAGATCACTTGAGGGCAGGAATTCGAAACTAGCCTGGCCAACATGGTGAAACCCTGTCTCTACTAAAAATACAAAGATTAGCTGGGCGTGGTGGTGGGCACCTGTAATCCCAGCTACGTGGGAGGCTGACACGAGAATTGCTTGAACCCTGTGGCTCTAGCCTGGCCAACAGAGTGAGACTCTGTCTCAAAAAAAAAAAAAAAAAAAAAAAAAAAATGACATAAATAAAATGCAAAAATTAAGTGACATTTTAAATTGTAATTGCTTTGTCAGTAATTCACATATTAAAATTTGGGGATATTTTGGATATATCCCCATATTAAAGAGTATTTGAGAGTGAAAATATAAATACAGGTACATTTATTTTCTGATAGAGCTTTTAATGTTAGGCTGTATATTTTTTCTTATTCAAAATGCCCTAGGACAGAACACTTCCTCAAATTTAAAATGATTTAAAAACTTGAAAAATACAAACTGATGAAAATTTTTTGGTAAAAATGTGTTTTTTCCAGATGGTTGTCCTTGCCATCTCAGTCAGAGCAGGCAGTGATGTCCCTGTCTAGTTCGGCTTGCCCGTTGCTGCTGACCTTACGAGACCATTTACTTCAGTTGGAGCAGCAGCTTTGTTTCTCCTTATTTAAAATTTTCTGGCAAATGCTTGTAGAGAAGCTGGATGTATACATCTACCAAGAAGTAAGTAAGAATAGACTGTTTTTGGGCTGTGATAATAAAGACGACTGTTATATGAATTATTCTTTGTTTCAGATAATTCTTGCTAATCACTTCAATGAAGGAGGAGCAGCCCAGCTGCAGTTTGATATGACTCGGAATCTTTTCCCTTTGTTTTCTCACTATTGCAAGAGACCAGAAAATTATTTTAAACAGTAAGCTCAACATTTAACAATTAATATTAATGTATCAAATTGTTACAGGAGGCTAACTCCTTTTAACTTTAGGGTTCTGGAGATGTTTGGGTGGGATAAGATCAGTTGAAATTTTAAAACATTGTCTACCTACTGTATGCTTACACAGCACAATGGGGAAACCAAAATGATAGATGTGACCCATGACCTCAACAAGTGTCAGAACTAGATATAAATTATATGTTGGGTTTTGTTTTCTAGTATTTGGTTTAATGCTTCTAGTTGCTTAGTTACTGGAGGAATAAATAGAAAATGAAAACAAGTACAGTTGTGCCCTATTCACTAAATATAAGAAATTACATGGCCGGGCATGGTGGCTCACGCCTGTAATCCCAACACTTTGGGAGGCTGAGGTGGGCAGATCACAAGGTCAGGAGATCGAGACCATCCTGGCTAACATGGTGATACCCTGTCTCTACTAAAAATACAAAAAAAAAAAATTAGCCAGGCATGGTGGCGGGCACCTGTAGTCCCACCTACTCGGGAGGCTGAGGCAGGAGAATGATGTGAACCTGGGAGGCGGAGCTTGCAGTGAGCAGAGACTCTGTCTCAAAAAAAAAAAAAAAAAAAAAATTACAAATATGTTTAATACCTAATAGGCCAGGCCTGAAAGAAATTTGTTTCCTTAAACATTTGACATTAATTTTGGTTCTAAATATAATTATAGTTTCAGAATTTGTTGATCTAAAATTTATAGGCCAGGCATAGTAGTCCACATCTGTTATCCCAGTATTTTGGGAGGCAGAGGTGGGAGAATTGCTTGAGGCCAGGTGTTTGAGACAGCCTGGGCAACATAGCAAGACTCCATCTCTACAAAAAGTATTAAAATGAACAAACAAAAAAAAGCCAGGTGTGGGGGTGTGGACCTGTAGTCCTAGCTACTTGAGAGGCTGAGGCTGTAGTGAGCTATGATCGTGCAGTTGCACTCCAGCCTAGGTGACAGAGCAAGACCATGTCTCAAAAAAAAAAAAGTAAAATTTAAATTATGTTTGGGTTTTGTGAGGTTATAAAGCATTCCTTTTAAACTTGTAAAATGAAAGCTTATGTTTACATGTTTCATAGGACTGTTTTTAAAATTTATTTTAATGTTCTTTCTGCTGCTTTCATTTTATCCCTTGTCTTTGTCTTTTCCCATATTCTAATCTACCTAAAGTTATAGCTATATTTAATGTAGTGTTAATATCAAGTATTGTATTTAGGGAAATAATGGATACATATTGAAATAGGGATCCTATTACCTTAGTAATCTAAAGAAATAGCAACTCTGCACCTGTGTAGTCTTACCATGTTAAAAGAACCAAATAATAAATCCATAAATATTTTTATAGAGAACATGTGGACCAGCAGTGCAGAGAAGCTGTTTAGGATTCTCAAAATTATAATATGATTGATGCAGATAATGGAGATCTCATTTCCCTCCTTTGTTTTCCCTAAACAGTATAAAAGAAGCCTGTATTGTTTTGAATTTGAACGTCGGTTCTGCACTACTCCTGAAAGATGTACTGCAGTCAGCTTCAGGGCAGCTTCCTGCCACAGCAGCATTAAATGAAGTTGGAATTTACAAACTGGCTCAACAAGATGTTGAGATTCTACTTAATTTGAGGACAAATTGGCCTAATACTGGAAAATAATGTCTTTCAGAAAAAGGTTTTTTTGGAAGCCAATTGGATTTCAAGTTATATGATGAAATTCTGAATTAATGAAACTGGAAAACTTTATAGAATTACTTATTATCTTGGATTTATGGTGTTATTAAAATGCTGACCATATTTCCTTCATCCTCTTGTTCCTAAGGAAACAAAAACAGAAAACGAAACAATGAAAACTCATTCTATTTACAAGTATAAATGCTGAGTATGTCTGTTGAAGACAAGAGCAGAGATATTAAATTATAACCAACTTTCAATTTCCTGTGCTAATTAAGGGAAATTCTGTTGTGGATAATCAAACATAGCCAATAAATTTTTTTAAAACTCCCTTTGAATGCATATTTGTAATTGAGGCACCTGTATCTAGTTTGGGAATTCACTATATTTCCCTAAGAAAACTGGCAGGGCACAGTGTGTCATGCCTGTAATCCCAGCACTTTGGGAGGCTGAGGTAGGAGGATCGCTTGAGGCAGGAGTGCGAAACCATCCTGGCCAACATGTCAAGAGCCTGATGCATGCCTGTAGTTCTAGCTACTTGGGAGGCTGAGGTGGGAGGCTAGCTTGAGCCCAGGAGGTCAAGACTACAGTGAGCTGTGATTGTGACACTGCACAGCAGCCTGGGCAAGCAAACAAGACCCTGTCTCTAAAGAAAAAAACAAAACACATTGTGAGATGGTGAATAAGATAGGATTGTTCTTCATTTCTCACAAATGTCCTCCTATTTTAAATGCTTCCTAGTTTCATTCTGTGTGACAGTGGGCAACCCTTTCTTTCTGGATGAAACATTTCAGGCCATGGCACTCTGACTCAAACATTCCCATGTGGTAGGGAATGTTATTAAACATTTTTATTATTTATGTAACTGATGAGACAAAAATCTCAAAAGTTTATTTTTTCTTGTAACTTTTCCTTGACCTTGGGCTGTATTCAATAATAGTTTCTTGACTAATAAAATCTCAGAGTAAAACTTCTTAAAAAATTGAGCTAGATTCCCTGGAAACTTTCTATAACTATTAAATTTTATTCCAATGGTTTTTTTCTGACTTAGTGGGTTAGTACTTTTAATCCTGTAATATCTCAAAATCTAAAATTATCAGACTAACATGCAGCCTATGCTACTGATAAACATTTACTTTGTGATAATTTTGAGGAAATATTTTGAGATAAATTCTATTAGTATGTATTTTATAGAGAGTTTCCAGCTAGTGTGTTGAGCTCAAAATGTTTGTTAGTTGTCCTAGCATATTGGTTGCTTCTTCACCTCATCCTTTGAGAATTGCTGGGGCTTCCTATTTAGAATGGAGCTGGCTGGGCACAGCCCATTACATGCCTGTAAATCCCAGCACTTTGGGAGGCCGAGGCAGTGGATCACTTGAGATCAGGAGTTTGAGACCAGCCTGGCCAACATGATGAAACCCTGACTCTACTAAAAATATAAAAATTAGCTGGGTGTGGTGATGCGCATCTGTAAGCCCAGCTACAGGGAAGCTGAGGCAGGAGAATCGCTTGAACCCGGGAGGTGGAGGTTGCAGTGAGCCGAGATATTGCCACTGCACTCCAGCCTGGGCAACAGAGCAAGACTCCATCTCAGGGGAAAAAAAAAAAAAGGAATGGAGCTGCCTCTGGAACTTCCTCTCTAACCCCAGCATTTTCCCCTGCTATTCCTGAGCCTAGGGACTTTACTGTCAGCCTTCTCTGTCCTCGCTTTCCAGTCAGCTGAAAGTTTCAAGGGAACAAAATACTTCTTTCAAAAGATAGGAACCTATTTTAAAGGTATTAATTGTGTTTCAAAATCATGCCACCTTATTAAAATATTTGTCACTTAAAAATAAACTTACACTTCCTCCTTGAATTTATCCAAAGTTATTATATGTCCATCATCTTGTAAATCTTCATCTTCAGTGCACAGACCCAGGGTTTTTAGGGCTGTAAAATAATGAGAAGAAATGAAGTGAGAATTTTACAAAGTGAGAGGTATTTTCTGCTAGAAGAAACTGGAATGACCACAAACTATTACCTCAATTTGTAGAATGTACTGACCTTCTTTATACTGCACAAATGATATGGTGCCTCTGCCTGAGGAGTCCATCATCTCAAACATGGCCACAATGTTAGAGTTATCCATAAAGAAAGGAAATGCTACGCCTGTTACTTTTGCGATTCTCAGTCGTTCCAATAGAGATATTAAATATTCTCTTGGTTTTTCTGCAAAAGAATAGTTCCAGCTCTTCCTGATACAAAATTAAAATATGTCGCAAATAGAAGTAGTCATTTAACAGTTATTAAACAGCTATAGCAAAGGCACTGTACTAGGCACTGGGGACACAGGCCTTACTTTTCATGAAACAGTCCAGCAAGAAGGTAAGACATTGAACACTTAAATAATTACATATACAAATGCCCTATCTCAGATGATTGAATAGAAAACTAGAGAGACTAGACCTGGGCATGTTTTAGAAAAACTCCCCAAGTGACTATAAGTTGCAGACAGGGTTGAAAACCAAAAAGATAGAGGGAACAGCATAATACAGGGAAGAAGTTGGCCACCTAAATAATTGATAAGATATAAATAATAGGCCGGGCATGGTGGCTCATGCCTGTAATCTCAGCACTTTGGGAGGCCAAGGAGGGCGGATCACCTGAGGCTGGGATTTCGAGACCAGCCTGACCAACATGGAGAAATCCCATCTCTGGTAAAAACACAGTTAGCCGGGCGTGGTGGTGCATGCCTGTAATCCCAGCTACTCGGGAGGCTGAGGCAGGAGAATTGCTTGAACCCAGGAGGGAGAGGTTGCAGTGAGCCAAAATCATGCCACTGCACTCCAGCCTGGGCAACAGAGCAAGACTCTGTCTCAAAAAATATATATATACACACACACACACACATATATAAATATATATATAAAATAAAAACAAAGACTGATAAATATGGTCCTCTAGGAAGCATATGTACTCATTTCTAACAAAGCAATTTGGATATTCTGTAGTTTAAGCAATTTTAAAAATAAAAAATCACGATCAACTCACTTTTCAGAAATAATGCAGAACAATCCTGATGAAAGGAAGCCAAAAAGAATAGTGATAGAGCAGTTTGGATGGTATATACCACTCCTGCTGCTTGACCGTTTTATCATTTCAATCTTAAGCTTTACTCTTACATTTTTTTTTTAAGTTGGAGACAGGATCTTGCTATGTTGCCCAGACCAGTCTTGAGCTCCTGGGCTCAAGCAGTCCTCCCACCTTGGCCTCCCAAAATGCTAGGATTTATAGGCATGAGCCACCATGCTTGGCCAACTCATATTTTCTTTAAAAAATTTAAGTTACGGCTGGGCACGGTGGCTCACGCCTGTAATCCCAGCACTTTGGGATGCCGAGGCGGGCGGATCATGAGGTCGGGAGATCGAGACCATCCTGGCTAACACGGTGAAACCCCCATCTCTACTAAAAATACAAAAACTTAGCCGAGTGTGGTGATGGGCGCCTGTAGTCCCAGCTACTCGGGAGGCTGAGGCAGGAGAATGGTGTGAACCCAGGAGGCAGAGCTTGCAGTGAGCTGAGATTGTGCCACTGCACTCCAGCCTGGGCGATGGAGCAAGACTCCGTCTCAAAAAAAAAAAAAATTTAAATTACATCATTACTGAGAATTTCATGTTTATAAAAGTAGACAGAAAAGTAAAATGAACCCATCACCAACTTCAACTGTTAAAATTTGTGGCCAATTTCACTACAGCCCTATCCACATCAATTTGTGAGGAACAAAGTTAATCTTGTTTGTGCCCTAATTGAAGAGGACTGACAATTAACAGCATAAACAATAGCCCAAACCATCTCAGTTGGTTCATTTTACGCAATTCTGACTGAAAAGGTTAAGCAAACTTTCCACTCAATCAGTGCCAAAACCATTGCACCAGATCAGCTGCAGACAAAAAAGCACAGCTTTCAATGGAAAATTTTAAACGTGGGATCAAGATCCTGAAGCAATTCTTCAAAGAATTGTTAACAGGAGATGAAACGTAGTTCTACAGTATCATCCTAAAGACAAACCCAATCAAAGCAATGGCTACCAAGAGGTGACATGGTCCAGTCAAAGCACAAGTGGACCGGTCAAGAGCAAAGGTCATGGCAACACTTTTTTGGGATGCTCAAGGCATTTTGCTTGTTGAATTTTTGGAGTCCCAAAGAATGATAGCATCTGCTTATTATGAGAATGTTTTGAGAAAGTTAGCCAAAGCTTTAGTTTAAAAAAGCCCAGGAAAATTTCACCACAAAGTCCTTCTCTACCACCACAATGCTCCTGCTCATTCCTCTCATGGAACAGGGCAATTTTACAAGAGTTTCAATGGGAAATCATTAGCATCCACCTTACAGTCCTGATTTAGCTCCTTTTGACTTTTTCATTTCCTGATCTTAAAAAAATCTTTAAAGGGCACCCATTTTTCTTTAATGATATAAAAAAGACTGCATTGACATGGTTTAATTCCCAGGGCCCTCAGAGTTCTTTAGGGATGGACTAAATGGCTGGTATCGTTGTTTACAAAAGTATCTTGAATTTGATAGAGCTTATGTTGAGAAATAATTTTTAATCTTTTAATTCCATTTTTCCATGAACTTTTTGAAGTCCCCTTATACATACTTTTTCTTGGTGAGAACACTTATAATCTACTCTGTCAGCAATTTTCAAATATAAAATATATTAACTGTAGTCATCATGATATACAGTAGATCTCTTGAACTTATTCCTCTTTTGTCTGAAAT
This sequence comes from Pongo abelii, assembly GCF_028885655.2. Taxonomy (NCBI): domain Eukaryota; kingdom Metazoa; phylum Chordata; class Mammalia; order Primates; family Hominidae; genus Pongo; species Pongo abelii. The sequence goes on from NC_071991.2 coordinate 102,291,380, forward strand.
TTTGTATCCTTTGGCCAACATCTCCCCAATCCCCCCACCCTCCAGCTCTTGAGCATCATTTTACTCTTTTTATGAGTGTGACTTTTTCAGATTCCACCTATAATTAAGATCATGAGGTATTCTTCTGTGCCTGATTTACTTCACTTAATGTTTTCTAGGTTCATCCATGTTGTTGCAAATGACAGGATGTCCGTCTTTTTTTTAAGACTGAATAGTATTTCATTGTGTATATATCACATTTTCTTTATCCATTCGTCCATGGACACTTAGGCTGATTCTGTATGGTGGCTGTTGTGAATAGTGCTGCGATGAATACAAGTGCAGGTATTTCTTCAACATACTGATTTCATTTCCTGTGGATATATACCCAGTGGTGGGAATGCCAGATAAGTTCTATATTTAAGTTTTTGAGAAGCCACCATATTGTTTTCCATAATGGTTGTACTAATTCACAAACCACCAGTAGTGTACAAGGGTTCCCTTTTCTCCACATCCTTGCCAACAGTTGAAATCTTTCATCTTTTGTTAGTGTTTTAGAGATGGGGTCTCATTATGTTGCTCAGGCTGGTCTTGAAGTCCTGGACCCAAGTGATCCTCCTGCCTCGGCCTCCTGAGTAGCTGGGACTACAGGCATGTGCCATCGTGCTCAGCTCTCTTTTGATTTTTGATAATAGCCTTTCTAACAGGTGTGAGGTGATATCTCATTGTGGTTTTAATTTGCATTCACCCGATTAGTGATATTGAGCATTTTTTCATATACCTGTTGGCCATTTCTATATCTTCTATGGAAAAATGTCTATTTATGTCCTTTGCCCATTAAAAAAAATTTTTTTTTTTTTAACTATTGAGGTCTTACATGTTTTGGATATTAACCCCTTATCAGACATATAGTTTGCAAATATATTCTCCCATTGCACAGGTTGTCTCTTCACTCAGTTTATGTTTTTAAATCTTTTAATTTATAGGTTTTCACTCCATCTTTTTCATCCCTGGGAATTTATGTGTTGAAACCAGAAGTAGACTTTTAAATCTAATATTGTGCCTTACTTGTACAAATAGGCTCTAGCAATAAATAGGCTACTAAAAGCAGTCACATTTTGTATGAAGTCTTCTGTTTCTTCTTCCTGGACCATATATCAAATGCAGAAAGTGGAAAAAGGCCAAGTTTGAATTTCAACTCACTGCATTTCATTTTAAAGCTTGAATAAGTAAATAATGCTAATGGAACTTGGTGTACCACTTTGATGAAAATCCAAACCAGGCTTATTGTGTATCCTTTAGGCTGCATGGGATGTTACAATGTTTATGTTTGGAGACTACAATTTATACTCTACCTGCTTTTAAAAATGTTTTGAAAATGATCACAACATAAATATATATAATAAAGACAGAACCTTTTTAAAACATGGAAGGAAGAGCCAAATGTTACTAACCACCTATGTTACAATGTCAGCTGATATAAAAAACAATTCTTCAAGGGATACAATGTTCAGGTTCAACATCTTAATCATAATAGCTAACTGAGCCCTTACTATATGCCTGGTACTGTGTGAAGTATTTTCTATGGATCATTTCATTTACTCCTCACAACAGTCACTTGCTCAAGGCCACACAGCCAGTATGAATCCAGGCAATGTGCTTCTAAAGCTTGCAAACTTTACCACACTCTACTAAAATATGGGAAGCATCTTCAATGGTGAAATCTAGTCAGTCATGATAGTCTCTATTGAGTTTTTTCTCAATAGCTTTCAAATTCATTTTACTCTACCACTCCCACAGCAATCGCTCTCATTTGGGTTACTATTAATATAATTGTCTAATTTTATTAAAGCCATCCCCTAAAAATTCATATTCCCTCCTTATACAGCATAGAATTGTCACTGGGAAATGGCAGCATAGCCAGCAACCATACACACACACACACACACACACACACACACACACACACACACCCCTCCTTATACAGCATAGAATTGTCACTGGGAAATGGCAGCATAGCCAGCAACCATATGCACACACACACACAGACACTGTGTGTGTATACACATACATATATACACACACACCCATATGTATATATATACACACACACGTGTATATATATACACACACACCCGTATATGTACACACATATATACAGTATATATATACACATATACACAGTATATATATACACATATACACAGTATATATATACACATATACACAGTATATATATATACACATATACACAGTATATATATATACACACATATACACAGTATATATATATACACACATATACACAGTATATATATATACACATATACACAGTATATATAAACAAATATATGTACTCTATTAGTATGTTTTCATGCTGCTGATAAAGACATACCTGAGACTGAATAATTTATACAGGAAAAAGGGTTTAATAGACTTACAGTTCCACATGGCTGGGTAGGCCTCACAGTCATGGCAGAAGGCACAGAGGAACAAGTCATGTCTTACATGGATGGCAGCAGACAAAGAGAGACCTTGTGCAGGGAAGCTCTTTTTTTTTTTTTTTTTTTTTTTTTTGAGACGGAGTCTCGCTCTGTCGCCCAGGCTGGAGTGCAGAGGCGCGATCTTGGCTCACTGCAAGCTCTACCTCCCAGGTTCATGCCATTCTCCTGCCTCAGCCTCCCAAGTAGCTGGGATTACAGGCGCCTGCCACCATGCCTGGCTAATTTTTTGTATATTTTTAATAGAGGGGTTTCACCGTGTTAGCCAGGATGGTCTCGATCTCCTGACCTGGTGATTAGCCAGGATGGTCTCGATCTCCTGACCTGGTGATCTGCCTGCCTCAGCCTCCCAAAGTGCTGGGTTTACAAGCGTGAGCCACTGCGCCCAGCCAGAAACTCCTGTTTTCAAAACCACTGGATCAGGTCAGGTGCAGTGGCTCATGCCTGTAGCTTCAGCACTTTGGGAGGCCAAGGAGGGTGGATCACCTGAGGTCAGGAGTTCAAGACCAGCCTGGCCAACAGGGTGAAACTCTATCTCTACTTAAAAAAAAAAATCAAAAAATTAGCCAGGCATAGTGGTGCATGCCTGTAATCCCAGCTACTCAGGAGGCTGAGGCAGGAGAATCACTTGAACCCAGGAGGTGGGGATTGCAGTGAGCCAAGATCGTGCCATTGCACTCCAGCCTGGGCAGCAAGAGTGAAACTCTGTCTCAAAAAAAAAAAGTGGCCATCAGATCTCTTGAGACTTATTCACTGTCACAAGAACAGCATGGGAAAGACTCAGCCCCATGATTCAATTACCTCCCACCGGGTCCCTTGCACAATGTGTGGGAATTCAAGATGAGATTTGGGCAGGGATACAGCCAAACCATATCATATACATAAATATATATATATATACATACATATATATATTTTTGAGATTAAGTCTCACTTTGTCACCCAGGCTGGAGTGCAGTGGTGCAATCTTGGCTTACTGCAACCTTTGCCTCCCAGGTTCAAGTGATTCTCTTGCCTCAGCCTCCCAAGTAGCTGGGATTACAAGTGTCCGCCACCATGCCCAGCTAATTTTTGTAACAGCCAGCAATTATATTTCCCAATATACCCTAGCTGAGGCAAGTTTTTCCTACCAAATTATTTCAGGTCAGGTCAGGTCTTGCTGTTACATTTAAACTTATAAAACTGTTGGTTTTTAGAGCTTTCAGAATTTTGGAATTGAGAATGGGGGACTGCGTACCTGTTTCCTCAATAGTAATTCCCCAGTTAAACTGTCTAGTCTTATTTTCTGCAACTCCTCTGTAATTCCAAGGTTTTCAAATTGGGACACATGTCATAATACCGGGGGCTTCAGCCGGGCGTGGTGGCTTGTGCCTGTAATCCCAGCACTTTGGGAGGCCAAGGCAGGAGGATCGCCTGTGGTTGGGAGTTCAAGACCAGCCTGACCAACATGGAGAAACCCCATCTCTACTAAAAATACAAAATTAGCTGGGCGTGGTGGCACATGCCTATAATCCCAGCTACTAGGGAGGCTGAGGCAGGAGAATCGCTTGAACCTGGGAGGCAGAGTTTGCAGTCAGCTGAGATCGCGCCACTGCACTCCAGCCTGGGCAACAAGAGCGAAACTTGTTGCCCTCAACAAGTTTCAACAAAAAAAGAAATACCAGGGGCTTCACAAAGACACAGGATAAAGCTAGTGTGTCTTTCTAAGCATCAATCATACCTTGGTGAGTAATATAAAACATTTATATTAAGAAATAGGTATATCTATGAAAGAACAGATCTCATGAATTTTTAAGACAAAACAAATGACTTCAAAGAAACTTCTTATGCCACATCAGGCTAAGGTCCCAGACACTGAATGGACAAGTCCTTTCTCCTCTGCCATTAGGAGGACTCAGGTAGGAAACTTCAACAGCACTGCATACATACTCTGCATGCCAGCCCACCCCTTCTTTGGCTTCATTACCTTCTTATTCTGGCTCAGTGTTTCCGTACCTATGGTTTCCTCTCCCCAGCTTTGGTGTTTATAAAGATATTTTAAGGAATTCTCATTATTATTATTATTATTATTATTATTATTATTATTATTGAGACAGATTCTCACTCTGTTGCCCAGGCTGGAGTGCAGTGGCACAATATCAGCTCACTGCAAGCTCCGCCTCCCAGGCTCACACCATTCTTCTGCCTCAGCCTCCTGAATAGCTGGGACTACAGGTGCCCCCCACCATGCTTGGCTCATTTTTTTTGTATTTTTAGTAGAGATGGAGTTTCACTGTGTTAGCCAGGATGGCCTCGATATCCCGACCTCGTGATCTGCCTGCCTTGGCCTCCCAAAGTGCTGGGATTACAGGCATGAGCCACCGCATCTAGCCGGATTCTCATTATTGAAGATGGTACCCAGCCAGGTGCAGTGACTTACACCTGTAATCCAAGCACTTTGGGAGGTTGAGGAGAGAGGATCACTTGAGGTCAGGAGTTCGAGACCAGCCTGGGCAACATGGCAAAATCCCGTCTCTAGTAAAAATACACAAATTAGCTGGGCATGGTGGTTTGCACCTGTAATCCCAGCTACTCTGGAGACTGAGGCATGAGAATCACTTGAACCCCAGAGGCGGAGGTTGCAGTGAGTCAAGATGTGCCACTGTACCCCAGGCTGGGCGACAGGGCAAAACTCCGTCTTAAAAAAAAAAAAAAAAAAAAGTGGTACCCACGTCTCAATTTTAAAAAACAGCTACACTATTTATGTGATAGGTATATAATTAATGTATGAGTATTCCCAGACTTCCCTTCCACCAAAGAGAGTTTTGTCTTTATCTGCTTAGGTTCTTTTCCCCCCATAATGCCTTCTACTGGAAAATTCTGGTTTTGCCAGATGGGTGCAAGGCTTTTTGTGCTGGAGGAAAAAAAGAATCTTCAAGATGCTAAATTGGTTGACATAATAAAGAGCTGAGAAAAACATGCAAGATAGGGAGGAGACAGAAGAGTTGGATGGGCTGAGTGTCATGAATTTGGAACCTGAGAGGATCTGCAGCTGCTGTGGAGAATACAGCTGGGAACAAGGAGGAAGGACTTTTGAGTGGTTTTACTGTGGATTATGAATTAAAGTCTTTTTGATTCCTTTCAAATTACTCTTGATTGCTGGAATGACTGTGCTGCTTTGAGTGTGATTCTGTGTTGCGACTGAGATGGCCAAATGGAAGCCTCTGTTTGTGTGTATTATAACTGTTCGAGATTCTCAGAGACTATCCTGAAGTTCACGCAGATCAGGTAAGTGGGCTCATGTTGTGACTCAGAAAAATTAAGTTTTCATTCAGTTGACTCATTGGCTGCCATGGTGCTTTTGTCTTTTCGATTTTTTTTTTTTTCTTGAGGCAGAGTCTCGTTCTGTCACCCAGGCTGGAAGTGCAGTGGTGCAATCTCAGCTCACTGCACCCTCTGCTTCCAGGTTCAAGCGATTCTCCTGCCTCAGCCTCCCGAATAACTGATTACAAGCATGTGCCACTACACCTGATTTTGTATTTTTAGTAGAGACAGCATTTCACTGTGCCACCACATCTGGGTAATTTTGTATTTTTAGTAGAGATAGTTTTTCACCACGTTGGCCAGGCTGATCTCGAACTCCTGACCTCAAGTGATCTACCCACCTTGGCCTCCCAGAGTGCTGGGATTATAGGCGTGAGCCACCTTCCCCAGCCTGTCTTTTAAAATTTTGTTGTTCATTTCATGTTTAAGATACCCATATTCAGGATAATCAAAGGTTCCAGTTGGCCTGGGACAGTCCTAGTTTACCATGTTGTCCTGGCATAATTATTAATAGTACCTATTTTCACTCAAAATATCCCTGGTTTGGATGATAACTCATACAGTCATCTTACCCATAAAGAAACACTAATGAAGACAGGAAATATAAGTGTAAGTCAGTGAGGAGCATCAAAATAACAATTTGGTAAACTCTCAAGAGAATCTGCAGATTCATAAATTGCATTCTTCTGATAAAAATTATATAACATATCAAGATGTAAAGAAAATTAAAGAATCAAGCCAAGATGGCCAATATCCAATAATAATTCCAGAAAGATATAGGTAAGGAAAATAAGAAAAATACTTCCTAGACCTGAAAGAAAAATATCTCCAAATTTAATAAGACCATCAAGTACCTAGAGCACAATACATTAACAGCAACCACAACAAAACCATTCCAAGGCATATATTTAGGACACCAGGGATAAGATAAAAAGACAATCTTAAAAAGTTTCCAGAAAGAATAAACTTGCTTCATAGCCAGATCAAGAATCTGATGACATGTGACATCAGAATTCTTCAGAGCAACATGAGAAATTAGAAGACAATGGGGCAATGCCTTAAAAATTCTGAGGGCAATATGTTCCAACTTAAAATTGTATCCACTCTTATTTTATGAGACAGAGTCTCACTCACTCTGTTGCCCAGGCTGGAGTGCAATAGTGAAATCTCAGCTCACTGTAACCTCCACTTCCCAGGTTCAAGTGATTCTCCTGCCACAGTCTCCCGAGTAGCTGGGACTACAGGCACATGCCACCATGCCTGGCTAATTTTTGTATTTTTAGTAGAGACGGGGTTTCACCATGTTGGTCAGGCTGGTCTTGAACTCCTGACCTCAAGTGATCCACCCGCCTCGGCCTCTCAAAGTGTTGGGAGGTGTGAGCCTCTGTGCACAGCCTCCACTCTATTAAAGTTTTGAATGTAGGAACTCACATTTTTATATACGTGTGTTCCCAAAATCTTTACCCCTCAAAGCACACTCTCTCTGGAAGCCACTAAAGGATATGCTCCACCAGAAGAAAGCGGTAAAGCAAGAATGAGGGATTACTGGCTGTGCCATAAAACAGGCTCCGAACACTAGAGAGGCGAGGAGTCGTCTTAGGATCAGAGTGAGGGGAAGCCATGAATAACCACTGTGTAGCTATCAGTCCAGACTGGAGCAGGAAGACACAGAGCTGGGGGTATGGGGGTTGGATGGTGACAGTGGGGGTAATTACCCAATGAATGCAAATGTAATGAGAGGAGAGCTGTACTGTGGCAAAAGAGGGTATGGATGAATTAATGATGATCACACAAATTTAAGCCAAAAATGTAAATATATTATTAACCAGAGAAAACAACAAGGGAAATATAATCAGCATAGTATAAGGATTATAGATACTTGCCTAACAATATTAAAAATTCTGAATACTGAGGATATCAAAATTGTGATCTAAATTTATCTGGAAGATGGGTGTGAGTGGGAACAGGTATATGAGGTGTGTGTTTAAGAAAGGCACATTTTCATCTTCCACAGCATAAAGCTAGTATCTAACCTAGAGAGAAAAACATTAAGCAGCAGCAATATAGGCCTGTTATTTAGAAATCTCAAGATAAATAGCAAAGAATATTGCCAGAAGAGTTGAAATTATTCTGTGCAGAAGCTGGGGATAACAACAGGAATGCTGTTATTATAAGCTTTGGAGTACTTTTCAATTTTTAAACCCCATACATCCACTTCAATAAAAATGAAATTTAAAAATAAATGTTGACAAATATTTTATATAATGAATATAACATAATATATCCCTTGTTATGATGAAGAAAATTAACATTTGTCTTTATTTTTAAATTTTTTTTTTGAGATGGTGTCTTACTCTGTCACCTGGCTTGAGTAGCAATCTACGCTCAATGCAACCTCCGCCTCCCAGGTTCACGTGATCCTCCCACATCAGCCTCTTGAGTAGCTGGGATTATAGGCACACACCACCACCTGCAGCTAAGTTTTTGTATTTTTGGTAGAGATGGGGTTTTGCCATGTTGCCCAGGCTGGCCTATGAACTCCTGAAGTCAAGTGATCTGCCCACCACAGCCTCCCAGAGCGTTGGTATTATAGGTGTGAGTCACCGCCCCCAAGGAGCTTCATGAGTAGCTGGAATTACAGGCATGCACTACCACACCCGGCTAATTTTTTGTATTTTTAGTAGAGACGAGGTTTCACCATGTTTGTCAGGCTGGCCTCAAACTCCTGACCTCAAGTGATCCACCCGCTTCGGCCTCCCAAAGTGCTGGGATTACAGGCCTGAGCCACTGCTCCTGACCTATTTTTTTATTTTTTATTTTTATTTTTATTTTTAAGATGGAATCTCGCTCTGTCGCCCAGGCTGGAGTTCAGTAGCGCCATCTCGTGCCCGGCCTTTTTTTTTTTTTTTTAAATTTGTTTTAATACTTTAAAACAACTAGCAAGAACTTTATCTCCTATACATGATATTGGTTGGGTGTTTTTTGGCAAAGTTGGAATGTTTGGTATTTCCATTTCCTTACACAGAAGCAAATGCACAATTTTGGCATTTTGGACGCTCCATATGGAGGTCGGCAAATTACAATTCTGCACCCTGGGGAGGACATAAAACCATTTTCACCTTAATATAACTTTTAAATGACACCACTCCCAAATTACAAAACGATTCAAATTTTGTAGGGGGTTCAGATGTGTAAAAAAATGTCAGGAAAAGCGATCCCCTCTAGAACATCTTCTATCCTACCCTATCAATTGTTTAGTTGCCAGATTAAAAACTTTGGCCGCGCGCGGTGGCTCACGCCTACAATCCCAGCACTTTGAGGCGCCGAGGCGTGCAGATCACCTGAGGTCAGGAGTTCGAGACCAGCCTGACCAACATGATGAAACCCTGTCACTACTAAAATTACAAAAATTAGCCGTGCGTGGTGGCGGGCGCCTGTAATCTCAGCCACTCAGGAGGCTGAGGCAGGAGAATCGCTTGAACCTGGGAGGTGGAGGTTGTAGTGAAATGAGATCACGCCATTGTACTGCAGCCTGAGGGACTGTTTTATTGAAGGCCACAGAGTTAATCAACAGCAGAAGGGCTCACGCGGCTGGGAGGCAGTGGAAACCGAGTGTGTAAGAGGCGGGTTTCGTGAGGGAAGCGAACCCCACATGGAGGGATAGCTGTACCGGGGCATGGGGGCCCTTACCCGGCCGAAAGAAAAGGAGGGCGCTGGTGAGGTAGCTAACCAGCTCCTTGATCTGATGCTTTTCCAAATACTCCGCGGCTTGAAGCTCCCTGCTGCTGGTCTCCATTGCTCCGCGTCCCGCTGTTGCTAGGCGACTGTCTGGCGTCTCAGCCGTGCGACTCTGTCTCCCTCTACCCGGCGCGGTCACGTGACACGCCTGACTGCCCTGTGGCTGCGACCCGGACCTGGAATTTCTAGAGCTCACGGTTCAGGGAAAGCCTGGGGGACATGTAGCAGGGCAGAGAGGGCAGGTGAGGTGTGGACCAACGTCACTGTCCGCGATCCAGGCTAAGGGCTGGGCCCAAATGCCTTTTTCCATCTCTCTCCAGCACCTAGCTCTGTACTTGTTGATCCAATGATTAACAAGGCTTGAAGTGCTGGCATCACAACTCAGCATGAACTAATAACAGAAGGAACTTGTACAATTTTGAGGGTGCCCAGTGGAGAGTTGTTCTTATTATTATTAAGACCTTTATTAACAGGTGCTTGCAGTTTCTTGACTTTTTTGAAAAAATCAAGTTGTAAACTTTTATTACAAATTAAAAATGAAGTTCTTAAAAATCTCAACTTGACCAGATATGAAACAATTTAAAAACCTTTAAAGGTGTATTGAGAAAAACCAGGCTTTTTAAAAAAACACGTTTGTTATTACCAAAAAGAGACGTCTTTAGGTAAAAATAATAAAAACCCCATGCTGCATAGATAATGCAGATAGTTCTATTTATCTGATCAACGGGCAAAAAGCAAGCACTTAAGGTCTTCAGCTCCAATCTTTTGTTCGTTTCTTATTGCTGGAATTTCATATTTCTTCTTGTTGGATGACTAAACTGGACGATGGTAGAGATGGTAAGCCGGCATTTACTCAGCCCCGCCCTGCTCAGCCTCGGGAGCGGACGAATTCTCAGCTGGTGGATCGGCTGATTTTGTCTCTTTGCCATCTTGTGGTTTAGGGTTTTCTGGGCATCTGCGTTGGTAATTGAAGTTGCGGCGGTACCGACGTTGAGGTGGCTGCTGACCTTGGCTCTCATCTCCTTGATTTTATCTTCTTCATTGCCGTCCTCTCTAGGCTGTCTTTGGCAAGGAGGGCCCCTGCGGAATCGTGGTCTATATCCCCGATACATATTCTGCCTCACTGGTCTACCTTGTTCTCCTGCACCCTGGTTGTCAGCACCCTCCATCACTTCTCCCTGCACAGGAGGGTTGGAATACTGTGGTCGACACCCATAGGGTCTCCGCATGTAGTAAGGTGGGAACCTTCGCCAGCCGTAGGGCCGGCATTGTTGGGCCTGGCCGTCGGGAGCACTCTCCGATCCCTCGTTCTTTTCCCCACTCTCACTATTCTGGTAATTTTGCTGGTAATTGCGTGGAGGACCCCTACGACGTGGATAGCGTCTATAATGGTTAAGATCTGCTACATATTTACTGCCTTGAACTGGAACACCACCAGGACCTGTAACATTTGCTGCCTCCGCACCCTTTTCTCCTTCAACAACATCAAACTCCACAGTCTCTCCATCTCCTACACTGCGAAGGTACTTCCTGGGGTTATTCTTCTTTATGGCAGTCTGGTGTACAAATACATCTTCCTTGGTGTCATTCCTGTTGATGAAACCATATCCATTCCTTACATTGAACCATTTTACTGTTCCCAAAACCTTCGTTGCGATGACCTTTTGGCCCCGCTGGCAGGCGCCGCAGATGTGAGGCCGCCCAGGCCACCGCTCCCTGCGCAGCTGCTGGTGGTGCCGGGCTTGGTGTCGGTGGCGCTGAGGGCGGGGGCGGCGGGGGGAAAGGCGGGGGCGGCTGCTGGGTCTCGGCCTTGCTGCTCATGGTTGCGGTGATGGAGACTGGGGCTGGCTTCGGCAGCTGCGGCTCCTCCGGTGGTATGACGGTAACTAGGCCGGCAGCGGCAGGGCTGCTCAGGGCTCTCTGGGGTCCGCTCTCCGCTCCTGCTACCGATCGAACTCCCCAGTGGAGAGTTCTAAGTGGCATCTCCGGTGTGAGCGGCCTGCAGGCATGGCGCTGGCCACCAGTCAGGAAGGTCTTGGCCTGTTGGCTCGACTGGGTTGTGGGCCACAGAGCAGCCTGGATCCTGAGCTTCAACCCCTGTTTGCTGGAGCTGGTTTTATGAGACGGAGACCACCTGACAGATTTATTTATTTATTTATTTATTTAGAGACGGATTTTCGCTCTTGTCGCCCAGGCTGGAGTACAATGGCGTGACCTCGGCTCACTGCAACCTCCACCTCCCGAGTTCAAGAGATTCTCCTGCCTCAGCCTCCCAAGTAGCTGGGATTACAGGCATGCACCACTACACCCTAATATTTTTTGTATTTTTTTAGTAGAGATGGGGTTTCACCGTCTTGGCCAGGCTAGTCTGGAACTCCTGTCTGTTGCAGGAAGTCAGGGACCCCAAACAGAGAGACTGGCTGAAGCCATGGCAGAACATAAATTGTGAAGATTTCATAGACATTTATTAGTTCCTCAAATTAATACCTTTATAATTTTTTACGCCTGTCTTTACTGCAATCTCTGAACATAAACTGTGAAGATTTCATGGACATTTATCACTTTCCCAATCAATACTCTTGTGATTTCCCATGACTGTGTTTACTTTAATCTCTCAATCCTGTTGTCTTTGTAAGCTGAGGATATATGTCGCCTCAGGATCCTGTGATGATTGTGTTAACTGCACAAATTGTTTGTAAGCATGTATGTTTAAACAATATGAAATCTGGGCACCTTGAAAAAAGAACAGGATAACAGCGATGTTCAGGGAACAAGGGAGATAACCATTAGGTCTGGCTGCCTGAGAGCCAGGCAGAACAGAGCCATATTTCTTTTCTTTCAAAAGCAAATAGAAATATCGCTGAATTCCTTTTCTCAGCAAGGAACAGACCTGAGAAAGAGAATGCATTCCCAGGGGTTGGTCTCTAAAATGGCCTGTCTCTCTAAAATGGAATGTCTTTTACGGTTGTAGATAAGGGATGAAATAAGCCCTGGTCTCCTGTAGCGCTCCCAGGCCTATCAGGACAAGGAAATTCCCACCTAATAAATTTTTAGTCAGACTGGTTGTCTGCTCTCAAACCCTATCTCCTGATAAGATGTTATCAATGGCAATGCATGACTGAAACTTCATTAGCAATTTTAATTTCACCCCGGTCCTGTGGTCCTGTGATCTTGCCCTGCCTCCATTTGCCTTGTGATATTTTATCACCTTGTGAAGCATGTGATCTCTGTGACCCACACCCTATTCGTACACTCCCTCCCCTTTGAAAATCACTAATAAAAACTTGCTGGTTTTGCGGCTTGGGGGGCATCACAGAACCTGCCGACATGTGATGTCTCCCCCGGATATCCAGCTTTAAAATTTCTCTCTGCTGTACTCTTTCCCTTTATTTCTCAGACTGGCTGACACTTAGGGAAATAGAAAAGAACCTATGTGAAATAACATTGAATTATTGGGGGCGGGTTCCCCTGATACCTGTCCTCAGGTGATCCCACCCACCTCGGCCTCCCAAAGTGCTGGGATTACAGGCGTGAGCCACCGTGCCTGGCCCTGACAGTTGTTTTGACAGACGGTCACTGAGTAAGGTGGGATGCAAGTAGCTAGGAGGGCCTCTACTCAGTCATGGGAAGACCTGAGAAACTAAAACTCTGGGCTGGGCCATCTGTCCTTGAGGGCCTGTGCCCACATGCTTCACCCAAGAGTTAGCCCAGAAGCCCCACTTCAAGAAGGGGAATGACAAGTGGTCAGTGAACATGTGAAAATATTCTAAGCCTCTTTGACAATCCAGTAAACAAAACTACAAGAAAATACCATTTCACATCTACCAGACTGATAAAGATTATGAAGTTGAACAATATCAAGTGCTGGCAAAAATGTCACACAATTAATGAGATGGTCAGTGATCATGGGAGCATAAATTGGAACATCCACTTTGGAAAATGGTTTAGAATTATCTTGGTAATTTAAACATGTTTCTACACTCTGACCCAGAAATTCCACTCCAAGAGCAGCTCTTGTCAATGTACACCAGGAGACATGTACAAGAATGTTTATAGCAGCACCATTCATAATAGAAATCACTGACAATGGCCCAAATACCAAGAGTAAAATGTATTTTAAAAACTATGGTATATTACACATGAATACTATGAACCATTTCAACAATCAGTTGTAGCTACTTGCAACAATATAGGCGAATTTCAAAAACATTGTTTCAAGAGAATATATACTATAGGACTCAATTTAAAGTTTAAAAACATACCAAACTGAATATATTGTTTACAGATTCAAACATATGTAGGAAATCTATCAAGAAACACAAGAGAATGGTAAACGCAAAATTCAGCACAGTGTTTGCCTTGGAGGTGGGAGAAAAGGGAATGGGTTTAGGGAGGAATAGTCCAGGGACTGCAGGATTCATTCTAATATGATTTTAACTGAGGAGTAGGTTCACAGGTGTTCATCTAATTATGATTCTTTATACCTTACATATGTATTTTATAAAATTTTTTGATCTGTTCAGCATTTAGTAAAAATAATTTTTCAGCAGTTGAAAAATAGAGTGTGTGGTGCTGAAGGCTATTATCCTTAGCAAACTAACACAGGAACAGAAAACCAAATACCACATGTTCTCACAAGTGGGAGCTAAATGATAAGAACACATTGACATAAAGAAGGAAACAACAGACACTGGGGTCTACTTGAGGGGGGAGGGTGGGAGGAGGGAGAGGAGCAGAAAAAATAACTACAGGATACTGGGCTTAATACCCAGGTGATGAAATAATATGTACAACAAATACCCTTGATATCTGTTTACCTACGTAACAAACCTTCACATGTACCCCCAAACCCAATATAAAAGTTAAAAAAAAATAGAGTGGAAACAGGAGATAGAAAATGAATGCTAGGAGACTGAACCAAGTCTGAAACAGAAAGTAGCCATGGTACTGGGGACATGTGATCACCGTGTCTCCACAGGGCAGGCCTACCTTGAGAATGCTGAGCTATCTAGCAGGCCAGAAAAGCCCTGATCATCTGGGAGGACTAGAGGAGATTTTAGGGCTAATGTTTGGGTCCTTGGCGCAACTTTGAACAGAGAGAAGGGATAATGCTCTTGTCCTCAAGTCTAGAGGAGGCGTTCTGAGGAGGGAAAAGACTTACTCTCTGAAAAGACTTGAAAGCTGTGTGCCCAGGGCAAGGTGAGGTGGCTTATGCCTATAATCTCAGCACTTTGGGAGGCCGAAGCAGGAGGACTGCTTGAGCCCAAGAGTTTGAGACTAGCCTGTAATGCAGGATTTTATTCTTGGTCACTTTGCAAGCCAGGGACCTCTAGCCTGTGATGCCCTACCCAGGCCTCACTCTCCTGCTGCTGGAGACAGCCTGCCCACTCGGCCTACCTGGGCTGAGTCTGGCCTGTGCTCCAGTCCTGGAGTTCTTATCCCTAACCCAAGAAGAATGAGGATGCGCTGAGAATAGAAGAGAGAGCAAGGCGGGGAGTTTTAATGAGTGACATAACAGCTCTCAGAGGCCATGGAGGGGAGGTCGGTCCCCGACCCCAACGGTCAGGTGGTTTCTCCCTGTGCTGCTGGGTCTGGGGCCTTTTATGGACTCAGAATGGGGAGTGTGTGCTAGTTGGTGTGTGAGTATGCAAAAAAGGTTAAAGTAAAGACACCACTCAAAGGTGGGCATGAGAATGTAGAAAACCAATTAGGAAAGGGTAGGTATATGTATAATAGGGGAAGGGTGAGGATCAATCAGAGGAAACATGCCAAATGGGAAGACAAGTTATCAGTCTGGTCTGAGGATTCAACCTGTAGCTTGGCTTTCAGGATTTAAACTGTCTTTGGCTTGGAGGTGGGGTTTCACAATTGACTTACCCCTATCTGCCCAAGCATTTGGCTGCCTCCTGTTGCTATCACTTAGCCAACATGCAAAACCCCATCTAAAAATACAATACAAAAATACAAAAAAATACAAAAAATACAAAATACAAAAATTAGCCAGCTGTGGTGGTACACACCTGTAGCCCCAGCTACTTGGGAAGCTGAGTCATGAGAATCGCTTGAACCTGGGAGGTGGAGGTTGCAGTGAGCTGAGATTGTGCCACTGTACTCCAGGCTGGGCAACAGAGCAAGACTGTGTCTCAGAAAGAAAAGAAAACAAAACAAACAAACAAAACTATGTGCCCAAATCTGCACCACTGGCTTGGGTTTGTAAGAAGGGTTTTTCAGAAGGATGTTGGAGACTGTTCTACAAACTTTTTAATAGCAGAATACTTAAAAAAAAATCATATGTGGACTCTCTTCCCATTACCCCTGTCCACAAATACATATACAACAGATAAAAGAGCACTACACTGGAATTCACATAGAATAACGTCACATTTTCTGGTTTTTTTTTTTTTTTTTTTTTTGAGACTGAGTCTCTCTGTCACCCAGGCTGGAGTGCAATGGTGCATCTTCCTCCTCCCAGTTTCAAGTGATTTTCCCACCTCAGCCTCCCAAGTATCTGGGATTACAGGCACCTGCCATCATGCCCAGCTAATTTTTGTATTTTTGTAGAGATGGGGTTTCACCATATTGGCCAGGCTGGTCTTGAACTCCTGACCTCAGGTGATCTGCCAGCCTCAGCCTCCCTAAGTGCTGGGATTACAGGCATGAGCCGCCACGCCCAGCGGCAAGATCACATTTTCTAAGCTCCCTTGCTTTGTATCTTTTTTACAGAAGCATGGCTGGCTGCCTGTGTGATCATAGTGACAGTTAACTGGAGCCTGGGGAGCTCTGACGCAGGGACAGAACTCAGCTGACAAAGTTGATGCATTGCTCTGGTGCCTGTGGATCCCAGGGCCCTCTCTGAAGCCTGGTTCCCGATGGGTTCCAGGGAGAGTTTGAAAACTACTGATGTGGATGTTATTCTTCAGTGGTTTTTGTATTTTTTTTTTGTTTTGTTTTGTTTTTGATCCACTCCTCTGGGGACTTGCTTTACTTTCAGTGGTAGAAGGGAGAGTAAAGCATAAACAGGAAGACCCAAATTATGCACCCCTCCTTCAAATTCTGGCTAAGTGCTTGATCCTGCAGGGTTGACCAAAGCTGTATGATCGCTTGGGAAAGTGGCTCTGGCTCTGCTTAGCGGCCAGTACAGCAGAGTCCCGGCGATGACAACAGGGATGAGAAATGGAGGGGGAGCCTGCAGCGGTGACAGTAACTATGAGAAGCAGGAGACCACAGGCCTGGGGAGGAGGATGTGAGTCACAGCAGACAGAGGGGGCTGCTTTACGTCTGCTGTCATGATATCCTTCGACTTGCCCAAGGCCAGTGTGGCCTCAACAAAACAAAGTGGAAAAAATGTAAGGAACATTCCTTAATAAGGGAGAGAAGACAAAGTCCTGGTCCCCTGCATACAGTGGTTTCTGCTCAGTGCTATAAAGCACAAGACATTAGGTCTTCTCCTTGAGAACATCATATATGATTTTTCTGAGACAGTCTTGCTCTGTCGCCCAGGCTGGAGTGCAGTGGTACCATCTCGGCTCACTGCAACCTCCGCCTTCCAGGTTCAAATGATTCTCATGCCTCAGCCTCCTGAGTAGCTGGGACTACAGGCATACACCACCAAGCCCGGCTAATTTTTGTATTTTTTTTGTAGAGATGGGGTTTCTCCCCATTGCCTAGACTTGTCTCAAACTCCTAAGCTCAAGTGATCTGCCCGCCTTGGCCTCCCAAAGTGCTGGGATTACAGGTGTGAGCCACCACACCTGGCCTATTTTTTATTTCTATTGAGACAGAGTCTTGCTCTGTCACCCAGGTTGGAGTACAGTGGTATGATCACAACTCACTGCAGCCTCAACCTCTTGAACTCAAGCAATCTTCCTACCTCAGCCTCTAGAATAGGTGTGACTACAGACATGCACCACCATGCCCAGCTAATTTTTCTTTTCTTTCTTGTAAGGGTTGGGGTTTCACTATGTTGCCCAGGCTAGTCTCAAACTCCTGGGCTCAATCAGTCCTCCCACCTAGGCCTCCCAAGTGCTGGGATTGCAGGTAGGAGCCACTGCGCCTGGCTGAGAACATATTTACTTACTCTTCAGGAGTTACTTGGTCCCAGAATAGCTCTGCTCTTTGTACTCTGGAACCTCAAATGACACTGAAACTGCAATAATCTGATTTTCTCTGGCTATGAAGTTAGGCTGAGGAGAACACAGCGGACCCTGCTGACCTCTTGCCAAGTTTCTGGTTGTTTTATTTTCCAACAAGGCTGGGTCCTTTCTCCATCAGAGGAACAACACTGTGTGCTCAGCACTCTCTCAGCGCAACTCAGATGGTGCCCTGCATCTCCCATTGCCCTGGAAATCATGCTGAAGAGAAGTGTCTGGATGCCACCTAGTGGAGTTAGCTATTCTTTGTTGGTGCCATCTGTTAATAAACCAAACTGGGCTTAATGAATCATCTTCAGCATCCTCATAGTGCTGCTCCTTCCACAACTTGTCCTTCACCTCCTCATCGCTCTTAATATTATGACTAATTCTTTTAGTGGTTGTAGGGTGGCTCCGGGTAGGGGCATTCATGCTGTGGTTCTCACTCTGGGCAACAACTTAGAACCACCTGGGGGCCTTTAAAAAGTACTGATATCTGTGCCCATTTCAGGCCATGAAATACAATCTCCTGGGATGGGGCCGGGACATTGGTGGTTTTGCTATTTTTGCTTTAACAGCTTTGTTGAGGTATAATTAACATTTGATAAAGTGCACATTTTTAAAATGTTCTATGTGGTAAGTTTGTATACAGCCATGAAATCATCACTACAGCAAGATAGTGAACATTCATTCCCCAACCCCATCCCCAGGCAACCACTGACCTACTACCCATAACTAGAGATTTGTTCGCAAATGGAACCATAGTATGTAGTCTTTTTTTTTTTTTTTTTTGGTCTGGCTTCTTTCACTCAACATAATTTTTTGAGATTCATCCATGTTGCTACATGTATTAATATTTCATTCATTTTTATTCCTGAGAAGGATTCCACTGAATGTATATATGTGAATTTGTTTACCCCCTTACCTGTTGATGCACATTTGGGTTGTTTTCAGTTTTGGACTATTGCAACTAAAGCCACTATGAATATTCATATACATGGATATACAATTTCATTTATCTCTGGGAAATACCTAGGAGTGGAATGGCTGGATGGTTGATACTTTTTTTTTTTTTTTTTTTTTTTTTTTTTTAACAGTCTCACTGTCATCCAGGCTGGAGTGCAGTGGTGTAATTAAGGCTCACTGCAGCCTGGACCTCCTGGACTCAAGTGATCCTCCCAGCTCAGCCTACCAAGAAACTGGGACTACAGGCGTGTGCCACTATGCCCAGCTAATTTTTTTTTTTTTTTTGGTAGAGACTAGGTCTCACTGTGTTGCCCAGGCTGGTCTTAAATTCCTGGACTCAAGTGATGTGCCTGTCTTGGCCTCCCAAAAGTGCTGGGATTACAGGTGTGAGCCACCATGCCCGGTTTTTTTTTTATTTTTATTTATTTATTTAAGAGACAAGGTCTCACTCTGTTGCTCAGGCTGGAGTACAGTGGCACAATTATGGCCCACTGCGGCCTTGAACTGAACTCCTGGGCTCAAAGAATCCTCCTGCCTTAATCTCCCAGGTAGCTAGGAGTACAGACGCATGCCACCACACCTGGCTAATTGAAAAAAAATTTTTTTTAAGAGATGGAGTCTTGTTATGTTGCCCAGGCTAGTCTCAAACTCCTGGCCTCAAGCAGTCCTCCTGCCTCGGCCTTCCAAGCTGCTGGGATTACAGGCATGAGCCGTTGTGCCCGGCCATGTGTTTAACTTCTTAAGAAACTGTTTTCTGGAGTGGCTATACCATTTTGCATTTCCAAGCTGATAAGCATTAAAAACTTCCCACATGATTCTAATGGACAACCAGACCCGAGTCCCTGCATTACTCCAAACTGGGTGGGTTGAGGCGAAGGGCTGGGCAGCGTTTGATCAGGAGTCCACAAGAGTCTGAGAGTACACAGCTTATGCTTGGTATAGACTTACTGTGATTCTCGACCCAGCACAAACACTGCAGTCTCCTGGGAAGGCTTTTTGAAAATGCAGCATATCCCACTGCTTCATTTGACTAGCCTAAAAAAGAGAAAGAAATTTAAAAAAGGAAAATGCAGTGTCTGCTCCCTCTTCCTCCAGAGAGTCTGATAAAATTGCTTTGCTCTGAAAGTAGGAGTGTGGGCCTGTTTCAGCCATCAGTTTATTAACAGCTCCCCCGCAGGGTTCTAGAGCATAGAGTGACCAACTGTCCTGATTTGTTATGGAGGGAGGGGTTTCCAGTGCCATGAAACTTTCAGTGATAAAACTGGAAAAATCCCAGGTAAACTGGAACACTTGGTCACCCTATGTGTGGACCACCAGCATAAAGACACTGGGCTTTAGTGTCAGGTAGACTTGTCAGTTTGCCTGTCAGCCTTGAGTTATAGCTCAGGGTGTGTGTTGGCCGGGGAGGGAATTGTATAAGAGGGAAAGTGAGGAGACATGAGTGTCCAGAACAGACGGGGGCCTGATTTCCTCTCTCCATTTTTTGTTTCAACGAGGAACAAGTCAGAGATGGCTCAGCTAGGAGTTTTGGTTGCTATTAAAAAGGAGGGGAAAAAAATATAAAGGGTAATTTCCTGAGAAAACAGGCAGTGTGCCATATGGCCTTTGGAGTCACACTGCGTCACTTCCAATCCCAGTCTTACCACTGCCCATTAACTGTGTCACCTGGAGCAAAAAGCTAGATTCTCTGCCTCAGTTTCCTCATGGATATAATGGGGATAATATATCTACCTCACAGGGGTTGTCTTCAGGACCGAATGAACCAATATATGTAAAGCTCTTAAAATGGTGCCAGGCATGTACTAAATGTTTGCCATTATCATCTTAGTCTTGTTAAAATGAGAGGAAAAGAAAAATCCCTATAGTCTCTATAGCCTATGTCCATAGGCTGTCCTGCTTGGTTTCCTATGTTTTTGGAGTAACATTTCAGATTTTGTGGGTGTAAGGTTTTTTTTTGGTCCCAGGGTCTCACTCTGTTACCCAGGCTGGAGTGCAATGGTCCAATCACAGCTCACTGCAGCCTTGACCTCCCAAAACACCACCATGCCTGGCTAATTAAATTTTTTTTTTTTTTTTTTTTTGCAGAGATAGAAGTGTATGTTGCTCAGGGTTGTCTTGAACTTCTGGTCTCAAGTGATCTTTCTGCCTCAGCCTCCCTAAGTGCTGGGATTACAGGCGTGAGCCACTGCACCCAGCCTTGTGTTGTGTTTTTTCAAAACTATAGACTGTTGGTTCTATGTGGCAATGTAAGAGGAAGGCAAGATATTATATGCTTAATATTCTTGTGCAAATCATAAGGGAGACATGAGTTTAGAATGTGATTTTACTTTCACCAAGTTGTTTCATTGGTGAGCTGCCTTTTTTTTTTTTTTTTTTTTTGAGATGGAGTCTCGCTCTGTCTCGCCCAGGCAGGAGTGCAGTGGTGCAATCTCAGCTTACTGCAGCTTCCGCCTCCTGGGTTCAAGTGATTATCTTGTTTCAGCCTCCCAAGTAGCTGGGACTACAGGCGTATGCCACCACACCCAGATAATTTTGTATTTTTGGTAGAGATGGGGTTGTGCCATGTTGGCCAGGCTGGTCTCAAACTCCTGACCTCAGGTGATCCACCCACATTCGCCTCCCAATGTGCTGGGATTACAGGTATGAGCCACTGAGCTCAGCCAGTGAGCTGCATTTTTAAAGTTAAAAAAAACCAACCAAGAACATAGACTAATAGTGACAACTATTAGAACTCAAATCTCAAAAGTTCCATCTCAGTCTTTGTAAAATAACATTTAACATCTGAGGCAGTACAAGATGGACTCAAAAAGTATATCCAGCCTTTGCTCATTCTTCATGGACCTAAAAAAGCAAACATGCTTAAAACATTTTAAAACACTAAATTCATTTTACCAAACATGAAAGTGTAGAAAACATCGAGTGGCCACAGTATGAAGGATGGCAGGACAAGGTTGGGATCATGGGCCTATGATACCCCTTTACAGTACTTCATTAAAAAACTTGCTTCTCCCAATGCTAATATCTCATAACTGTAGAATCAGGAAATTGACATTGCTGCAATGCTATTAACTCAGCTATAGATCTTATTTGGATTTCACCAGTTTTTACATGCACTCTTTTTCTCCTGTTTCATTTTTGAGGCTACTTCTGAATTTCAGAACATCACATTATAAACTGAGACTAAATTTAGCTCCCATCACACTGGCTAGTTCTGTTTAAGCTTTAATTAGGACCACCAAATTGAAGCCCAGAACAAAATGTATGAACACGAACACTCTTTGATCTTCTATATTATTTATACGAAAGTTGACCACAGATGATCTCCTATTTACACAAGTTACATGGGGAAGTCAACGACCCTTTCCCAAGAGGCTTCCCCACTTACTAGCTGTTATGATCTTGAACAAATTACCTGATCTCTTTAAACTTTGGTTTTCTCACCTGTAAAATGGAGATAATCATCTTACATACCTCAGAGTTATTTCGAGGATTAAATTAGAAAAAATGTGAAACACATGATCGATAACGTTATTTACCACCACTGCCACCACCAGGGGAATCCTGGCCCTTTAGCCCATTTCTTGATATCAGAGCAGTGCCGGTACTGCTTAGAGCTGGGAGTCTGCCCTGGGTGCAGACTAGAAGTCTTTGCTCTCCTGGCAGATGGCGAGGTGGAAGGGTGTACTTTCTCATAGCTGGGATGATGGCCAGGTGGCACGCAATCCTGTCTTCCTGGATGAAACTGAGAATGCATTTCCCAAAATGCTACCGTATTGATATTAGACTTCAGGTGCATCATGGGGCCTTTATGGGTTGTCCTGCAACCTAATCACCCTTGATCTTACATTTAAATGAAGATTATATTAGGCTGCAAATGAAACATTTGGAGCATAGCCCACAGAGTGGGGATCACTTATACGAGAAAGACAGATAGTTACTCATATATTATTTTTGAAACTAAGACATCACTTTGCCTGAATACCCTTTTCAAGCAGAAATATGGTTAAAAGTTAAAAATGGTAAAATTTTTAGTATTGAGTGTTGGTCACTTCCAAATGACAGCCAAGTTCTCATCGTTGGCTCTAGGGGATACATTATTTCACACAGTCGAACATGAATTAATATAGTATTGCTGGTCATAGCATGTCTACTGCATTGGACAGAATCGGCAGTATACTGGAGCTGGTTTGCACAGCCTCAGGAGGATCGATGGTGTCTCTTTTCAGCTCTGTGTTCAGTGAGGACAGGCTGCTGCTAGCTTGATATTAGCCATGGTGGGCATATTTCTGTCACAGAAATTCACAGATGCTTTCCCTCTCACCCCCCAAAAGCTGTTGTTTCACATTTACCAGCACACTACTAGCTCCTTCATTGTTCATTCAACAATCATTTGTTGTATGCCAACTGTATGCCTCACACTATTTAGGAACTGAACAACACTGAACAAGACAGCCCAGGTCCTTCCCTCTTAGAATTTTAAGGTGATCTCTAAAGACAAATTTGATGTTCACAGAAATATGAAATATACATATTTTTGGAATGAAAAAGCCCCAGAATGTCAATGTAACCCATATGGTAATCCACACCAAGCTTTACAATACAAAATCTCCCTGAAGCAGATTGCTTTTAAAGACATCCCAGGCATTCCCTTTTTAACCATTTCCAGAGAAATATATTCCACAACTTTTCACTGTAATTATTTTTTATCACTTTCAGTTTTTCTCTGGTCCTGTATCCATCCAGTCTCTTTAAGCTTCGAAGCACAGGGCCAAACACTGTACTTTGGTAAACATGAAGGTAAGATCATCTAACAGCTCCCCTATATTTATTCTTTCTTTTTTAAAATATAGACAAGGTCTTGCTATGTTGCCCTGCCTGGTCTCAAGTGATCCTCCTGCTTCAGCCTCTCAAAGTTTTGGGATTACAAGTGTGAGCCACTGTGCCTGGCCTCTATTTTTTTTAAATGTTTTTGCTTCGTTATTTTCATTTATTTTCTAAGGGTATGTTAAATTCCCTGAAGAGCATTTAAATACAAATGCCTGGATTCCTACTCCCTCTATAAATGCTGATTCAACTGGATTATGGTACGGCCCAGGCAACTGGTAACTTCTTTTTTTTTTTTTTTTTTTGAGACGGAGTCTCGCTCTGATGCCCAGGCTGGAGTGCAGTGCAGTGGCGCGATCTTGGCTCACTGCAAGCTCCGCCTCCCGGGTTCACGCCATTCTCCTGCCTCAGCCTCCCGAGTAGGTGGGACTACAGGAGCCCGCCACCGCACCTGGCTAATTTTTGTATTTTTAGTAGAGACGGAGTTTCACCGTGTTAGCCAGGATGGTCTCGATCTCCTGACCTCGTGATCCACCCGCCTCAGCCTCCCAAAGTGCTGGGATTACAGGCATGAGCCACCGCACCTGGCTGGTAACTTATTTTTTAATGCTTTATAATTTTTAATTAAAAATTTAAAAACAGGCCTGGTATGCTTGAATCCCGAACCTCTGAGTGTTCCATTTAATTTCTCCGGAAAATAACCCTCCAGTTCTCTGCTAGGGGCTGGGGGAAGTCACCACTGGGCTGCATAGGTGAAGGGGACTTGTGGGGGTCCAACAACCTCATGTGAGACTTTCAAACCCCCTTCTCCATTTTCAACATCTTGTTATACCCCATCCTCTGTGGTACCTACTGCCTCTGGGAGATGGGAGGAGAAAATGGGCTTCTCATCAGTATTCGCCTCAGACTACTTTAACTTTCTTCTTCTGATAAGATAATTATCACTCCAAGTCTGCCATTTGCCTTTTGTGTGTGTATAAACTTTCAAATTTAAGAGTGCATAATAAAATGAACGTATCTTAAGTATATAACCTGATAAATATTTCACAAATGATTAGATTCATTTAACAAGCTCGCAGGTCAAGATACAGAGCATTTCCAGCACTGCGGAAATCTCTCTTGTGCCCCCCAAAGGTAACCACTGTTCTATAAATCCGTCTGTTTGTATTCATGGCTTTAATTCACCAAGGTTACTTTGAATGCCAATTCATTAATTAAAATGTTAAACAATGCTGGGCTCAGCATGGGCCTGGCAGGAACATCCTCCCAGTGCTGGAAGGTGAGCACGGACTTGGAGGCTCTCTATCCGGGTCTGTCCTACAGCAGAGTCAGCTGGTCCTCTTCATGTGGAACATCAAGCCCATGTCAAAATGTTCTCAGTTTATTGAATTGCACAGAACCAAAAGACGTGTACACATTGAAAACAAAAACCTGCCTCTGATTCTTTCCAAAAGAAAAGCTCCAGGATCCCCAAGATTTTCCTCCCCATGCCCTTCTGTTCCCTGGGGCTCTGCTTTGCCCTATTCCAATAATATGCAAGAATTATTACTCTCCTCCCCTAACTTGCAAGTCGTGTTTGGATTAGGGAACATGGAAGAGATTTTTGGGGTACAAAGGGGTCTAAAGGTTGGCTATGAAATCAGTAAGGTAAGTGAAGTAGGTTGAAAGAAAATGAAAATTCTAATACAGACTTTAGAAGCTCCTATATATATATATATATATATATATATTTTTTTTTTTTTTTTTTTTTTTTTTTTTTTGAGATGGAGTCTCACTCTGTTGCCCAGGCTGGAGTGCAGTGGCGCGATCTCAGTTCACTGCAATCTCTGCCTCCCAGGTTCAAGCGATTCTCGTGCCTCAGCCTCCTGAGGTAGCTGGGACTACAGACACGTGCCACCATGCCCAGCTAATTTTTGTATTTTTAGTAGAGACATGGTTTCACTATGTTGGCCAGGCTGGTCTCAGACTCCTGACCATGAATGATCCACCCACTTCAGCCTCCCTAAGTGTTGGATTACAGGCATGAGCCATCACACCCAGCTACTTTTTTTTCTGAGACAGGGTCTCTCTGTTGCTCAGGCTGGAGTGCAGTGGCGTGACCTTGGCTCACGGCAACCTCCACCTCCCAGGTTCGAACCATTCTCCACCCTAGCCTCCTGAGTAGCTGGGACTACAGGCTCCCATCAAGTCTGGCTAATTTTTGTATTTTTGGTATAGGCAGGGTTTCACCATGTTGCCTATGCTGGAGAAGCTCCTATTTTAATAGCAGCTTTCTCAGTACTTGTTCAGGTTGCAAAGGAAGCAAACACTTTTGTGATGATGCTGTTTGCTTTACAAATTTACTAAAATATTTGATGGCTGAAGGGGAAACCCAGAAAAGTTCCACCATTTGAAAAATGGAGAACCTTCCTAAAGTTAATGACCTTAGATCAGATTCAAGTTTTGAATTATCTCAATAAGTGCAGCACCTCCAAGTTGTTGCAAGCTTCCCACAATGATTCTCCAGTGATTCATTCTTGAATAGGATTGATTTGGTTTTTGAGGCATTCAGCTTTCTTTGCATCTTTTTCATTTACTTTTCTAGTTGAATGGCTTATGAAGATGTAATGAATAGGAAACTTATTAAAATACATTCCTGGGAACTTTATTAGAAACATGGATACTTAAAACCTGCTGCTCTGAATAGCCCCAATGAGATTAGAAAGCAAAAAATAATCTATTAGGCAAGTGGTTATTGCCTAATGGAAAAAAACAAAAAGGAGAAAAATATTTAAGTATAGTAAAACCTAAGTAAACCAACTAGAGGACACATTGAATTTTTTTTTTTTTTTTTTTTTTTTTTTTGAGACAGAGTCTCACCCTGTCACCCAGGCTGGAGTACAGTAGTGCAATCTTGGCTCACTGCAACCTCTGCCTCCTGGGTTCAAGTGATTCTCCTACCTCAGCCTCCCAAATGGCTGGGATTACAGGTGCCCAATACCACGTCTGGCTAGTTTTTGTGTTTTTAGTAGAGATGGGGTTTCACCATTCAGTGTGCCTGGCTGATACACCGAATTTTGAAACACCTTTATGGAAATATAGTGGTATAGGAAGAACAGTCTGTGGGTAGAGTTTTCTTTTTTTTTTTTTTGAGACAGAGTCTTGCTCTGTCACTCAGGCTGGAGTGCAGTGGCAAGATCTCGGCTCACTGCAACCTCCGCCTCCCAAGTTCAAGCGATTCTCCTGCCTCAGCCTCCCAAGTAGCTGGGATTACAGGCATATGCCACCAGGCCCAGCTAATTTTTGTGTTTTTAGTAGAGATGGGGTTTTGCCATGTTGTCCAGGCTGGTTTTGAACTCCTGACCTCAGGTGATCCACCCACCTCGGCCTCCCAGAGCACTGGGATTATAGGTGTGAGCCACCGCGCCTGGCCGGTAGAATTTCTTTCTACAGGAGGAAATGAAGTACAATGGAACGAGCACTGTTTTGAAAGAACAATTGGGCTTGACCAACAGCCAGCTGTGAGGTCTTAGTATCTCATTTAAACTGTCTCAGTCTTGGCCAGGCATAGTGGCTCATGCCTGTAATCCCAGCCATTTGGGAGGCCAAGAAGGGTGGATTGCTTAAGTATAGGAGTTCGAGACCAGGCTGGGCAACATGGTGAAACCCCATCTCTACTAAAAATACAAAATGTTAGCTGGGTGTGGTGGCATGCACCTGTGGTCCCAGCTACTCAGTGAGCTGAGGCCGGAGGATCACTTGAGCTTAGGAGGTTGAGGTTGCAGTGAGCCCTGATTGTGCTAGCCTGGGTGACAGAGTGAGACACTGTCTCAAAAAAAAAAAAAAAGCCCCCCACGAAAACAAAAATAAGCTGTCTCACCTGTAGAAGAGGGTTCTAGAGTTAAGATCACTTCCAGCTTCCTCTGGTTTTTCTAGGCCTATGACTAGTTTTGAAAGAGGCTTCACAGAGTTCTGGCTTTGGGAAAAAAAAAAAAAAAAAAAAGCCAGAATGTATAGGCCCCTTTCACAACAGAGCTTAATGTTTTCCAGGCCTGTGCACGGTGATGGACTGCCAGCCACAGACAAGGCTATCAGTGAACTGGTGGGCAAAAGAAGTCCTTGGTGCAGGAAGTGCCACACTGCCGTTTTGTGATGGTGGGCAATACAATGTTACAAACATTTATTCAATGTGCCTACTGTGTGTCAAGTTTCAAGTCTGCTTCCTCTGGTTTTCTGTTCTGCACCATAGTGAAAATATTCACTTGGGACTGAAGCAAAATGGCAAAAAATCTGCCTTAGTTTGCCTGACATCTTTGGCTCCGAGTGGCCTTGCTCTGCTCTTCGGGCACTCCAACTACTCCCCAAAATGATCTTCTCCATGTCAGGATCTTCGACATGAATTTCAAATGTGCTCAACACTGTCTGGCAATTTAGTTCTTTACTTTTTTTTTTTTTTTTTGAGACAGGGTCTCGCTCTGTCACCCAGGCTGGAGTGCCGTGGCTTGATCATAGCTCACTGCAGCCTTGAACTCTTGGGCTCAAAGAATCCTCCCACTGGGACTGCAGGCACCCGCCACCATGCCTGGCTAATTTTTGTATTTTCTTTTATAGAGACGGGTTTTCGCCATGTTGCCGTCTTGAACTCCTGGACTCAAGCAATCCACCCGCCTTGGCCTCCCAAAGTGCTAGGATTACAGGTGTGAACCACTAAGCCCAGCCCTTAATTCTTTCTTTACTTTTCTCAAAATTCTCCCAAGCTTTCATACACATTCATCTTGCCTCGTGGTCACTCAGAAAACGGAAGCCATCAGCTGGGTATTCCCTCATCTTCCCAGCATTAAATCTATAAGCTGACTTCCTCCCCATTGCTTTAGAGGTGTCCCTCTTTCTACAAAGGCCAGCATCTCCTCACTCCTGCCATCTCAAGGACTTCTCTCTTTTTTTTTTGATTTAGTCAGATAACTCTCTTTTAAATCACTCTGTATGAGTCTGTTTTCATACTGTTATAAAGAACTACCTGGGACTAGGTAATTTCTAAAGGAAAGAGGTTTAATTGACTCACAGTTCAGCATGGCTGGGGAGGCCTCAGGAAACTCACAATCATGGTGGAAGGCGAAGGGTAAGCAAGACACATTCTTCACAAGGCAGCAAGAAGGAAACGTGCCGAGCGAATGCGGGGGGCGGGGGTTGGGAGGGAAGAGCCACTTATAAAACCATCAGATCTCGTGAGAACTCACTCACTATCAGGAGAACCACATGGGGGAAACTGTCTCCATGATTCAATTACCTCCTCCTGGTCTCTCCCTTAACACGTGGGGATTCTGGAGATTACAATTCAAGATGAGATTTGTGTGGGGACACAAAGCCTAACCATACCACACCTCTTTCTCTTGCTTTCTTAACCTCTCCCTCTCCTATTTACCTCAGTCTTACCAGCATATGGATTATAATCTGGTCTCTCCTCCCTTGAAAAACAAAACACAAAATCCAAAGCCTCCCTCGTGCTAAGATCCTTAGAATTTGTCTGTCTACACAAGGAATTCCCTTGCTTAGCTCTCACACCCCCTCCAAACCACTCCAGTTTGGCTTTGCCCACGCTCCACCCTCCCATGCCAACACTACTCTGTCATACCTGTTTTGCTGCGGCCACTGTGGTATGTTGAATAGTGGCTCCCAAAAGATATGTCCTAAACCCCAGGCCCTGCCAGTGCAACCTTATTTGGAAAAACAGAATTTGCAGATGTTAGGCATCTCCAGATGAGATCATCTAGGATTTAGGGTGGGCCTTAAGTTCAATAACAGGTGTCCTTGTGAAAGAAAGGCCGTGGAGATTTAAGACACGGGAGAAACAGGGAAGAAGGCCCTGTGAATGTGGAAGCAGTTTTGAGGGTTGTGCCTCTAAATCAGGGAAGCCAAGGACAGCAGTCACCAGAAGCCGGAAGAGGCAAGGAAGGATTCTCTGCTGGAGCCTCGGGAGGGAAGGCAGCCTGCGGACGCCTTGATTTTGGACTTCTGGTCTCCAGAACCACGGGAGAATAAATGTAAGTTGCTCTAAACCAGCACATTGTGGTCATTTGTCATGATAACCCTAGGAAACTAATAACTCAGCAATGACCACCACGTTGCTAAGCCCTAGACACGCCGCCATCCCTGTCTTCCATTTTGCAGCAGCATTTGGTTCAGCTAACTGCTCCTTCCCCAAAACATGTACAGTCCTGGCTTTCAGGGAACCACTTTCTGCTGGGGTCACTCTTTGCTTTGAAGGGCTTCATCTTAGGGTTCCCTGCCAGCTTTCTGGCTCTACCCAATCTCTCTTCTCTTCTCCCTTTACATTCTCTCAGGTAATCACAATATTTTTTTTTTTTAGTAGAGATGACGTTTCACCATGTTGGCCAGGCTGATCTCGAACTCCTGACCTCAGGTGATCTGCCCACCTTGGCCTCCCAAAGTGCTGGTATCACAGGTGTGAGCTACCGTGCCTGGCCTGCTTCCAATCTTCACTAAACACTCCTGCTGCCAGCCCCTCAAAAAGCCTCTTCTCCCTTTGGTTTTCCATATCTGAAGAAATGACATCTCCACCCAAACTAATTGCTCTACCAGAGACTTGGGAGTCATTCTCTACCTAGACAATTCTTATCAATTTCATATCTAAAATACATATATCTTGAATCCATTTCTTTTTTTTTTTTTTTTTTTTTTGAGATGGGATCTCTGTTGCCCAGGCCGGAGCACAGTGGTGTGAGCACGGCTCATTGCAACCTTTGTTACAGTGGGCAGCTAATTAGGCACGGGCAGGGCAGGAGAGAGCTCCCTCACCCCCCCCACACACCAGGAGAGTTGGGTGGCCCTCAGGTCATGGTCAGGCAGTGGTTAACTGTTTCGCTAAAGTAATAATTGGTCACAGCCGGTGCCAGGGAACGGCAGTCTCCTAATAGAAAACACCTGAAACTATCTGCCACTTCCCAGTAAGATCTCAGCAGTGGGGAGAAGTAATGCAAGATCCTGGAAGTAGGCCAATGGATAAAACCCCCAAGTCAAGAGATCAAGCTGCCCACTTGGTTTCTCAAGTCGCCTGCTTGGTCCACTTCCAAGTTGCACTTTCCTTCTTTCCTTTCCTTACTGCTCTAAAGCTTTTCTTTTTTTGAGATGGAGTATTGCTCTGTTGCCCAGGCTGGTGTGCAGTGACATGATCTCAGCTCACTGCAACCTCTGCTTCCCAGGTTCAAGCGATTCTCGTGCCTCAGCCTCCTGACTCCTAGCTGGGATTACAGGCACGTGCAACCATGCCCGGCTAATTTTTTTTTTTTTTTGGAACAGTCTCTCACTCCTTCACCCAGGCTGGAGTGTAGTGGTGCAACCTCCACCTCCCGAGTTCAAGTGCTTCTCCTGCCCCAGCCTCCCAAGTAGCTGGGATTACAAGCGTGCACCACCATGCCCAGCTCATTTTTTGTATTTTTAGTAGAGATGACGTTTTACCATGTTGGCCAGGCTGGTCCCAAGCTCCTGACCTCATGTGATCCACCTGCCTCGGCCTGCTGAAATGTTGGGATTACAGGTATGAGACACTGCACCCAGCCTGTAGAGCTTTTTAATAAACTTTCACTCCTGCTCTTAAATTTGCCTCGATCTCTTCTTCTGTCTTATGCCCCAGTTGAATTCTTTCTTCTGAGGAGGCAAGAACTGAGGTTGCTGTAGATCCGTATGGGTTTGCCACCAGTAACTTTGATACCTTCCACTGGTAACACCTTGACCTACCTCCCGAGCTCGAGCAATCCTCCCGCCTGAGCCCACCAAATAGCTGGGATCAGAGCTGTGCACCACCATGCCCGGCTATTTTTTTTTAGGGACAGCGTCTCCCTGTATTGCCCAGGCTGGCACACACTTTCATTTATAGCTACTGTCATCATCTTTCGCTCACACTGATGTTCTCCTTCACTTTGTCTCTTGCAATAGCTTCCCACTGATTCACCACAGAATGGCTAGAGTGCCCTTTTAACAGATCACAGTACCGCGGCCCTCCTTAAAGCCCTTCCAAGGATTCCCACTGAATCGGACACAAAATTCAAACTCCCTGAAGGCCTTTTGTGGCCTCGTCCCTGCCCTCTGTCCATCTCTCTGCCCCTGGTCTGTCCACAATGGACGCTCTTTAGGCTCCGAGAAGTGATCTCTGCCTTCACATCACTTCTTCAGAGAGAACTTCCTGAGAGCTGCCCCCTCTCCATCTTAAATGTCTCTCCTGTTACTTTCTCTCGCAGAATTCAGTTCTTTCCACCATAGCATTTGCCACAATCTGTAATTACACATCTGATCATGTGTGTATTTGCTTTCCTCCTCACTGGGTTGCTTCCAGAAAGCAGCTGGGATCGTGTTTCTCATCCCGGAGCACAGAGCACCTGGCTCAGGGACAGGCACAGAAAGGGTGCTCTCTAAGTACTCGCTGAATGAATCCACTGTCTTCTCTTCTCCTCACAGTCGTCTCCTGCCTCAAACGTAGGTCTAGCAGAAAGGCTCTTCTGGTGAGAATACCTTCTCCCCCGGCAAAAAAAAAAAAAAAAAAAAAGAAACCAAAAATTTAAATTTTATGAAAACCCGAAGACTTTGTTTTACAAACATATAAATTATTTTATTTACAAAGCCATGTTACAAAAAAAAAAAAAAAAAGCAAAAAAAAAAAAAAAATACAATCGCTCACTGGAGAATATTTCCAGGCCTGGTGAGGAACCATGGCAGTATCAATAGATACATGTTTGTTCTTTCCTTTTAAAACTGTAAGCCATAGAATTTACTATTTACACCTACTTTAGACATTTATTCTGCTTACAATATCACAGGCATGGAATGAACTCTATCTGATAGTGCTAATACATAGAGGTGTGGGACGAAGAAGGAAAATACTTAGTGTTACAAAATATGGATTGTAGAAAAGAAACCCACTCCACAAGTGTGGCATTTGTTTAGAATGATTGGACATGCTTTCTTCAAAATTTTTCTGGAAAAGGTTCTAAAATCGGTAGTAGGAAAGGACAAATGAGCAGGTGCAAATTCTTGTCTGTGCAACAACAGTTATTTAATATACCCCATGACTGACCAGCTACGTAAAACCCACAGAGTTTTGTTAAAGTGCCATGGGCCGACAGCATAACAAAATATAAGATGTAAATAGAAAATTTCTTTTTTTCCTTTTTTAAAACGAGTTCACTGAGAATCAGCAATAATAGAATATGCTGTATAAACTATTCTCTACAAAGGTTGATCAGCATTATTTACAATTGGTACATTGATACAAAAGAAGGCATACAAGTTATCCAAGTCGCTTTTTTTTTTTTTTTTTTTTTTTTATGGCTGACAGGTCTATGCATTGCGTTATGCTTAACAACCAGAGCTTTCGAGCCTCTATGGCTGGCGACAAGTCAGGAGATCTTCAGGCAAAGAGGGGTGTGTGCAGTCAAGGGGCTGAGAGAGAAGACTGAGTGGGTGTGCAGAACAGAAGGACCCAGAGGACATCACCCTAAAAATGTTTTATAGGCTGCTCCAGTTTAACTCCATTAAGACAAACCCAAAGAGAACCTTTTATTTGCATTCCATTTTTCAAGCTGCAAGTTTTTAATACATCATTGTAAAGTAAACCTGTGGTTGACTGCAAAGGAAGAATACCGTGGGCTTTCCCTTTTTGCCCAGTTTTCCAGAAATATCCTCACCTTGGTCATAGCCAGTCTTTTGACAAAGTAAGCAGCATTCGATGAGGGTGGGGGGGTGGGGGTGGGGGGCTCTTTATTCCAGCTTCCAATTCAAGATGTAGAGAGCTACAATGTCTAAACCTATTGAATTGCTCCTTTAGTCCTTGAGACATTATTTCTCAGAAGCAGCCACGTAATCTCTCAACCTTTGTTTTCCCTCTTTGACCATAAGAGTTTATAAATCAGAGGGTTATTTTGTTGCGGAGATTTTGTTTTTTGTTTTTACTCCTGCAAGTTTTACAACTCAAAATAAATTATAAAAAACAACAGACCTCTGAAACCGAACAAGACAAAATTGTGCAAAAATAACAAAGATATGTACATACTTTTCAGTCTGAAGAAATGTACAATAAAAACATAATTCAAAGAACATTTTAAAAATATAAACATTGCTTAAACTTTCCTAAGTTTCATATTGTTTCTGAAACTATTCTGGTCAGTTAGCTCTGTAATATAGTAAAACATAAATTATTACAAAATTAACACTATAAAAATTTACTTTAAGAATATCTTCTAAACTTTTTTCAAAGGGTCTAACCTTGTTTATAATTTCTTAAACATTTATAAGTTTTAAAATCTCCTTAACCTTTTTTTTTTAAAAAAAGAAAAAGTAACAATCATCCCTTCAATTTGCAGTCTCTTTTCCCAAGACGTAAATAAACCAGCATATAAGTGCACTTTTAACACTGTAGAAATAAAAATGAAATCATCCGAACTAATGTCCTGGTACTTAATATCAACTCCTGATTTTTAAAAAAATCATTTTATATTAAAAAATTTAGTAATCCTATAAGAAACACTCTCTGTCAGTGCAATTCCATTGATGAAAATCACTCCATTTGCCTCCCGTCTTTGCAATTCCAATTGTGTGGTGAAACTTAACAGTAGTCTGATCTTTGGGTTGGGGGAACGAGAAAGAAAAGGAAAACTTCGGGGTGGGGATGAGGGTTCTGCCCAGCTGTGAAACTAGCATTCATTTCTGATTTAAGGATGAAGCAAAACCTCCCAGTATCTCTGCTATATATCATAGGCAAAGTTACAAGATTAATAGCACAGAACACCTATTTTATGTTGTGAATTCCTTTCCTGATTATGATTCCCTACTAGAGCTTATGGTATTGCTGTTTCTTTTAAAACTCCAGTGTGAATAGTTCTACGGCTGCAGGGCTCCGGAGTGGCTGTTCCAAATGGCTGTTCTTCACTGAGCAGCGGCTGTCCTTACCATTCCTTCATGGGGATGGCTGTCTCTAACACAGCAAAAGCTGATCCATGGGTGTGCTGATCCCACCAGGTCCCTGTGGCCCAGGGCATGGGGGTGGGTGGGAAATGCCATTATTTATTCTGACAAAAGGTTTGACACATACCCTTTTGTGGAAGTTCTCCCTGGAGGGCTCTTCCTAGCCCAGGAAGGCAGCCTAAGAACCTTTAGCAGCTGTGGTCACCGTGCCTCCTCATAGAGTGGCTTTCTGGGTTCTCACGACCTTTTTCCTGGGATTTCTCCCTCCTAGCTCACCCTGCTGTGGACACTGGCACACTGATCCCTGGAAGGGATTCTGCAGATTCCTGACCAGCTCAGACCACCACAATCTCCAGTCTTTTTTAGGGATCATCTCCTACCCACCATGCTCTGCTTGCTGCCACCTTCCCAAACCTGTTCTGGCCCCTGTCCCTGACTGGTTTATCCTTTCTGAGCTGCACAGCTGGAGAGTGGTATTAGGTAAACCACATCACTAAATGGCCACTGTTCTCAATCTTGCTTCTAGCATTTGGCTCCAGCCATGGTGGGCTGTGGAAACTGGATGAGGGAACCCCACCCACCCTCCAACTCTCCACTCCCAGCTCCTCCCCAGCAAAGCCCCCTCTCCCTGCACGCAGTCCTGAGGGGATTCTATGAGAGCCAGGTCCTTTGAAGGCCAGTGAGGACCCAGAGAGTGGTAGACGTAGGGATGGAAGGGATCGGGTGGAGAGGACAGGAAGAAAAAGGGCTCTGCCTGTGCTAAAGTTCAAGAGCTTCAGAGCATGCCAACCTGGAACCAACATTCTGCAATGTCTGCTCTCATGGCTGGAGCAAAAGGATGGTACAGTAGCAGCATCAGGAGCTAGGGGAGTGACCCCAAATTTGGAAGAATGTAAAAACATGGCAAATGAAAGGAAAGACAGCGGAAACCAAACACTGGAACTGTTTTCTGTAAATCTCAAATTCACCTTCTTTTGCCTTTTTAACTAAAAATTGGTCAATTAAAAAAAGAAGAAGAAAGGCCAGAGTCACAGGGAGTGCACAGAAAACAGACTCTCCCCCCAGCCCACTCCCCTCCCTCCTCCTCCCCATGGCCTCCTGGGATGGGATTAGGTGGCCCGGAATTGATGTGGAAGTGGCTTCATAGTCTTGTTATGGAAGAGTCCTTATCCTGCCCGTTCTGTTTGTGTTCTTCTAGGAAAGAAAAGAAAAATTTGTTTCAAAACCATACAGTTGAGATTACCCATGAGAATTCAAGGATGGAGCCTCAGTTTTCTCATCTATAATAGAGAGGACAATATCCCACCTCCCATATCCAGCAAAGGGCAGCTGGAATAGCAAATGAGATGATGGATCTAAAGGACCCAATAGCAAATGAGGTGATGGATCCATGCATGTAAGGCAGTCACAGAGGTCCTCACTGTGGAGGAAAACACAAGGACGAATGCCGCGGACATTCCTGGGAGTCCTCTTTGGGAGAGTGGACAGAATAACTGATGCCTTCATTTTTGTTCTCCATTAGTTCACCTTTTCCTACCTAACCTACAGATGACACAGCAAATTATCTCAGGAAGGATTCTAGTGTTGGGTTAAACACAGAGGCCTTGGAGAGAGAGATTTTGGGTTCAAGTTACTTGGCTTCTTAGTGTAGCCATCTTCATCTGTAATCATCTTGTCCCTCACAGGGTTGTGAAAAGGTTTAAATGTGTGTAGTGTGTGTAAAGGACACAACACGTAGCCCTCTCTCTGCAGGCAGAGAGTGCTACACAAGTGGTGGCCATTATTGTGTTTGTCAGGGCTGATTGCTGGCATTTTGGGTTCCCAGCAGGTGTACCCAGAGCTATGGGCGCATGCAGGCTGTGTTTGGTGAGGGTGAAGTGTAGTCTGTAGGCACACATGACAACCTCTACAAGAGGCCCCATCAACAGAGGCTGATGGCCTGAGCATAAATGTGCCTTCCCACCCCAGCACACGTGACGGGCTGCAAGTGTTCTGGCACAAAAAGGACTGAAAATGGTGAGGAGACTCTCCCTGACCTGGGGATACAAAAACCATTTCCCTATAATCTTTACCCAAACTCTACCCAAGATTTGTGGGAAAATCACAAAGGGCAAAATACACACACGTTGCTATTTTGTTATTTGGTGTCTACAAAACATGCGGCACATCTAAGGCAACATAACAACACGGTTATATATACACGCACACCCACACATTTTCCAATCATGTGTAAGGGGCAAAACCCCACCCCCCAATCCTTCCTGGTCCTCCCTAGACACATATGCACACACTCCATTGAGAAAATCATTTATCACAGGTGTACACACCAACTACTCTTATACCTCAAGTTTATAAAAACTACTAAGTCTACCCTGAATACTGCTGCCATGAAACTGCATCCTGAATGGTGGCTGCAGCTCCTCAGAGGCTTTTGAGAGAGTGCTGATGGACAGACACCATGGGCAAGGCCTCCCCCTCCTCTTTTTTTTTTTTTGAGACAAAGTCTCACTCTATTGCCCAGGCTGGAGTGCAATGGTGCGATCTCGGCTCACTGCAACCTCCACCTCCCGGGTTCAAGTGATTCTCCTGCCTCAGCCTCCTGAGTAGCTGGGATTACAGGTGCGCACCACCACGCCCGGCTAATTTTGCATTTTTAGTAGAGACGGGGTTTCACCATGTGGGCAAGGCTAGTCTCAAACTCCTGACCTCGTGATCCGCCTGCCTTGGCCTCCCAAAGTGCTGGGATTACAGGCATAAGCCACCATGCCTGGCGTAAAAAAAATTTTTTTTTGAGATAGGATCTCGCTCTGTTGCCCAGGCTGGAGTGCAAGGTGCAATCACAGCTCACTGCAGCCTCAACCTCCCAGACTTCAGTGATTCTCCTGCCTCAGCTGCCTGAATAGCTGGGACTACAGGCTGCCACCATGCCTGGCTATTTAAAATTTTTGCAGAGATAGGGTCTCACCATGTTCCTTAGGCTGGTCTCAAATTACTGGGCTCAAACCATCCTCCTGCCTCAGCCTCCCAAAGTGCTGGGGTTATAGGTGAGGCACCATGCCTGGCTGGCAAGTCCCTTTTTAAAAATTTTTTTCTTGAGACACAGTCTTACTCTGTCACCCAGGCTGGAGTGCAGTGGCGCAATCTCAGCTCGCTGCAACCTCCACCTCCCTGGTTCAAGCAATTCTCCTGCCTCAGCCTCCTGAGTAGCTGGGACTACAGGCACCCACCACCACGCCCGGCTAATTTTTGTATTTTTTAGTGGAGATGGTGTTTCACTATATTGGCCAGGCTGGTCTCGAACTCCTGATCTTGTGATCTACCTGCCTCAGCCTCCCAAAGTGTTGGGATTACAGGCGTGAGCCACCATGCCCGGCCGCAAGTCCCTTTAATCAAATCATCTTCTTTAATTTCCACAATAGCCTTAGGAGGGAAGCATCAATTTTGCCTTTTAACGAATGAAAAAAACAGGGACGTAATGTGTGTACGCTCATACAGCTGGTAATAATAGCTAACACTTGTGGGTTTACTGTGTGCCAGGCATTTTCTAGTGGCTTTACATGAATAGGCTAATCCTCACAAAAGCCATAGAAGGTAGGGGCCAGTATGATCCCCACTTTATAGACGGAAGAAATGGAAGCACAGAGAAGTTAAGTAACTTGCCCGAGGGCACACAGCTAACTAGAAGGCCTAGGTTTGGAAGCCAGGTAGCCATGCTCTTAACTGGAGATGAGGTTTGAATCAGGGTCTGACCCCAATGTCCAAACTCTTTCCACTCTGTTGATGACCATATGAATTTTTGCCCCACCCCCGCCCCCAGTAACTTACCTGTCGGCTGTGTCCTGGGCTGGATATACTTGAAGGACTGGATTGTGACAAAGCTAGGCTATTTTTCCCAACCTGAAAGACACCATTGAAGTCCCACTCAGACACACGAGCCAGCCTGGGAAGGGCCCGCCAATGCCACATGTTCTAGGGGAAAGAAGGGCTGCACAATGCGTCCTTCATTCCCTCAGATTGGCTCAGAACTGGTGTTTCCATCTTAAGTGGCAGAGAAAATGAAAATGTTGCAGAGGGTGCCTTGAGGGATGCCGTCTCCTTCCCAGAGGAAAAGTGGAATTGTGGGGACTCCTCATACTGCTCCCTAGCTGGCCGGGACTGAACAGGGAAGGATGAGGACAAAGGCATCTGGTGGAGAAGCCTGGCCCCTCCTGGGAGCTTCACTCAGCAGAGGCTGGGCTTTTCTACCTGTGGCCAAAGGGTCACACGGCTCATATACCTCTGACCCTCCGTCCCAAACCCATCTTGTTTCCAGCCCAGACTCCCTCAGCCTGGCTGCAGATAAAACACCTGGATCTTTTGCTGGGTCAGTTTTCCTGGCTAGGAGATGTAACGCACACGTGACTGTTCTTTAGGAAAATAGCACGATGGCGCTGGGCTTCTCCTTCACGTGGAGGGAGGACAGGAACGCTGTGCATGCGGGTGTGGCCACTGTGCCCTTCCCCTTCCTCTGGGACTGTCCTTCACACAATGGACCCGGTCCTTGGGGAAGCTGATGCCAGGCAGTAACCAGTCCCTGTCTAGTCTGCAAAGGCAGCTTGAACTTTCATCCTATAAACCGCTTCTCTTCTCCATTAACTCACCTTTATGTAAAGACGTTTGCCTTACATTATTTTATTTATTGATTTTTGAGACACAGTCTCACTCTGTCACCCAGGCTGGAGTGCAGTGCCACGATCTTGGCTCACTGCAACCTCTGCCTCTGGGGTTCAAGCGATTCTCCTGCCTCAGCCTCCCAAGTAGCTGGGATTACAGGCACGTGCCACCCCACCCGGCTAATTGTTGTATTTTTAATAGAGACAGAGTTTTGCCATGTTGGTCAGGCTGGTCTCCAACTCCTGACCTCAGATAATCCACCCATCTCGGCCTCCCAAAATGCTGGGATTACAGGTGTGAGCCACCACACCTGGCTACATTCACAGTCTTGATTTTTGTTCAGCTTAATAGCCCTGTGGCAACTTCTGGCCTTATACCAACCAGATACAATTAAATGGATCCCCAAATTGTTCTCAAAGCAAAGGTTTATCTTGGATTTCTCAATCTCATGCGTTGCCCCCACCCCCACTCCCCGATCTCCTAGTAGAATTAACACAGATCCCAAGGGCCTTTGCCTTTACTGAATACTTGGAAATCACCAGTGATAAAGCCTTTTCTTAATGCCTTGGTGACAAGCACCGAGGTATCACCTGCGTTAGAGAACCAATGCTGACCGGATCCAAGGCAGCTGTTAAATGCATCAGTTTTTTTGAATTCCCTCCTGATGAGCACTTGGCTGCTCCTTTCACCACTGCTTCTGGCTGACTCAGCATTTACTAAGCATTTCCTACAGTCCTGCAGACCAAAGTATCAACAGAGCCACATCTACTCAACACAGAGGGACTCTGTTAATGTCATGGAGGCTAAGAGGCCAGACTCCAGAGCCAAAATGCCTGGGTTTAAATCCTAGCCTAACTACTGATTTGCTGTGTGATTTTGGGTGCCTTGCTTAACCTTCCTGTGCCTTGGTTCACCCATCTGTAAAAGGGGAGTAACAGCAAGTAATTATAAAATGAGTTAATACACCTGAAGTGCTTGGAACAGAGCCCATCATCTACGTGTTAGCTGCTGGGACTGTATCTAAAATGAGTGAGATACCACGGCCTTGCTGTTCAAGGCGTGGCCTGGGAGGCTGTTAGAAATGCAGACTCCCAGGCCCCTGCCCAGGCCTGCTGATCGAGAATCTGCATGTTCACAAGCCCCCCAGGGGATTCGTGTACATGTTCAAGCTTGAGAGGCCTTGGCTCTGCCCTCCATCCTGGGCCCTGCCGGTGGCACCCACCAGCAGTTTAGCCTCCAGGGAGAGCCCTGTGGGTGCCGGCCCCCCTCCCTCACACCCCTGGCCGTGGGGAGTCAGAACAGTGCCCTCGGCTGGAGCGAGAGGACCTGTGTCTCCCCCTCCTCTCACCTTGGCCTCGGTTTGCAGCTTGTCTGGCCCTTGGGTTCCAAACTTGCTGTTTCTCATGTGTTTGTGATTTGTGAATCCCCCTCAGGCTGTGCTCTTCATGAGGTTATAACAAGTCTCATAAGCGGTGACATAAAACATTAAAACATCTTTTAACAACTGCCTCCCATTGCTCCAAAGTCCTCAACCCTAGATGGGGCTAGGCTTGGGGTTTGGTTCCCTTGATTCTGTGTAACGGTCTCTGGACATGCTGCCCTGATGGGTCTAGCCTCCCGGGCAGGTTGGCCAGCCCTCTCGTCAGACCTGGCTCTGCAGAGAATCCGAGGCCAGGCCCTTCCCCACGTCTGCTCCCTCATCTATATGCCCAACTGGCACCCAGAGGCCAGGGTGGGGGTGGTGGTGGGCTTTCCTAAGTAGCCCCCCAGCCGGAGGAGAAGGACTAGACTCAGGGATGAGAACAGAGCTCAAGGGAAAGAAACATGTATCCTTCCCAGACCGCGCCACACTCTCTCAGCTTCCTCACCATACACACTCCTATCTGCACCATGGCATTGAACACTTCTTTGCCAGCTGGTGACAGTTGCAGTTTTTCTTCAGGAAGGAAAGAATTCTATTAGGAGGAGGTGGGGGTCGAGGCAGCCTAGGAAAGTGGGAAGGACAGTCACCTGGGAGCCGGGCACAGGTGCTCCCACTCCCAGGTGGGACCCCGGGTCAGCATTTAACCTGCCTGGGCCTCAAGCTTTTCCTAAGGGGGTTCCAAGAGATCAGATCAAATTTCTTAGCAACAGAACTCTTTAATGACAATGTTCTCAGAACCTCAAAAGATAAAACTGACCGACGTGGAGTGGGGAACTCAGAGTCTCTCTGTGCCTCAGTTTACTCATCTGTAAAGTGATAACTGCACCCACTGCACTGGGGTGTCACGCGGACTCAGTGAGGTAATAACCGTAAAGTGCCGAGAACAGTGCCTAGCACATAGTGAGCGTGGTATCAAGTACTTGTTCGGTAAAGTGCTCTCAAAGCAGAGGGTGAAAACTGCCTTCGGGGAAAACGAGAAAAGGAATCAAGCTTGTGTTACCTGTCGGAGCCGCCCGGCTAAGCAGGGGCGCTGCCCAGCTCCCCCTGCCCCCCAGAGCCGGTGAAGGCGGTGCCAGGAGGTCCCTTACCTGCCGAGAGGAGGTGCTGTTAACGGGATCGGGCACCGGTGCGAGAAGGCTGGGCGGGTTCTTTTTGTGAACGCTATTCATACCAGGCATTTTAGTGATTTTACAGGCTTTGCTACTAGAACTCGAGTTCTTACGCTTTTTTCCTTCTGATTTGTCAAAAGAGAGGGGCAGAGAAGACACAGCATTGTGTGAGGCCAGAGAGAGGTCCCCTGCGTGGAGCGCAAGGGAGGGCACAGAGAGGGGACAGGAGTCACTGCTGCCTCCCACCGCGCCCACCTGTCTCACTATGTCCGCGGGGCCGCCGGGCAGCGAGGTCCGTCCTGAGGGCTCCAGTTTGGCACTGAGTGGGCTCACCCCATTGTTTGAGCTGTGCACAGACAGACTGTTATAGGGAGGGGCCGCCTGATAGGAGTTCAAAGCAGAACTGGCATTCAAAACACAGTTCTTTTTGTGAGGCCCTGACAGTGGAGACGAGAGGGATGTCTGCAAGGAAGAGGAGGAGGAGGAGGAGGAGGAGGAGGAAGGCGAAGACTGTGGCTTCCTTTTTTTGTTACTTGGAGACTCGTCGCTACGGGCGGACAGGTCTTTGACTTTTGAGGATTTGCTGGTTTTGGTTTTGGATGGCTTGTGGGATGGGGAAGGGATGACGGCTGGTATCGGGGACACGGCGGATGGGGCCTTGAAGGTTGAGTCCATGATGCTGAGGGTTGCGGCCACATGAGGGAAAGCTGTGGTGTGGGACATGAGGGCGCTCGGGTCCGGCGATGTCACGAAAGCTGCGTTTGAGAGCATGGCTGATGTCATTATGTAAGAAGAGGTGAGCCTCGAGCTGATGGGAGCTGAAGGAAGATACACAGCACTGGGGTTGCTGAAAGGCTGCAAAACTGATGCTGGAACGGGGGTGGTGATGTGGGCTGCCGGCGAAGGCAGGGGGCTATCTGCCGCAGGAGGGATCTTCCTAAACATGAGAGAAGAGTGAAAGAGAATCAGTGAGACATCGGGTTGGCATTGCTCGGGAGGCTCGATGACGTTTGAGCATCAGGGCTACAGAGGACACCCCGGCAGAACCAGACTATGGAGAATGGAGCCTTGAAGGATGGGAGAATCTGAAGCATGGCCCCTCCTTATGGCACCCCCCATTGCAACATCCAGCAACCTAATTTTCATCACGCTCAGTCTTTCAGATCCTT
The DNA here is from genome assembly GCF_028885655.2 of Pongo abelii. Taxonomy (NCBI): domain Eukaryota; kingdom Metazoa; phylum Chordata; class Mammalia; order Primates; family Hominidae; genus Pongo; species Pongo abelii. The sequence continues at coordinate 102,334,127 of NC_071991.2, forward strand.
TTCTCCAGGCTTGGCTACTGGAGAAGGCCTGATTTTGGTTCATGAATAAAAGGTCAATGTTATTTAGAATAGAAATTTCCCCAGTATTCTCCTCTCTCAACCACCGCCCCCACCCCCCAACTGTCTTTTTTTGGCAGCGATGAAGGTGGTTTTTAATGAGAAGTGATCATTTCACATGTAGGTCCTGGTTGCAAGTAAGAAATGTGAGGACAGGGCTTTGCTACCTGGACACAGGGGCCGGAGCTTCCCCTCTCCACCCACTCCAGCTTCTGCCCAGGGACTCTCGGGGCTTTCCCCACCCTGCTCTGGGCTGGAGGCAGTTGGGGAACGGCCCTCTCCAAGGCCAGCATCCTCCCGCCTTTGCTGTCTGCAGCCTCTGGTTCCCTCCGCAGAGAGCCATTTCCACATTGACTCGTGGCTGCTGGCTCCTGATGGCTGGGCCGTGGAGGGTTAGGGGTTTGGGAATGGTGAGATGGCAAGTTGCCCATTCCCAGGACTAGCTTTGTTTTTTCCTATTCAGCCCACTCTACCTTAGCTCTTGCTCAGAGGAGCTGTCTGGGGTGTGGCTGCTGACTTTTAGCAGGTCTTCTTGTCCCGTGTTAGGAAAAGGTGAGTGTGGGGACCCTCATATGTCCAGAGAAGGAGATCAGGGATTTCTAGTTTGTTCTGAAGATAAATGTAGGATGTGGACAGGAGGAGAAAGACAGGAGGGGAGGGGAAACCCACTGTTTTCTTCTTTGGTCTTCTTGGAGCTTGGGGGGTACCTCAGAGCAAACTCCCTGGAGCCAAGGCCAGCACTAGGCTGTGGCTTACTCTTGGGGCCTCCCTGCAAACTCCATCTTTTGATTTGCGCTGGGAGTGACTCCTCCTTCCATCCTACAGCCTGGGGTGCTGCTGCTGCTACTCTGGGGACCGGGAGGAGGCACACGGCCACAGGGACGTTTGTTCGTGATTTTGCAGGAAAGCACATGGCCCTTGGGAGCCAGGTAAATGTGTTCAAGCTGGTCCTTTCCCATTTCTCACCTTGCTCCCCCTCCCGGTTTCCCTGGGAAATCATTTTCACTGTAGCTGGGGCTCACTAGCGATTAGGAACTAGCTTTCCTTCTTTGAAAGCAGCACATGAAGGTGAGCAGGCCCAGAGCCTGTGCCCCAGTGGGCTAGAACACATGCAAGACAGGGCCTCACACCGTCCCTTCTCTTCTTTGGAGGCCACTCTCCCAGCTGTAGCATCAGGACCAGGTGCCAGGGAACTCTGGAAAGAGGCACTGCTGAGAGATAAATGTCTCTCCTAGCATTCCTCTCTGAAGATTCTGTTTTTGGCCTGCACTTTGGTGGAGCCTGTGGCATCCATCTTTAGGGTAGAATCCAGAGGAATCCTTGTCCTTGAAAATGTCAGACCAAAGGGATCAAACATAAGAGAAAAACGTTGCCAAACTCACAACGGCCACGATGGCGCTGAGAATTTACATTCTCTCAAGCCTAAAGAAGGTAAGAGATCCTGTCAGCACTCAGCAAGATGCCCCATAAATACTTGTTGCAATGAATGAATGAGTGAATGAATGGATGGATGAATGGGTAGGTGGATGGGTGAGCAGGTGGATTCTCAGCAGCACCATACCCATATTGTCAGGGACTATGCATGGTGGGCAAGGACTCCCATATGATCAGACTGGAGATGTCTACACACATCCTTAGAACCGTCTGGCCCCGCACAACCCCTTCCTAACAGGGGCAGGGAACATTTCTTAGAGGGGGAGGAACCTCCCAACTTTCCTGCTGCTTTTGTTGCCTTGCTGTGGTACTATAGGCAACCCACTCCATCTTTCCTTGACTCAAGTTTGCTTACACTAAAGTATAGATAGAAATACATGTGGGCAGAGGTTTGGCAGTTACTTGTAATAAAAAGTTATTTACAAATACCAGATGGCTCATTTAGAGAGGATCCCAATCAATGACTTTGAATGGGATCCATTTTTTCCATTTTTTTTTTTAGACGGAGTCTTGCTCTGTTCCCCAGGCTGGAGTGCAGCAGTGCGATCTCGGCTCACTCCAAGCTCCACCTCCCGGGTTCACGCCATTCTGCTGCTTCAGCCTCCTGAGTAGCTGGGACTACAGGCACCCGCCACCAGGCCTGGATAAATTTTTGTTTTTAGTAGAGACGGGGTTTCACCGTGTTAGCCAGGATGGTCTTGATCTCCTAACATCGTGATCTGCCTGCCTTGGCCTCCCAAAGTGCTGGGATTACAGGCGTGAGCCACCGCACCCGGCCTGAATGGGATCCATTTTTAATGTCTCAATTTATAATTTTCCAATTAAATAGTATAAATTCACGCTTCAACTTGTGCTGACTAGCAGAGTTGAAGTCCTAAATCTTACCTGGCTGACACTCAGGATTGGGATGGGTGCTCTTTCTGGGCACACTTTCTATCCTTTTCTTGCCTCACTACTCACAAGTGGATAGCAGGAGCAGGAGGGGAGGTAAGGCAGGCAGAAACAGGGTGAGGGGCATGTGGCAGCTCCCTGTCCCCAGGAGTCCCTTCCCCGCCAAGGCTAAACAGTTTATGTGTTTTTCTAGGTGCCAAATGGCAGTGGATTTCAGCTTTGCTGGGCTGTGCCCTGGTTTAAGCTTTGCACACTGGCCCAGGGAAGTCCCACACTAAAGCCCACAGATGCGAATAAATTACTGACAGTGCTCAACCTCCCCTGCCAGGTGGCATGGAGGTCCAGATGCTGACCTGGCTGAAAGAGAATACTGTGTTGGCGGCTCCTGATGCAGAGTTAAATGCTTGTTAAAGAAAAAAGAGTCTTGGCCGTTCCTTTTCTTCCTAATGTCTTCCACGCCCCCATCGGCTGCCATCCCTCCAGGTTCGGGCCCGCCAGGGCCTGGGGTTTGGGCAGCGAGGTTGAGAGGGTAGCGGGGTGCTACGCTCTCCAGAGTTGACACCCAGGCAGCCCCAATGTTGCTCAGTGACAGCAGATTGGTTAGGCAAGTCCTGAACAGGGGGGAGGGACCTGATGCCCTGTGGCTCGGGTTTCTGTGCCTGAGGAGGAAAGGAATATGGAGCTTGAGCTGACAGGACACCAGGGAGTGAAATACAGATCAACACATTCCTTCCACGTGTCCGGGATTGACACTTCCATAACACAGGGAGCAAAGAGCTGCGAGGATCACCAGGGCTGGCTGCTGTCTTGGGGAACAAGTGCAGAGGCTCAATCACCAAGTAACTGAGAGCACAGTCACCCCACGTGCAGCACCAATTTGTTGCTGTTTGGAATGGACACAAGTAAATATCAAGGGTGCCCTTTACACACACTGGGCAGTCACTTAAATGGGAAGAAATGATAAGCTTCTCTTGTGGCCCTTACCTACCTTATAGTAAATGTTAACATTTAGTACAAAGTCTGCCATGAGAGCTCAATTCAGACACAAATGGGGCTCACTTCTCCTAGAAGTTCAGGTCTGGAAGCTCTTTAGGCTTCCAGAAAGGGGCTTAAGGTGTCGTAGCTGCCTGGGGGAGAGGAGGAAACCTGGGAGAGGGGCAAATTTTGACTTCTGTTCCCTCCCATTTCTTAGGAATCCCTTCCTTGCCTCTACTGGACCTCAGTGGGCAGCTGGGGGGCCTCAGCTGTTGTCCTTCCTGGACTGTCTAGGCCCAGATTTACGTGATCCATGACTCCAATGGATGACGATATCTTGAGAGCTCACCTTTGTAGGAGTGGGGGATGGGGATACCCAGTGGGCCGGTCTTACATCATCAAGTGGCCTATTATTTCTTACCAATAGCATTCTTCCAGATTACGGCTTCTTCCCTGTTTATGAATCCCCTATTAAAATGTAAGTACACTGGGAAGTGGATAGTAAAGGAACTTAAGAGAAAGGGAACATAAGTTGGAGTTTAGGGTAGAGAAGTACAAGTAGAGGTGGGTGGGGGGTCCTAAGGAGGTGGGAAGGGCCAAAGACAAACTTAACCAACTTCACAGCTTTGCTCAGGATCTGCCCTGTTGGCAAGTGTACAGATGTTTTCACAGGACAGCAAACAACTAGAAATTGGTCCACAACCATAATGAAATCTTTAGTTTTTTTTTTTTGAGACAGAATCTCCCTCTGTCACCCAGGGTGGAGTGTAGTGGTACGATCTCGGCTCACTGCAAACTCTGCCTTCCGGGTTCAAGAGATTCTCCTGCCTTAGCCTCCTGAGTAGCTGGGATTACAGGTGTGCGCCACCACACCCAGCTAATTTTTGTATTTTTAATAGAGATGGGGGTTTCGCTATGTTGGCCAGGCTGGTCTTGGACTCCTGATCTCAGTTGATCTGCCCGCCTCAGCCTCCCAAAGTGCCAGGATTACGGGCGTGAGCCACTGTGCCTGGCTGAAATCTTTAGTTTTGATATTGTAGCATTAACATCACAAACAGAAGCATATATATATATATATATATATATTTTTTTTTTTTTTTTTAAGAGAGAGGGTCTTGCTCCATTGCCCAGGCTGAGTGCAGTGGCACAATCATAGCTCATTGTGACCTTGAACTCTTGGCCTGAAGCGATCCTCCCACCCCAGGCCTTTCAAGTAGCTAGGATCATAAGTGTGCGTCACTACACCCAGCTAATTTTTAAAAATTATTTTTTGTAGAGATGGGGGTCTTGCTATGTTGCCCAGGATGATCTCGAACTCCTGGCCTCAAGCAATCCTCCTGCTTCGGCCTCCCAAGCGCTGGGATTACAGGCGTGAATCACTGCACTCAGCCAGAAGCATGTTTTTAATATCCATAGATTCTCTAGGAGCAATAAAAAGGCCCTTTAACATAGGTAAACAAACAATATATTATCTAACATCCTTCTCATTTAGGAGATTACCAACACAAAAATGGTCTCCAAAAAAGACAAAGCATGTAACACATCATTCGTGTTTCTCAAAACCTTCAGGCAAACCATTAAGAAGAGCTGGTATTTAAGAATTAATCAAGCATCCTGACTTCAGAATCATTTTGTTCTATGAAAAGTCAGCCACTGACATTTATTTAGAAAGTTAGGTTTCAGGTAACTGTGGGGCAGCTCGGATCTTATATTGCACAAAAGCTGCTCACTTACTTCCACATCTGTGAATTCAGGTGTTTTTCTACCATGGAGTTTAGTGCGAATCGAAAACGATCCCATCTTCTATCAAACACATAGTACCCTCGTCCCATGAGGCGACTCCCAAATGAGCAAAACTGTGAGGAAAAAAAAAATTTTAATTTTGATTACAGGTTAATAAGCTAATATAAACTATACAGAGAAAAATAACATTTGCATAAAAACACACAGGGGCACAGTTTTACTCAAAGAAGCAAACCGTACTGAAGCCAAAAATACTTCTGCAGTTCTGTAGTTTGAGCTCTGGATTTTCTGCAGAACCTCATATTACAACTCAATAATAGCTACATTCAATTTTCTGTGGCACAGAAGGGGCTACGTTTTCTACTTCTGGGATTGAGCCAGTATTTTTTGTTAAGAAACAAATCATGCCAGGCACAGTGGCTCATGCCTGTAATGCCAGCACTTTGGGAGGCTGAGGTGGGCGGATCACTTGAGGTCAGGAGTTTGAGACCAGTCTGGCCAACATGGTGAGGCCCCATTTCTACTAAAAATACAAAAATTAGCCAGGCATGGTGGCACGTGCCTGGGATCCCAGCTCTTAGGGAGGCTGAGGCAGGAGAATTGCTTGAACCCAGGAGGTGGAGGTTGCAGTGAGCTGAGACTGTGCCACTGCACTCCAGCCTGGGTGACAGACTGAGACTGTGTCTCGAAGAAAAAAAAAAAAAAGAAACAACAACCAGCACCCAGGGTGACTTTTCAGGACCATCTGTTTGTCCTATTATCAGCCACATTTTCTCAAGGAACTTGGTGATTTCCTGCTTCTCATGATAGTAATAGAAACTGCTTGTGCTGGTGTCCCAGGTCCCACCTTTCCTATCTGATGTCAACACAGCCACTTTGCTTCCAGCCAGGCTAAATGCCTTCCTTTCCCAGTCTCGACCACATTTCTGCCTCCAATCAGTCTTTGTAGGCTGTGCTGGGACACAGCACCACCTTGAAGCTTTTGCTCCTGCTGTTCCTTCTCCTTGTTGTCTCCTTCCTTCCTTCTTTTTGTCAATCCCAATTCCCCCCTCTCTCTCCTGGTTCCCTTATCAAGACTCTCATTTCCAGTGGCTCTCATCTGAGTGATCTTCCCACTGTGAATTCCCATGGCACACCCATTGCCTGCTTTAGTACATTTTGCCTTGGACTCATGACATGGCTGTTTTATGTTATATACAGGATGCCTACGTACCTGATTCGACTATCAGTGTATAGACAGGGGAGCCCATTCTCTTCCTTCTCCTTAGTATGAGGATAGTAGGCATTTGGGCTAACAAATAGATGGGGGAGACAGGGATCCACAAAATGTTTAAAGCACACTATCCCTCTTAAAATATGTGGATGAAATATTGGCATTCAGATGTTTAATAAACATTTGATTATGATGTTAGGACAACCGGCAGGCTAGCAGACAGAAATGCAAGAAGCAGCCTCAGAGAAGGTGACATTTGGCTGGTTTAGGGCTCAGGCAAGTCTGCAAATGACTCTATAACTCAAAAGCAGCTCTCCCCCTTCCTCCAGGCCTCCCAGCAGCTCCCTGGCCTCTCTCCCAGACACAGGGCTGGATTGGCACTCATTCCACAAACCCGTCCTGGAACCAGACTTTGGAACAGTTCTCAGGAGGAAATGCAAGACCTTCCCTTTGTTCTGTTTCTATTGGTGTTTTGGGGGGTTTCGCATTAAAATCTTGTCACCCATCAGATCTGGTACTGCTGATGAAAAACACTTTTCTGCACCTTCATGTTAAGTGCTTACTGACCAAGCAAGAAAACATACAAAGGGAATTTTCCGACATAGAAGCTGGTCCCCAGCAGCATGTGGGAGCTGTTCCAGGTCTAGACATCATTTCTTCCCTCATCCCAATTGCTAAAGATGCCCCGAGCAAGCATTCATTACAAACAATGATCTAATGTATCAACTGGCCATGAGAGAAAGGACAAAGCAAAGACACAAATCTGTGGCCTTTCCATTTAAATCAGCAAAACATTAAGGGCACACAGCTGCGCCACATCCCGAGTTTAGCGAATCCACTGTAGCCTGGCAGGTTGTCATCTGGACAAATGTCTTGATGTGCTCCAGAGTCCGGCCTTCTGGCAGAGCCTCATATTTCTTTCAGACTTAGGAGCTGGAGGCACCGTTTTGTCTTTGCTACCTGTGTATCTGATTCCGTACAGATGCGAGGCTAGGCCCCGAGAGGCTCCAGTTCCCGGCTGGCAAGTTACGCCTCCAGCAGAGCTGTAGATCCTCACTGCGTGGGCCACCGTGGCAGACCCTACTGGTTGCCAACCTCACCAACTACCACCCACTCCCACCTCTCTCTGTCTTTTCCTTGCTAACAGAACCACACTTTTATTCTGATATCTGACACAGAGCAGTAATCAAGCGGGTCTCCTCCCAGAACCTTGGGATGAATCATGGCTGGTTCCTCCTGCCTCACTGCAACCCCTTCCTTCTCTGCTGCGAATTGATCTAGGGGTGGGCATGTGACCCATTTCTGGTAGATATAAGGGGAAGTCTGCTGGGGTTTTCACAGGAAGATTTTCTTTCCTAACATAAGGCAACATCTTAGAAGAAGACCCCTTTTCTGTTTGTCCCTTTCCAACCTGAGTAGCACACCACTGGGTGAGGATGTAATATCGGAGCAGCAGCTGACGTACCGGGACCATGCGTGAAAAGTAGAGGGAATTGCAGAGATTGTCCCTCAGCTCCATGACATCGTGGAGAAGCTGAACCAAGCTTGGAAGCACCTGCCTCTACACGCCCTGCTATGTGAGATAATTAAATGACCTTAGCGCTTGTGCCAGATGAGTTGAATGTTCTACCTCTGGCAGTCAAAGGCATTCTTAATCATCCCTATTTTCTGTACTAAACAAGAGGCAAAGTCTCAGGCTGATGGTGAGCCACAGGTAAGCATTATCCCCAGGAAAGGAAGTGAACTTGGCCTTCGTTCATGACATGGATAGGAGGGAAGAGGGATTCACTCGATCTTGATGCGGGACCAGGATGGATTTCACTTACACAGTCTAGAGAAAGAGCTGATCCTGCAGGACTCAGGCTGGCACCAGAGTAAACCACCATGGGGTCCCATGTTCTAGGCCCCTGCATTTGGCTCTGCAATGGCAGCACCAGGCATTCCCTCCTCAAGTGCTCGTACGCAAACAATAAACAAGCCTCCAGCGGATGCCTCCTCTTTCCCACCTCAGTTTCAATGACCTTCTGAACTCTCAGTGTGCACTCATTCAAGGAAGTGGAAAGAAAGTGCCCTTTTTACTAATCAGCAATCATGGTGACCTGAAATGCTTCCTCTTTCCTTCAACACACACACACGCTCAGTTCTGGTGCCATATGGTCACACAACAGTAACTCTTAGAACCAACAGGGGAGAATACCAACAAGGGCTGGCCCCTGACACGCTGCTAAGACAGACAGTTTCCAGAGTAGGTGAACCGAGCTAACCCTGGACATCAGAGGCTCCGTTTTTAGATGGACAAGGCCAGAGGGTCAGCTCCTGAGTGCACTTATAGAAACACTATTTCTCAAGCATGCTCGCTTCAAGGCGGGCCATAAATACTCGGGATTATCCATTTTTTCCCCTTGTTTCTTTTTAGTAGTATGTGGAAGTACTTGGGATTATAATAAGCTGGGAGCCCATTCCTTTCCTTTTGTAATGTTCAAGGGTATTTCTAAGGCAATCATTCAAACTCACAGTAAGCCCTTTTGTAAAACACTGAGCAGGCAGCCTTGCCTTAGGAAGGATCATGTCTCTGGTATGATCACCTAAGTGTCTGCAAAGCACAGGCAAAGAACGCATGGCAAGGAACGGAAGCAGGCCTACCGCAAGAGGTCTGGGGTGGTGCGTGGAGAACTGACAGTCTAGCTTCTCGGATTCGTCGGCTCCGTCCATCTCCCCTTCATCACTGGACAGTCGGCTGGCGAGGTCACCTCCAACTGGTGGGAGTGGGGGCTCTGGAGTGTGGCCGCTATGATTTGAAGATGTGCTGCTGCTTATGCTATTTGCAGATGATGGTCTGAGGGCAAGAGGGGAGAACAAACAAAATAAACCAAATAAACCTTTTCTGAGGTAACAAGATCCACCCGGTTTAATGGTGCTCAGAAAACAGCCTGATTAAGGCCAGGTTCTGTGGCTCACACCTGCAATCCTGGCACTTTGGGAGGCCAAGGCAGGCAGATGACGAGGTCAGGAGATCGAGACCATCCTGGCCAACATGGTGAAACCCCGTCTCTACTAAAATACAAAAAATTAGCTGGGCATGGTGGCGCATGCCTGTAGTCCCAGCTACTCAGGAGGCTGAGACAGGGGAATTGCTTGAACCCGGGAGGTGGAGGTTGCAGTGAGCCGAGATCGCGCCACTGTACTCCAGCCTGGGTGACAGAGCAAGACTCCATCTCAAAAAAAAAAAAAAAAAAAAAAAAAAACCAGCCTGATTAGCCTTGCCAATACCTCAGGGAGGGCACGTTGGTGGTGACTTTGCATAAGGGAAAACAATCAAGGCTGAAGGGTTTGCAGTGACCAGCTCTCTCCAGTGACCCAGTCAAGTTAGGTTCTGCCGCACTTGCTGTCCCTGCGGCAGATGACAGGAATGATGGGAAAGCCCAACAGTGTAAGTGGAACATGAGATATGGGAACATGACAAAGTGAACTGAACCTACACCAGTCTTCTATGAATTCAGTTACAACTATTCACCCATTTGCAGGTAAGTAAGTTGTACTTGTCATACAATTGCTTTCCTTTGAAAGTGGAACCTGACAGGAAGATCAACCAGGTAAACAAGATCAGAGCAATCACCAAAAATATCAGTAATGAAGAAATACAGTCCTATGCATACGTTCTTTGATACAAAGCTATGATTTTAGGAGACTGTTATACTGGCATGAAAAAAAGTTTTGTCCTGGTGATGGGCCACTCATTAGTACCTTACTCGGCACCCATGCCTGTTACTTAATATTGAGTTGTAGTTTAATTGTATTTTCTGAGGATGAGTGTTTCAATTTACATTTATTTATTTATTTATTTATTTACGAAACACTCTCACTCTGTCGCCCAGGCTGGAGTACAGTGGTGTGATCTCGGCTCACTGCAACCTCCGCCTCCCAGGTTGAAGCAATTCTCCTGCCTCAGCCTCCTGAGTAGCTGGGATTACAGGTGCACGCCACTATGCCTGGCTAATTTTTGTATTTTTAGTGGAGACAGGGTTTTACCATGTTGGCCAGGCTGGTCTTGAATTCCTGACCTCAGGTGATCTGCCCACCTCAGCCTCCCAAAAGTGCTGGGATTACAGGCGTGAGCCACCATGCCCAGCTTCAATTTACTTTTTGACAAGCCCTTTTACGCACTGTGGGGCATAATTGGCTCATAGTAGGTGCTAAAGAGATATTTTTTTCAATGAACGAATGAATGAATTCTATGTGTGTATAAAACAACCCAACACATGTCATCTTAATTATGGTTAAGCTTATAAAAAAGCAATGTCACAATAAGAGGTAGAACTACCTGCTTCCTAGGCAGTAAAAAACAAAACAACACCAGGCAAAACCAAAATCAAACACATCCACATTAGCAGAAGAGTTAGATGAGGAATAGTCACAGTTAACTGTTACTAGCTTTTACTACTTCTCCACTTTCATCAGGTGATTGAGCAGGGAGAGGTGACAAAGATAGAGAGAAAAAGAAGTTTTGGAGAAAAAAAAATTGTTTTTCTGCTTTCTGCTTTGAAAGCTGCTCCTTCAAGTCTCATGAAGCAGCACTGCTGATCTGTCTCCCTTTTCTCTTAATTTCACCCTGATACTTTGTTGCTTTGAAATCTTTTCAGGTCTCAAATACTTGAACTTAAAACAGATTCCAAAAGTATAGTCACTTAAAAACAAAACCACAAACGTGAAAACAACCCAACTGTCCATCAGCAGATGACAAGATAAAATATGGTATATCCATTCAATGGAATATTATGCAAGCCTTAAAAATGAATGAAATTCTGCTACTATATGAATGACACTTGAAAGCATCACACTAAATGAAATAAGCCTGACATGAAGGACAAATATTGGATGGTTCCACTTACATGAGATACCTAGACAAAAGCAGAACAAGAGTTATCAGGAGTTGGAAGGAGGAGGGAATAGGGAGGGGGTATTTAGTGGATATACAGCTTCATCTGAGATGATGAGAAAGTTCTGGAGATGGATGACAGTATGACTACACAACATTGTGAATGTACTTAATGCCACTAAACTAGACACTTAAAAATAGTAAATTTTGTGTTATGTATATTTTACTATAAAAAAAAAAACAAAACAAGGCCACATGTAGTTTTTCAGTGTCATAAGAATTATGTTGGGATGACAATTTATTATGGACTATCACCTTCCTGTACTATAAAAACAAAGCTGCCATTCATTCTGCGTGTCTACAGGCCAAAGAACGCATTTCCCCAGACGTTCCTCAATACCTGCTCTTCTGTATCAGGAAGAGCAACAACACTATTGTCTGCTTACTGCTGAAGACCCAAATAATAAAACAATTTAGATGAGGCTGAAACATAAAAAAAAAAAACAGTATCCATAACTCTGCCACCCAAGATCAAGTGTTATTAGCATTTTGATTTACATCCTTCCAGACTTTGTTACTGTGCACACACATGCAAATGCATTTTAAAGCAAGAACTGGATCACACAATCACCTGGAACATGAAATGTGAGTAGTACATACTATTTTGAGACATGCTTTTTAAAAAACCTAGTGATGTTGTGGACGTGTTTCCATATATAGAACTATATCATTTTAAATATTCCCCAGTAATCCATAGTATGAATATATCACAATTTACTTAACAAATCTTCTATTGATGAAGATTTGTTTCCAAACTTTCTAACAGGCTCTCTCTCTATGAAGCCGTCTCCATCATGATAGGACCTCCTTATTCTGCAGCAGATAGATTAAAAAGGAGCTGGATTTTATTAAGTGTGATAACAGCATCATGGTTATATAGAAAATTGCCTTTCTTTTTATGTATTTATTTTTAATTTTTAGAGATAGGATCTTGCTCTGTCACCCAGGCTGGAGTGCAGTGGCATGATCATGGCTCACTGCAGCCACAAACTCCAGGGCTCAGGGGATCCACCCACCTCAACCTTGTGAGTAGCTGGGCTTATAGGCACGTGTCACAGTATCTGGCTAATTTTAAAATTTTTTATAGAGACAGGGTCTTGCTTATGTTGCCCAGACTGGTCTCAAACTTGTGGCCTCAAATGATGCTCCTTGCTCGGCCTCCCAAAGTGTTGGGATTGCAGGTGTGAGCCACTGTGCTAGGCCTGTCTTTTTTTTTTTTTTTTTTTTTTTTTTAGACAGAGTCTTGCTCTGTTGCCCGGGCTGGAGTGCAGTGGTGCGACCTCGGCTCACTGCAACCTCCACCTCCCAGGTTTGAGCGATTCTCCTGCCTTAGCATCCCGAGTAGCTGGGACTACAGGTGTGCGCCACCATGCCCAGCTAATTTTTGTATTTTAAGTAGAGACGGGGTTTCACCATTTTGGCCAGGATAGTCTCGAACTCCTGACCTCAGGTGATCCGCCCTCCTCCGCCTTCCAAAGTGGTGGGATTACAGGCATAAGCCACCACACCTGGTCCTGTCTTTACCTTTTTTTTTTTTTTTGAGATGGAGTCTTGCTCTGTTGCTCAGGCTGGAGTGCAGTGGCACAATCTTGGCTCACTGCAACGTCTGCCGCCCGGGTTCAAGTGATTCTCCTGCCTCAGCCTCCTGAGTAGCTGGGATTACAGGTGTGTGCCACCATGCCTGGCTAATTTTTGTATTTTTAGTAGAGACGGGGTTTCAGCATCTTGGCCAGGCTGGTCTTGAACTCTTGACATCGTGATCCACCCGTCTCGGCCTCCCAAAGTGTTGGGATTACAGGTGTGAGCCACTGTGCCCGGCCTGTCTTTACTTTTAAAAGATGCATTTGGAAGATGTTTGAGGTGAAATGCCATGGTATTTGCAATTTACATCAAAACATATCATCAAAAAATGTAGATGAAGCAAATATAATTGCAAAATATTAATCAGTAACTGTTAAAGCAAGACCTGTAGGTGTTCAATATACTATTCTCTCTACTTTTCTATACATGGGAAAAATTTCATAATGAAAAATAGGAAAAACAAAAACAAGAAGAAAATAGTTAGTAGTACAAGTATATGTAAGAAAGTTATTAAAGAACTTCCTATTTTTTGGTATTTTATTTTTCTTCGGTTTTACTGAGGTATAACATCTTACACTTATAATACATAAATAAAATTGTGTATATTTAAGGTATACAATGTGATTTGGCATATGTGTACATTGTAAAATGATTACCACAGGTTAGCTAACATATGTCACCTCACAGTTACCGGTTTTTTTTTTTCCATGGTGAGAACACTTTTTATTTTTATTTTTTAGAGACACGGTCTCTCTCTGCCTCCCAAGCTGGAGTGCAGTGGAGCAATCACTCACTGTATTCACAGGAACTCCTGGGCTCACAGGATCTTCCCACCTCAGCCTCCCAAGTATCTGGGACTATAGGCATGAGCCACTGAGCCCAGTGAAATTTGCTTAACATCTACTTATTTAGCAAATTTCAAGTACATAATACAGTATTATTAACTAGAGTCACCATGCTGGAGATTAGATCCCCAGAACGTATTCATCTTGTAACTGAAAGTTGTCCAATATCTCCCCATTTCTCCCAACCCTTAGCCTCAAACAACTGGCACTCTACTCTCTCTGTGAATTTGGCTTTTTTAGATTCCACCTGTAACTGAAATCATACAGTAGTTGTCATTCTCTGTCTGATTTCACTTAGCATAATGCTCTCAAGTTCATCCATGTTGTTGAAGATGGCAGGATGTCCTTCTTCTTTGATTGTTAAATAACATTTCTTTATATATATATATATAAGTATTATTATTGTTACTTATTTATTTTTTTTTTGGAGATGGAGTCTCCCTCTGTCACCCAGGCTGGAGTGCAGTGGCGTGATCTTGGCTCAATGCAACCTCCGCCTTCTGGGTTCAAGTGATTCTCCTGCCTCAGCCTCCTGAGTAGCTGGGACTACAGGCACCTGCCACCATGCCCGGCTAATTTTTTTGTATTTTTAGTAGAGATGGGATTAAGCCATGTTAACCAGGCTGGTCTCAAACTCCTGATCTCAAGTGATCCACCCGCCTCAGCCTCCCAAAGTGCTGGGATTACAGATGTAGGCCCCCGTGCCCGGCCTTATTATTTTTTCTGAGACACAGTCTCACTTCTTCACCCAGGCTGGAGTATAGTGGTGCAATCTTGGCTCACTGCAACCTCCACCTCCCAGGTTCAAGTGATTCTCCTGCCTCAGCCTCCCAAGTAGCTGGGATTACAGGCATACACCACACCTGGCTAATTTTTTTATTTTTAGTAGAGACGGGGTTTCACCATGTTGGCCAGGCTAGTCTTGAACTCTTGACCTCAAGTGATCCGCCCACCTCAGCCTCCCAAAGTGCTAGGATTACAGGTGTGAGCCACTGCACCAGGCTGAAATATTATATATATCTGCATTTATCCCTCAATGAACACTTAGGTTGTTTCCATATCTTGGCCATAATGCTGCCATGAGCATGGAAATGTGAAGAACTTCCTGTTAAACAGGGCAGATGGATCACACATATTTCTCTCTTCTCTCTTCCAAAATCTTACTAAAATAACAGTAAAGAGATAAAAAAGGCATTAGCTTTAAAGAACAATGAGATCAGCAGAAATGTGGTGACACTTACGACGATGACTTCCTAACATCCATTTAACTCCTAAACCAATAATAGGAATCTCTCATTTTGCTTGCTAACGATTGGTTTAGAAAAGGACATGAGAAATTTTTTAAAAATTATTTTTTGGGGTAGAGGGCTTTTGGAATGCTTTTTCTCACTTTTAAAAAGAGGCATCCAGCCTGGGCAACACGGTGAAGCCCCATCTCTATAAAAAATACACAAATTAGCCAGGCCTGGTGACAAGCACCTATAGTCCCAGCTACTCAGGAGGCTAAGGTGGGAGGATTGCTTGAGCCTGGGAAGCAGAGGTTGCGCTGAGATCATGCCACTGCACTCTTGCCTGGGGGACAGAGTGAGACACTGTCTCAAAATAAATAAATAAATAAAAGAGACACAAGGCTCTGGTGGGGGATGTTGATAGTGGCGGAGGGAGGCTATGCATGTGTGGGCAGGAGGTATATAGGAAACATGTGTGCCTTCTGCTCAATTTTGCTGGGAAACGAAAACTCCTCTAAAACATGAAGTTTATTAAGAAAAAAACAAAAACAAAAACAAAAGAGACACACAGGAAAGGTGGTCCTCAGCTTCATCTGGACCTTGTTATATCTGCATGTGCCTGGAATTGCTACAGTCATTTTGCTATAGGACTTTGAGGATGAAGCCAAAAGACTGAAGAGGGTGGAATAAAAGAAGGGCTGTGACGGCGAGTCAATCTCTGATGGCTGGGGACTGGTGCTCCTCCACCTCTGGACCTTATGTAGCATGCGGTAGTTTCCTAATTATTTAAATGTATGGTAAACTATGTTTTCTGCTACTTGCACCTGAAGCATCCTAACTGATACAAGCATATGAGATTTTAACATTAAGAAAACAGGATGTGGCTGGAGAAGTATTAACTAACGGGAAAGGAACTGACCTACTATAGAATCTCCAAGAAGCTGGGCACCTCTAGGACATTCCTAGAGCTGCAAAAGTCATAGGTGAGGTGAGGACTAAATACAGCTCAAGAGTTAAAGGTCTTAATACATGGCAATTGGACCTAAAGGTCATGTCTACCACCTCACACAACCAGATGATGAGTTATCACCATTTCTGCCAGGACACCCTCTTCTGTACCCCAATAAACTTTCTGGAGTCTCGCTTTGTTGCCCAGGCTAGAGTGCAGTGGTGCCATCTCGGCTCATTGCAACCTTTGCCTCCTGGGTTCAAGCAATTCTCCTGCCTCAGCCTGCCGAGTAGGTGGGATCACAGGCGTGTGCCACCACACCCAGCTAATTTTTGTATTTTTAGTAGAGGCAGGGTTTCACCATGTTGGCCAGGCTGGTCTCGAATTCCTGGCCTCAAGTGATCCGCCTCCTGCAGCCTCTCAAAGTGCTAGGATTATAGGCATGAGCCATCACACCTGGCCAACGACAATAAACTTGCTAACAAGAGAGCAAAGGTTTACTTGCCAGAGAAGTTGAACTGGAGAGATTCTAGACACGGGGCCATCAGGCTGAGCGCAGAGTAGGAGTGAGGCACAGGGCTGGACACAGTGGAACTGTGGGCCATTTCTAGTCAGGGCTTCCAGAATGCCTATTGCTAGGCACATCACCAGTCAGGCTTCTATCTTTGAGAAACTGAATGGCCCCAGAGAAGGCTTCCAGATCTTGCCTTTGGGAATCCTCAAACAAAAGGCTGAGTGGTGATCAGACAAATTTTGGTCAACAACCTCACACATAGACTTCCAATTAGGCTGTTACAGCCTCTCTTCCAAATGTGCATGGTTAGGGATGGCCCAACACTGCTGGAGCATCCCCAGTGTGAGACTGCCCAACCAAACATCAAAGACATGAACACAGGAAGGAAACAAACCTGGAAAAAACTAAGACGATGATGGAAAGAGAAAAAACTAAAAAACTTATCTTCAAAGATATTAGGATGTTATTACCTCTGAAAAACGATAGTATCTTGTGGTACAGTGTAAGAAACAACCAGATAAAGAGATCCAGATCCTAAAAAATAGGAAAGCATCATAAATGATTTAAAATACCATTTCTGAAGATAAAGTCAAAGAAAATATTTCAGAAAGTAGAACAAGGAGATTAAGAGACAAAAAGAGGTAAGAGAGCTAAAGGTCCAACATCCAATTAATAGAAAGTCAAGAAAGAAAGAATAAAGACAATAGTGGGGAGAAAATTATCCAAGATGTAACACAGGAAAACATCCCAGGAGAGGATAAGTATCTCCAGATTGAATGAGCTACTGAGTACCCAGTATGATGAATGAAAATGAGCTACATCAAGAGTGATCAGCTGAGTGCAGTGGTTCACATCTGTAATCCCAGCACTTTGGGAGGCTGAGGGCAGATTGCTTGAGCCCAGATGTTCAAGATCAGCCTGGGCAACACAGCAAGACCCTGTCTCTGTAAAAAAATAAAAAAATTAGCCAGGGGCAGTGGCTTGCACCTGTAGTCCCAGGTACTTGGGAGACTGAGGTGGGAGGATCATTTGAACCCAGGAATTTGAAGCCGAGATAAGCTATGATTGTACCACTGCACTCCAGCCTGGGTTACAGAATGTAGCCTTGTCTTTAAAAAAAAAAAAAAAAAAAAAAAAAAAAAAAAAGAGTGACTACTGTGTGAACTTTCAGAGCCCCCAGGCTTCAGAGAAAAAAAACTGGATGTGTGCAAAGAAATGATAATCAGAATAATATTAAACTTCTTGATAAAATTTTCAATGCTACAAGTCAATGAAAAAATGTCTTCAAAATTCTGTAGGGAAATGATTTTCAATCCAGTTATATACTCAAATAGATTATTAATTTAAGTGTGAGAGTAGAATAAAAATATTTTCAAGTGTGCAAGGATTCTAAATATTGACCTCCCACACATCTTTTCACAGGAAGCTAATGAAGGAGGTACTTCATCAAAATTTAAAGGCATGAACTAAGAAGGAGGCAGTCACTTGGATCCAGGAAACAGGCGCTTGAACACAGAAAGAGCAAAGACATGTTCCAGGATGGCAAGAACTGGTTTCATTCTAATTATTTAAGCACAGTTTAATTTTTGAACTATGTGCCTATCTCACTCTGATTTTAAAAAATGCAGGCTGGGTGCGGTGGCTCATGCCTGTAATCCCAGCAGTTTGGGAGGCTGAACTGGGTGGATCACCCGAGGTCAGGAGTTCGAGACCAGCCTGGCCAACATGGTGAAACCCCCCATCTCTACTAAAAATACAAAAATTAGCCAGCCTATGGTGGTGGGCACTTGTAATCCCAGCTACTCGGGAGGCTGAGGCAGGAAAATCGCTTGAACCCGGGAGGTGGAGGTTGCCATGAGCCGAGATCACGACACTGCTCTCCAGCCTGGGTGACAGGGGAGAGACTCTGTCTCAAAACAACAATAACAACAAAAAAAGCAGTGTAATTAAGAAGAAAATTGGCTGAAACACTCCATAATAAGTTCCAGTTGCCAGATAAAAGAGAGAAGGAGATGAGTGGAAGATTCCTGGGGATTAAGCTGAGTGTGAAAGCTGTGCTCTAGCCCACAACTGGCTGTGGGAGCAAAGGGAGAAACAGGGACACATGATGGTGTGCTCGTGTGTGCACACACACCAGGAGGAGGGAGCTCCGCATCATTTCCTTTTTGGGCTCATTTCCCTCAGGGTGCATACAGCCTCCTGGAGGTGATATAGTGGTGGATGCTTTCAGGACCTTTTAGCTCTGATTGCTGCACTCCAGGGTGACACCTGGTGGGAAGGAGTTCACTGGAACCAGCTTGGGTCTTATTCCAGCCACCTTAGGTGAGTAAATTAGTATCTGCCTTTCTTAGATGAGAATTTTTTTTCCCTTTTGGTGGAAAATGGGGTCTCGCTATGTTGCCAAGGCTGCTCTCGAATTCCTGGGCTCAAGCTACTCTCCCACTTCTGCCTTCCTAAATATTGGGATTACATACGTGAGCCACTGTGCCTGGCCTCAGATGAAGAAACTATTATAAAGCTAATAAGAAATGGAGGGGTTTTGTGCCTGTCTGTATAACCTCAAAGCCCCCCAGACTGAGAAACAGATGTAGAAACAGCACAGGGATGAATATATAAGAAATTAGGGAGAGAATAAGGCGGGGCGCAGCAGCTCATGCCTGTAATCCCAGCACTTGGAGAGGCCAAGGCAAGAGGATTGCTTGAGCCCAGGAGTTCAAGACCAGCCTGGGCAACATAGTGAGACTCTGTCTCTACAGAGAAAAAAAAAAAAAAAAAAAAGAGAGAATTGGCTTGCAGTGTGGCAACATCACTATCCTAATGACATACAGAACGGAACAGAATTTGCTTTTACCCCAGACTCATCCCTGCCCTTTGTCAGGAATCTAAGACCTTCTGCCTGTCTCCACACTGCCCTCGTCGGTCTAAGATTAGCTAAGTTTGCCCTTTTATACTTTAGACTGCATGTGTAAGCATCTATGAGACAGAGGGGACTGTGCCCAGATTTTGTGGCACCAGCTTCCTGTGGGCTCTCAGCCTGGCTTGTCAGAGCCCAACCCTCTTTGCCCTTTCCAACAGTCCCGGTGGGTTTGGCTGGGCTAGTCATCCACAACCCTCGGGCTTTTTGGAACAAGCAATATGTTCCTTTAGAGTTGGAGGCAAATAAACTGAACATATGAGTGTGTTATTCCAGGCCCCTCGGGCTGGGGGCAGAAGCACGGAGGGCAGGCATATGGAAACCAGGCAGTGTCAAGGCCGGCATTCACTGCCTTCGCCTTCGCGTGGAGTGCCCCTCCCACTCACTAACAGCTACCGTCCATGGACTGCTTCTTATGTGCTTGGTAGTTTCTCACTTCACTCTGATTAGCTCCATTGTACAGATGAGCAATCTGAGGCGAGACAGGCTAAGAACCATGACCAAGCTTACCTAGTTAGTAGGCACGGAGTTGAGACTTCCACTTCAAATCCCATTCCAACCCTTGTTATCTAACTTTAACTTTTCTAATTCTAGACTCAAGTTCCTTTTTTAGCAATCCCTGACAAGAATGGGTTGCAATGTAAGAATATGAGAACTAAAATATTTTCAAGGTTAACGAAAAGATACGTATGAAATAAATTCACACAGGTTAGCATTTCCCACAAAGGGAATTCACAAGTGGGAGGGGATGACAATAAATTCCATTCATGTGCGACAGTTTTTTTTTTTTTTTTTTGCCAAGTACAGATAATCTGTGTAGATGAAACATCTATTATATATACATCAATATGAGTAAAGCAATGTTTTTGTAAGTTTTGTGTGATTACAATATTCTACTCTGATCATGCCTGTTCAATCTTCAATTGCAGGGGATCTTGTCCTAAACTAAAATAAGTGCAGGACATTTTCCTGATTAACTTTGGAAAAGAGCTCACCCCTGAGTTTTCTGATGCCTATCTCAATCTTGAAAAGCATCCTCAAAGATGACTCTGTGGGCCGGGTACGGTGGCTCATGCCTGTAATGTCAGCACTTTGGGAGGCCAAGGTGGGCAAATCACCTGAGGTTAGGAGTTCGAGACCCACTTGGCCAACATGGTGAAACCCCATCTCTACTAAAAATACAAAAATTAGCCAGGCATGGTGGCACACGCCTGTAATCCCAGCTACTTGGGAGGCTGAGGCAGGAGAACTGGTGGAACCCGGGAGGCGGAGGCTGCAGTGAGCCGAGATCGCGCCACTGCACTCCAGCCGGGGCCACAGAATGAAACTCCGTCTCAAAAAAAAAAAAAAAAAAAAAAAAAAAGATTCTGTTACTAACATGTGTAATGTGTTCCTCTGCCCCCCCAACTTCTTTTCCAGAAACATTCTTTTCGCTGATTAACCTCACCCATCCTTTTCTGCTTCCTTAAGAGAACACAAACAGCTGGCATTTCTCTATAGATGAACATTCCCCTGAAAATTAAACCCAAAAGGAACAGTCAGAGCAGATCCTTCAGGCTCCACTGTTTTATTCTTTAACGGCTGCTCCCTTGTTTCTCTGTTAAGCCAGGTACCACTGCTTGGTGAGAAGTGCCTCCATCAGTCAAAAATAGATGGAAATTTGTATAATCAAAGAAGGCTTTCAAACTGGGTTCCTTGGAGTCCTTGGGGAACCCAAGGAGATCCTTGAGAGGGTGTGGGGGACAATGGCTCTGGGTACATGTGTGAGCTTAGCCGGCTTCAGGTGGAGGCAAGTCTACTTTCCTATCACGTACCTATAATAAGGTTGTGCTGGAATGAAAATGTTCGATAGCTACAAAGAAGTTTAAAAGTCGCTGTATATAGAATGCAAGCCCCTTCCAGAAGTTTGGAACGGAATTGTTGCCTCAACTCTAAAACAAGGGGAATATCCTTAACCAACACCCCACATGACAGTGAGAAGTCATTATAAAATGATCTTGCAAAGTGAGGGGTGGCCAGGAAAGTAGCAAGTCAACGGCGACAGTAACGCCACGATGGTGAGCATGATGGAAGTGTTGGGGATGGCAATTCCATCTGACCGCGTCCTCCTGAACGCCTGAGGCTGAGCTCGGCCATAATGACAGAGGGACTCTGGCTGTCAAACTAGGTCAGGCTTGCACCAACATGGAAGGCATCAGGGTGAGAGCCTGGCAGATCAGGAGCGACTGCTATCAAATATTTGTTTTTGCTTTAAAAATCAACTCCCTCCCCTTCTTTTATGACTATGTCCTCTTAAAGCCTATTTGCTACCCGTTGAGATTCACACTGTATGCATAAAAAACATCAGATAATACCGTTATCTGCACTTCTCACTGAGTATTATTAATGTTTCCTTTTTATAAAAATTATGGATACTTGATTCTTACCTCATTTTTTTAAACTCTAAATTCCTGAAAAGCGGGGTCTAGCTTCATTAATCTCTGTACCCCTGCCTGAGAGTACCTAACATGGAATCTTGCTTATGGAGCGAGCACTCAATAAATATTTTTGAATAAGTGGTTCTCTGTCCCATTATTTGGGAATTGAGCTGCTGCCCATCAAAATGGACATGCATGGATTTTAAATTACTTTTAATCCAAATGAGTGTTAATTCTGTTTTCTATTTTTTCCTTTCTGTCCAGGACAACCACACAGAACCCCAAACAGGTGGCCCAGAAGAGTAGCTTTCCTGGTGTGGAGGGACACGTAAGGACAAACAACCTCTGCTATGCCAATTTCCCCTTTCATCCCGATGATAGGAGAACGTGGGAAACAAATATCATGGCAACTGGACTAGCATGGTGCAGTGTGCGTCTAAGAGGTGCTAACGACCTGTCCACCTGGGTTTCCCTACTCCACTCACCTATCCACCTGGGTTTCCCTACTCCGCTCCAGGAATCGTCAACTAATATAAAAACCCAGGCAGCCAGGAAGTCACCTGGTGGCTGATGTGTCACAGTTCCAGGTATTTATTTCCAGCTTACTCTTGCTGTGTAAAAACACACACTGTCTGATATAAGTTCTGCTAGTCTGCCATGAAGTCCGCTGCTGCTGACAATGATGATAGCAGTGATGATAATAATGATGACAACAGTAAAATCTGTTGAACACTCTGTGGCAGGCACTGGGCTGGGCCTCTTATGTACATTATCTCATTTAAACTTTACTACTGCCTTAGGAAGTAGTACTATTATGACTTCCATTTAACAAATAATCAGACCACATGCCACAGACCCAGCAAGCTAGTCACTTGACCAAGCATTCAGGGCTTCTATCGTCAAGGTGGTACTTACCTAGGAAGTACAGAGTTAGGTGGTCTGGATTTTGCAGGGGATGCAACTTTCGGTTCTGGCCCAGAGCTCCCTGAAGACCCTGGCAGAGAATCCTGTGCCGGCCCGGATTGGCTTGGAAGTATTTCCCTCGTGGAAGTCAGGAGATGCTCTTTATCTTTAACTTCTTTTTCCCGGGACTTGGCTTTATGTTCTGCCAGGAGGAGGTCAAATTGCTTTTTCCGGCCTGGGACTGCCCTCCGATGGCTTAGCGAATGTGTCTAAGGAGAAGAGAAATGAAAAGCACAGCCTCTTTGATCAGCACATAAACCTGCTTCCCCAGGCCCTCCATTTCAGAAATAGCAATTCATGGAAATTTAGAGGTGCTTGAAAAGTCAACTTCAAGGTAACAGCTCCTGTTCTGTGGCTAGGAAGAGGCAGAGACCACACGAACGCAACCATGCCCTACACTCCTGGTGTTAAGAAGCCAAAGCTTCCTCCAAAAAATGGCATAGGATGACGAGCTTCAGCGCAGAACCCATGAAAACCTCTCTGATGAAAGGCAACTGCGAGGGAATGCTAGAGTTAATCCAGGTGCAGGTGGGAGGCTCGATTCGGCCCAGACAAACAGAGCCACCAAGCAGAGAGGGCCATCGCCTTGATCCCAAGAAGCACTAGCAGTTCAGCATGAAATACAGGGCTTTGGGCGACCCAATGGCGGCCGCCTTGGGTCAGCTGTTCCCCTGGCCACCCCGGTGTGGCTGGATCAGGGGCGCGGCATATCATCCTCCCCTCCAGGGCTGCCTTTCAGGGCGCTGCCGCCGCCGCCGCCGCCGCCGCCGCCGCTGCTCCTGCATACATTAAAACGTAGCAGGCTTTAGAACCGCCTGTGAGTGCCTATAAATACAATTTACTGTCTGGCCTCACAAGTAACAGGGGAAGCCTAGTTTTTTTTTTTTTTTTTTCCTTCTTAAAAAGCCAGCCAGCTTGAGGCAGGCACTCTGCTACCATGGACGAGAAGAAAGCATTTCCCTTACAAAGAACAGCTGGGGGTCATGTCGAGGTTCCACACCCTGCCGTGTGCAGAGAGTGGCATGCAAACATTTCGACAAAGGCCCCAGCGAGAGCAGGAAGTATTTTTTATGGAAAGAGAAATACCTTGCAGGTGAGGGATCTTGTGCAAGGTTTCTTTGTCTCGGGATCCAATACTCCACAGTGTTTATTTGGGTCAAATTCTCTCTCTGGTTTAAGAAACAAACAAAAAATATAAGAAAAAAGGAGACTAAATAGGATTTGGCATTAAGACTACATTTTTAAAAAAATGCACATTTGCACCAACAAGTGAGACATTGTCAGGCAATCTGTTTTTTGTTTTTTTGTGTTTTGTTTTCTCAACCAGCTGCTAAAATGCTTCCAGAACCGCTCGGGGAAAATGGTGCTCCCCTCTGAACCCAGAGTTCCCAAGTCTAGCTTCGGCAGCAACGCCGAATGCAGCACAAGGCTCAGGGAATAGGGCGGGAGCGGGCACCGAAGGGAAGGAGAGGAGCCGTGCTGCTCTTAATGCTCTTAACGCTTTATTTTACTTGCAATGGTTCCACAGGTCCTTGGCATTTGGGCATAGCTGGCTGCAGACCAGGGAGAGCCACCTGAGACCCAACGGCCCCTTTCCTGGGCTGCTCCAGGAGTACAGACACCCTGACTCCAGCTCCTGCCTTCCTGCTAGTTTTAGCCATGTTTAAGTGGGAGATTACTCCTTGACATGTCAGAATGACCTGCCTCTCTCATGCTTGACAAAGCCCTCGGCGCAGGCTTTGCACACAGCCTTGCTGACCACAAACACCATTTACCTGATTGAGGGGCACTCTAGCAGTGTTACAGGCAGGGGCAGGGGAGAAGGCTGAACTTGAAGGTGCAGAGAGGGCAGGGCCTGCTAATCTCACAGCTGCTCCCCGCCCCCACTGCCCTGGGTCTGATGCTTCACGTGGGAATAAAACGGGGCAGGCTGCCCCCGGGGATGAAGGATGCCTGTGCGGAGAGGCCAGGCTTCCCCAGCTCCTGCCTTCCAGTTGACTGTGGACAGCTTGTGTGGAGGTTACTTCTAAGGAGCCTGCTCTTTCTATACCCATCTTGGGTCCTTCACCCCTGCCAGGAAGACAATCATGCTGTCCTCACCTTAAAAATGAGAGGATGTGAGGTGATCTCTTTTTTTCATTTTTATTTTTTGAGACAGGGTCTCGCTCTGTTACCCAGGCTGAAGTGCAGTGGTGGGATCACAAGGCTCACTGCAGCCTCGACCTCCTGGGCTCAAGCCTCAACCTCCTGAGTAGCTGGAACTAGAGGCATGCACCACCACACCTGCCTGATTTTGTTATTTTTTGTAGATACAGGGTCTCACTATATTGCCCAGGGTAGGTGATCTCTTAAGGATCTTTTGGACTTTAAAATTCCACCTCTTGGATGGCCTGTGCCGTTTCTGGAAGGCACTAAGCAAACACATAAGTCCTGCAGAGCAGGAATGACACAGCCCTCTGGGCATGTGGGTAGACTGGCAGCAGTGTTGCTGGTGGTAGAGGGTGTACAGAAATTGGTGGTACCTCCTTAAGACCCTTGAATGGCTGCAAACTCAAAAAAGGTTCCTAGCTGGAAAACTGTCTGAAATTGGTGGAGTAAACTCCGAGCATATAATAATGCTCAGATTATAACATAATAAATGAATGTATTCTATTTTCAAAAGCTTTGAGGGTCATGGGGAGGTTGCAGTGGTGTTACTGATGATGTGTACAAGAAAACTACTCTAAACCCATGACAGATTCCCTGGCTGGTTACCAAAATGCCTCCCCCCTTTTTGGTTTTTTGTCTGCCTTTTCTCTCTCTCTCTCTTTTTTTTTTTTTTTAGCTTCACTTAGAAAAAAAACCTGCTAGGCCTGGAGATGCTGGTTTGCTCGGAGCCCTCTCTGGCCAGGCTGCCTGGTGTGGTGTTTTTTCTTGGGTCTGTCAGAGTCAGGCCTGTGCCTGGTCCCACACCAGTGCCTCATGTCGACCTGGAGCTGAGCAGGCTGTTGGCTGAGGGTAGGAGCTGGCTGCCAAATGTGAAAGTGAGGCAGAAACAAGCAAAAGACCCGATGAGACAAGACAACCCACAAAATGCAAAAACAATGCGCGGCAAAAAAATCCCCAAACAACTTCAGATGGGGTTACAGGCTGGAAGCCAAGGCCGTGCTTCTGCTATGGCGAGGACCCCTCGGCCTCCAGCCACTGTGCCCACGCCTACCGGTTTTCTGGGGATGTTGCCACCACCTCTGAAGAGCGAAACCGAGCTTTCCATGCAGGAATAGCCAGGTGCTGGGGGCTCCAGCCCGAACCGTGAGGCCCACAGTGCTTAGGGAGAGCACCAGGCTCTGCCTTTCTCTCTTGACAGTGGGTGAGCAGCGCAGGCAGAGATGTGCAAGGTACAATGCCTGCTTTATTTGAATGCTTTGGGCTTGAGGGACTTTTCAGACATAATTTTTAAAAGAGTTACAGATGAAAGACAGAAAAACTAGAACTACAGACAAATACAGAGTAGACAATAAAAATTACCCACAATTCCTTGGGTGCTTAAAAATCAAGCTTAAACCGAGGACAGTTTCTCTGTCACAGGGTGGCTGTCACTGTATTTTACTTTCTCTGGCCACCATCAGGGAGTGCCCATGATGTGTGAAGAAGTTATGAAGTTTATAGCTTCTCCTGGTCTTTTGGAGAAAGTAAAAACTGCCAGGTTTAGTTCTACAGCAGATCGATCCAAAGCAAACATTACCCACATAGGGGCCTCTAACAGATAACCATCATCCCATGTGCCTCTTCCGGCACCCCAAGTGTCTGCTCAGACAACCAAGGAGTAGACCCACAAGAGACCGCCCCAGCACCCTATCGGCACTGCCAGCCCTAGCATTCCTGTTTGGGAATTCCAACCTGATTATGGGGGATAGACAGTTGTAAACCCAACTGCAGAATCAACCTGGAAACTCCTGAGGCCAAAGGACAGAGGCTGTGTGTCCCTGTGCAGCACAGCTGTTGGTGGGGCTGTCCCTCACATGCCTTGAGGCACCATGAGATCCCTGTGCGTTGTCCAGCTTCCCAGCAGTGAAGCTTCTATGGAAGCCAGGCTAGTTCAACCTGTTTGTATGATACCGATACACAGAATCACCTGCTCACAAGACCCTCGGAATCTACAGAGTAGGTCGGTGCAGAGCACCCTGCCTCCTGGGTTGCTAGGGTAACTCCCACTAAGCACTGAACTGAGCGAGGGACTTCATCTGCCCGGGGAAGAAGAGACCTGGTTTTCCCTTGCATTTTTAGGTGGGGTTCCTGTTTGCAGGTAAACTCCGCATCCCCCTTAAAATGAAACAGACCTGCTTAATGATAAGAGCACATCACTCCTTGGTTATGGCTGCAACTCCCTTTCAGTCTAATCATGAGTCAGACCCTGATGACACTGACACATACCTGAAAGTCTCCTGTAAGGCTTGTTGCTGTTTTTGGTGCCATTTTGGTGTTTCTTGTCTATGGTGGTTGGCAGAATTCCTTTGCCATTTAAGATCTTCTCTGGTGAAGGTGGCACTGACTTGGACATCAGGACAGGCTTAATTAAAGGAGGGGTGGAGACGGCAGAGGATGAGGTGGAGGAGGCAGAAACTGCAGTAGTGGTTGTGGAGTTCATTTTGACATTGGCACCATCTGCCTTCACTAGGTTAGGAATTTTCTCTAAACTGACTACAGGAACCGGAACACTGAAAAATAAATGAACAAACACACACAATTGCCTTCTTTGATACATCTAGTCTGCTGAGGAACCATACCCGCTTATCATTATCAGAACATTTCCTTATCACTTATTTATACTCCTTCTATAAGCAAGCAGCATGAGTCCAGTTTTGATGGGAGAGAGTTCTGTGCCCTGGAAAGGATCAACAGGGGGTGCAAGGCTGGCACAGTGCCAGGGGTGGCATCAGGGCTGACTGATTACCACCCGTGCTGAGCTGTCCCCATAGATCCTGCAACTCCCCCCTTCCCGGGCCCTATAGGTTGGCCATCTCCAACACAGCACCTTAGGCAGAACAAGGTGCCTGCTGTGAAGCTCAGGAAGAGATACCGTTTGTCCCCTGAAGACAGTGTGCCACTGCTGAATCACGCCCCCTCCCCCCGCTGCTCAGCTAGTCCCCCAGCCTGGCCTGGATCAGGCCTGACATCTGCTTAGCTCCGGAGTGCTGACAGGATCACACCACAAGGAGGCATGGCTTCAGGCCAGCATGCTGCACGGCGTGCTGTCGGACGGCTTCTGGATCACTCTCACATCCTGGGGATGGGCTCAAATTGAGTGAGCCGCCATGTAGCATTATCCAATATTCCATTTTAGGCAGCTAGTTATGTAAATAGGCAATTCTCAAGGCTGGCAGGTGAGAGGATGAATTTTAAGAAGGCAGAGCACAAAGGTGTGCTTCACTCTTCAGAATCTGTCACCTTAGCCCCCTTCCCTGCTATTTCTCCTGTATGGGATGTGCATTTGATTTCTCTGCTTCTTTAATGCTGAAGGACCTGTGTCTGGGGGGCTGTGGAGAACTCCATCTCTGGGTCTTAAAAGATGAGATGAATAAGCTTTGCTTTGGTCCCTGAGCTAGATTCCCTTTCCTCCTGGCAGGAGGGGAGAATGCTAACATGGGCTCCCCAGTCATCTCTGAGCTGAGAGTGAAGCCTACTTAGCTATTTGAATGCAAAATGATCTAGAATATGGCTTTTACATTCCTGCAGACAATGTAGGGCAGGAAAGGGGCTGTTTTTGGCAGGAAAAGAATCTTATCTGTCCACATGGCTGGCTGGCTGGCTCTCCTTTCTCTAAGATTCATTCAGAGATTATTTCTTTGATCAACTTGTTCATGAAATTATTTTAGCCCCCTCTCAGCCCCTGCCCCTTTTATGACTTTGAAATAGGATCCCAGCTGTTTGTTACAGATCTTTGCCAGTGAGAAGGGCACAGAGCAGTGGAATAGATTGTGGCTGGACATTATCGACTTCTCCCTCGGACCACGTATCTTCTTGGCCTGGGGAAGGGTGACGTGGGGCTTCAAGTCCCATGTGAGGGGAAACTAGAATGACAGTTTTTTGTAACAAACCCTGCCACTGCCAATTCCGTCCCTGATCAGAGTGTCTCAATCTCTGAGATAGAGCTGAACTGCTGCTCCTTTCTATTTAATGGCAATTCTCAAAGCACTCCCATATCACTGAAGAATGGCACAAGAAACCCTTTGAGAGTGAGCACACCAAGACGCCAGACAGGTATTACCTGGTGAAATTAGTGCTGCATTCCTGATTTTTCCCAAATGATAAAAAGATGCAAAACAATGTGATACAGAATTCTTCTAGGCTTATTCCTTGACACATTTAAAAAGCCACAAGTTAAGAAATCAGGGTCCTGAAGAGAGATCTGTACACCTATGTTCATAGCAGCATTATTCACAATAGCCAAAGGTGGAGGAAGCCCAAGTGACCATCAATGGATGAATGGATAAGCAAAATGTGGCATCATTCAGCTTTAAAAAGGAAGGAAATTCTGACACAGGCAGGAGCCTT
Source organism: Pongo abelii (assembly GCF_028885655.2). NCBI lineage: Eukaryota > Metazoa > Chordata > Mammalia > Primates > Hominidae > Pongo > Pongo abelii. The sequence continues at coordinate 102,363,322 of NC_071991.2, forward strand.
GAAGACATTATGTTAAGTGAAATAAGCCAGTCACAAAAGACAAATACTGTATAATTCCACTTATATGAGGTACCTGGAGTAGTCAAATTCATAGAGACAGAAAGCAGAGCAGTGGTTGCCAGGGAATGGGGGAAGGGAGAATGGGCATTTTTTTTTTAATGCCCGTTGAACAGCTGTATAGATTTTCAGTTCTGCAAGATGGAAAAAAAAGTTCTGGAGATTGGTTGCACAACAGTGTGAATGTACTTAATACTATTGAAATGTACATTAAAAATGGTTAATATGGTAAATTTTACGTTGTTTATTTTACCACAATTAAAAATGTTTTACATGTATAAACTAAAAAAAAATGCAAATTACAAAACTCTTACAACCTAAATTATACTTCAATAAACCTGACTTTAAAAATACAGATCAGAGGCTGGGCTCGGTGGCTCACACCTGTAATCCCAGCACTTTGGGAGGCTGAGGCGGGTGGATCACCTGAGGTCAGGAGTTCAAGAGCAGCCTGGCCAACATGGTGAAACCCCGTCTCTACTAAAAAAACAGAAATTGGCTAGACCTGGTGGCTCACGTCTGTAATCCCAGCACTTTGGGAGGCTGAGGCAGGCGGATCATGAGGTCAGGAGATCAAGACCATCCTGGCTAACATGGTGAAACCCTGTCTCTACTAAAAATACAAAAAAAAAAAAAAAAAGAAAGAAAAAAAAATGAGCCAGGCGTGGTGGCGGATGCCTGTAGTCCCAGCTACTCGGGAGGCTGAGGCAGGAGAATGGCATGAACCCGGGAGGCAGAGCTTACAGTGAGCAAAGATAGTGCCACTGCACTACAGCCTGGGCAACAGAGCGAGACTCCGCCACAAACAAACAAACAGAAATTAGCCAGGGATGGTGGTGCATGCCTGTAATCCCAGCTACTCAGGAGGCTAAGGTGGGAGAATCACTTGAACCCAGGAGGCAGAGGTTGCAGTGCACCGAGGTCATGCCACTGCACTCCCACCCGGGTGACAGAGCGAGTCTCTGTCTCAAAAAAAAAAAAAAAAGAAAAAAAAATGTGTCAGTGGCCAGTTGTGGTGGCTCATGCCTGTAATCCTAGCTCTTTGGGAGGCTGAGGTAGGAGGATTGCTTGAGCCTAGGAGTTTGAGACCAGCCTGGGCAACATAGCGAGACCATTCTCTACAAAATAAAAATAAAAATTAGCCAGGCATGGTGGCATGTGCCTGTAGTCCTAGTTACTTAGGTGGCTGCAGGTGGATTGCTTGAGCTCAAGAGTTTGAGGTTACAGTGAGCTATCATCATGCTATTGCGCTCCAGCCTGGCAACAGAGCAAGAACCCCCTGAGCCCGCCGGCACCCCCCAAACCCAAACATATTGGCCAGGTATGGTGGCTCATGCCTGTAGTCCCAGGATTTTGGGGGGCCAGGGTGAGAGGATTGCTTGAGGCCAGATGTTTTTTTGTTTTGTTTTGTTTTGTTTTTTGAGAAAGTGTCTCTGTCACCCAGGTTGCAGTGCAGTGGCACAATCTCGGCTCACTGCAACCTCAGCCTCTTGGGTTCAAGCGATTCTCCTGCCTCAGCCTCCCAAGTAACTGGGATTATAGGCGCCTGCCATCACACCTGGCTAATTTTCGTACTTTTAGTAGAGATGGGGTTTCACCATGTTGGCCAGGCTGGTCTCAAACTCCTGACCTCAGGTGATCTGCCTGCCTCAGCCTCCAAAAGTGCTGGGATTACAGGCAGGAGCCATTGCTCCCGGCCGAGGCCAGGTATTTGAGACCAGCCTGGACAACACCGTGAGACCATGTCTCTACAAAAAAAAAAAAAAAAAAAAAAAATTATAAACAAGCTGGGCATGTTGGTGGACACACATAGTCCCAGCTACATGCGAGGATGAGGCAGGAGAGTCACTTGAGCCCAGGAGTTTGAGGCTGCAGAGAGCTAGGTCTGTGCCTCTGTACTCCACCTCAGGTGACACAGTGAGACCCTGTCTTGGTAAAAAAAAAAAAAAAATTAGAAGAATCTGTTCGGTTCAAAAAGATTTATTTATTTAATTTCTCACCCTTGTTCTGATCTGTTGACTTTTATTTCTTTCGGGAAAAAAATCAAACTTCAAGTGTTGATATGAACACATGGACAGCTAGCAAGAAGAGAAGGTGCTCTAGTACCTGTGCAGCCTTCTCTGATGTATTAATATTTCTTTGTGAAGCCAAGTTAGTTCAGGAAAGGAAATTAGAACTTGCAAGTTCCAGATCTAGTTCTTGTTGCATGAGCTTGTACGAGTTAACATAACGCCTCTAGTTTCTGTGACAAATGCCCTATGTAGATGTTAGGCCCTTAGGCCTTCGGCAGACAAAGATATGATGTCTGGGATAGAATAATCCAGAGCAATTGTACAAATGGAAATACATTTAAAAAAGCGGCTGGGTACGGTGACTCACGCCAGTAATCCCAGCACTTTGGGAGGCTGAGGCGGGTGGATCACCTGAGGTCAGGAGTTTAAGACCAGCCTGACCAACATGGTGATACCCCATCTCTACTAAAAATACAAAATTAGCCGGGCGTGGTGGCGCATGCCTGTAATCCCAGCTATTTGGGAGGCTGAGGCAGGAGAATCGCTTATACCTGGGAGGCGGAGGTTGCAGTGAGCCGAGATTGCGTCACTGCACTCCAGCTTGGCAACAGAGCGAGACTCCGTCTCAAAAACAAACAAACAAACAACAAAAACAAGCCAAGCAGCCCTCAAATGCTCATAGCACAGTCTGCATTTCTCCTCTAAAGTCAATGTCCAGCTCTGAATGTGCTCCTTAAGGAAGCCCCACGAGCACAGGTGCACCAGGTCCCAACATTTGGAACTGTGCCAGTTGACTCATCTCTTTGGTGACACTCCTTCCCAACTGTGTGTAACTGAGCTTGGGCCAGGCCAGCTAATGTCTGTGACTGTCTTCTAATTTGGAATTTTTTCCACTTTATAATAAGTGTGGCCCATTCATACTCTACTGTCAATGCTTCCAGAACTCAGCTGGATGTGAAATTGGAGCCCATCAGAAACAGGAAAGACAGCCTCACGTGCAGTCCTCTGGATTGAAGAATGGGAAGCATTGGGGAAAAAAGTCTGATCAAGAATGTTTCAAAGATTTCAAAGACCAGGTGAGTCAGTAAGGGGCTGGGTCACTGAGTGAACACCTCTGATGTGAGGTAAAAGGACTCGGCAGAAGGAGAGAAGGGAGACTGAGCTCTTTTGGGTGTGTTCTAAGGGTGTTCATTAGCTAATGGAGAAGGGCTTAGAAGAGCAAAGGAGAAGAACCTGGAGCTGTCCCTGATACTTTTTTCTTTGGTGTCCATTCTCTCCCTCAAAAGCTTTGGGCTTTCTCTCGAAGGGAACCTGCCTTGGCCTGGACTGAGAAGACACAGAAGCGGGCAGCTGAGTGATGGCGGGAAAGGCATTTGACCTTCCCATCCTCTTCCCCAGTATACACGCTAGCCATCAGGCCAGTCTTTCTTTATTACAGCTGGCAACAGCCCCAAGGTCCTGAACTGAGAGAGGAAAGGAGGAAACGGTCACAGGACAGTGCCACAGAATCTGGAAAGCCAATCCCAGAGATGATCCTTTTTGAGCAAAAACATCCAGCTGAAATAAGAGCCTATTAAGATCCCCAGCCCCCACCTCCCATACACACAGATCCCGCATGTGCCTATGCTGCAGCGACAGTGCAGTCACAGGGAAGCCGGCGTCTCAGAATTGTCCTCTGCTTCCTCTCACTGTCCCCGTATGCATTCCCCTCACTTCCTCTGCTGTCACCTTCCCCAGCCAGGAAAGTGTCCCAGCCTTGGGCATGCCCCTTCCAGATGGCTGTGGACCCTGAATGACAGGTTTGACTTTTTTTTCCATTTGGAAAGAAGCCAAAAGGTTCTAGCCCCTGCTTTCACAGTATGGGCATCTCCCATCTTCTTTGTGTCTAATCACAGTAACGCAAACACCTCCATGTGCAGGTGGTAAGACCTGGGAGGGGGTGGTGAGTTGGCAATAGCCTGATGGGTGACTCAGCAATTTATTACGCTGTTTGCTTAGGTGACAAACAAGCCTGGCAGTTACCCCCGAGCTTAGCCAAAGCCCTTCAAAGTTCCTTTCCCTTCAGTCTAAAGGATGCATGTGCGCACTTCCCAAAGTCGCACAATTAGTTGCATTTATCAACTCACGATTGTCCTTTATTTGTGGAGCAGTGTTTGAAAGGGAAAGATGAGTCTCCACTCTTTCCCTGCTGCTTTCATAATGCCTGTTTTGTTCGCTTGGGATGAACTCTTTCAGGGAGCTCAGGGCTGCAGCCTGTTCCCCTGCTGTGTCTAATATACTGGGAGTAGTTCTCTCCTCATCATCTCTGCACCTCTGTCTCGGTCCTGGGAAAGAAACCCAATGCCGAGAACACCCTCCCTCATCCCCCTTGCTACATGGGGGCGATATCTACCTCTGTTTCTTTTGTGCTGCTTTAGTTGCCCACGTCTTCTTCCTTTGTGCTTGGCCTGTCTGAATTTATCTTTCTAGATCAAGGCGGGTCCTCTGGCTTTAAGAAACATGGTTCTCTTGGCATCAAGTAGATTCCCCTCCCTGCCCAGTGATGTCTGCAAAAGAACAGAGGTGGAGACTCATGACGGTGCCATTGCAAGAGCCACCAATGTGCCGCAGGGCCAGCTGCCCATTTGCCAGCTACGCTTTCCTGGTGATCATGATCTATATTCTTTGATTATCAACAGATATGCCTTAAGAGAATGGTTCAGAATGTCTCTAGGTCTGCAGAAATTATTGCCAGCCCTTCTTCACTTACCAGAGCAGGGTAAAGATGAATTTGACAGGCAGGAGCCTGAAGACATATGGTATTTGTGCTGTGGGTTTTGTGTGTGATGAGAGTTCTCAGCTGTCTGATTTCCTCCACCAATTCCTTTGACAAAAGCCTATGTGCTTATGCTGCTGGCCTGGCAGAATTCTGAGAATCTCTGACTCACTGGCAGAGCCTTAGAAGGGCCACATCACCCAGCCTCTTGGCTTCCAAGCAGTGATAGCATTAAGTCATCCCCAATAAAAAGGAATTTACCCTCTTTTAAAATGCCCTTGGAGAAGGAATTCAATTTGGCTCTCTTCAATGTATTTTGGCAGCTACTATGAGGAAATTATTTATATCCAATCTAAATTCTTTAAGTTGAAGAAATACTTAGGAGATTCTAGAAGGCTGAGGGACAGGCAATCACTAAGAATCAGGGTAAATAACAGAGTCACAAAGTCCTACTACCGTGGTATGACAGATACAGTTGATACTGCATAAATCCTGACAAGTGAATAAATGGTATTTTTGAGTGTGCGTCTGGAAAAATATTGGGAAAACTTTCAGAAAGCCTGTCTGTAAACACCTTTAGCAAACGGAAAACAGGTATTCAACCACAGAGCATGGTAAATAAGAATATCTGCCTGACAAATCTAATATTATCCTGTGGCTGAGTGTCAGGCCTGGTAGTTAGAGAGGAGGCATAGTGTCTAATCTCTCCTGGCCTTTGCACAGTTTTGGATTCTCTCCCACATAACACACCTTCAGTAAACTGGGGAAATGTGGTCAGACCACACAGTTATCGGGTGAGTGGTCTTGGCAGCAGAGACAAAAGAAAAATGGGTTAGCAGGGCTCAATTTCAGCCTACAGTGGTACCGTGCAGAGCTCGACAGGGACCCGCTGCCGGCCAAGAAGGTCATAGTGTCTTCATCAGTGACTTGGATGATGGGCCAAGACTTTGCTCCTCAATTGGGTTAAGAGATGATTAGCTGCTGAGAAGAATGATGTGGGATTTCCTCCTGAGTCAGTTAGGCGGGAGGAAAAATGAACAAGCTGACTTGGAAGAATTGTAAAAATGGCCAGAAGCAAATCAAATAAAATCAGGGAGAACAAGTACGACTGAATTGAAGGTCTGTGCCTTGTCAATATTCTGGCAAATTTATAGAATGCGGAGTGTTGGAAGATAGTTTAGAAGGCTTAGAAATATAGACTTTCAAATCAGACCAACCTAGACTCAAATCCTGCCTTTTCTGTTGCTGGATGCATTACGGTATCACAGCCTTCTGGCTACCTGGTTTCAGGGCCTCAGTGAGCTTATCAGGACTCTAAGAGTGAGAAAGAGGACAGCTGGCCTGGCAAGGAGTGAGTGCTGGTTTTAGTCCTGCCTTGGTGGGGTGGTCTCACGCAGTGCAAAGCCCACACAAACATATGTGGCTGCCCTGCCTAACTTATCTCAGGCCTTCATGGCTCCATGCCTCAGTTTCCTTATCAGTCAAATGAAGATAATAAGAGATATTTGAAGTGATTAAATGAGGTAATAGATACCAAGTGCTTAGCATAGTGCCAGGCACATAGCAGACTCTCAATAAACTGTAACTAAACAAAAAGGGCACAGAGGATCCCAGCATCTGCTCTCATCCACCTGATACTTGTAAGGTATATATGTGGGGTGCAAATCATGGTCACCATCAGAAAACTTCTGCTTCCTTAGTCCCTTCTGGTCCCACCGTGGAAGGAGGGGTGGACAGGGTGGAGGCAGAAGCACCAGCAGAGGGTGGGAGCAGCAGCCTTCCACATTCATGCAGAGTAGAGGACTTCTGGGTGAGGCAGTGAGGAAGAAACGCAGAACGAGGTGGGGCCAGATTCAATGGCCCTTTTCCAGGACCTGTCAGCCCTACTTCACAAGCCCACCTGCTTCTCCATCTCTAGTATTCTAGGCACTGCTTAAGCCTGGACTAGTGGTTAAAGGTCCCATCTGTATAGGACATTCTGGAAGAGGAGTAAGGAGGAACGCCAGCCTCCTCATGCACAAACATGTTGTCTCCTGCAATCCTGAAGTATGTTAGGCATTGGGGCTCTCTGCTGGTTCTAAGATGCCTCCCAGAGAAATAACTCTATGAGCCCCCCTCTAGGCTGCTCCAATTTTCTGGAAGCAGGAGCCCCCAGCGCAGGTCTCCCTGCTGGTCTGTTAGTCTCTCTTGTACTTCTGTTATTCATGGCTTCCCAGGGCATGGAGCTCAGAAGGTGGTCTCCAAACCTGCTGGGAGAATAAGGAGTGCTAAGTGTCCTGACATTCCTGGGGAGTCCTAGTGCCCGAGGACTGTGAAAAAGTCAGCAAGTCAGAGAAGAGGGGAAGATAAAAAAGGAAAAATCGAGCCCTCATGCAGTAGGGCATAGGATGCTGCACAGGCTGCCTTTGGGACCAGCTGTGCCTGCAGCAGTGTGGCCTTGGGCAGGGAGTCCAGGAGGGTTTTAAGGATAACCCTAGACCTAATCAACTGCATCTGCTCAGTGCCTTCCCTCTGCAAATGAGAACGAAGAGCCACACAATTCCAATGAATGGCCATTGAAATTCACATCAATAAGGAAATGGTATCAGAGCCTGGGAGGGCAGGAATTGAGAACGTAGAGATTAGGAGGCAATTTGATTCTGCAGGGAGCGCTGGTGTAGGGTGAGGCAGAGCCCCAAGCACCCTGTCCCCAGCACTGGCCCAGAACAGGCTCCACTCGGGAGCAACAAGCGGGAGCACTCCCCTCGGCAGCCACCAGAGGTCATTGGTTCCTGCTGTTCAAGCTGCAGGCTGCTCTGCAGTGCCTTCTAGCCAGTACAGCCCAGACAGTTACTGTTTCCCAACAGTGCTGGAGGAAACACTGACCCAAGGGGAGACAGGGCAACTCCTTACAGAACACCCTCCATCCCCCTGCCAGGAAGACTGGGAGCTGGCACCTTGAGCAGAGACTCTGGGCTCCCATCCTAAGGCTTTGGCCTTCAAGAAGCTTTTCCTGAGCACACTGAAAGATGAGGAAATGGCAAAGCGTCCCAGGCTACTTATCAGTGCTCCAGCTTCTGGCCAGGTACCCTGACACCTGCTGCTCCCAGTTTCCTGCCAGAGGAAAAGCCCTCAGGAGCACCTTCCCTCCCCCAGGCATCATTAACTCACTCACTCTGCTTTTTCCTTTTTTTGTATTAGAATCCAGTTCTGGGCGGGCAGCCTTGCACCGGAACCACCTCCATCCAGAAAACAAAGCACATTTTCTTTTTAAACCTTCAAAGGTTTATTCTGAATGGCATTTTTGCCATATTAAAAAAAAAAAAAAGTTTATCTTCACACTGACCTACAGCAAACTCAGGATATTCTTTGTCCCAAATTAAACAGACTTTTTCTTTTTTAATCTCTATGTTAGCAACATCAGGCCAGGCACGGTGGCTCATCCCAGCACTTTGGGAGGCTGAGGTGGGTGGATCACTTGAGGTCAGGAGTTGGAGACCAGCCTGTCCAACATTGTGAAACCCCGTCTCTACTAAAAATACAAAAATTAGCCAGGTGTGGTGGTGTATGCCTGTAATCCCAGCTACTTGGGAGGCTGAGGCAGGAGAATTGCTTGAACCCAGGGGATGGAGGCTACAGTGAGCCGAGATCGTGTCACTGCACTCCAGCCTAGAAGCCAGGGCGAGACTCTGTCTCAAACAAACAAAAACAAAAACAACAACAACCAAAAAACTCTATGTTAACAATATCAGCATCCAGTTAGAAACCAGCTCTTCCCTGACATTCAGTCACTCACAGGTCAGTCTGACCAAAGTCCACCTCTTAAACAGCTGTTAAATGGTCCAGGCCTCAGCATAGCTTGCAACCTTTCCGGCTTGGCCTCTCTGTGTGTTCTAATCTGTTTGCACTCAGCCACCAATGCAAATCTGACCATGAAAGTCTTTGTGGGCTGCCCAAGGCCCAGAGGTCCAAGTATAACCTTCACAGCCTGGCCCTCCCCACCCCTCCTGCCCCAGCCACCTTCTCCCATAGCGTTGCTGGACTTCTCACTTCTCCTTGAACACCAGTGCTCCGGCCTGGCTCTGTGCTTTCCGTGGGCCGGGCTCTCCTGCTGGTGTGCCCTCCCCCATTCTCCGGGTGAACACTCCCCATCTGCCCAGATCCGGAGGAAACATCCTCTTCTCTCCCAGTGCCTGCTGTTCCTTCCTAGGTGTTTCTGCTGCACTCATCATGTCCTGTGGCAAGGTTTTATTTCTACATCTATGTGTCCTGACCAGACTGTAAGCTGCCTGACGATGGGAACCCTGTCCCAGTATACATGTCGCTCTGGAATTATCCCAGCAGCCTATACATTATCTAGCATTTAGGAAGGGCTCGATAAATGTTTGATGAATGAATTAATGTTCTCAGTGGAGGTTAAATCACATAACACAATAAAAACCAAACTGGCACCCCACCAATGCTTGGTAAGAACAAATGCTTTAGGTGGGGATCAGGCTGTGCTGCCTCTCCTCTTCTGAGAAGAGACTGGGTGATGACAAAGGTGAAGTGTCCGTGCATAGCGGCACATGCTGCACACGTACCATGCATGAGCAGTGAGTTATGCACTCACGTGCAATACCGTGTTTAATCTTCACCCCCAATTTCATAGATGTGGAGCCTGAGGCTGAGAAAGGTTTGCCCCAGGTCATTCCACAAAATGAAGGGCAGAGTGGGCTTGACATCAGGCAACACTGAGGGTGGTGCTCTTTATTGCAGCACTGGAAGCCAGAAGGCCAGGGGTCAAGTCTCAGCTCCTCTGCTGTCCCACTGTGTATGTAATCTCAGCCCATCACTTCATCTCTTTGGGCTCTGTTTTCTTATCTTCACCACAAAATAGTCTTTAGGCTCAAATAGGATTGGGCTATCAAAACATCTAAAAATCATAATGAGCTATGCAGCTATGAAGGACCATGGTTACTAATCTCTGTGGCTCATCCCTCTTTCCTTCAGGCCTTTTTTTTTTTTTTTTTTTTTTTTTTTTTGAGACGGAGTCTTGCTCTGTTGCCCAGGTTAGAGTGCAGTGGCACAATCTCGGCTCACTGTAACCTCTGTCTCCCAGGTTCAAGAGATTCTTGTGTCTCAGCCTCCCGAATAGCTGGGATTACAGGGACACACCACTATGCCCGGCTAATTCTTTCTTTTTTTGTATTTTTAGTAGAGACAGGGTTTTACCACATTAATCTTCAACTCCTGACCTCAAGCGATCTGCCCGCTTCGGTCTCCCAAAGTGCTGGGATTACAGGCGTGAGCCACAGTGACTGGCCACTTCAGGCCATTTTCTTCCTTCCCCAGCTGTCTTGGTCTTACTTTCCCTCCCAAAGCTGGATTCCCTATTTCTGAGCACTTCTGTGACTTCACAAGGTTGGCTGCGTTTACACCCAAGGAGCTGTCCATTGTCCTTACCTTTGCTCATCTGAAAACCCAGTGAGCAGGCAGCCTTAGATGTTTAAATTCCCATGGCCTCCCTGTCCTGGAAGGGACACTCTGCCCCTGCCCGCAGCCCCCACATGCTTCAATATTCTGCTCTGTCTACCTCCCCACCCTCTCTTACCCCTTCCCTCTGAATCCATTACAAAAACGTTAAACTTCTACTCTGTAGGCAAACAAGTGGGAGCCACCAAAGAGTTGTGGGCAGAGCAGGGGCTCACATCACTCTGGGGAGGTGTGTGGGGTGGACTGGAGAATGGGCAGAGTGAGGCGCAAGGAGGCCAGGGGGAGGCGACTGCAAGAATCCTGCTGAGGAATGCAGGGCAGTCACAGGGGTGGGGCCCTTGCAGTGTCTGCGGCTCCTCGGGTTGATTGTATTTCACAGCCCGAGACAACTCCCTGTATCTTCAGGGAGCCATCAGTCCTGAGCCTTGGTCTTGCCCCCAGTTCATGCCAGCACCAGGCAGGAAGAGATAAGCCGCCCAGTTTCTCCCACAGGCGTCTGGCCAGGGCCTCTCAGTGATCGCTTCCCTCTCCATAAAGCGCTGGGAAGACTTCCAGAGTGCTTCCACTCCCTCAGCCCCAGTTGCTCCGGGAAGACCCGCCTGGTAATTCCAAGCATTTGGAGAGGAGCCCCGCCTACCTGGGGAGAGGGAGCCCTCCCCCACCTGCTGCAGGGCCCCCACAGGGAGGCCAGGGAGCCTGCTGATTTTTCTTTTGCTTTGGCTCATTTTCCTCCTGGAGCAGTGGGCTCATCTTCTGCATTTTTAATAGCTGAGCATATTTAGCATTCAACACACACGTGTGGGTTGATAAGGCCCAAAGAGAAGGCAACAAGCCATCCAGGGGAGGAAATCCTCCTCCTACCTCCTCTCTGCCTCTTGCCCACCTCGGCCTACATCCGTGGGTCTGAGTTCCCCATCAATTCGCCAGGCCAGACCAGGGTTACCGAAGTGACAGCAGCTGGGAGAGTCAGACTGGCTGACTCGGTCACTGTGCCAGGGTCTGGTCCCGTGGCTGAGCAGGGACTCGTAAGTAAAGGCTGAAATGCTCATCGTAGCTCAAAAGAGCCAAACAGCCATAACTCTTTCTTGATTCTTACGTGGGGACCGAGTCTTCTTGCCCACCTCCCTCCACTGTCATCAACTACATACATGTCAACACTGTGGGATGGTGGCCAGGTACCCCCTGACCTCTGGCTCCCACAGGGGTGGTCCCCACTGTCAGGACAGTGAACCAGTGGAAGGGGCCTCTGAGAGGCTGAGTGCAGGGCTGGGGGTGCTGGGCAGCCTGTGAGTGCTGTCAGGCATTTCTACAGGGGACAAACCTGGTAACATGGCAATGCTCTCTCTGTTTTCCCCTTTCTTCTTCCTTTTTTTTTTTTTTTTTTTTGAGACAGTCTCACTCTGTCGCCCACGCTGGAGTGCAGTGGTGTGATCTTGGCTCACTGCAACCTCTGCCTCCCAGGTTCAAGCGGTTCTCTTGCCTCAGCCTCCCAAGTAGCTGGGATTACAGGTGTCCGCCACTACACTCGGCTAATTTTTGTATTTTTAGTAGGGACAGGGTTTTGCCATGTTGGCCAGGCTGGTCTTGAACTCCTGACTTCAGGTGATCCACCTGCCTCGGCCTCCCGTGTTGGAATTACAGGCATGAACCACCACGCCGGCCTCCCCCTTTCTTGTAATGCAGTTATTTTTTAACCTACTCAGCCACATAAAGGAGAAAATAACAAAACGACAGACCATTTAACTTTGTGCTGGAATGCCAGGAGGTCAGCCTGAACTCTAGAGTAGTGTTTTCATTGCTGTACATGTGAATTTGAGCTATTTGGAAAGGGTGGCCCTAACCTGCTGTTAAATCTAATCTAAGGGCCACGGTCCAGCATGGGTTGGCACTGCTTATGCTTTCTTGGCCAGTAGGGGGCGATACAGAGTTCACTTGGAGCAATGGAACAGAACTTAGGCAGGGAGTTCTCTGCACCGCCTGATGCAGGTCTTCCAGGTCTGTTTCCACTACAGACCCAGCAGCACCAGGCCAAGGGGAGAAAGGAGATGGAATTTAGCAACTCCTGATGGGAGCGTAACATTTAAAGAGATTAGAGGAGCCCAATTAACACACCATTGAATTGAAAAAATCAGAGGGTCCCACCCAGGGTCAGTGGCCTATGTGTCTAGATCCAGCAGCCACTAACCACTTCAGGCTACTAAGCATTTAAAATGTGGCTACTGTGGGGGCCAGGCACTGTGGCTCACACCTGTAATCCCAGCACTTCGGGAGGCTGAGTTGGGTGGATCCCTGGAGCTCAGGAATTCGAGATGGTAAAACCCTAACTCTACAAAAACACAAAAATTAGCCAGGCACGTAGTGTGTGCCTGTCATCCAAGCTACTTGGGAGGTTGAGGTGGGAGGATCACTTGAGCCCAGGAGGTTGAGGCTGCAGTAAGCTGAGATCGCACCACTGTACTCCAGCCCCAGCCTGGGTGACAGAGTGAGACCCTGTCTCCAAAAAAAAAAAGATAAGAAAAAAAAGTGGCTACTGTGGCTGAGGAACGGGATTTTAAATTTCATTTAAGCTGAGTTTATTGAAATTTAAGAACAGATACTTGATTCAGTTATTAGAAAATGTTTAAGTTTATTTAGAACAACTTGGGTGTCAGTCTATTTTATAATCTCTAGTTTTTATGAAATCTAAAAATGGGTCAAATATTTCTGATGAAAATTTAGTGTCCAAATTGAGATGTGTTGTAAGTGTAATAAAACACATGCAGGATTCTGAAGACTTATGAAAAGAAAATAATGTAATCTATCTCATTGGTTATATGTTGAAATGATAGTATTTTGAATATATTAGGTTAAAGAAAATAGTCATGTGTCACTTCATGATGGGGCTATGTTCTAAGAAATGCAATGATAGGTGATTTTGTCATGCTAACATCGTAGAGTGAACTAACACAAACCCCTGCACACTGGCCTGGGAGACAGAGCTATACCCTGTCTCAAAAAAAAAAAAAGGTGACCAGTTCCACTTTTCCAATGGATCACCCTCTTCTTGCCGGTCTGGGCAGGATTCTGTCCTGTCAAGTATAAAAGGTGTTTGAACCTAAGCTGTATGGTACAGCCACTTGTTCCTAGATTACAAACCTGTTCAGCATGTGATTGTACTGAATACTGTAGGCAATTGTAATATAAGGGTAAGTATTTGTGTGTCTAAACATATCTAAATATAGAAAAGCTACAGTAAAAATATGGTATAATCATCTTATGGGACTGCTGTTGACTAAAACGCTGTTATGCGGCACATAACTTTTTTTTTTTTTTTTTTTTTTGAGGTGGAGTCTCACTTGCTTTGTTGCCCAGGCTGGAGTGCAGTGCCAGGATCTTGGCTCACCGCAACCTCTGCCTCCCAGGTTCAAACAAGTCTCCTGCCTCAGCCTCCCGAGTAGCTGAGATTACAGCCATGCACCACCATGCCGGGTTTTTTTTTTTGTATTTTTAGTAGATACGGGGTTCCACCATGTTGGCTAGGCTGGTCTCGAACTCTTGACCTCAAGTGATCATCTGCTTTGGCTTCCCAAAGTGTTGGGATTACAGGCATGAGCCACCATGCCTGGCCAATGACTATTATTAAAAATTAATTTCATGGCTGGGCATGGTGGCTCATGCCTGTAATCCTAGCATTTTGGGAGGCCAAGGCAGACGGATCACGAGGAGCTCAAGACCAGGCTGGCCAAGATGGTGAAACCCTGTCTCTACTGAAAACACAAAAATTAGCCGGGCGTGGTGATGGGCACCTGTAATCCCAGCTACTCAGGAGGATGAGGCAGGAGAATAGCTTGAACCTGGGCGACAGAGGTTGCAGTGAGCTGAGATCACGCCACTGCACTCCAATCTGGGTGACAGAGCAGGCTCTGACTCAAGAAAAAAAATAATAATAATAATTTCACCTGTTTCTTTTGTACTTTTTTCCAGTGTGGCTGCTTGAAAATGTAAAATTAACATGTGTGATACACATTACATTTCTATTGGATAGTGCTAGTCTAAACAATTCTAGACAAAAGGTCAGCCATCTCCAGGAATGGAAATCTTAGAATCCCTTTCAATGGTCACATCCATTTCATTCAATTCGACACATATTTACTGACACGAGTACCATGCTTGTTGAGTTGGTGAGAGGTTTCCATACAGGAGGCCCTGCAGTAACTACTGGGCAGGAGGAAGACAGGAAGTGGAGTCTATGGCCGACCAGAGAAAGTGTCACATGTGAGGTAAGAATTAAGTGCTCCGGGGATTAAAAGAAAGGCGATAGCATATCAGGTTGTTGGCAAGGAGGAAGTGAATGAGGAAAGAGCATTGAGAGAAGGTAGCCAGTGACACGGGCAATAAGAATGGTAAGGATTATGGCCAGGAGAGAAGGGGACTGAATGCCATGGAAACACCGGGCTTAGCAGACCCAGAGCCCTCAGACTCCTCTTTCCCTGTCCCAATCCTCCATGGCACCACCCTTGGCCTCTGTTCTTCTTCTTCTCACACCATATACCTCCCTGGCAGGCCCACCTGTACCCACAGCTTCCATGCCCACGTCTACACTGATGACTCTTTAGTCCTGGCCTATACCTATCTCTTGACCCCTGGTTCCAAACATTCAATGCCCACTCACATTTCTTTGTAGATATTTCTCAGATACTCAAAATCCACTGACTTCCCAGCTGAACTCATTCTTGCTTTCCCTCCCTCAACTCTGGCCCTTACTGTCCTTCCCTTGAGGAAGCAGCAGGACCACAACTCAGCTGTCCTAATGCCCTCCCTTGTACTCTAGCCCTACATATGACCAGCCCCAAAGTCCTGTGGAGTTTTCCCTCCTTAATATTTATCTCACCCAGCCCCTCCGTACACACCACTGCCTGGATCCAGGCTGTCACCACGCCTCGCCTGGGTGACACAACGTCCTCACCGTTCTTGTTGCTTCCTGTGTGACCCCCCTTCCTGTGATGACCCCCCAAGCCATCCTTTTACGTGGCTGTCAAGGTGACCAGACTACATCAGAAAACTGCTCCTTTAACATCTCTTTGCAATTTCCAGGGTGAAGTCCAAATTCCTGAACTTAACACATACAGCAGAACTTCATAATCTGGGCCTCACTCCCCTACCCAGTTTCACATCCTGCCTCTCCCCACATGCAAATACTTTTGCACATTCTGTTCCCTTTGCCTAGGACACCCTTCCAACTCTCTTAGAATTTTTTTTTTTTTTAGTGGTAAAATAGACATAACATTAAAAGTTTACCATTCTAATCCCATTCTCTTTGTCTACCTCCTTCCTACTACTTGTCCTTTGAATTTAGCGGAAGTGACCTTTTTTTTTTTTGAGACAGAGTCTTGCTCTGTCGCCCAGGCTGGAGTGCGGTGGCACAATGTTGGCTCACTGCAACCTCTGCCTTCCGGGTTCAAGTGATTCTCCTGCCTCATCCTCCCGAGTAGCTGGGATTACAGGTGCGCACCAACACACCCAGCTAATTTTTGAATTTTTAGTAGAGACAGGGTTTCAGCATGTTGGTCAGGCTGGTCTTGAACTCCTGACCTCGTGATCCACCTGCCTCGGCTTCCCAAAGTGCTGGGATTACAGGTGTGAGCCACCATGCCTGGCCAGAAGTGACCTCTTTTGAAAAACCCTTTCTGAGTGCTCAGCCTGGGTTAGGTGCCCTTCTCCTTTGCTACTGACCTCATAGTCCTTATCACTTTGTACTGTGTTAGCTTAGTTTCTATTTACAGACTCCCTAAGACAATGTCTGTGTCTTAACTTTGTATCCCCAGGGCTGCAGTGTACAGTTGTATAGGTTATGCACTGTGAGAGGATGCCTGGCTAAGGAAATAAGCAGGGGATGAAGGCCATTAGTGAACTGTGCACCTGGTACAGGCCTGCATCCAGACTGTTTTCTAATTTGCACAAAGGTGCTTGTGTGACACCAGTGGGCCCTGTGTATCCCCCGTGCTTGTTATAGAGTTGACACACATAGTATTACAATAGGTGCTCATTAAATGTTGAGTAAAGATGGATGGATGTTCCAGGCAAAGGTACCAGGGGTAGAGATGGGGGGAAATCCAGCCTAATAGGGTGGTATTGGATACTCAGTATTGACTTAGGGGGGCTGCAGCTAGTTTGTAGAGGGTCCCTTATGTTTGGCTGAGGGACTAACTCTTTAATTCAGGAGGCAGTGAGGAACTTTGTGCATTTTTGATAGGACTGTGATATAGAATTTCAAAATATTCAGGCTTGAAAATGAGACTCAGAGAAGTAAAGTGACTTGTTCAAGGATACACAGAAAGTTAGAGGCAGGGCCCAGACTTGAATTTGATTTTCTTACTCCTAGCTCAGTACAGGTCTGGGGAACTGCACTCTGGGAAGCTGCACTCTGGGATACCTCTCAGAACTGAGGCTGAACCCTCTAAGGCTCAAAGCCAAATCATCCCAGCCTTGGAGACTCTATCTCTTCCCTGACACATGTTCCTGGACGTGGTGGGTAGACGGATGACAGCCAGGCAGATGGGAGGTGAGGACAGTTAGGAGACCGCTGCAGTCCATGGTTCGGCCTCATTCATGGTGCACCACTTGTTCTGTCTTCAGAATATTTACCGACTTGAAGGCATGGCAAATTGCCCGTGCCTTTCTCTTCTTCCCACAGGTGAACACTCAAGTCTTTTCACTACAAGCTATCTCTCTCCTTACAAATCTCTTGGTTGCTCATCTCTGGACCTGGGCTAGTTTCTTCAGATTCTTTCTTTCTTTCTTTTCTTTTCTTTTCTTTCTTTTTTTTTTTTTGAGACAGAGTCTTGCCCTGTTGCCCAGGCTGGAGTGCAATGGAGCAATCTTGGCTCACTGCAACCTCCACCTCCCAGGTTCAAGAAATTCTCCTGCCTCAGCCTCCTGAGTAGCTGGGATTACAGGTGCGTGCCACCACGCCTGGCTAATTTTTTTATCTTTAGTAGAGACGAGGTTTCACCATGTTGGCCAGGCTGGTCTTGAACTCCTGACCTTGTGATCTGCCCATCTCGGCCTCCCAAAGTGCTGGGATTACAGATGTGAGCCACTGCACCCAGTCAGATTCTTTCAAAACCACTTTTTGCCCCTAGCTGAAGGGGACTTGACTGTAGCAGGTCTTAAGAAGTGTATATTGAGTTGGACTGGATTGAGTGTGGACAATGATTTGAACCAATGGTCTCTCTGAAGGTTTGCCTTTTGGGCAAGTGCTTTTTGGTGCCATGGGGCTACATGAGACCTCTCATTTGCTCTTTTACAAGGAGAGTTCATTGATGATCTTCCCCGAGCTCCCTGGGTCTCCTCCTGGCTTATGTGCTCCTTCCCTGGCTTTCCTTATTGTGTTTCTCTGTAGCTCATTTCTAGACTCCGAATAAATTATTTGATCATTTTTATCTTCACTCTGAGTCTGAAGAGCCAATTCTCTAATTTTTTTTTAGAGAGATTTGACTTGTCAATCTTTATCCCAGGATGGAAGTGCTGTCCTTTGGCACACAGGATAATATAGTAATAATAACGATGACGTTATGCTAAATTATTTATTGAACATATA
Organism: Pongo abelii; assembly: GCF_028885655.2. Taxonomy (NCBI): domain Eukaryota; kingdom Metazoa; phylum Chordata; class Mammalia; order Primates; family Hominidae; genus Pongo; species Pongo abelii. The sequence continues at coordinate 102,381,179 of NC_071991.2, forward strand.
CTATGATCCAGATACTGTGCCTCCTGCTTTATAAAAACTAGCTCACTTAATCCTCACAACAGTCCCATGGAATAGAGCTATTATTGGCCCCACTTTACAGATGATGAAATGGAAGCACAATAAGATCAAATAACTTGCCCAAGGTCACCCAGCTGAAATTTGTGCCCAGGCCAGTGACTCCAGAGCTTGTGGTTACATCGGGACACCACGCAGCCCCAGTAAATAAATTCCCAGGCACATTCTCATCACAGATAAGATGGATTGCAGGTTAGTGACTGGGAGACTCACATCGCAGGTGGGCGGGCAACCACCACTCTCGGGCTGAGTCTTCCCTAACCAGCTACAGCCTCCTGCAGGATGGACCCGCAATCCCAACAACCCAAGGAGAACAAAGCTTGCCCATGAGGCCCAGCTGCATGGCATGTAACTCCTCCATAGCCATGCCTACACCTTTCCACTCCATCACAAAAGGCTCTGTAATTGATCTGACATAATTAGCTCTTTACTAAGTCATCATAATTTCCAGTGTGCAGTGACAAACCCATTGATGGATGATTTTACTCTACAGCTTGCCTAGGTACGAACTTAAGTGCAATTAACTGTCATCAATTAATGGAACACTTTTTTTCTTTAAATAAATTAGATGGACTCTACACTTATCCCTTCTCTGTCTTCTCAAGGCTTGAAAGATAAGCATAGAGGTGCTGTCAGAAGCCAGTTCCTTAAGTACCCCAAGCTGGGTGCCAACAGCATTTGAAGATACTCATCTTCCTTGTTTTAAATTTGGTTTCCTAGCTGTCTTTTCCACAGGCAACCTTTTCTGACTTTTTAGTAAGGGCTGAGATAACAAAATGAATTAAAAGCCTCAGATTTTTTTTTTTTTTTTTTTGAGACAAGAGTCTCACTTGGTCATCCAGGCTGGATCGCAGTGGCGCAATCTCGGCTCACTGCAACCTCTGCCTCCCAGGTTGAAGCAACTCTCCTGCTTGCCTCAGCCTCCCGAGTAGCTGGGATTACAGGCGTGTAACACTATGCCCAGCTAATTTTTATATTTTTAGTAGAGATGGGGTTTCACCACGTTGGTCAGGCTAGTCTTGAACTCCTGACCTCAAGTGATCTGCCCACTGCAGCCTCCCAAAGTGCTGGGATTACAGGCATGAGCCACCACGCCTGGCCAAAAGCCTCTGATTTTTCACAGCCCACTCCACCAAAGGGGTGACCTTCTACTTGGCTTTCCTCTCTCTCCCGTGGTCAGCTCCCAATTACTTGCCTCTGCTGGTGGCTATTCCACTATTCCACAGGACCTGGGACCCAGTGTTGGGGGTAGGGCCGTGGCCTTGCTCCACACCAGGCAGACTGTCAGTGCTTTCGATTTTACACCAGAGCTTCTCTTCACTGGGGTGGAAAATTGAGAGGTGGCAGCAGAACTGAGAAATATTTCCCTGTTACCCTTTTCTTAGACACAACTTGGCTCAACTCTCAAGAGAATAAAAAAATCCCCCATCAGGCATAGGGTATTTTTTTTTTTTTTGAGACAGAGTTTCGCTGTCACCCAGGCTGGAGTGCAGTGGCGTGATCTCGGCTCACCACAACTCCGCCTCCCGGGTTCAAGCAATTCTTCTGCTTCAGCCTCCTGAGTAGCTGGGATTACAGGTGTGTGCCACCACACCTGGCTAATTTTTGTATTTTTAGTAGAGACGGGGTTTCACCACGTTGCCCAGGCTGGTTTCAAACTCCCGACCTCAGGTGATCTACCTGCCTCAGCCTCCCAAAGTGCTGGGATTACAGGCGTGAGTGTGGCCCATATGGTACTCTTAAGGTCCCACATGCCCTCTATTATTTAGGGTTATCTTTCCATCATTTTGGGTTTCTGTCCCTTCATTCCTCAGTCCCCCAAATTCCTGCATGTGACACCTAGGAACAAAGCCAGAGAGTAAATACTGTTTCCCCGTGGTGACAGGAACAGCAGGGGGGGACAGACAGCAGCTGGCTGCCAGCCAGCTGACTCACCATGGTTTATCCCTTGATCCTTTCGCAGGAAAGACTGTGTGCTGTTTGCTGCTGGAGGTAAGTAGATTGTCTTTGGGCGTTTTGAATGGCTTTGAGGTGCTGCTGGCAGAGTGATGGCCGCTGAGACAGGCTTTTGTTTTCACCTGTACTAGTGATGTCCTGGGATTGGAGGCTGGAGACACTGGAGAGGGAGAAGGTCTACACATTGAACCGTGTCTTCTCTCTACAGGGGCAGAAAGTAGAGAACTCAGCACAGCATCTGTAGCAGGTGAGGCTCTCACACACTCACATACACTCAAACACACAACAGGCGGAGAGAAGCGCTTTCCCTACAGCACTGGCATTCCTGAAGCCTAGGTTCTGATGAGATGATTTGTCTTGACATATGCTCCTATTCCACCAGCTAGCAATAATTATGTTCTGGGTTTCTGTATCAAATGGCATGCTCAACTAACATCAGGGTTCTCATGGGAGGCATTTACCAGGCCATCTTTCTGCAAAACCACTTCCACAGGAGTAGCAGAGGGACACCAGGTGTCACCTGAAGAGTGGGACAACCACACATAGCCAAAGCAATTCCTAGACAGCTACACAGAGGCCACAGGTCCATCAGGGCAGTGGACAGGTCAAGACTCTTAACAAACAGGAAACTCTCGAACCTGACAATCTGCAGGAGCACTAAAGTAAGAGGGACCAGCAGGCTTGAATCGAAGGGACTTTGCAAGCAAGGAAGTGGCCCAGCAGCTGTCCCGGGACTGAGAGGACAGTGTCAGCACACCCCTGCTATGGCCTCCTCAGGGTCCACAGAGGTTCAGGGCCACATGCAGGAGGATGTCAACGCTTGAGGCAGAATCTGCAATGTGGGGCATGGACTTGGGCCGGCGAGCACAACTTCCTGAGGTTCTACAGAGAATACCAGAGCTCTGGGCAGAGATGCCTCACTTGTTCACATTCTGTTAGCCACTGTGCTTTCGACTGAATGGGCAGGATGAGGATACTGACCAGGACAGCAGATACATGAAGTAAAGTTCTAGTGTGCACCCACTATGGGGTTCTTAAATTGTTTTAGAGTAACAGATCTGATAAAAATTTAAGACCCCAGCAAAACACACTTTTACACCTGCCCAAAAACTTTGTACATGATTACAGAAAGGAATCCCAAACCCTAAAAAAGACAAAGCTTCCTGAAACCCTAAGTCCTCTCTGGCTGTCTTATGTCTCACATATAATTAGTGCTTAATTAACATGTGTTGAATAAATAAATGAAATTATAACAGTTCTCCTGAACTAGAGATCTGAAAATCTGGCTGAATTTGATAATGCAAAATGTGACAGGCAAAGATGACAGATCATTCTCTCTCCAGCCCAAAGCTGAGCCTAGGCTTCTCTCATTAGGGCACCTTTCCTGGTTGCTTTTGCAGGCACCCTGACCTGGGAGACGCAAGCCTCCCACCTGTGGCCAGCTGCGACAGGAGTCTGGGGTTTCTCTGTGCTCCCTTGTACCAATGGGTTGCCAGGCTGTCTCAAAGCAGACTGAATTTAGTCTTCTGATGCAATGGGAATTAGGAGGAAGCAGATTTTTGAGGATCATCCAATTGCTGGGTTTTTTTGCTTGACCAGTGCTCATATGCTGCCTACACAGAATAAATTTACAGGGTGCTTTTTCCTCATTGAATCAGAGTAGACCTTTGCATACAGCTTAGTTCTCAGAAGCCATCCTGTTGAAGCTTTTGAAAACAAAGAGCTAATTCTGGGGCCTCTGTTTTGAGGGCTGGGAGCCAGGAGACCTGGGCTCCCACTCCAACCACATATACACAGTATTAGGCTCGTGGCCTTCAGTTTACCACTTGAACTTCCTTAGTTCCTGTGTCTTTATCTGTGAATGAAGTGGGTCCCTAGATGGCTTCGAAGCCTCCTTCCACTCAGTCACCATAAATACAAGGGATACTTATACCTGTTCGTTCCCTTCTCATCCCTCATGATTCCTGGATGTCAGAGCAGTAATAACAGCCGAAATATCGAACAATTTTACTCAGGCAAGATCTTCCTTGGAGGAATTCATCCTTTGTAAAATTGTACTGGCTTTTACAACCCCTGTGAGACAGGCAGGAAGCAGCCAGGGGTCTCCACCCTCCTCACGGCTGACTGGCCAAAGGAGACCCAGAGAGGTGAGGTGATTGCCAAGGTCAGGGCTACTCAAGGATCAGGGCGCCTCTGTGCTGAGAACATGGGCCTACCTGCCTCTCAGGAAGGCAGGAAACTAGGTGAATACAATTCGAATCCAGGAAATTAGAAAATGCAGAACTTATCACTAAAGGTTAGAACTGGATTTTAAAAGTCAACTAGTATGATCTTTCTGATAGATGAGGTTATCAGTTGCCAGCCTTCAGGTTAAAGCTAGTTAGCGACAATCCTGAGACTAGAACAAAGTCTCCTTACTTCAAGTCTGTCGACTTTCTGCCTCTCAGAAATGTCTTGTTTAGCAATTTCTTTTTCGGCAGAGGCTTCCAATATGAAAGTAAGATTTTGATTTTTACCATTACTGCTTTAGATTTTTCTGCAGTCTTCATTCACTCCTTTGCTATTACTTACTCAAAGCTGGTGGTGGGTGGGTGTGGGATGTACAGAAATATTTCTTGGTTTAGGTGGGGAGATAAACCTGAATAATGAAGATACGTTTTATTTTGCTAAACTAAGGGTTAAAAATTATGCAAGTAAACAAAGATAAATCACAAGGAAGGGTGCCATGAAGGACAAAATAAATGGGCCAGGTCAGTGATTCTACAATCACCTTCTAAAAGAATTCTTGTTAGTGGTTCTGGCTGACACATTCTGCTGCTAAATTTACAGAAAAAACCTTTTTTTTTGAGACAGAAAAAAAACTCTGTCACCCAGGCTAGAGTGCTGTGGCACGATCATGGCTTACTGCAACCTCTGCCTTCCAAGTTCAAGCGATCCTCCCAACTCAGCCTTCTGAGTAGCTGGGACTACAGGCGTGTGCCACCATACCCGGCTAACTAATATTATCTTTTGAGATAGAGTCTTGCTCTGTGGCCCAGGCTGGAGTGCAGTGGCAGGATCTCATCTCACTGCAGCCTCCACCTCAAGCGATTCTCCTGAGCCTGGGAGAATCAAGGCTGAAGATTCTCAAGATCTCAGTCTCCCAAGTAGCTGGGATTATAGGCATGCACCATCATGCCTGGCTAATTTTTATATTTTTAGTAGAGATAGGGTTTCATCATGTTGGCCAGGCTAGTCTTGAACTCCTGGCCTCAAGTGATTTGCCCGTCTCAGCCTCCCAAAGTGCTGGGATTATAGGCATGAGCCACTGCGCCTGGCCCCGGTTACTTATTAATTAAAACTTTTTTTGGTAAGGCCAGGCATGGTGGCTCATGCCTATAAACCTGGCACTTTGGCTGGCCAAGGTGGGTGGATCTCTTGAGCCTGGGAGGTGGAGGCTACAGCAAGTTGTGATTGTACCAGAGCACTCCAGCCTGGGCAACAGAGCAAGACTCTCTCTGAAAACACTTTTTTTTTTTTTTTTTGCAGAGACAAAGTCTCTCTATGTTCCCAGGCTGGTCTTGAACTCCTGGGCTGAAGAGATCCTCTTGCCTTGGCCTCGCAAAGTGTTGGGATTACAGGTGAGCTACCACATCTGGCACACAAAACAACTGTATCAGTGGTTAAGCTTTTTTCTTGGTTTCATATTTTATTTTGTTTTTTGAGACAGTCTCGCTCTGTTGTCCAGGCTAGAGTCCAGTGGTGTGATCTTGGCTCACTGCAACCTCTGTCTCCAGGTTCAAGCAATTCTCCTGCCTCAGCCTCCTGAATAGCTGGGATTACAGGTGCGCACCACCACGCCTGGCTTATTTTTGTATTTTTAGTAGAGACAGGGTTTCACCATGTTAGCCAGGCTGGTTTCAAACTCCTGACCTCAAGTGATCTGCCTGCTGGGATTACAGGTGTGAGCCACCATGCCTGGTTTCATATTTTAGATTCAGAAACTTGCCTTAAATTGTCAATTGAAAGAACAAGTTGCAATGAGGGAATATTAATTAAAACCTGAAGACAGCCCTTTGCCCTTAATATAAGTTTTTTTGGTTGTTTAATGTGTGATTTTGTATTGTAATAAATAGGCGAAAGCAGTATGTCCTACTTGTGAAACTGAATTAAATCAGAAGGGCTCTCACAATCTTTGAGCTATGGGAACAAGCTTGCCCCCTACCAGTGCAGGTGAGAAAGGTCATATAAGAATTTAAAGGCCCAGCGCGGTGGCTCACGCCTGTAATCCCAGCATTTTGGGAGGCCAAGGCGGGTGGATCACCTGAGGCTGGGAGTTTGAGACCAGCCAGACCAACATGGGGAAACCCTGTCTCTACTCAAAATACAAAATTAGCTGGGCGTGGTGGCGCATGCCTGTAATCCCAGCTACTCGGGAGGCTGAGGCAGGAGAATCGCTTAAACCAGGAGGTGGAGGTTGCAGTGAGCCGAGATCGCACCATTGCACTCCAGCCTGGGCAACAAGAGCGAAACTCCGTCTCAAAAAAAAAAAAAAAAAAAAAAAAAAAAAAAAAAAAAAAAAAAATTAAAGTGGAGGGACTAACAGAGTCAGTGGTCAGGGATTCACTCTGGAGGTGAGCTGTAACTAAGCTTTCGAAAATGGGTAGAACTGATGTCCCAGGTAGGGCAGAGTGAGTGGATTTTACAAAAAGACCTATTCAATCTTTGTTTCTCTAGTCTATGAAGACCTGCCTGTAGTGGACTTACACAGTTTTGTGTGGGTGAGGAGGCGGGTTATGTTAGTGATAGAAGAAGACAGGGTCTTACCTCTTGCAAAAAGACGCTGCTATGCAGGTGAGGTTTCTCTGAGTGAAGCTCTCCTGCTGTACATTACAATCATTCGGATACAAGCCTTCACCCACTTGAGGCTTAATCATGTCTTTCTATGTTTTGATTAAGGGACCGCCTAAGGTAGATCCCTATAGTTATTCTAATTCCATTTGCCCTGCCCAGAAAGAATTTGTAGTACATTATATCACTCATTGTTAAAATATTTAATACTTAAGCAATTTTAGAGAAAAAGAGCACTTTCCTCTAAATTTTCTTAGTCTTCGTTAATGCGTATAGCTTTATTAACAAAACTGCAATCAATGGATATTTTGGACTATTCTTTGTCAACTAACATTCTACATATACATATCAAATTCCCACAAACTTGCTATTTTAAACTGTTAGGTAATATTCAATCATTAACACGGTGCAGATTATTTAGCTACTCTCTTGCTGTCTACCTACTATTTATCTTAAAAAAAAAAAAAAACTGATTTGGCCGGGCGTGGTGGCTGACACCTGTAATCCCAGCACTTTGGGAGGCCAAGGTGGGTGGATCACAAGGTCAAGAGATCGAGACCACCCTGGCCAACATGGTGAAACCCCATCTCTACTAAAAATACAAAAATTAGCAGGGTGCGGCCGGGTGCGGTGGCTCATGCCTGTAATCCCAGCACTTTTGGAGGCCAAGGCGGGTGGATCACGAGGTCAGGAGATCGAGACCATCCTGGCTAACACGGTGAAACCCCGTCTCTACTAAAAATACAAAAAATTAGCCCGGCGAGGTGGCAGGCGCCTGTAGTCCCAGCTACTTGGGAGGCTGAGGCAGGAGAATGGCGTGAACCCGGGAGGCAGAGCTTGCAGTGAGCCAAGATCGTGCCACTGCACTCCAGCCTGGGCAACAATGAGACTCTGTCTCAAAAAAAAAAAAAAAAAAAAAAAAATTAGCCGGATCTGGTGGTGCATGCCTGTAATCTCAGCTACTCAGGAGGCTGTGGCAGGAGAATCGCTTGAACCTGAGAGGCGGAGGTTGCAGTGAGCCTAGATTACACCACTGCACTCCAGCCGGGCAACAGAGTGAGACTCCGTCTCAAAAAAAAAAAAAAAAAAAAGATTTATTTAAAACGTGATTCAGAATTATTTCCTTGAGGTATAATTCCCAAAGTGAAAGGCTGCAGCTTTATAGCTCTTGCTACACATTTCTTTCCAGACCATGTGACAGAAAGACCAAACCAATCTATTGTGCTAATATTGAATATAAGCACCACTCACCTACTTTAGGAAAAACAGAAAATCACTATCAGAACACCTGTGCAGAATTAAGTATTCAATACATCAATAACAACCTCAGTGAATGATCTTGAACCAGCAACCTCTGCTCTCACCCGTTCTGTCCTTTGATCAATAGTAATAATAGTTTAAGATTTTTCAGGTGGGTACAGTGGCTCATGTCTGTAATTCCCGCACTTTGGGAGGCTGAGGCGGGCAGATTGCTTGAGCTCAGGAGTTCAAAACTAGCTGGGTAACATGGTGAAACCCTGCTTCTACAAAAAATTAAAAAAATCAGCCAGGTGTGCGCCTTTAGTCCCAGCTACTTAGGAGGCTGAGGTGGGAGGATTGCTTGAGCCTGGGAGGTCAAGGCTGCAGTGAGCTGAGATTGCTCCACTGCACTCCAGCCTGAATGACAGAGTGAGAGACCCTGTCTCAAAAAAAAAAAAAAAAAAGAATTTTTTTTTTCTTATGTGCCAGGAACTCTTCTAAACACTTGATTTACCTTATAGCATTTCATTTTTATAATACCTTAAGAGAGGCACGGCCAGGCGTGGTGGCTCACGCTTGTAATTCCAGCACTTTGGGAGGCCCAGGTGGGCGGAACACGAGGTCAGGAGTTCGAGACTAGCCTGAGCAACATGGTAAAACCCGGTCTCTACTAAAAATACAGAAATTAGCTGGGTGTGGTGGCAGGCGCTTGTAATCCCAGCTACTCAGGAGGCTGAGGCAGGAGAATCACTTGAACCCTGGAGGCGGAGGCTGCAGTGAGCTGAGATCATGCCACTGCACTCCAGCCTAGGCGACAGAGTGAGACTCCATCCCCTGCCCCCCCAAAAAAAGAGAGGCACTACTAGTTTCTCTTTTCTACAGGTAAGTTCTATTAACAAAGCTGTAATCAATGGATATTTTGGACTATTCCTTGTCAACTAACATTATTCTGCATATACATATCAAATTCCCACATACTTGCCATTTTAAACTGTTAGGTAATATTCAATCATTAATGTGCTGTAGATTATTTAGCTATTCTCTTACTGTTGACCTACTATTTGTCTTTTAAAAAACTGATTTAAAAAGTGATTTAGAATTATTTCCTTGAGGTATAATTCCTGAGGCTCAGAGATACAATGAGTTGCTTAAGGTCACAGAGCTAGAAAACATCAGATCTGGGGATGTTTTCAGAGCCCCTATCTTAACTCTGGGCTCTACCACCTTGGAATCCTCGAAGATTCTGCTATGGATAGGAGGAGTCTGAAAGAGCCAGCGGGACCTCCCCTTTCCCAGTGCCTGTGGGCATTTCAGCAGGGCACCTGACTCTCCTAGGGACAGGAAGAAACACCTTTTAGGTGTTAGGCAGCTGGCAGGTGCCAGTCAGCAGCTCATACCATTGCCTAAGACCTCAATCACAAAGAGCTGGGGGCCTCGGTACCAAAGTAGTGAAAAGCCAAATCCTTTTACTTTTGTGCATTTCCACCACAGGAAGTCCAGGCCAAGGCCTCAGCAACTGACTGTTTCAAGACCACCTTCTTCCCCACAGCCTCCTTAAACATCCAGGTGCAACTCCAGGGGCAGTCCTGGAGATCAGCCAAGCAGGGAGCTTGCAGACACCAGCTGTCAGCATCCCAAATATCTGATAGGCGTGGGGAGCCCTGGTGTCCTCCAGTTTGCTCCCCTCACTCTCTGAAGATAAAATCCATCAAGTTCTCAGGCAATTCCATTTCAGTAAAAATTCAGAGTGTTCCCTTCCCCATTCGCTTATTCATGGAGATATTTTCATACTTGCAGCATCAGTGTCCTGTATTTAAAACCTTAGCACAGATGCCTCATGAATGGCTGAGCCGGCCGCAAATACTCAAGGTGGCTCCCTGCACCATTTTTAGAAAGAACTTGTTGAGAATTTTCCAATATGGCTTTTAAGGGACCAACCCCCTCCCAATAGACTTTGAGCACCACAGTCGCTTGTGGCCTGCCATGGTTGTGTAAGCACACTTGGGCTTAGGCCAGCACCTGGCTTACTTACTTGACAGCATGGAGTCTCCTTCAGCCCCTACTTTTGAGGGCAGGTGCTTGGCAAGTCATTAGCGAGCTTCTATCTTATCAGTGGGTTCAATCTGCTTTCGTAGCTGCAGTCAGGATGCTGCCTATAAACACCCTGATTTCCAAGGGACCTTCTTCCAAAAGTAAACTGGAGTTGGAGAGAGAGGCAGCGCTGGCACCTTGGCACTGGGAGCCGTGCCAGGAGCCAGGCCAGCTGTACTTACAGCCGCTTGGTGAGGTAACGATTCCCCCCAGCTGTGGAAATGGAGACAGACTGCATTTGAGAAACTTGCCCAAAGTCATAAGACTATTAAGTGGAGGAGCTTGGGCTAGAACCTGGGCCTGTCGTCTCATTTGTCACCATCGTAGTTAGATACTAAACTTACTGCCATGGTGTAAGGCGGGGTATTGAATCAGCCTTGCTCAGCAGAGGAGGAAATGAAGACACAGGAAAGTCAGGTGATAGGACAGGCTGCGAATGCAGGCAGAGCTGTGCCAAGGAGTTCCCATGCCAGGAATGCTTGTGAGCTTTTCTGGAGTGCCCATTCCCTTCTCAGACTGCGGTACCTCTTTAAAAGATGGCAGGGCTGAGGAGCCGAGGAGGCGTTCCTTAAGCACAGGTTATACTAGGTCTTCTTTACCCCTCTTCACCTCCTACCCACTGCTGGGCAACATGAACTATCTTGGGCACTAAGTTCTTTTGACAAATATGAGTGTGGGCCTGTGGTCTACACTGTTCACACCAATGCCAGCTCAGTTCCCAAATCCCTAGGCTCTTGGATGGTTTCTTGGTCATCTGGTCACCCCATGCACATTCATTCAGTTAGGAGGGAAAGCAGGCTTTCTTGAGTACCTACTATATATCAGGCACTGTGTAAGCTGCTTTTCACTCACCAGCTCATCTACCCAACAACCCTACCATGTGGTATGATACCATTAGTTGCCTTGTTACAGATGGGGAAATTACTATTATTTTTTTTTCTTCTTAGATATCAGATGGGGAAATTAAAGCTTAGCAAGATTGTGAAACAAGACCAAGGTCACGCAGACCTCAGCAGCTGGCAGGAAAGCCCAGGCTTGCCCGGCCCCAGAGCCAATGCCCTTTCTACCATGCCACCCTGCCTGGGACGTTCCCTTCCCTCCACACTTTAGAAATGCAACTGGGATGATTCTTACAAGGGCATTTCCCATTCCAGAGCTGCTGTGAAGTCATGTAACTTAGGATCCTTTTTAACTTTTCCCCTGTGGTGGCATTCCCCCTTCCTCCTCCTCTTCTATTTGTCATTTATACTAAGGTGCAAATTTCTGGCATCACCACTATTGGGCAGGATCTGGGGAGTCCCAGGGGCTTTCCAGGGCCCTGAAATACTTCCATCAGCCCCCAGGGATGCCCTCACAAGACACCTAGCCTAGCTAAAAGGAAAAATCACAGAAATAGAATCTGTGGGGAGACAAGCACATGTACACCTTGCCAGCGGTACTTTCAAGGGATTACATTTTTCTGGAGAGCAACCTGGTGATAATAACAGGAACTAAAAAGCATCCATAGTCTTTCATCTGGTAATCTGGTAATGTTAGTTTGGAAAATAGGCCTCCAGGAAATATCCCAAAGGGAAAAAAAAAGTTCAAAGATATTCTCAGCACTGTTTACTACAGTTAAAAAAAAAATACTACAACCTGAATAATCCATAATAAAGCAATTGGTAGGAGACAGGTAAGAGAGTTATCTCAACCTAAGAAAATGTATGCAAAATAGTACACTCACATTCACAAGGAAATTCAAAATGGCACCAATAGTATGTAGAGACTAATCACTACTTAAAGAAAAATATTTGAGGCTGGGTGCGGTGGCTCACTCCTGTAATCCCAGCACTTTGGGAGGCCGAGGTGGGTGGATCACTTGAGGTCAGGAGTTTGAGACCAGCCTGGCCAACATGGTGAAACCCCGTCTCTACTAAAAATACAGACAAATTAGCCAGGTGTGGTGGTGCGTGCCTGTAATTCCCGCTACTCGGGAGGTGGAGGTGGGAGGATTGCTTGAACCTGGGAGGCAGAGGTTGCAGTGACCTGAGATCACGCCACTGCACTCCAGCCTGGTGACAGAACGAGACCCCATCTCAAAAAAAAAAAAAAAGAAAAAAAAAGAAAAGCACTTGATAAATACATGATGATGAGGAAAACAGAGAATGATATAAGATACACTGCTTAATAGGCTCTGTCTTTTTTAAAGCTGTTTAAATTCATCCAAGAAGATAAAAACAGACAACAACAAAACACTAACATATCCTTAAGCAGAAGAGGTGGAGGAGAGAAAGTAGGTGCAAATACAAATGCAGGAAGGAGACAAAAATATGGGTTAAAATGAAACCTATTTCATTCATTCACTCTTTTTTTTTTTTTTCTTAGCATTTCCTTGGCACCTACCATGTGCCAGACACTGGGCTATGAGCCCTGGTTTATTACAGTGATGATACAATAGGTTGCTGTCACTGCTAGACCTTTGTAATCAGAGGGCTTCCTATGCTCAGGGGACAGCACTCTCCAGATCCTGGCTCGCTGCCACAGTTGTCACTCTGAGTGGAGGAGAACGGACGTGGCCCTCAGAAGGCAAGCTGCTGCCCGAAGGACCTGAGTCTGCCGGACTCCACCTGGAGCCAGAGCCACGATCCTCTTCATAACATGAGGCCTTTTATGGCTCTATCTGCTCCCCACGGTCTGGGCCCAGTGGTAGTAGAGGGGTGACAAGGACTCCACATGCATGGCACTGAACTTCTCCATCAGAGTAGCCCCCTCCAAAACCACAAACATACACCGCACAAGTCACATGCGTTTAAACACAGGAGTCACCACAGCTTTGGTGAAAACTGGGGGCTACCAGCTTGCAGATAAGCTGTTGAATTCTACCTTAGGATGACACAGCTGATTTCACCCCCAGAGCACTGATGGGACAGGTATGGCAGACAGCTGGACCTGGGCACGGGGGAGCCACAGACCCCAGGATCTTGGGGAGAAGATCCACGAGCTGGGATTCCCAATGTTTAAAATACCTGATAAAATGGCTGGGCATGGTGGCTCACACCTGTAATCCTGGCACTTTGGGAGGCCGAGGCAGGTGGACCACTTGAGGTTAGGAGTTCAAGACCAGCCTGGCCCACATGGGAAAACTCCATCTCTACTAAAAATACAAAAATTAGCCAGGTGTGGTGGCATGTGTCTGTAATCCCAGCTACTCGGGAGGCCGAAGCAGGAGAAGTGCTTGAACCTGGGAGGTGGAGGTAGCAATGAACCAAGATTGTGACACTCCACTCCAGCCTGAGCAACAGAGTAAGACTCTGTCTCAAAAACAAAAACAAAAACAAAAACAAACCCCAAAAAACAAACCTGCACATGTACCCCTTGAATCTAAAAGCTGAAATTTTAAAATAAATAAATAAAAATACCTGAACAGCTGGACCGAATCTTCCCAACGCTGTCTTGAGGCAGCATCAGTGGCCTTTGCCCTGGTGCCTTAAGCTAAGGCCTCATGGCTTGCCAGGCCCTGTGGAGGGAGGATCCTGGCTGCAGGAGGCAGAGCAGGTGCCAGGCTGCACTTCCACATCAGAGAACACACAGTGCAGCAGCCACTTCTTTACTTTTGGACAGCAGGGCCAGGGCCCCCAAATCTGTGATTTTTTAAAAGGTCCTGAGGTGATTTTCATGCTCCATGAGCTTCGGGAGTCACTGAAAATGCGGACCAAACACGCTGTCTTTGGAATCAGAAAGATCTGGGCTCAAATCCCAGCTCTGTCACTCATTAGCTCTGGGACCTGGGGAAATAACTTAACCCCCTGAGCCCCAGTCTCCTTACCTGTAAAATGGGGACAATAATACCCACATCATGGAGTTACAACAGGACAGGTGCTTGAGCACACTGAGTCCCTCATCTTAGCGCACATCACACGCTGTAATTACTGGTTTACTGGTCTAAGTGTCCTGTGCCTGGACACACCTGGAGGGCAGGTGTCCTGTTTACTCTTTTATCTCCAGCGTTTAGCACAGGGTTTTTTGCCCTCAAGAGCACTCACTCTATTCACTGTGGAATAAATGGGTGTTGGGAGGATTGATAACATGTGGAAGGTGGCTACCACAGTGCCAACTCATGGGAGGCGCTTAACATTAAGTTCCCCTGATACATGACAATGTCCATTAAAAACACACACACAGGTAGTAGCTTTCCTCAGTAGGCAGTTCTCAGCCTTATCCCTGCCCCTGAATTAAATTATTCCACTTACAAGAATCCTATGGGAGCACACTGTTTAAGGACCACAGGCTGATGAAAGGCCACCACTGCTTTATTTCTACTGTACGTGTCTACTTTCAACAGCACAGGGCCATGGTCTCTTACAAGAGAAGGTGAAAAGTCTCCCTCACTGCTAAGCTCATGGTGTCGCTCAAAGCCACTCACCCCACAGACTGTCGTGGTCCCACAGCAGCCACTAATAACGGAACCATTTCTGTTCTCCTTGGAGTGGCAGTTGGCAGCGGCAAACAGGAAGTTGTCTTGAAGTAGGGTGTGGTTATGCCCTGTCAACATATGCGTACAGAGACACATACTTTTTTTTTTTTTTTTTCCCCTTTCTGGCCCCCTTCTCTCTCCCTTCTTTAGAAGCAAAAGGTCTGAGTTATTTTGGTGAAAACAAACTTTTTACATGATTTAAGATCAACCATCACTACCACACAAACAAAATCCCAGGACAGAAAGGGGCCTAAAACACAGCAAAGGGTCTATTTTCCTGCCACCAGTCACTCACTTGTGGCATTTAGTTAGGCACTGACTGTGTGTGTGAGTGGGTGTGCTTTTTCCCCTTTATTTCTCTGGGTACACAGGAAACAGAGCCCTAGCTAGAAACCAGCCAGACACGCTGCCCAGCATCCTAGTGAGCCCGTCAGTCCACCTGTGGGCCAGTCGCCTGCGTTGATTCAGGGCCTGCAGTGTGCACGCACTGGACAAGGCCCATCGTGGACAGGAAAGAAGGAAAAAATCAGGGTGCTAGTTTCAAGCAATTTGTACAGTTTGAATAGAAAGGACCCTGAACATGTCTTAACACAAAGTACATATAAAAACAACAAAGAAACACAATGGCTGAGTAGATAAGTGCACTGAGTAGATAATACAGGGACATAAACGTGGGGCATTGGGGTTGACACGCCGGGAAGGTTCATTGCAGCTGGCTTCCCGGTGCTCTGAAAGGTGTGCTAGAAAATTTTCCACTCCACTCCTTCTCAGGCCGGAGGCTGGTGCCTCCAGAAGGGCTGTCCAAAATAGACTGGTCCCCAACCCAGCCTCCTACTCCTGACCTCTTTCTGAGGCAGCTACTCTCCCCGCTCCCCGCCTCAGCCCTGTCTCGGCTCCAGCTCCAGCCCACAGACCGAGAGCACTGTCTATGCTAACACTCATCTTGCTAAATGGCTCGTGGGCTGCCAGCATGATCTGCCTGCCAGGATCTCTGTTCCGTGACCTGCGCCCAGCCCCACGCCGTCCTGTGTGGCCCTCGTGCCCTGCGCTCACACTTACACATCCCGGGGAGGCCGCCTTGCCGTTTGGATAAGGAGGCTGAGCCAGTGACACGCTGGGCAATGCGACTCGTGGTAGTAGATGTTTCCTGGCTCCTGGATGAGGGCCCTGGCCAGTCAGAACACACCACTTCCCCTTTAAGAGAGCACGCCCAGACGAGATTAGGGAAAGGCAGAAAGAAAAGCCCGGAACAGTCAGGGTTGTATCCTGAATTTGGCAGATGAACTTGGGTATTCCTGAACCGCACACACAAGGTGTGGTCAGAGGCAGCAGGCTCCTCAGAGGAGTATCAGAGCCAGCGCTGTGTGTGCAGGGCTGGGCCTTCCCGCAGCCCCGGAGCTGCTGTCTGTCTGGCCTAGGTCCCGGGTCCCGGGTCACCAGGCAGCCTGAAGACACCTCAGGCCTTCCCACTCCCTCTTCGCTCAGGGCCTGTCCATCTTGATAGGCAGAGTCCACTTCATTACCTAGCACTATGCCTTAGAGAGAGTAGAGACGTCATTATAATGATTGGAAAATACTTTTGTGGGTTGTTGGAACTATTGATTTAAGCAGGGAGATCTCATTTATTCTGGATATTTAGAAAGTTTAGTCCCTGATCTTGGCCAAGGACAGTAGCTTTGGAGGGGGGAGAATGCCTACCAAAACAATGGTTCACAAAGGCCACACGTTATATGAAATGTCCAGAATAGGTAAAAGCATAGAGACAGAAAGCAGACTTGTGGTTGTCAGGGGCAGGCTGGGAAAAGAAGGTGGGGGGAGTGACTGCTTAATGGGCACAGGGGTCTTCTTTAGGGGTGGTGGTTACACAACATTGTGAATGTACTCAATACCACTGAATTGTACATTTTAAAACGGTTAATTTTCTGTGATGCAAATTTAAAAAAAAAACAGTGGCAAAGTATGTTTTGCGCATCTTTGTCTTCTACTAGGACCTCTCCTGTGTGGCATCCAACATTTCTTTGTAAAACCTGGTTATTACCTGATGAATATTAAATCAACCTTAGCTAAGGGATACATGCCTTTTAGTAAAAAAAAAAAAAAAAATTAAACCTTTAAGATACAAAAGTATTCCAAGACTCAAAAGTACGACTTTCCTGGAGAATTTTGGACTGTGGGGAGACAGCACTCCCTCACGTCATGATCACACACTTCCTCTCATCACACACAAGCTAGGCAGAGCCTACTAGGCATTAGAGAGATTAGAGAGGGCATTATAATGACTGCCTATGTAAGATGGTCTCCTGTGGGGACCATCCCTTCAGCCACTTGAAAACATAACCAAAGCCAGAGACAGTGAGTCCCCCGTGGGAGAATTATTCAGGGAGAACATAACTGGACTTCTGGGTTCTTGGCTTCATTTTCCCCTCTTGTTGAGAGAGTTTCTTCCCAGAATTGAGGAGAATTCATCAGTTTCAGATTGAGAGGGAGTTGTGCTGGCTGGCAAAGCAGAAC